>NC_066582.1:25604694-26804694 GCF_024323335.1 Lathyrus oleraceus | reverse complement strand
GGATTAAATGAATTTGTGGAAACCCGCGTACTAATAACTTCAACAGAAAAAAAAATGTAATTGACAATAGAAAAATGCTTAAAAACATAAATGAAACCAGACAAAGAAATAAGGGATAAATATACCAATCACTTCTATAAAAAAATATATATGTGCATATGCATGCATTGTAACATAAATTACAAATGAACTGGGTGATATACATGTGCATCATTAATACTAACATGTTTCATGACAGATCATATATAATATTTAATAGTATCTAACTAAATCAACAAATTGTATATAATTCAAAGACTAGTTATTATAAAATCATTGTTTAAAGAATAAAAAACATTTTTAGATCTGAAGAAAAAATCTTGTTGAAAATTAAAGAGAAAAAAAAACAGCAAACACATATTAACGTCTGGACTTTTCAACTTAATTTTATTTTTCTCCAACATATGTATAAAATATCGATAAAATAAACATCATTACTTTGACCTAGGTCACTTTCAAGACCTCATCATAATATAGTAATATTTTCTTGACTTCTTTCAATTCAATTTTCAAGTACGTAATTTGCATGCTACTTTTAAAATTTTGATATGCAATATTATAGCTACGTACGTAGTTGCCAAGGGAGACTCACACTTCTTCACTATGATTAGTCAGAGAAAATTAAATTGTGTAAAGTTTTGAAATATTCCCAACACTAGTTTGAGTAATATTTCTGCACCATACTAAATAAAATATGTATGAGAAAATATTTCTCATTAATAAATCGATGTTAAATTTTGTTAATATAATATTATCAACTAGAAACAATTGTACAAATTTGAATTAATTTAGAAAAATTACATTAAAAAAAATGAATTTTTATTAATTTTAAAAAAATTAAGTTGAATTTTATTAACGGATTTGAAAAAAACTTAATTCTCACTTAGAAACTAAAGAATGCCTAAGATAATTTTATAAATAGTGATATTCTTGTAAATTTTGGTTTTGTAGTAATGATTTGATTTTAATATAAAAAAATTATATTAGTTTTTTTTTTAATTTGTTATTCTATACTACGTGTTTATACCTAAAATAAATAATTTGTTAGACAAAATCGATAAATAGTCAAATTTAGAATCAAACAAATTTATTCTCAGTAGAAGGAGTATTAGAAGATTACAAAGAAAGACAGGTGAATATAGATTAAGAGCCGCAAGGCTCATGAAGATGTTATGCTCAATCAAAACTCAATGACTCAAAATAATTTGTCATTTATGCGTTCCTTACTTTGTAGGGTCACTAATTAAGAGGGTTATAAGTTTTGAAGAAATAATATGGTGTAAATTGAATAAATGGAAAATACTTTAGAAAAGGGAATAACAAGTCAGGCGTGGAGTTCCATTTATCCATTTTAGCGAGGAAATTCATGCTTTATTTGTACAGTTAGTTGAGCATAACTAAATTATTTAAGTTGTGTCATTTTGGCCGGTACAAATAATATTTATCTATAAATATCACATTTGTAAAAAATTTAGCTCACAAAATCAACCAAAAATAGTTTTTATGCTTTTTTTCCTCTTTATCTTCATGATTTACTTTACTTTATACATTTCTTAGTTAAGAAGTCCAGAACATCCAAAAATATGTACTTAACACTCTTTGGAGGAGTTAAAGAACTCACAACTGAGGTACAATAGTTCATTCATCAATGTAATCTTTTGAAAAAAAATCACAATTAAAAGTCATTAGTTGATATCTTGGCTAACATTAAAGTTCGACAACAAATCTGACACGTCAAATGAGACATTAAAGCCAAAACCCTTGAAATTTTCAATTCACCAAGTCACAACTATATTTGGCGTGTACACTAGGGTTCAAGAAAGAAGATCAACAATATTGATCAACCATCACCATCACCGAAAAGGTGGGGTCAACATAAATAGAATGACCATTCACGAAGGTTAGAAATGTCTACATTTGTAGCTCCTCCCAATGCTTTTGGAGAAGCACAAGTTTATCCGCTTGAAATCCTCGGTGGTTATAAGTACGTCTTTTATTAGATATGAGATCTGCATGAATATGCATGAAATCATGTATCAGGTCACGTAACAACTCATTGATATCACCAAACTCAGAGTTAATCCTGAGGTTCGATAACCCAATGAGTTTGAGACTAAACAAGTTGATTATGGTGACAACTCAATCACCTTCGCGAGCCAACAGATCGAAGGGAAAAACACACAAGCAACCACATTAACTCAAATTCAATTGATCATTGCAATGACTTGAGCTTTGCCGATCAAACCGACTCTTATAAAATAGATATCCTTATTATTTATAATTTCCTTCCTAATACTTTTTGCATGGTTAAGTCGGATGGGATTCCAAATGGAGAATGATACCTATCAGTGGCGGACCTATATACAAATGAGGGGGTGCAGTGAAGTTTATAAAATTTCATATGAATATTATTGGTCTTTTATCTTGACTACTATGTTACGCTATTAATTGCACCCCCTTATATTGGTTGAGATCTAACATATTATAATATTGCACCCTTTATTATGGATGAGCCCATGATATTTTGTCTTTCTTTCAAGTGTTGCCACTCTTTTTATGATCTTTTTTATCTGTCTTTTAAGTATTTAGATTAGTCTTTTTTTCAATTTTTTTAATAATAATGTTTCTTTAAAATTTTAGGATGCAAACATAGATGAATAGAAATTTATAACTACTTGGTTAGACGAATTAATGGTTTGAAGTTCCTTGACAAACAAAATATTTATTAATTAATTCAATTCTATGATAAACTTTAATAAACTCCAATTTCTTTTATTTTTTTTCATCTATTTAAAATAAATATTATTGTAATATTTTTAAAAAATTATTATTATGTTGCTAGCGATTTAGTTATCTGACGCATATTCAAATAAATACGGTTGCTATGATTCAACTTTAAATATATATTTTCTTAAAAGTATCTATTACTTAATACTTGACATGTTTAATTAACTTTTTATATTTACCTGTAATTTAATATTTTATATATTATTTTAAAATTATTATACCTCACTTAATATGATATGACTAACCATAAGTAGTTTATAAATACAATCTTTTATATAAAATAATAATTAATTTTAATTAAAATTGTGCAATTTCTATTTTATCTCATTCATAAAATTAATCTCTTTATTTCAAATTCAAATAGTTTTAGTTTCTTTATCACATTTTTGCATCAAAAATTAACTACGTGTCCATTTTTTAATGACATGTAAGATATAATTTAGGTTTAAATGTATTTTTGGTCTACGTAAGTTAAAGAATTTTTTATTTTGGTCTCTGTATTAATTTTTTTATTTGAGTCCTTATATCTCACTTTTTGTGTTGGTTTTAATCTCTAAACTCAAAATCTGCCGTTTTTATGCGGATTTTCTTTCGGATTTTTCTACGAATTTTGCTTTTAGGGACTAAAACTAACACAAAAATGAGATATATGGATTCGGACAAAAAAATTACATGACCAAAATCAAAAACTCGCTAACTTACGTAGACCAACTATTTAAGCCCACAATTTATATCTTTAAATTTTTACAATGACTTTTTCCCCCTTAAAGTGTCCATTTTTAAATCATGTATAATTCATATCTTTTTTTTATCTTTAACATTCAACAAATGTTGCTATATGATAATGATAATGTGTCATATTTCATGAGTGACTTGTCACTTAAAAACAAACCTATCATCAATTTTAAATGTCAAAAATATAAGCGTGGACAAAAAATGTTTGAATTTAAAAGAAGCATTTTAATTCTATGAATGAGATAAAATTAAGAGACTAAAAATATAATTAAATTTAAAATTAATAAATAATAAATGTTTGTCTAAGGTCTTGGCTCCGCCACTTATACCTATAATTAAGCTAATCTTCAATTTAGACATATACATATTGATAAATCTTCAATGGAGAGTGATATCTAATAACTAGACTCACATTTATTTTTATTTATTTAATTTTTTCTAGTAAAAATGAATATTTAGGTTATATTGAAGTATTTTACCATTTCTACCTTAATATTCTATTTTAGAGTGTTTCAAACTATTTTATAACTGACGAGAAGTAAAAAAAGTAGACAAAAAGTGGAATTGAAATCACGTCATTCAACATATGTATGTCCAAGCACGAGTACTACCCCCACCAAGGAACTAGGACATCGTACATACACTCACATTTGAGTATGAACATTAATATATACTTCTGACCTACATATGTACGCCTGCTGACAATTTTTCAAGTGCACTAATTGTATCGAAGTAATAAAAATATGTGCGAATCCACATGGATTGTGCTATTTTAACAAGACAATTTGCGTTCTATTGAAAGTAAAATTTGGGAGTTTCGAGGTTTGATTTGATGAAATAATAATTTAAATAAATTGTTGGACACTTAATCAGATTAAAGACGATCATGCCTTACTTCAAATTCCCTGTATGTCACTATTGATGTTGGTGCTTATTGACCCTAAGGGATTTCACAACAACTACAACGGTTTAACTAATTCATTATACCCAATCCCTTGGTGTATAACTCATCATTCTATATTACAACTCTCTCATCCCTTAGGTTAACTAGATAGTTAAAACATACAGTATTTGATGTATTAACCCTCAAACCACAACTTGTAATTTCTTATCCCTAATCAATTACTAAGTTGAATAGTTAATTTATATCAGACTCGTATAATTATGATCAGTAACCAATATAATTTTAGGTTCGATATATGAATTTGGCAATGCATATAAAACAATGAACAATAAATTAACTAAATAACAATGCTTAACTAATCAAAAGTGTCAATGGTATAATACACAAATATGTGTTCCAATAGATTCATACTGGTTTATCTAGCAAGTCCTAATCAATAGAAATTTAGCTAGTCATACTGATAGTAATCATAAATGAAGATATAAAGAAACAATACATGAATCTCCAATTAGAATATGAGTACCAGTGATGAAAACGTTCACTTCAGAGTTTCAAAACTTGTTTCACTGTCAAAATTGTGTACCAAAAATGTCCAACCCTTTTTTCCTCCTCGTTTTCCCTTTTTATAGCATTAAAAATGTGACAGAAAAAGGGTTGCATCGCACCATAATGACTTTACATCGTGTCGTGATGTGACACATTTCTCGCCACAATGTTGTCACAAATTTTCCAAGGGAAAAATGCTTATTTTCTTCACAATTCTCTTCTTTTCGACCTTTTTTCCTAAGTTTTTTACTTCTTCTTTTCATTTTCATTTTCATTTCTTAATCAAACTTAACTAAAATCACCTAAAAATGATTAAAAACACATGCAAATGCTTATAAAAATTATATGATGGCAAAATTTCATCACAACCTCAAACTTAGATTGTTACTTGTCCTAAAGGAACTCATTCATGATCGTGATCTTCCTCAGAACTTTATACTTACCAAACCAATGACAGAGATCAATCTTTGTTGAATTATCACCTTTGTTCCTTGCTTCAATCTATCATAATTCAAAGAGTTTTTCTTTAGATTTCTATATACTCAATCTTCTCTCAATCCCACAATTCACTCTTATTTGAAATATGGTTTAACCACATATTTAGCCGATTGATCAAACATATGAATTTGCAAGATTTCTAAAAATTCGTCATTTTCTTATCGAAAACACGTTCTTGAGGTCTTTCAAAGATTGTAATGTGAATTATTTCAAGGTGAAATATATTTGTATAGTAGGTTTAATTCCTTGAACATTATAATAAATATTTTTATAGCTCATATTCATTATTTTTCTTTTCATCATAATTTTTTTCGACTCCAGGATTCTAGTACCCATACCCCAAACTTAAATTATTGGTCATTCCCGAAGCAACCTAAAACTTATATTTTTGCATGAATTAGAAAAATAGCAATCTACCTAACTCCAATAGAGGGTAGAAATATTTATCTTTCAGGTCAATCGGCTAAATATGTGGCTAAATTACCGAAAGAAATGAGTCAGGCTCAAAGAGTTTAACAACATATCAAAATATTTAAGGTTAACCTGAGAAAGGTTCTAGGTTAAAAACAAATAACTTGCCTTAGTGTGTAATAAAACAGGCAAATAACAATTCATAAATAAAACAAGGTATAGTAGATGAACAATCATATGGATAATCATACAAGAAAGAAGGTAAATAGTGGAATTATTTGGTTCAAAACTTACTTATTGAGGTATTTAGTGATTGAGTATAAGATTGTTGAATATCACTCTCCTTCATACTTTGTCATTTCTCATTTGAACCAAGCTTCATAGCAGCCTTGATTCAAGTATTCTAACTTGTGATTCAAGCTACAATCACTACATTGACTTAAATAAAAAATCTAGGTTCAAAAAAAATAATAATCAAGGATTCAACTAGTAGTTTGTTGAATGAGGAAGATCTCAAAGTTACAACACTAAACATAGCCGAAGCAAACTATTACAAATGAATTGGAATGAATTACAGACATGCGTTAAATCAAATAATGTACATACACATAAATGGACACATTACAAACACATAATAAATCAAATGATGCATATACACACACAAATTGACACATTACAAACACAAGATAAATTAAATGATGCATATATACATAAATTGACAAATCATAAAAACAAAAATCATATCGGTGACGAATGCAATTTCAGTCTCCACTTTTTTTATGTTTGAAAAATTTATAGATATTATTTGACATTTGATTTGATCAGTTATATAGAATTTAAAATCCGTGAATCCATTTTTATTGATCAACAATGCGCGAAACTTTGATACACATAACACTTTGAGACTTTTGACACTTGAGATAACATTTTTGAGCTCTCACACTCCCTTTGCATTAAGCACTTAATGTGCGTAAATATATCGATAATATCTCGAAACCTTCTCCCCTTTTGACAAATATCAAAAAGAGAAAAAGAAAAAAAAAACTCAAATAGATAACCATGATAACCAAAAGCCAAATACTCAATGCCATATGATAATGAACTAATCAAGCACCAAAAAATTTAATACAAGCATGATTGAATCTAACATAATTTCAGAAAATTCATGAGATAAGAGATAGTAATAACGATAACGACAACAAATAAAAATACTTAAAATATGGTCAAAACTATACCACAAAATATATTACCAACAACTTTAACCAGAAGCAATATTCAGAATAGCAGAAGATAAAGTCGGCAGTATATAAATAAAAAACAAAATAAAATGCAGATGATGGTATCTCATGATGGATGAAAAACTACGATAAATCAGCCGAGGGAGGAGCAGGAGCAGCAACATCATCAACTTCAAGGATAAAAAGAAGAGTTGAACCCTAAAGGTAATCTATGGCACCTTTCACAACAGTGAGCTCAACCAAAATCCTCACTTCGCTTGCCTTTGCTTCCTTTATGATCTTCTCTTCCTTTTCGTTGACTTTGCTTGCTACTAAATAAAATTGAGTATGAATATGGGTCTCTCTATCATGGGACTCATCTAGAATCTTGTTAAACCACTCATCAAAGTAAAATTTAGCAGCAACAGACAATAAACCACCAGATGAATGAGAGAGATCAAATGATGAACCAACGATATTATGAGCATAATTGGATTTCTTCCTTCTTTCCAAAATTTTTTTGGATCTTCAATCCAATCCTCATACACGTATCTTCCATGATTTTCAAAGAAATAATAGACACCATCGTTATCAGGATAATACCTCATTAGCTTGATTATAGACTTCTTAAAAGATTTTGGAGCTTCATGCAAGTAAGTTTCATCATAATAATTGTCATTCAATTCCAAGATGAACTGAATGAAAGATGAAAAAATAATGATCTCTTCGGGATCCCTTTTTAGTGATAAATATTTACCATGATAAACCTACCCCAATTTACTTGCACGTCATCTAACAAAGTCCACATCAGATATAAAGCAAGTTCATCAATTTTGGCCTAATGTAAGGCTTCTGTTACAAAATCTTCACAATCATCCAATAGAGAATGCATATTTCAAATTTCACATAACTTATTTAGAAATTAGACATATTCAAACAACTTCTATAAACATACTTAGAAATCGAATTAACAAAAAAATTCTTGACAAAATTTGGAGCATTTGAAACACAAACAATATTTCCTTTAGATTCAAGCCCAAAGTAGTGCTCGAAATCATCAATAGTGAAATTAATGTGCTTATCACGAAAGTTTCATTCAAGACCTCTGCTATACAAATTAAGGTTACAATAAAAAGCTTTAACATTGTCAGGGTTAAACTTTATATTAAGACCAATGAATTTCAGAAGGTTGTGGTTCTCAAATGGCTTAAGAAAACCCAACTTCAATTTCAATTTTCACTAAACAAACTTATCAATGAAATACTCTATTTCTACATGATTATTTAGAAAATTATTAACATACCTCTAAAGCTTGCTTTCAAGTAACAAGTGTCTAAACTTATGACAAACTGCAAATAACTTTTTTTCTGAGCAGTTGACGCATTCGCTTGATCATTTTATTTCTTGCTCTAAGCACAAGGCATTTTGGCATTTAAATTTTCTTTGCTAGCTTGCACTTTGGATTTTTTTCCTTTTTGTAATGGGTGGAAGAGGGTTAAATGATGTAACTTGCCTTTTCCCCTTTCGCTTCTCTGACAACTTGGATTAATTATTGGAACTTGTACTTGCCAAAAAGCACATGTGTGCATGTTCCCCCTTCAAGGGTAGGGAGACTCTGATGCCTTATTAGGTTTATAACATGTGCGGTGGTTAGTGCTTTCCCACAAAGGAGATAAACCTTGTACGATGGTGTTTTGAGGTATCTTAGTATACTTTATCACGTGAGGTGAGAGGCATTAATAATGACCGGTGATTCTTGATAGATAGCGTATAATCACGGGTGGTAATGTGTTAAGGTTGTAGTGAATGTTGTGCTCTTTAGGGTGTGGAAAATGTGTTTCACCTAGGGTATGTTGATTAGGATATGTCCTTCTCATATTTAGGGGAGATGTATTTATAGAGGTATCTAGGGCCTAGGATTTTCTTGGAAAGGGTCACCACCCACTCAGTCAACGGTGGACAGTTTGATCCCTATTTCCAAGGGAGTCATGGGTTAGCTAATGACTTTGACTTTCTTTTTCCCAAGAAGTAAAATATGGAGTTGGGAAGAGGTGAGCTTACAGGAGGTTGAAGAATCAGAGCTCTTGTTCGACTACTATAGCAACAAAGTTTTGGTCTGGGTGAACGGTGATGAGTGTCTGTGCTACTTCAGTGTCTTTTCTGGTTTCGGAGGCAACTTCTTCGTCTATTATGGTTGCGATTATGGTTTCAAACTCTATCTTAGGGTTTTATGCTTCACTTCAATGCTCCGAGTATAAGGCTTTTTTGTACTCTCTTACTTTGTTAAATTATTACAATCGCATCTCGAGAAATATAATCCATCGCGAAGGCGTTCGCACGCTCGTAGAAAAGTGATTCAAACAGAGTCACCACCGAACTTTATTTATTCCAAAAGAGGAAAGAGGAAATATCAATAAAACCCTTAAAATAAAAATAAAATGGCATTCGCAATTGAATTCGGGTTCAAGATTCGATTACACAAAAGGAAGGTATTAACATCCATCACGTTCGTTATACTCAATGAGAACCTTTTAGTTAAACTTGCGATTGAATTTTAGCGTGGGCAATTGTTCATTCGAATGATCAAACGTGTAAAAAGAAAAGGGGTCACACAAATGTTTTTATTAGGGTGTTTGATGAGATTGCGGGTCTCGCTCCTACGTATCCCCAGGTACAATGAGGAATTCAAAGCTACATAGTTCTACGCAGAAAACTACGCCTTGGTTAATTAAGAGTGTCACTTTAGACATTTAGAGTGATCAAACCTTTACTTGTTGCTCACTCTTGGAGACTGAAGCCTTTATTTGTTCCACGTCAAAATGGATAAAGCAAACTCATTTTTAAAAGGAAAATTTTAATCGGTTGATTTTTTTATCGGACAAGTGTTTAGATCTCATTTTAATGATTAAACGTTGGCTTGTATACTCGCGGAGGACATTTAAGCGCTAGTTTGTACAAACGTTAGGTTAGACTAAAAAATTCCATTTGGAAAAGTTTTTCGGTCGCGCAAGGGAGAGAAAATAGATTTGATGTGTTAGGTGTTTTTTAGGCGAATGACAAGTGCTTGGTGAAAATAAGACGTGACCCTTGGGACCAATTATTTTGGGTTTCACTTGAATGCTAGACTCCAACGATCCTTTTTAATTCAATGTGTTTATGAAATTTGTTTGATGGATAACGAACATTTAATAAGAACGAGACATGTGCCTCATAATTGATTGTTCAAAGGTTTTATCGAAGTGCTATACTCCAACGACCCTTTTTTTTGTCCATGTGTTATTAAGTGTTTTAGAAACGAAAGAATGAAGAAGCGGCTAGCCCAAGATGTGTGCCTCGAGACCAATCATTCAAGGATTCAGGGAATGCAAGACTCCAAGGATCCTCCTCTTTCGCGTTTGTTAAGAAAGAAGGTTTTAGTGTAATATTTAATCAGGAAAAGATTTGAATCACGTCGATACAAAATTATACGGGTTTGAAAGAGTCCTTTGGCGTTGGACCAAGGTTTAAAAAAATTGATTTGAGAAAATTGCTTGACGTTTGATCGAGCGCTATTTTTGTTCTTTTTTTGAAAATGGTTGATTTTGTGCTAATCTTGAATTAACAATCAACGAACTAAAACAAGACTTAAATGTAAACAACAAGGAGCTCATTGTAAGAAGGCCCAAGAGAAAGGCAAAGGATCGAAAATAAGCCAAAATATGGAGTACTAAAATTAGCTATAAGCTAACATAATGTGGATTCATGTAGGAATCACTCTATAAGAAACCGATCAACAATGATATTACAAAGTCGAATGCGCAACATAATAACAAAACTAACAACTTGATAAACCATACACAACAATTTCAATGGTAAAATAAACCGAACTCAAGGTAATGAATTTAGCTCTAAATTAAGTTAACTTAAAGTGGATTCATGTCGGAAGCACTCTATAAGAAGTTGGGCAACCTAATATATGCGTCCAAGTGATTTTTGGAAGCTAAATTGGAATGAAGCTCCAAAATTTCAATGCAATAAGATCCAGCAACTCGATAAATTATACAATATTTACAAAAATAAATCGAATTTAAAGTAATGAATTTAGCTCTAAGTTAAGCTAACTTAAAGTGGATCCATATAAGAAATACTTTATAAGAAGTCAGATAACCTAATATATGCATTCAAGTGACTTTCGAAAGCTAAATTGGATTTAAACTCCAAAATTACAACGTAATAAAATCCAAACAACGACAACCACACAAACATACATTCATTTATAAATCAAAGCTTAACTAACTGAAATGAACATGGCAGCATGCCGTAAAACTAAAAACACAAAAACAAGTCCAAGTGAAAAAGGATTAATGAGTTTAATATGAATACTAAACAATCCAATATAAATACAAGTCTAATATTCATAATAGTAATATGAAATAATCATAAAATAAAAAATAAATAAAGAAAACAAAAGTTGCTAAAAAATAAGAAAAGAAAGTAAATGTTGCTGAAAAATAAATACAGAAAATAAAAGTTTGTTGAAAGGGGTGGCGTTGTATTTCTAGGAGTGGATAAGATTTTTTTTTTACTTTCAAAAACCGCCCATTCATATTTAGACATATGGAAATTTTATTAACAAAACAAAATAAATATAAAATAAAAACCTCTTACTCTCTATCTCTCAGTTCTACTCAGACCAAAACAAGTAAAAGAACAAAACTAATCACCATCCTCATATGCAAAACAAATGTCATAATAAAGAAGGATGTGAGTACTAAAACAAACAAATAGTGATGTGGTCGACGACAGAAGCCACGTGTGGTGGAGTGACTAAGTAGCTTGGTGGTGGCAACTGGTTTTGTGAAGTGCTCGCCTGAAAAGTTAACGAAGGTGGTGGTTCTGTGACATTATATTCACAACGATTGTTAGGTTGGTGTGGACTTTTCATTCTTCATGTTGGTTGTTGTTGCTAGAGATGAGTTGTTCTCGCAGCGGATCAAAGTGACTTATGAATGATCTTTCGTGGTAGTTTACGTTGATTGTGTAGAGATTGTAAAGACATGTTTACATGGTGATTGTTGGTTTTTTACATGTGAAAGAAGGTTGGTTGAAGAAACAAAAGTTATGCTGAGAGGGAAAGTCCTCATGAGTGAAGGGTGAATGTCAAGGTTTTTTAATGAATAGTATAAAAGGTATGGGTGTCAATTTTTTCAATGTGACAGAGAGGTAGCTTAGTGGAGTTGTTGTTTTTTCTTTGTCGACGATGATGATGCAACAAGTGGCTTGTCGCGGTCAAGTGGTGGTAAAAGTTTTTATTGTGTTGTTAGGAGGATTATGAAATGGTGATGTTCACTCCGGAGTTCACAGGCAGAGGGAGAGTGGTTTGTGGGTGTCTCTCACGTTTTTTTTATAAAAAATGGATTCTTTTTTTTTTTAAGTAGGTTTAAACATGTATGTATGAGAGAGACGTTGGAGGAATTTTGTTTGGATGGACCGTGTGTCATCCCGTGGTTGAAGGTTCTTTTCCAATCATCAAAGAGAGGTTGATATTTTTCTGAGTGGAGGATTTTTATGAATTTGAGAGAGGGAGTATCCCATGTGATGGGGCGACAGCTGGTACCCGTGAGTCTCTTTCCACACGTTTCCCTCCTTTTCTTTTATCACAATTTGTTCTTTTTTTTCCAGAGAGGGTGACATGTCGCCTTAGGAATGGGGAGCTTTTTTCTATTTTCATTTCTTTCGGTTATTCTGCTACTGAGTGTGTATGTGGTCACGTGAGAATTGGAGGGAATGTTCGCACTCTTTCTTTTCTCTTTTTCATCATTTTCAATTTCTTTTATTTTCCTAATTTCTTTTTATTGGTGGAAAGATATGGACATGGATAGCCATTATGGACCATTGATCAACTGGATTTGACGACTAAGATGAAAACAAAGAAACATAAAATTTTAATCAATTTAAAATGCCTATAGTGCCTCTTCTAGATGCCTTAAGAGATTTCAATGAAATTAAATCAATTAAAACAACTAAAATTTACACATTTTAAAATGACCACAATAAAATTAAAATGACTACATATTAAATTCTATTTATTTATTTCTAAAACTTTGACAAAAAACAAAAATAAAAGGATTCAAAATGAATAAAAATCGGGCGCAAAAAATTAAAATGAATCCACTAAAATAATCAACGCGTAATAAATATTTGGAAAACAGACAGGTTTTGATCGAATTTTGAAGTAAAAAATGTCTGGTTGAAAAGGCTCAGACTGATAAAAAAGAGGTCGTAAAAGGAGTCGAAAAAATAAACGAGCACACTAGGTTAAACTACATGGTCTGTAGATTCATAAAACTAACGTCTACAAGCTCGACTTTGAAACTTTTCTCCCGTTAATTTTACATACGTTTGAAAATTCATTCAACCAGTTTGTCTGTATATTTGAGAATTTATTCGAGTCGACATTTTAGGCATTATGCATAATGGAATGCATGTTATGTTATGTAGATGATGCATAGTAAAGTAAAGTCGGATGAGTGAAAGTTTTAAATTGCCCAGACAAAATTGGGGTATGACATGTTTACCTGATTGGACAAAATTGGGATCAAATGTCTAACATGTTTACCTGATTGTTGGGATCTACTGTCAGCAAGAAGCAGCAAAACATGATCAGTCAATACTAGAAAAATATATTATCAGTCAAGAGCAGCTGAATATGACCTTCTAACTCCCAGGGAAACCTACCAACCATTAAAGAAGTACCACATCACCAGAAGATTTGCATTCATCACTCCATGATTAAGACGTCAAGAGTATTTCTTAATTTCTTTACATTCATATCATTCAATCATCTCATGATTAAGAAATCAAGCGTATTTCTTAATCCATTTGTATTCATTCAGTTATTTGATGATTAAGAAGTCAAGATTATTTCTTAATCTCAGTACATTCACTCATATCATTTGATGATTAAGAAGTCAAGAGTATTTCTTAATCTCACTGTATCATCCAAGTCATATCATCAGGTCTCAGAGATCCAAATGAATGAATAATCAAGAGTACTTGATTTCATTTATGTCTTTGTAAAGTTTTAACCATCATTTATGTCTGAGAGTTAGAAGTAAAAAGTCCAAGAGTTGACTATTTTGCATCTGGTTGTCTATTCATAATTCATCTACATTATATATCATTATAATAAGGACAAAGATTCACGAGCTTAAACTTTTTTACCCGTATTGCTACCAAATGAAAAGTCAAAGGTATCATTTCATTTGGGCACTTCATTCATAACCATGAGCATATCATTTCATTATATAAGAGGACACAATTTGGGGTCTATTTGGTATTTAAACTATCTTTCACCATGATGATTTGAAGACAAGAGTTCTTCATATCCTCAAATTAAAGATGTTTAAATAGGGGCAAATATCATATCTTAATTTTTCCCCTCGATCAATAAATCAATGCATTCATAATACATTTGCTTCATATGCACACCATGACATGTATTTCTTTCCGCATAATGCTTAAAATGTCAACCAGAATAATTTTTTGGATCTATAGACAAGTCGATTGAATCAATTCTCAAGTGTTTGTAAAACTAGCGGGCGAAACATTTCAAGATCGAGCTTGCATACATCTGTTTCATTAATCTACCGTTCACGTACTTTAATTTGACGTGCTCATTTTATTGTTTTTGACTCCTTTTATAGTTGCATTTGATCAGTTTGAGCCTTTTCAACCGAGCATTTTTTATTGCAAAATTTGATCAAAACCTGTCTTTTTTTCGGAAAGTATATTTCGCGTGGTCATTTTAGTGCATTCATTTTAATTTTTCGAGCATATTTACGCTCGATTTCTATTCATATTGAGTTCTTTTATTTTTATTATTTTGTCAAATTGTGTATAAAAAATAAATATAATTTATTATGTATTCATTTTAATTTTATTGTGTTCATTTTAAAATATGTGAATTTTACTTGTTTTAATTGATTTAAATTTCATTTAATCTCTTAAAACATCTAGAAGGGGCATTGCAGGCATTTTAAATTGTTTGAAAATGTGTGTTTCTTTATTTCAATCATATCCATCAAATCCAAATGATCAAAGGATCATAATGGCTATCCACAACCTTCTTTTTCAACCAATCACAAATAAAAAAAGAAGAAGAAGAAATTAGGAAAAGGGGAGGGATAATATGATTGCTTGAGGTGGCAATGAAAAAAAACAGTTTTTGGCTCGTTGGAGGAGCCCAAATGCATCCTAAAAAGAAATCAATATTGTTAGAAGCCATTTACTCAAAAGTGGACACATGATTAAAGAAAGAGGGAGAGAAGATTGAAAAAAGGAAAAACGTTTTTCTGAATATGATTTTTCTCTTCTTTTTCAATGAAGCTTACCCATCATCCTTTTTTCAACATTTTTCCTCTTCTATCCAACACACCAGGGCCTCTTCCCTGCACCTTGCAACTCCATCCATCTCCATTGTCATCATCTTCGTCTTATTTTTTTAAACCGCCAAGGACCACCCTTAAGCACCCGTTAAATCTCACTGGACCACCTCCTTTCCTAACTCGTCAACCACATTCAAATTCACAACCCACCACCATATACTAACCTCTTCTTCTTGCTCCCTGCTACTCCATCATCATCATCGTCCCAATTGAAAAACCTCTCAAACCCACCATTACCCACTGTGATAACCTTTATTGCCAAGCCTCTTCCGCCATTTTGCTCTCACCATAAAACCCAACCACCTCAATTAAAACCACCTTTCCAACTGCCTTTAATTGCACTCCCTCCACTCAGAAGAAGGCTAGCCCAACAGTGAACCCAACACGAGAGAGTTTCCTCTACACTGGAAATCATTTCTCTATTTCTAGCATTTCATTTACAATTTCTTTGCATGTTGAACACTTATTTACTTTTAAGCATTATTGTTTATTAATGGTATTGATTATTGAAATGAGCATGCATGTTTTGAATGATTCCTTTCATATTCACTCACCTTTTCTCATTTATTTCAAAAAGCACAAACAAGAATATTTATCCTCTTCACTTTCTTTATCATACCATTGTTTTAGCAAAGATTAGAGGGAGAATGACGAAAACGAAATACCCATAATTTTTAATGGTATACTTTCAAATATAATCCCACTGATGATATAAAGACATTATTTCAAATCCCCAAACACTGTAGAGATAAGGAGTTAGTCCCTAGTTAACCACTTTGAGCCTAGAAGTAAAAGTTTCTATCGGATCTAAAAACCATTACGATTAACCCAGTGCAACATAGTGTTCAATTAATCTGACTACATAATCGAATTACAAGATGAAACATCCCGTTTGGGGATCAACCACATGTTATTCTTCATGCATATCTGAAGTGTCGAAGGAACCATGAAAAATCCTAAAGTTAAGTTAGTTGTTCTTCAATGACCGATGACATGACAATTACAATCCTTTCCAAAAAGAAAAAAAAAAAAAAGAAAAAGAGAAAAAAGAAAGCTCGCTAAGTCGAACACCTAAAGAGGCGACTTAGGCAAAAATTAGGGCAATCCCGGTGGACTAAAAGCTTCAAAGAAGTGGTCCAAGAAAAAAATAGGGATCGAAGAAAAAAAATTGAAAGACGTTATCAAACCCTCAAACAAAGCAAAACAAGATTCAGTGCCCTTCATATTAAGAATCAAAGGGTCACCAACATCCATGAAAAAATCAAAATAAGGCGACTTTCATTTCAAGAGAATCTTGAATCATCATTTTCACTCTTACACCGTCAAACTCTCTTAGAAGACAAATGCGTGTGTTGAATCAACTGAATGCGAAACTGGAGATCATCATGAAGAAGGGGTGGCATAAAATCAAATTTGAGCATTATATCCTTTTGTTTTATATCCATGAACTATGCCACGTTACAACCCTCATAAGACCTAATTGAAGCAGGGTTTATTCTAAAAGCATACTACAACAAGGTTGCGTAAACTGACTCCTAGAGACCTGCTAATCACATGTATTGGTATCATATTCTCATTGTATCTTTCACACTTTGAATTGCTTAATCAACATTGTGTTTCGACTAACAGTCTACTCGTCACACACTACCACATCATTCCAATAAATGATTTTTTTTCAAAACCTGCATGAATGTCACATTAAAATTACCATTTTTGAATGAACAATTTAAAACTGAAAGTAAGTACTTGGCATCAAGGAAATTCAAAGAAGCAATCAAAGAGGAACTTGAACATTTATTGGTGCTAACCTGAATCAATACCGCCTTATAACCCTATGGATCGGGGGCATGTCATCCAATAATTATGTTGACAAATCTCCAAGCATTAGTTGAGCAAGGAGGAAAATCATCTAAATACTCAGTCAATATGGGTCAAATCTCTCAAAAGGCTCAATCAAGGGCAAGTCATCTCAAGAATACAATGCAACACAACTTCCAAAGATCAGTTGATCCGAGGTAAATAGTTACGAGAACCAATTAATCAAGGGCAAAACACTGCAAGATCCAAATAATGGGGAAAATTGGTTCATGCCATGGTATGGCACAGATGTGACCAAATCCCATTCAAGGGAAATTCCTTCAAATACCCCAGACTGAGGAAGACAAGTCATAAAGGGTCAGGTTTCCTCCATACATTCAAGTTGGTCAATCAGACTGTTCTAGACACTAGTAACTATTGAGTTCAAAATAAGTGTCCAGAGATCGCACTAATACAACATCATATCAACTTTTCGGAAATAAGTGTAAAGGTCAAAGCAAAATCACAATCGTCCTGCATGGATCATTTTGCTACGCTCATGAAATTATTTACAAGTTGTCATGGTATATCAGGCAAAGAAGTTGAGGTTTGATCGGAAAAATAACAAGTGTACTATTTTGCCTATTATAGTAATAATGGGTAAATTCCCCGAATGTCGATCTCAAGGACTGCACGTCAATATCGAGTCAAATTATCATTCAATTAAACAAAAAGTATGATTTGGGTTTTTAGATTCAAAATTCTAAAAATAAAGGCAAAGGCAAATAAGAATGAAAATAAGGGCTTGCAAGGTAAGAGGAACAATGTCAGGGAAGGTGTATGATTTATCCTTGTAATAACTCTGAGTCACTATTGCATTGACAAATATTAATTACTACCAGTTCTCAAGGGTATTTTCTCCCAAGTCCTTGGTGAGAAAACCTTTAATCAATCTACCCTAATTTCTATGTCCATAGGCAAATAAGGTGAAGTTAAGCTTTATTATATAAAGAACAATCTCGTTCATACAGGGTATCCCTAGTCCTATGTGATATCTAATGCAGAGTAACCTTATGAAAATCTTACCAATGGCGGTCCAGCCTAATTGATAACCATAGAACAATCGCGATTGGTCCGAAAGAGAAAGCATTAAACATATCAAAAGGTTACCGTAAAAATAATATTATAAATGCAAATGTCAACTCAATTTCGTTACAATTCTAAATCAGGGACACCCCCTAGTATTGGGGTTTAGATACTCATATTGTTCAAAACTAATGCAAGATAAAAATTACACATTACACGTATTTGGATGACTTCGATCTTCAATCGTTTCCGCTCATGAAAACCTTCAGCTCTCTGAACTCCTTGCTCTCTGTAATACTTGATTGCTTGACAATATTGTGTTTTGCCTGGTTCCAAGATGATCTTTTCTTTGGTAGAAGGTTCTCTTATATAGTGAAAATTCCAAGCAATAGGTGGACATGTCCAAAAATCTCTCTGCAAGCCCGATGATCAAAAGCTCGATGAAAAGGGAAAATTTTGGGCTTGGGCTGACACGGCCCGTGTCAGCTGATACGGGTGGCCGTGTCAGCTCATTTCTTCATGTGACACGCCCATGGTGCTTTAACACGGGTGAGGATAAGGCCTAACACGGGTCGTGTCAGCTGACACGGCCGACTGTGTCAGGCTATTGTTTCTTTCTTTCATGCTCCTTTTGCTTGACACGGGTGGCCGTGTCAGGCCTTCTGTATTGGGGTTTTTCCATTTCTTTACTTGTCGTAATTCTGCACTGTATCGCTCCGGGTTCCTCGGTTCTTCTACCTGGACCTGTTGGACAAAAACACAGGCATCCCATGCGTAAAATCAAGAAAATATAAGTAAAATATGACAAAAACACGGGAAGTAAAATCGCCTTAAAAAGTACAAAAATGCTTGCACAGTGTCTCAAAATCCTTGGTTTCTTGTCGGATCAGTAACGAAAACTTAATGAAAATGGTGACTGATGATAACCCTAAACTTAGCTCATTGCTTGTCCTCAAGTAATGTTTCAGATGACACTGCCTGTCACTCTCCAAGATTTTGTATTCTTCCTAACATTGCTGAGATCATTCACTAGCGTCTTCACTCTTCCTTCTATAGTTCCTGCTTTTCCTTGTGAGTTTTCAGTCGCACTTCCACTTCGAAGCACTGTTTCACCTGTCAGCTTATATCACATTCTCACCAATTCTCTCGGGGTTAAGTGTTTTCACTCATAATTCAGAATATGCAATATCAACTCACAAGTTTGAATAGTCCATCCTTTCATATCACCTACACACAACACACACACTTTTTGATGTCTTTCGGGTTATAACGGGGCTTGGATTTTGGTGTGGATATTTAAAAAAATGGGAAACAAGTGGTTTTTGGTTCAGAGTCAATGTTACCATTATTTTCATTGCGTTGGTTCTTTTTTCTATAAAATTGTCTCTTTTTGTTTTTCGCTCGGTTTTTCTTTTCTATTTTTGTTTTCCAACCGAGTGCCCTTCGTTGGCTCGTGCTTCTTTGAACCCTCGATTTTATTTCCTTTTTTTTCTTTCTTTTTCTCTCGATGATTCTATCTTTTTTTCTTTGTTTTCGCATTTACCTGGGCTTTTGGAACTCATGGGGTTTTTACCCCAAACTTAGAATTTCAACATAACTTAATAATATCAACTTGACTCTGAACAAGGTAAGGGAGTGTTTTGGCCATGGGGTAGATTTACGGGGTTAAACAAAAAAAATGGATACAGGCTCAAATGGGGTTTACAAGGGATAAAATTATTGGGACGGCTAGAAAGGCTCAAGGTTATATTCAAACAATGTGCCTCAGTGTGTGTAGTCATGTAGTGACAGTCCCAAGGAATCTACATAAATTTAGAGTGATAAAAGCATACTTGAATATCGCTCATGATGATCAATGTGTTTGGCTTTCTATGACTCACCCTGTTAGATTAAGCTTTGACAGTATCCACAATACCTCTAGCATGGTGTGACTTCTTCCTTACTTCGGAATGCACATGGCACGTATGTTGGTTAAGCTGTATACGTTGCATCTGATCTTTCTTCTTCAGCAATGTCGACTTCCTGGGGAGATCCTTCATAACAAGCAATAGTAAGTGGAGTGATCCTTTCATCCACTCCCAGTCGTGATCATTACTAATTTCACAATAACACCACAGACCTGAAACACTTGCAGCATAATGTGTCCTAAAACAGAAAAACCAAATCTAGAACGTAATAAAAAACAAAATTATTAGGAAAGTAACCAAATAATGAAAAAACAAATACTGAAAATAACATAAACTCTCCCCCACACTTGAACTAAACATTGGCACAAATGTTTGCGAACAAGAGCGAATGAGGACTTACAGTACTCTACTGAGGAGGTGGGTGTGGAAAATGCAGCATCAATTGCCGCATCATGTTGCTCATCTCATCCAACATTTCCCCCTGTCGTGCTTGCTCGATACCTTGTCATTGTTGCTCCGCCCTTAAGTCGCCCAATTCAGTTTGTACCCAGGTTCATTAGTCAGTGGACCAGGAAGAGGATCCTGCCTCCTGCTGGGTAGGCTCCGGATGTGGGGGTATAAACTGTTCCTGAGGTTCTTGAGGTTCCTCCTCTTCTGCCTCTGTGGCATCCAAATGGTCACCTGCAAACTGCTCACCTGTAGCAAAATGCTTAGTGTCGTGGCCTTCCTCAATGTCGGGGTCAACACTTACATATAGCCAGTTTGCACAGTCAGTAATAATAACTCTGTCTGGATCCGGAATAGCCATAATAAACCGTTTATGGATAAACACAGAATAATAAGTGGGAGCAATGACAATCATACCTTGTTGTATCAGAGCTGACATGTCAATTTTGGTTTTACCTGCAATTGGAGTGTCTTCGAGTAAAACCACCTGATACCCGAAATGTTCAGCAATTTGGGTGATCATGCCGCCGACGGAGATGCCTCCAGAGTCTGCTCAGCCAACCCTGCCCAGATAGTCAACTTCAAAGGCATCTACGTTGATGGCTTTGTTTTGCGCCACCGAGTACATAAAAAATAATTCCCGCTGAGTGGCTACCCATGTGCTATCACCTCTTCCAAACAGGGTGTATGCCAAACCCTTATGGGCATAACAGAAACATGAATTCTGGATGCCGGAGGCCTTAGCACCCTTGGAGGTGTAATTCGTCCTCCCCGTGATGGCAATCAAGAAAACCTTTGGCGAGAACCCATCTGGGACCGCTCCTGGTCCGTATAGTGGGAGTCGGAGTATCCCTGCCAATTCTTCCATAGATAATTCATGATAGTTATTTGAACATGCGGAAACGCAAAGTCCCAAAATAGTACCTGATAGTGTCGATCCATCTCTTTTCGCGTTGGAATTCCAGTGTGCTGAGGAATTCGAGCGTGATGCGCTCATATGTCGGTGCTTCAAGGCTCATAAACTCCAACATCCCTAAGACGTGGAACATCCTGTACACCTCAATTTTTAGCCCTAGAGCATTTAGAGTGTGCTCACACATATACCTGGTAGGTGTGAGCTTCCGATTCCGATGGACTTGATACCGATTTTCCTGTTCTGGATTGTCAAATAGAATGTTATGCGGATTTGGGTTCCGACTTGGTCGCTTCCATGACCTTGACATCTCAGCAAGTTGCTTTCCGGTGAGAATTCTCCTCGGGGGCATTTTGGACCTGCAAAAAAATTGAAAATTTTGATATAGGGAGTTATAAAATTCTGAAACTGTGGTTAGAACGGGGATGACGAGTGGTGTATTATTTGTGAAGGGTGTTATGGCGATAGGGTAGTAGAAGTGGTGGTTATGGAAGCTTTGAGGGATGAGTTTTAATGGAGTTTTGTAAGGGTTTAGAGAGAGAGAATGATAATGATGAGTTTTATGAGAGTGAAGGTGGAAAAGGTTATGGGAAATCTGAGTAATGATAAGGTAAAAAGTGAGTAAAGTGTGGTTAAGAGAGAATTAAAAGGTGAGGCCCACATAAATTTTGAATTTTCAAAAAAATTCAAAAAACCCGTCTGCCTAACACGGCCGCCCGTGTCAGGCCACTACCACGCCCAAATTTCCAATTTTCCTTCAATGCTCTTGACATGGCCCGTGTCAACTGATACGGGTGGCCGTGTCAGGCCACTGCTACGCCCAAAATATGCTCAACCTTTAGTGCTCCTGACATGGCCCATGTCAGCTGATATGGGTGGCCGTGTCAGGCCACTGTTTTACCCTCTGTTTCCATGGTTGACCAAGCGTCTGACATGGGCCGTGTGAGCTGACACTGGCACCCGTGTCAGGCTGCACTTTTGGCCGTTTTTCAGATTTTTCTTCCGTTCAACCCCCGGTAATGTTATTTTTTCGTTCAACATGACTTAGACATTTCTTGAAGTGTTTTCCCCTCCTTTGTAGAGCTCCTGTGTAAACCTACAAACATACACACTGATTAAAATTAAAATTGTGTGGGTTGCCTCCCATGAAGCGCTTCATTTAACGTCACATGGCTCGACGGTCCTTCGTCTTTTCAGGTAAGACGGATTTTGTCTATCAGACCACCCTCCTGGTCTTGTAGGTACAATTTGACTCTCTGCCCATTTACCTTGAACGTGTCCCCATTTGCCATATTTCTTAGTTCAACGGCTCCATGCGGGAATACTTTTTGTATCATAAAGGGTCCCGACCATCTCGACTTTAGTTTCCCAGGGAACAACTTCAACCTGAATTAAATAATAATAACAATTGTCCTTCTTGAAGTTCTTTCTTCTGAATGTGTCGGTCGTGCCATGTTTTGGTTTATTCTTTGTATATCTTGACATTCTCATATGCTCGTTTTCTGAATTCTTCTAGCTCTTATAGTTGAAGAATCCGGGATTTGCCTACTTTGGACAAATCATAATTAAGAAATTTGGTAGCCCAGAATGCCATGTGCTCGAGTTCGAGCGGCAAATGACAAGCTTTACCGTAGACCAGTTGGTACGCGGACATACATATGGGGGTTTTGAATGTTGTTCGGTATGCCCATAGTGCATCCTCTAGCTTGATTGACTAATCTTTTCGTGATGCGCAAACTGTCTTTTCCAGAATCTTCTTTATCTGCCGATTTGACACTTCAACCTATCCACTTGTCTGGGGATGGTACGGTGTGACGATTTTATGCTTTACATTGTGTTTCCTTAGTAGGTTCTCCATTAGCTTGTTCAGAAAATGGGTATCTTCGTCACTAATTAGTGCTCTTGGTACCGCAAACCGAGCGAAGATACAATTCTTTAGGAAATTGAGTACCACTTTAGCATCATTCGTGGGTAGTGCTACTGCTTCCACCCATTTTGACACATAATCAACTGCGACCGAATGTATTGCTTTCCAAAGGACGGTGGGAAGGGTCCCATAAAATCTGTTCCCCACACATCGAACAGTTCTACCTCTAACATGGCATTCTAAGGCATCTGATTTCTATTTGATATGTTACCTGTTCTCTGACATCTGTCGCACTCTTTTACTATCTCTTGTGCATCTCTGAACAGTGTAGGCCAGTACAGTCCATACTGGAGGACTTTTGCTTCGGTTCTATCTCCGCTAAAATGTTCTCCATATTCTGAGATGTGACAAGCTTTTAGGATGTCCCTTTGCTCTTCCTCCGGAACACATCTCCTCACCAGGCCATCTATTCCCTTTTTGTACAAGAACGGATCGTCCCACACATAAAACCTGCAATCATGCAAAAACTTTTTTCTTTTGTTAGAGTCAAAATCATCAGGTATTAGTCCACCTACCACAAAGTTTGCGTAATCTGCAAATGAGGGGATATGCGTAACAACTAGGATACGTTCGTCGGTGAACTCATCTCTAATGGGGTGTGTTTCTTCTGTTTCTTGAATCAGAGTCATCTGAGACAAGTGATCAGCAATAATGTTTTTACTCCCCTTTTTGTCTCTGATTTCCAGGTCGAACTCTTGTAGTAGTAGGATCCATCGCAGCAACCTTGGTTTTAATTCCGGTTTGGCAAAGAGATACTTTAAAGTTGTATGGTCAGTATACATAATTACCTTTGATCCCAACAAATAGGATATGAACTTATCAAAAACATATACAACCGCATGGAGCTCTTTTTCGGTGGTTGCATAGTTCATTTGAGTGGGGTTCAATACATGGCTTGCATAGTAGATCACATGCAGAAGTTTCTCCTTTTGTTGCCCCAATACTACCCCTACTGCATTATCACTAGCATCACACATTATCTCAAAAGGGAGAGACCAATCAGGGGCAATAACTATGGGGGCTGACACAAGTTCCTTCTTCAGGGTCTCGAAGGTTTTCCTGCACTCTTTGTCAAAAATAAATAATGTGTCTTTCACTAGTAGACTAGTTAGTGGTTTTGCAATCTTAGAGAAATCTCTTATGAACCTACGGTAGAACCCCACATGTCCCAAGAAGCTTCAGATGCCTTTTCATTTACCTGAGGTGGTAAATTAGCTATTACCTCAACTTTTTCTATGTCCATTTTGATACCTCGGTTGGAAATCTTGTGTCCCACCACTATCCCTTCACGCACCATGAAATGACACTTTTCCCAATTCAAGGTCAAATTTGTTTGTTGGCATCTTTCTAACACAAGTGACAAGTTAGTTAAACATTTATCAAATGAAGAACCGAATACTTAAAAGTCATCCATAAATACTTCCATATGCTTTTCGAGCATGTCAGTAAAGATTGATGTCACACATCTTTAAAAAGTGGCAGTTGCGTTGCACAACCCAAATGGCATTCTTCTGTAAGCGAAAATACCATAGGGGCATGTGAAGGCAGTCTTCTATTGATATCCAAGGGAAACCACAATCTGATTGTATCCCGAGTACCCATCTAGGAAACAATAGTAGTCATGTTCGGCTAACCTTTTCAGCATTTGATCAATGAATAGTAACGGAGAGTGGTCTTTTTATGTTGCCATGTTCAGTCTCCTATAGTCGATGCACACTCTCCAACCTGTAACAGTTCTGGTTAGAATTAACTCATTCTTCTCATTTTTAATCACCGTAGCGCCCCCCTTTTTTAGTACCACATGGACTGGACTTACCCACGAGCTGTCAGAAATAGGATAAATTAATCCCGCATCCAACAATTTTCCAACCTCTTTGCATACCACTTCTTTCATTGCTGGGTTAAGTCTTCATTGTGGTTGCACCACCGGCTTGTGATCATCTTCCATTAAGATCTTGTGCATGCAAACGGTCAGGCTTATACCTTTCAAATCCTCGATTGCCCATCCGATTGCGCCCTTGTATTTTTTTAGCACTCGAATGAGTTCTGCTTCTTGGATACTTTGTAGACTGGAATTGATAATAGCTGAGCATTTTTTTTCAATATCCAGAAATACATACTTCAGATTTGTTGGTAGCTGCTTCAGATTTACCCCTGTTTTGGGTTCTTCATTGATATCTGATGGTGGCAGTGGTCTTAAATCTTCCCACCTGTGTGGTTTAGATCTAATCCATTCAGGTTGTTTTTCCATCATAGCGAGCACCTTAAAATCCCCCTCATCTTCATCACTTTCAAAAATCGATAGACTTAAGACACGTTCTAATGACGACTGGAGCATATGCTTTTCAATTTCTTGAGCAATTACCTGATCTATTATCTCTACAGTGTGGCTTGTGTCAATATCATCTTTGTATTGCATTGTCTTCCGCACATTTATCTTTGACTCTTCATCATAGACTTTGAGGGTCATTGTTCCTTCCTCTATGTCTATCATACATCGTCCTCTTTCCAAGAATGGTCTGCCCAATATGAGAGGAATCTCCTCATCTTCTGGCATTTCCAGAATGACAAAGTCAACTGGGAAAACAAACTTGTCAATTTTTACAAGAACGTCTTCCACAATCCCATAAGGTCGCCTAACAGAGCTATTCGCAAACTGAAGTGTCATTCGAGTATCTTGAACGGTGTCAATGCCTAATTTCTTATAGATGGATAGTGGCATCAAGCTTACACTTGCTCCTAAGTTAATTAGAGCCTTCTTGAATTTTCTATCACCAATAGTGCATGGAATAGTAACCGATCCATTATCTTTCTTTTTTACTGGGATTTTCATACCTTGAAGAATGGCACTACATTTTTCAGTTAGGATGATCGGGTCTATATCAGTGGAACGCTTTTTGGAGATGATGTCTTTCATGAACTTGGCATATATTGGAATTTGTTCTAATGCCTTAGAAAAATGGATGTTTATTTCAAGCTTTTTAAACATTTTTAGGAACCTCTAAAAAAAAATCATGTTGATCTTTCTTCTTCTGTCTTGGAGGGTAAGGGAGTTTAATGACTGGTTTCAAAAGTTTTTCTTTCTCCTTAACAGGTGGCACTACCACTTCTTTATCTTGGTCCTTGGTTTCCTTGATTTCTAAATCCACTTCTACCAATCCATCTTCCTCCATTCTGTTTTCTTCTGTTGACTTCCCACTTCGGGTTACGACATCGTTAACATTGTTATGTTCCCGCGGATTTGTTACCATACCACTGGGTAGGGTACCCGGGGCTTAAGAATTTGAAGCTAACTACTATTGTTCTATCTTACCCATTTGGACTTCGAGAATTTTTATGGAGGCAGTGGTATTTTTATGATTGGTTCTAGTTTCTTCTTGAAACTGCATGCTATGGGCGGCTAATTTTTCAATGGCGATTTCCCATTCAGCCTTATTAGGTGCCTGTTGTTGCTGTTGTTGTTTATATTGAGTCTGATATTGCCATGTACCCTGTTGCGGAACATTCCCTCTTTGATCTTTCTAGGAGAAATTCCGATGATTCTTCCAACTTGGGTTGTAAGTGTTAGAGTAGGGATTATTCTGCTTCAAGAACTTGATCTCTTCAATTTATTAGGGGGTAGCAAAGCAATAGACCGTGTGATAAGGTCTATTATAGACTTCATAAGTTCTAGCCTGAGTCAGCTGGACTTGAGCTATCTGTTGAGTGCCTATATTCATAACTTTCAACTTCTTGTCTACTTCGACAGCAACTGTGTCTTCTAGATGGATTTTATTCGTCTCTAGTTTCAGATCAATTACCCCTTATGGCTGATTAGTACACTTGCCATATAGTTCTAGATGCTCATTGGCAGCTATTGCTTCAATAATCCTTTTAGTACCAGTGACTGTTGAAAATTTTGTTGAGCCACCAGCTGCTGTATCAATCAATTGTTTTGTTTTTATTTTCAGCCTGTTAACAAACATTTGCATTTATTCAGTCTGATCCATATTATGAGTTGGGCACACTACTAAGACCCTTTTGAATCTTTTGTAGGCGTCTCCAATGATTCACCATCCTTCTGTTTAAAATTAAGGATTTCATACCTTTTCCTCAGGAATACTGATGTTGGAAAGTACTCATTTAAGAATTCAATTTCCATCTCTTCCCATGATGTGAAACTGTCGGCTGCAAGATAGTATAACAATTCTTCCGCATCTTCAGCTAAAGTGAACGGGAACATTCTTAATTTTTTGCTTCATCAGTATGGCCTTCAATTTTCAACTTGGTGCTCATGGTCAAAAATCTTTGCATGTGTTTGTTGGCATCTTTATTAACCTTTCCGGTGAAAGGTTTTCTTTCCAATTGATTGATTGTGCTAGGATGTAGTTGAAAATTCATCACATTCAGCGGTTGGTTGACAATGGTCAGTCGACCACCCAGTGCGTTTGCACCTCCATAGCCACCTAGGAGTCTTTCCGGAGATGGAGGAGGTGGAATTGGAGGAACATAAGCCATTGGTTCTTTGACTTCAGAGTGATCAGAGGTACTTTCTTCTTTTGAATCCACTATTGCGTTCCCGCGTCTTCGGTGAAGGGTTCTCTCGATCTCTGCGTCAAAAAGAAATTCAGCTGAGGGTTCTCCTCACATACACAAATTAGTAAATTATAAATGACAGAAAAATAATTTTATTGCAGAGCAACAAAATTTTAATTGAATTTTAAAATTAAACTCTATATTTTGGCAGTCCCTGGCAACAGCGCCAAAAACTTGATTGGAAAAATAGCAAGTGTACTATTTTGCCTATTATAGTAATAACAAGTAAATTCCCCGAATGTCGATCTCAAGGACCATGCGTCAATATCGAGTTCAAATTATCATTCAGTTAAACAAAAAGTATGATTTGGGTTTTTAGATTCAAAATTATAAAAATAAAGGCAAAGGCAAATAAGAATGAAAATAAGGGTTTGCAAGGTAAGAGGAGCAATGTTAGGGAAGGTGTATGATTTATCCCTGTAATAACTCTGAGTCACTATTGCATCAACAAATATCAATTACTACAAGTTCTCAAGGGTATTTTCTCCCAAGTCCTTGGTTAGAAAACCGTTAATCCATCTACCTTAATTTTTATGTCCATGTGCAATTAAGCTGAAGTTAAGCTTTACTATATCAAGAACACTCTGGTTCATACAGGGTATCCCTAGTCCTAGGTGATATCTACTACAGAGTAACCTTATGAAAACCTTACCAATGGAGGTCCAGCCTAATTGATAACCATAGAACAATCTCGATTGGTCCGAAAGAGAAAGCATTAAAAGCCCAAGCAATATGTGGACATGTCCAAAAATCTCTCTGCAAGCCCGATGATCAAAAGCCCAATGAAAAGGGAAAATTTTGGGCTTGGGCTGAAATGGCCCGTGTTAGCTGACACGGGTGGCCGTGTCAGCTTAGTGCTTCCTGTGACACGCCCATGGTGCTTTAATACGGGTGAGAATAAGGCCTGATACGGGCCGTGTCAGCTGACACGGCCGACCGTGTCAGGCTACTGTTTCTTTCTTTCATGCTTCTTTTGCCTGACACGGCCCGTGTCGGGCCTCCTATACCGGGGTTTTTCCATTCCTTTGCTTGTTGGAATTCTGCATTGTCTCGCTCCGGGTTCCTCGGTTATTCTACCTGGACCTGTTGGACAAAAACACAGACATCCCACGCGTAAAATCACGAAAATATAAGTAAAATATGACAATGAATGGAAATTCTTAAATATTATACGGGAAGTAAAGTTTCCTTAAAAAGTACCAATATGCTTGCACAGTCTCTCAAAATCCTTTGTTTCTTGTCGGATCAGTAACGAAAACTTAATGAAAATGGTGACTGATCAAGGTTCTCTCATGAACAAACATGCAGCTTATCAGCAACAAATCAAACTTGGGGCACCAAGAGCGTTCACATCTTCTTTCTAATCATCACATCGTCAAAGATCGAGTGTCGGAAAGTCAAATCCTTTCACCAACCAAATGTCCAATCCATATTGGCAACTACGAAAAATACCAAAGTCAAATCCCATTGACATCGTTTTCAAAACCCGATATTCATTAGTAACCCACAATCCGACAATATTCAATAAACTAAAATCCAATCTCCATTGGTACCCTAAATATTCCACTTTGCTTGACCTTTTCAAGGAAATAAAGTCAAGCCACTCATCTACATCTCTACATGCATCAATCATAAAATTTCATGCATAACTTTCCCGCTGAAACGAGAAGTTTTCATCAAAAACATGCATCATTGCGTGCATAACTTTCCTTCCGAAACAGGAAATCTCATCCAAAAAACTTTCCCCCCGAAACAATAAGTTTTCATCAAAAATAAAATTGTCTACATTCTCACATGCATACATAACTTTCCTGCCAAAACAGGAAATTTCATTCATAACAAACTTTCTCTCCAGAACGGGAAGTTTCATCAAAGATAAAATCCAATAATTCATTTGCATTCTCATATGAATTAATCATGACATTTCATGCATGGTGCATAGTATTTTCACTGAGGTGAAGAATTACGTCACTACAAATTTACAAAAAAACATACATACATAATATATTCCCTTTTCATCAACTCTTTGACGATGTCACTCATTAGTGAAGTTATTTCCATCAACCCTTTGATGATGCCACTCCATAGTGAAGTATATTCCATTAACCCTTTGATGATGTCATTCCATAGTGAAGTCTGTTCCATCAACCCTTTGATGATGTCATTCCTCGGTGAAGTCTTTTCCATAAACCATTTGATGATGTCAATCTATAGTGAAGAATGTCCCATCAACCCTTTGATGGTGTCACTCCTTAGTGAAGTATTTTACATCAACCCTTTGATGACATCACTCCTTAGTGAAGTTATCTCCATCAACCCTTTGATGATGTCAGTCCTTAGTGAAGTTCTTTCCATCAACCCTTTGATCATGACAACCCCTAGTGAAGTCCTTTCCATCAACCATTTGATGATCACAAATCGTTTTCCATAAACCATTTGATGATGACAAGTCCTTTCCATCAACCCTTTGATGATGCATCAACCTTTTATGATGATATTCCCCAACAAGTCCGTTGAATCTTTCTTACCAAATAAAGATCAAGTCCTCAGTAAATCTCCTCCCGAGGGAGCCTTTTATAGAGCATTTCATTTCATCTATGCATTTCATGTCCACCTTGTAGGACAAAATTTGGGGACTTTTCGTATTTAATCATCTTCCACCATGATTGTATGAAGACCGCTGTCATTCATACCTTCTCGTTCAAGGTAATTAAATAGGGGCAGTTGTCATACCCCATTTTTGTTCAAACTTTTTAAAACTTTCACACATTCAATTTTACTTTAATTTGCATCATCTGCATAGCATAACATGCATTCCATCATGTATAATGTCTAAAATGTCGACCAAAATAAATTTTTGAATAGATAGATAAACCAGTTAAATCAATTTTCAAATGTGCGTGAAATTAGCGGGCAAAAAGTTTTGAAATCGAGCTTGCAGACATCAGTGTTATTAATCTACGGTTTGCATAATTCGACCTAGTGTGATCGTTTATTTTTCGACTCCTTTTTCGGTCGTATTTTGATCAGCCCGAGCCTTTTTAACCTGAAATTTTTTACTTCAAAATTTGATCAAAACCTGTATGTTTTCTAGAATTTTATTTCATGTTGATCATTTTAGTGCATTCATTTTAATTTTTCGCGCATTTTTACGCTCGATTTTTATTCATTTTGAATCTTTTTATTTTTATTTTTTTTGTTAAACTGTCTGAAATAAATAAATAGAATATCCTATATAGTCATTTTGATTTTATTGTGGTTATTTAAAAATGTGTCAATTTTAGTTGTTTTAAGTGATTTAATTTCATTTAAATCTCTTAAGGCATCTAAAAGGGGCATTTAAGGCATTTTAAATTGATTAATAATTTGTGTTTCTTTGTTTCATCTTGGCCATCGAATCCAGTTGATAAATGGTCCACAATGGCTATCCATGTCCATATTTTTCCACCAATCAAAAGAAATTAGGAAAATAAAAGAAATTGAAAGTGATGAAAAAGAGAAAAGAGAGAGTGAGAACATTCCCTTTAATTCTCACGTGAGCACATACACACTCAGCAGGATAACCGAAAAAATGAAAATAGAAAAAAGCTCCCCATTCTTAAGGCGACACACCACCCTCTCTAGAAAAAAAAAAGAATAAATTGTGATAAAAGGAAAACGGGGAAACAGTTGGAAGGAGACTCACATGTACTAGCTGTCACCCCATCACATGGGATACTCCCTTTCTCAAATTCATAAAAGTCCTCCACTCATATAAAAATATCAACCTCTCTTTGATGATTAGGAAAGAACCTTCAACCACAGGATAACACATGACTCATCCAAACAAAATTCCTCCAATGTCTCTCCCATACATACATGCATGAACCCACTTTAAAAAAAGAATAATCCATTTTCCACAACAAACGTGAGAAACACCCATAAATCATTATTCCTCTGTCGGTTAACTTTGTCGTGAACATCACCATTTCATAAGTCTCCTAACAACACCATAAAAACTTCCACCACCATGTGACCGCGGCAAGCCACCTATTACAACACCTTCACCGACAAAGCAAAAACAACAACTCCACCAAGCTACCTCTCTCCGACATTGAAAAAAACTGAGACCCATATCTTTCATGTTATTCATGACATAACCTTGAAACTCACCCTCACTCACGAGGACTCTCTCTATATATGTATAACTTTTGTTTCTTCAACCAACCTCAATTCACATGTAAAAAACCAACAATCACCTTGTAAACCTCTCTTTATAATCTCTACACAATCAAACAATCTCACTACCTTAACCAACAACCACTATAAAATGGCCCTTTACACCATCACCTTTCATGAACCTTCATGATTTGTTCTTCCTCATCACTCTCACCGTGATAAACAACCTTGTTGCACATCACAAATTGTCACCTCCTTAAACAACTAATCCACAACTCTTCTTCACTTACTACTCACACCATCGAACTTCCTCTCCACAAACCAGTATCGACAAAGCCACATTTCAAACACCTACGCAAACTCGATCACAACCGTCAACTTCATTATCCAACAAATATAAACTACCACGAAAGAGCATTCATAAGTCACTCTAATCTACTGCAAAAACAACTCAGCTCTGACAATGACAACTAACATGAAGAACGCTACATCCACACCAATAACAACCTAACAGCCATTGTGAATGTAATGTCATAGAACCACCACCTTCATTAACTTTTCCAGCGAGCACTTCACAAGCCAATCGGCACCACCAAGCAACTTGGTCACTCCACCACGCGTGGCTTTCGCCATCGATCGCATCACCACCCGTTTGTTTTTCTACTCACACCGTTCTTTATTATGACATTTGTTTTGCATATGAGGATGGTGATTACTTTTGTTCTTTTACTTGTTTTGGTCTGAGCAGAACTGAGAGCTAGAGAAGAAGAGGTTTTTGTTTTATAATTTTTTGGTTTTGTTGATAACATTTCCATATGTCTAAATTTGAATGGGCGGTTTTTGAAAGTTTAAAAAAAGTTGATCCACTACTAGAAGCATAACGCCACCCCTTTCAACAAACTTTTATTTTCTTTATTTATTTTTCAACAACTTTTATTATCTTTATTTATTTTTTAGCATATTTTGTTTTCTTTATTTATTTTTCATTTTATGATTATTTCATGTTAGTATTATGAATATTAGACTTGTATTTATATTTGACTGTTTGTTATTCATATTAAACTCATTACCCCTTTTTCACTTGTACTTATTTTTGTATTTTAAGTTTGGGGCCATGTTGCCATGTTCATTTCAGTTTGTTAAGCTTTGATTTATAAACGAATGTATGTTTACATGGTTGCTGCTATTTGGATTTTATTGCGTTGCGATTTCGGAGCTTAAATCCAATTTAGCTTTCGAAAATCTCTTGGATATATATTAGGTTGTCCAACTTCTTATAGAGTGATTCCGATATGAATCCACTTTAAGTTAGCTTAAATTAGATTTAAATCCATTACTTTAAATTCAATTTATTTTTGTAAATATTGTATAATTTTATCAAGTTGCTAAATTTTATTATGTTGTGATTTCGGAGCTTAACTTCATTTTTCTTCCAAAAATCACTTGGACGCATAGATTAGGTTGCCCGATTTTTTCTAGAGTGATTCCTACATGAATTAACTTTAAGTTAGCTTAACTTAGAGCTAAATTCATTACCTCGAGTTTGGTTTATTTACCATTGTAATTGTTGTGTATAGTTTATAAAGTTGTTGGTTTTCTTATTGTATTGTGCATTCGAGTTTGTAATATCATTGTTGCTCGGTTTCTTATAGAGTGATTCCTACATGAATCACCTTTAAGTTAGCTTAGAGCTAAATTCAGTACTCCATATTTCAGTTTATTTCTGGTCCCTTGGCATTCTCTTGGGCCTTCTTAAAATGAGTTCCTTGTTGTTTACATTTAAATCTTGTTTTAGTTAGTTGATTGTTAATTCAAGATTAACGTAAAATCAACCATTTTTCAAAAAAGAAATAACGCTCGATCAAACGTCGAGAAATTTTCTCATATAAAACCATTTTCAAAAACCTTAGTCAAACACCAAAGGACTCTTTCAAACCCGTTTAATTTTGTATCGACGCGATTCGAATCTTTTCCCGACTAAATATAACACAAACCTTCTTTCTTAACAAATGCAAAAGTGGAGGATCCTTAGAGGCTCACATTCCATGAATTCTCGAATGATTGGTCCCGAGGTATACGTCTTGGGCTAGCCGCTTGTTCGTTCTTTCGTTTCTAAAATACGTAATAAGCTTGGACAAAAAGAGGGCGTTGGAGTCTAGATATCCGGTAGAACCTTTGAACAATCAATTTCGAGGCACACGTCTCGTTCTTATTAAATGTTTGTTGTCCATCAAACAAATTTCATAAATACATTGAATGAAAAATGTCCATTGGAGTTTAGCATTCTTGAGGCTTACGTATCGTTCTTACCGAACATTCATCATTCGCCCAAAAAATATTCAACACGTGAAATCTATTTTATCGCCCTCGTGTGACCGGTGGCCTTTTTCAAAAGGACATTGTCTATGCCATTCTAATGCATATACAAACTAGCGCTTAAGTCTCAATCGTGAGCATGCAAGCCCACGTTTAATTGTTAGAATGCGATCTAAATACTTGTTTAATAAACAAACCAACTAATCAAACTTTTTTTCTGCGCTTATGCGACCTTCAAAAACCATTTTCAAAAACGAGTATGCTTTATCCATATCGACGTGAAACAAACAAAGGCTTCAGCCTCCAAAGAACGAGAACAAGCAAAGGTTTAAACCATTCGATATGTCTAAAGGATCACTCCTTAAAAGCAACCAACAAACAATTCCTTTTATGAAGAACTACGTATCCTTGAGTTCTTCATCGCACTTGGAGATACGTAGGAGCATAATTTTGAAATCTTGTCAGACACATTAATAAAAAACTAAAAAACATTTATTTCTCTTTTCTCGCACAACAAGTAGAAGATCGCATACATAAGTTAACATTCAAATGCAAGTCTAACTAAAAAGTTTTCGTTGAGTACAACGGACGTGCGGGGTGATAATACTTCCCCTTACGTAATCGACTCCCAAACCCGAATTTGGTTGTGACAACCATTTTCTTTTATTTTTTAAGGGTTTTATTGATATTTTCTCTTTCCTCTTTTGGAATAAATAAAGTTCGATGGTGACTATGTTCGAATCGTTTTCCGTGAGAGTGCAAACACTTCGCGAAAGATCGTATTTTTTGAGATGCTACGATTACCTTAGTCAGTCACTATAAAAACAAATGTTACCATGGAAAACAAAAAATTAAAATAAATATCTTTTGATATTAGGTAAAGTATTTTTCATCTTTTAAAAAAAATTATCTTTCTTCCTTATAAATACATAAAAATACTTTACTTTTTAATAATTAAAAAGAAAAGAAAATTATATATATATATATATATATATATATATATATATATATATATATATATAATTTGAAAAATATATAAAAAAGTGTTATGGATATTTTTTTTAAAATTAAAAAGATCGAAATAATATAAAACAATAACACCGGTAGCAAAATTGACTAATAATAAAGCAACGCAAAGAAAAAAGTTGAAATATTAGAAAGATATATATAAAAGAAGAGACAAATTACACTAATTATTACACTAAATTATTATCTTTGATTTATTTAAATATTAATAGCTATTAAAAGAGTTGTTTAGTAAAAAAAAAATCTTTCTCATATGACCAATCATTTCATATATATCTACCCGGTCAAACAAATGAATCGATGAGTTTCATAAATTTGTAGGTTGATCTTTTATGTTTATTCTTTTAACTCGTCAAAACGATGTCGTTTCGAATAATTCTAAAAAAGTATAGCTATTTATCACCAATATATCCTCATTCAACTATCTTATTTCTAACCAATAGCTCAGTTCAATTTAACAACATATAATCCTTAACGTGTATTTATACAATTATCTTTATCCTTCCTCACTATGAACTTACTTCAATTTAATAAAATATCTATAAAAAAGTAGGATTTGAACACATGTGTTTAAGGGTAGACAAAAAAATTAACACCGACCGAAATTGATTTAATCGATGAATTAAATACATAAATGGGTGTCAAATGTTGAATTATAATTCGTTGTGTTGAAGCAGGTTGCTCGAAAGAAGTAAGGAAGTGTTGAATCACCTAGTGTATCGAGTTGTATTAGTGTGTCAAAGTGTCGAAGCATGTTGCTTTAAACAGGATTTCAACTTAGGCTTATTTTAGTAGTGTTATCTATTTTGGGCTTTTATAGTTTTGGGTTTTGGCTTAGTGAGCAAGCTAACCTAAATCTGTAAATAGAGGGAGTAATTCTTATTCTTGTATGAAGAGAAGAAATAACTCATAACATTGTATTCACTGAATTTTGCAGATGCAAAGTGAATAAAGAAGTTTTCCACAGGTTGTGGATAGAGGGAAAACTCTATAGAAAATATTCTTCTTCTCCAACATTTTTTTATTTCTTTCTAAATCGTTCTTATCTTTTCATTGTCATTGCATGAGTGATAACAATTCTGTTCATCAAGATTGATTGAAATTCTTCATAGGTTGTGGTGGATTTCCAACATCTAGTATCAAGAGCTCCGGTTCAAGCGATCCGTGGGAAGAAAATCACGATGGCAATGAATCATCCAAACAAGCATTTTCCAACGAATATTCTGATTCTCAAGAACAATAATTATGAGAATTGGTGCAAGCAGATGAAGGTTGTGTTATGTTATCAAGATATTTGGGATCTTGTGAAGGAAGAAGTAACAATGCTTGCAGAAAACGCGAAAGATCAAGAAAGGGTTGCAGATAACGAATTGAAAAATAAAGATTATAAAGCTCTCTTTATAATCCATCAATGTGTTGATTCATATAACTTTGGAAATGTTAGTAATATAGAGTCAGCGAAAGAAGCATGAGAAATTCTGGAGAAGTCGTTTGGAGGCGCGAAGAAGGTGAAAGAGGCGAGGTTACAAACTTACAAAATGACATATGAATTTCTTCAGATGGAAGACAATGAAAGCATAATTGATTTCTTCACTAAGGTTACGAAACTAGTGAATCAAATCAAGGTATGTGGAAAAGTGTTGACATCAAGATATGTTGTTGGAAAGATCTTGAGGTCGTTGGCTCAAAAGTTCGACCACGTGGTAGTAGCCATAGAAGAGTCAAAAGATTTGTCAAATTGACAAAGGAAGAGCTTCAAGGGACGCTTGAATCTCATGAACAAAGAATGACTAAAAGAGCTGCAGGAAAGTCGAATAGTGATATGGCTTTGCATGTGCACTCAACAAAAGAAAGAAAAGGCAAAGTAATCTAGAATGGTAACAAAGGCAGAAGAGGAAAAAATATGGTTTCAGGATTACCAGAAATCGACATTCCAAATAAAGTGTGTGAAGAATGTATGCAGGCGAATCAACACAAGAACAAATTCACTAAGGATGCAGGAAGCAGGTTGAAGGCAATTCCGTGAGCGTGCAAACACTTCGCGAAAGATCGAATTTTTTGAGATGCTACGATTACCTCAGTCAGTCACTATAAAAACAATTGTTACCATGGAAAACAAAAAATTAAAATAAATATCTTTTGATATTAGGTAAAGTATTTTTCATCTTTTAAAAAAAATTATCTTTCTTCCTTATAAATACATAAATTTTACTTTTTAATAATTAAAAAGAAAATAAATATATATATATATATATATATATATATATATATATATATATATATATATATATATATATATATATATATATATATATATATATATATATATATATATATATATAATTTGAAAAATATATAAAAAAGTGTTATGGGTATTGTTTTTTTTAAATTAAAAAGATCGAAATAATATAAAACAATAACACCGGTAGCAAAATTGACTAACAATAAAGCAACACAAAGAAAAAAGTTGAAATATTAGAAAGATATATATAAAAGATAAGACAAATTACACCAATTATTACACTAAATTATTATCTTTGATTTATTTAAATATTAATAGCTATTAAAAGAGTTGTTTAGTAAAAAAAAAATTCATTCTCATATGACTAATCATTTCATATATATCTACCTGGTCAAAAAATTGAATCGATGAGTTTCATACATTTGTAGGTTGATCTTTTATGTTTATTCTTTTAACTCGTCAAAACGATGTCGTTTCGAATAATTCTAAAAAAGTATAGCTATTTATCACCAATATATCCTCATTCAACTATCTTATTTCTAACCAATAGCTTAGTTCAATTTAACAACATATAATCCTTAACGTGTATTTATACAATTATCTTTATCCTTCCTCACTATGAACTTACTTCAATTTAATAAAATATCTATAAAAAAAGTAGGATTTGAACACATGTGTTTAAGGGTAGACAAAAAAAATAAAGACCGACCGAAATTGATTTAATCGATGAATTAAATACATAAATGGGTGACAAATGTTGAATTATAATTCCTTGTGTTGAAGTAGGTTGCTCAAAAGAAGCAAGGAAGTGTTGAATCACCTAGTGTATCGAGTTGTATTAGTGTGTCAAAGTGTCGAAGCATGTTGCTTTAAATAGGATTTCGAGTTAGGCTTATTTTAGTAGTGTTATCTATTTTGGGCTTTTATAGTTTTGGGTTTTGGTTTAGTGAGCAAGCTAACCTAAATCTGTAAATAGATGGAGTAATTCTTATTCTTGTATGAAGAGAAGAAATAACTCATAACATTGTATTCACTGAATTTGTGCAGATGTAAAGTGAATAAAGAAGTTTTCCACAAGTTGTGGATAGAGGGAAAACTCTATAGAAAATATTCTTCTTCTCCAACATTTGTTTCTTTCTTTCTAAATTGTTCTTATCTTTTCATTATCATTGCATGAGTGATAACAATTCCGTTCATCAAGATTGATTGAAATTCTTCATAGGTTGTGGTGGATTTCCAACATCTAGTATCAAGAGCTCCGGTTTAAGCGATTCGTGGGAAGAAAATCACGATGGCAATGAATCATCCAAACAAGCATTTTCCAACGAATATTCTGATTCTCAAGAACAATAATTATGAGAATTGGTGCAAGCGGATGAAGGTTGTGTTATGTTATCAAGATATTTGGGATCTTGTGAAGGAAGAAGTAACAATGCTTGCAGAAAACGCGAAAGATCAAGAAAGGGTTGCAGATAACGAATTGAAAAATAAAGATTATAAAGCTCTCTTTATAATCCATCAATGTGTTGATTCATATAACTTTGGAAAGGTTAGTAATGTAGAGTCAGCGAAAGAAGCATGAGAAATTCTGGAGAAGTCGTTTGCAGGCGCGAAGAAGGTGAAAGAGGAGAGGTTACAAACTCACAAAATGACATATGAATTTCTTCAGATGGAAGACAATGAAAGCATAATTGATTTCTTCACTAAGGTTACGAAACTAGTGAATCAAATCAAGGTATGTGGAAAAGTGTTGACATCAAGATATGTTGTTGGAAAGATCTTGAGGTCGTTGGCTCAAAAGTTCGACCACGTGGTAGTAGCCATAGAAGAGTCAAAAGATTTGTCAAATTGACAAAGGAAGAGCTTCAAGGGACGCTTGAATCTCATGAACAAAGAATGGCTAAAAGAGTTGCAGGAAAGTCGAATAGTGATATGGCTTTGCATGTGCACTCAACAAAAGAAAGAAAAGGCAGAGTAATCTAGAATGGTAACAAAGGCAGAAGAGGAAAAAATATGGTTTAAGGATTACCAGAAATCGACATTCCAAATAAAGTGTGTGAAGAATGTATGCAGGCGAATCAACACAAGAACAAATTCACTAGGGATGCAGGAAGCAGGTTGAAGGCAATTCCGTGAGCGTGCAAACACTTCGCGAAAGATCGTATTTTTTGAGATGCTACGATTACCTCAGTCAGTCACTACAAAACCAACTGTTACCATGGAAAACAAAAAATTAAAATAAATATCTTTTGATATTAGGTAAAGTATTTTTCATCTTTTAAAAAAAATTATCTTTCTTCCTTATAAATACATAAAATTTACTTTTTAATAATTAAAAATAAAATAAAATTATATATATATATATATATATATATATATATATATATATATATATATATATAATTTGAAAAATATATAAAAAAGTGTTATGGGTATTTTTTTTTTAAATTAAAAAGATCGAAATAATATAAAACAATAACATCGGTAGCAAAATTGACTAACAATAAAGCAACGCAAAGAAAAAAGTTGAAATATTAGAAAGATATATATAAAAGAAGAAACAAATTACACCAATTATTACACTAAATTATTATCTTTGATTTATTTAAATATTAATAGCTATTAAAAGAGTTGTTTAGTAAAAAAAAATCTTTCTCATATGACTAATCATTTCATATATATCTACCCGGTCAAACAAATGAATCGATGAGTTTCTTAAATTTGTAGGTTGATCTTTTATGTTTATTCTTTTAACTCGTCAAAACGATGTCATTTCGAATAATTCTAAAAAAGTATAGCTATTTATCACCAATATATCCTCATTCAGCTATCTTATTTCTAACCAATAGCTTAGTTCAATTTAATAACATATAATCCTTAACGTGTATTTATACATTTATCTTTATCCCTCCTCACTATGAACATACTTCAATTTAATAAAATATCTATAAAAAAAAGTAGGATTTGAACACATGTGTTTAAGGGTAGACAAAAAAAATTAAGACCGACCGAAATTGATTTAATTGATGAATTAAATACATAAATGGGTGACAAATGTTGAATTATAATTTCTTGTGTTGAAGCAGGTTGCTCGAAAGAATCAAGGAAGTGTTGAATCACCTAGTGTATCGAGTTGTATTAGTGTGTCAAAGTGTCGAAGCATGTTGCTTTAAACAGGATTTCGACTTAGGCTTATTTTAGTAGTGTTATCTATTTTGGGCTTTTATAGTTTTGGGTTTTGGCTTAGTGAGCAAGCTAACCTAAATCTGTAAATAGAGGGAGTAACTCTTATTCTTGTATGAAGAGAAGAAATAACTCATAACATTGTATTCACTGAATTTTGCAGATGCAAAATGAATAAAGAAGTTTTCCACAGGTTGTGGATAGAGGGAAAACTCTATAGAAAATATTCTTCTTCTCCAACATTTTTTTCTTTCTTTCTAAATCGTTCTTATCTTTTCATTGTCATTGCATGAGTGATAACAATTTCGTTCATCAAGATTGATTGAAATTCTTCATAGGTTGTGGTGGATTTCCAACATCTAGTATCAAGAGCTCCGGTTTAAGCGATTCGTGGGAAGAAAATCACGATGGCAATGAATCATCCAAACAAGCATTTTCCAACGAATATTGTGATTCTCAAGAACAATAATTATGAGAATTGGTGCAAGCAGATGAAGGTTGTGTTATGTTATCAAGATATTTGGGATCTTGTGAAGGAAGAAGTAACAATGCTTGCAGAAAACACGAAAGATCAAGAAAGGGTTGCAGATAACGAATTGAAAATTAAAGATTATAAAGCTCTCTTTATAATCCATCAATGTGTTGATTCATATAACTTTGGAAAGGTTAGTAATGTAGAGTCAGCGAAAAAAGCATGAGAAATTCTAGAGAAGTCTTTTGGAGGCGCGAAGAAGGTGAAAGAGGCGAGGTTACAAACTCACAAAATGACATATGAATTTCTTCAGATGGAAGACAATGAAAGCATAATTGATTTCTTAACTAAGGTTACGAAACTAGTGAATCAAATCAAGGTATGTGGAAAAGTGTTGACATCAAGATATGTTGTTGGAAAGAACTTGAGGTCGTTGGCTCAAAAGTTCGACCACGTGGTAGTAGCCATAGAAGAGTCAAAAGATTTGTCAAATTGACAAAGGAAGAGCTTCAAGGGACGCTTGAATCTCATGAACAAAGAATGGCTAAAAGAGTTGCAGGAAAGTCGAATAGTGATATGGCTTTGCATGTGCACTCAACAAAAGAAAGAAAAGGCAAAGTAATCTAGAATGGTAACAAAGGCAGAAGAGGAAAAAATATGGTTTCAGGATTACCAGAAATCGACATTTCAAATAAAGTGTGTGAAGAATGTATGCAGGCGAATCAACACAAGAACAACTTCACTAAGGATGCAGGAAGCAGGTTGAAGGCAATTCCGTGAGCGTCCAAACACTTCGCGAAAGATCGTATTTTTTGAGATGCTAGATTACCTCAGTCAGTCACTATAAAAACAATTGTTACCATGGAAAACAAAAAATTAAAATAAATATCTTTTGATATTAGGTAAAGTATTTTTCATCTTTTTAAAAAAATTATCTTTCTTCCTTATAAATACATAAATTTTACTTTTTAATAATTAAAAAGAAAATAAAATTATATATATATATATATATATATATATATATATATATATATATATATATATATATATATATATATATATATATATATATATATAATTTGAAAAATATAAAAAAAGTGTTATGGGTATTTTTTTTTAAATTAGAAAGATCGAAATAATATAAAACAATAACACCGGTAGCAAAATTGACTAACAATAAAGCAACGCAAAGAAAAAAGTTGAAATATTAGAAAGATATATATAAAAGAAGAGACAAATTAGTTCAACAGAAGAATGTTAGTCTGGTGTCAAGCCTAAATTGAGTCATCTGAAGGTGTTTGGATCCATAGAACATAGACATCTGCCAAATCAGTTGAGAAGAAAACTTGATGAAAAGTCGAGTCATATGATCCTGATAAGATATCATTTGACTGAAGGATACAAGTTGTTCGACCCAATGAACAAGCAAGTGGTGATCAACAGGGACGTGATCATAGATGAACTTATGGAATAAGATTGGACTGAGAATGTTAAGAAGGATTCAGTGAGAATCTTATGTGATGAATCGGCTAGTGAAGTCGAAAGAAAAGTTCAACAAGAAGTCAGAGGTGAAGCAGGCCCAAGCAGACCTTAAAGAACAAGACACATGCCTACAAGGTTGTAAGAATGTATGCTTACATCATATGATGTGGTCAATGAAGAAGGTGAGCTGGTACAATATGCTTTCTACGCAGATGTCGAACCAGTCAATGCAACTGAGGCATCAAAAGATTCAAAGTGGGGGAAAGCAATGAACGAATAACTAAAGTCAATCGAAGTCAACAACACTTGGTCACTTGTCGAATTTCCCCAAGACAAGAAGGCAATAAATACAAGGTGAAGTTGAATCCCAAAGGATAAGTGTCTCGACACAAGGCGAGACTTGTGGTAAAAGGATTTCTTTAAAAAGAAGGAATCGACTTTGACGAAGTTTTTGCACCTGTTACTAGGATTGAAACAATCATGTTGGTTGTTGGTCTAGCAAACATGAACAACTGGAAGATGTGTCAGATGGGTGTGAAGTGTCCATTCCTAAATGGCCCCTTAGAAGAAGAAGTTTATGTTTCACAACCAGCTGTGTTTGTGAAACAAGGCGAAGAAAGAAGGGTGTACATGCTGCATAAAGCTCTGTATGGACTTAAACAAGCTCCAAGAGCTTGGAATAAGAAGATATATGGCTTTCTAAGGGAAAAGGAGTTTGTAAAGTGCAAAACTGAACATGGAGTATATGTAAGAAGAAGTAAGAGTGAATTTCTTAAACTATGTCTCTATATCGGCGACTTGTTGATAACAAGTAGTTGCAAGAAGGAGATCAAAGACTTCAAAGGTGATCTTAGCAAGGAATTCGAAATGTCAGATCTGGATGACATTTCATATTTCCTTGGCATCGGATTTTACAAGAATGGTAGAGGTTTGATGATGCATCAAAGAAGGTATACAAGTGAAATAGTCAAGAGATTTGAGATGCAATATTGCTACTCAACTTCGACTCCAGCTGAGCCCAGACTATAACTATCGAAAGATTAAGATGAAAATGATGTTGATCTAACCCAATATAGAAGACTTATTGGTTCACTTCGATACCTTTGTCACATGAGGCCTAACTTAGCATACAATGTAGGTATGGTGAGTATATTCATGTAGAAGCCAAAGGTATCACATCTAGTAACGACGAAGAAGATACTGAGGTATCTGAAAGGAACTATCGACTATGGAATTTTATTTCCTGCAACTGATGAAGGAAAAGAATGCAAACTAGTTGAATACACCGACTCAAGTTGGTGTGTGATGATGAGGATCAAAAATCCACAACTGACTATGTGTTTATGCTAGGTGGTGCACCAGTTGCTTGTAGTTTGAGAAAGGAGCCAGTAGTGGCATTATCATCGTGCAAAGTAGAATGTCTCTCTCTCTCTCTCTCTCTCTCTCTCTCTCTCTCTCTCTCTCTCTCTATATATATATATATATATATATATATATATATATATATATATATATATATATATATATATATATATGCTTCCCTTCGTGCATGTCAAGCAACATGGATGGTGAATCTGGTCGAAGAGATAACATCGAAGAGTCATGGAGCAATTACCATGAAGATCGACAATATGTCAGCTATCAACCTGGCAAAGAATCCTATAACACATGATCGAAGCAAGCACATAGAAATGAGATTCCATTATCTTCGAGAGCATGTAGCATATGGGAAGATGAATATGGAAGACTGCAGAACTGAGAATCAGATTGTAGATATCATGATAAAGGGAGTGCAGGCCGAAGTATTCAGAAGACTAAGAGTTATGATGAATGTAGATAGCTTAGACACAATGAATTAAGTGATGTGTTAAATTGTAATTCCTTGTGTTGAAGCAGGTTGCTCGACGGAAATAAGGAAGTGTCGAATCACCTAGTGTGTTGAGTTGTATTAGTGTGTCGAAGTGTCGAAACATGTTGCTTCACAAAAGATTTCGACTTAGACCTATTTTAGTAGTGTTATCTATTTTAGGCTTTTATATTTTTGGGATTTGGCTTAATGAGCAAGCTAACATCAAACTATAAATAGAGAGAGTAACCCTTATTCTTGTATGAAGAGAAGAAAGAACTCATAAATTGTATTAATTTCTTTCTTTCTAAACCGTTCTTCTCTTTTCATTGTCATTGTGTGGGTGATAACAATCTTATTAAATAACGATTGATAGAAATTCTCCATAGGTTATGGTGGATTTCGAACAACGAAAACGAAACCAATTTAACCGTGGGTCACTTTTTTTATTGTAAGTGGTTTATTATGGTCGAAATCAGATTTAAAATATGAATCTCTTACAAAACTGAAATCGACCGAATTAATGCAAGAATTTAAATTTGAAATATGTATTGTGTGAAATTAATATATACTAAATTTAGTACATTTTCTTTTAAAATATGTAATTACATAATTTAAAATATGTAATTATGTAATTTAAAATATGTATATACTAAATTAAGTATATATTAATTTCATTTAATACATATATATTGTTAAAAAATGTATTTAAAATATGATTTGAAATATGTATTAAATGAAATTAATATATACTGAAATTATCTTAAAGGAAATGAATTTAAGTTTAAAATTAAAAATAAAATATATTTTATCACCAAAAACTGATAAAATAATGAAAAAAAATTTAAATAACCAAGTTTTTCAATTTTAATACTAAACTAACGACCCTCATCATAAAATTCCTAATATAACCATATTACAAACAAAAAAATAGATTAAAGAGAAGACACCAATTGAATTGACGCCTCCTATACTTTTTACCTGTCGATTTTCCTACAGACAAAAAATTAAAAAAGTTCACAAGTAAATCCGTCTATAAATCTGCAAGTATCTTCAAATCTGTAGGTTTCCGGAAAAATAATAATAATAGAAGATGCCAATTGAATTGTCGTCTCCTCTTTAATTCATTTTCTGTTTAAAACATTGGTATATTTAAAATTATGTGAAAATGTTGGTTAGTTTGGTATTAAAATTGAAAATTTTGGTTATTTATGTAAAAAATTCTAAAATAATTTTTGGTAAAACTTAAACAAAGACTATTATTATTTGTAAAAAAACTTAAATGTACTATACTTTTTTTACATTTTTTTATTTTAAAAAAAAAATATTTTTTATATGTAAAATATTAATAAAAAGAAAACTTGTAATAAATTTTCCTTTGGAATTTTCTGCAGATTTTTTAAGGAATGTAAATATCGCAATAAATCTGCATGTATTCTTGACGCCCATAGGAAAATATAATAATTTAAGAAATTTACATGAAAAATCTCAGATTTACCTATGAAATTTTATGTCAACCATTGTTCTGCATGAAAATATTTTCAGTCAATTCTCTTTAACCTATATCATGTTTTTCATTTTTAAGAATTACCTACTATTTTTCTTTTTAAAATGGTAGAAAAGTTGTACGATATTTCTCTTTTTAGAATGGTAGTAATTGATTGTTCATGTGTCTTTATAGGAGTTGAAACTTCTTGGTAGTCTAATATATGTTTTTGTTCTTCATAAATGTTTTGAGTTATATGTTTTTGTTCTTCATAAATGTTTTTGGAAATATTCATTAATTCTCAAATCTTTTAACCATTGTTCCCAAAATCCAATCCAAATATGGTAATAGAAAAACACACTATCAACCAACAAATGTTTTTATAAAATCATCCATGTATATTTTATTTTTAGTGCTTTAAGAGGGCAAAAGCTCAAAACTAATAAACTCAAGCAACTCAATTTATGTCTCTGATATTACCTAGCGACAAACTATGAAAAAAATCATGACACTCAGTAAAAGTTAAGCTTCCACCATAGAGATTGAAACAAAACTTTGTTAAAGTGTCCACACACTTATTGACTTCACGATTAATTTTCGTTACTTTTGATTTCGAGATTCGTGCCATAATAGTCTTGATTTTGAGAATCATGCTCATACCCTTCAACTGATTGCTATTTTCCTTAATTTCATTTACAACTTCTTGATTGTTTGTCCACTTGTAACTCCACTCGATCATAGCCTTTGGAATGTGCAAGTCGTAAGCCCTCTAACACACCTCATAATTCTACACAGAACACATTGAATACCTACATTCTTTGAGAATCCACAAAATCGATCTCAATTGATATCCCTGGCTAAACCACCACACTCAGCTACACGATTCTTTGATAAATTAATAGCAAAAAAGGTATGATTGTCACTTATGTTCAATAACTAAATCCAATTTTGTTTTACATTTTTGCACTCTCTCATAACATGCAAAATTTACTATTCATGTCCTGCACAATCTTCACGATATGGATCCATTAATTTATGCACATTGAGATATTGATTTGTCATGTTTCTATAATGGTGTATCATCCAGATGAAACTTCGAATTCTTCCAAGAACCATCAACTTCCAAATATATTTCCAAGGATTCATATTTCCTGCATAGCATGCACCTGCAATGTGTTCAAAAACATTGGAAATAGTAAATGAACTTATATTAGTTCCTCCCCAGATGCACATATCAGTTTCATTACTCCCCATGCATGGAGGCTCAATTGCTCCAATTCTTTCCACCATTTCATGAGGAAGAATGCTCTTAAAAGTTAGCAGTTCCAACCTCTATCACTTAAAGTAATGGCTGTTAGAGTAGCATTTTCTATACTATTAATTGGTCTAGTCATGAAGTCCTTGAGCCTAATTCCTGGATCTACCCAACAGTCTGTCCATGCTTTGATTTTTTTGCCCATTTCCCAGTTCTCACTTTGACATATTGTCCAAGAGGGGCCATAAACTCACAATTTTCTTCCAAAGATTTGAGTCATAAACTTTGGCATTTTCTTCAACATCATTAATAGTCTTCCTTTCATACTTTCCATGCATACCATAACACCACATATATTTTTGTCCATTTTTAATCTTCCAACCTAACTTAGCAATGCAGACAATATTCATCTCTTCAAGATCTCTCAAACTCAATCCTCCAAACTTCTCTGGTTTGATTATTTCCTTCCAACTATGAGTATGCATATGTTTCTCATCCTCACTATGCATCCATATAAAATTCATCTGGATCTTTTGAATCTCCTTTAAACAAGTTATAGGTGCTTTATTTCTCATCATATCATAGGTTGGTAGACCTTCCATCACTAATTTATCTAGAGTGACCCTGCCAACAAAGGATAATCACTTTCCTTTCCAATTAGGAAATTTTGACTTCACTTTATCTACTAGGTATTGGTAATTATTTACTCTAAGGCTTTGACATGTCAGAGGCACCCATACATACAAAGATCCATAGTTTCCTTTAACCCTTAAACTTGAACTATTTGCCTTCTTATATGCATAGACGTATTCATAGAGAACATAATATTATACTTCTCAACACTAATATTTTGCTCTGAAGATTCACAAAACTTGGTCAGAACCTCAATAATGCAAGTTATTTGTTGAACATTAGCCTTCCCAAAAATAAGCGGATCATCTGCAAACATAAGGTGGGAAACTTTGGGACCTTTCTTACCAGCCTTCCTTCCTTCCTACTCCTTCTTTTCACAATATCCATAATCACGTGGGACAACTTATGTATACACAAAACAAAGATAAAAGAAGATATCATATCACCTTGTCTTATTCCTTTCTTTAATTTGAAGTACTCTCATTTTTGCTCATTCCATATGACCCTAATGCTACCAAAAGTGATAGTTGACATAGTAATGCTTCTAAGATTCTGAGGAATGTTCAGCTCCTTTAAAACTTCATATACATAACTGCACTTCATAATATCATAATCTTTAGCTAAATCAACTTTTATTGCAAAGAAACCATTATTACCTTTTAACTTATTCGTGTTATGAATAAGTTCTTGAGACGCACAATGTTCTCATGAATGTTTCTATTTGGAATACAACCTGTTTGGTTAAGAGGCAATACTTTATCTATATACACCTTCATTCTATTGATAATAACTTTAAAAATAATATTACAAAGTGCAATTGGTCAAAGCTAATTCACCTGCTCATGATTGGTTACCTTTGGAATAAGACAAAGCTCAGTTTGGTTGACCTCTTATATATTGATGGGATTGCTCCAAAAATTCTGAATAAGCTTGCAGACACTGATACTAACAACTTCCCAAGATTTTTGAAAGAAGCATGTTGGGTAGCCATCGGGCCCTGAAGACTTCCAAGGTGTCATCTCAAAGACTGTTTTTTTTTAATTTCTTCCTCCTTCAGCTCTTCACTAAGCCTGCACAAGATGATCTCTTCAATTGATGGATATGAGTGAGTTTTTGGTACCCACTCAACAACCTCTACTTATAAAGTGTAAGTATTATAGTAGTAGAGTTTGACTGTTATCTTAATTTCTTCAGCATCCTCAATCCCAATTCCACTAGAATTATTGATGGAATGAATGATCTTCATTATCTTCCTTTGAACTGCTTTGTCATGGTAGAACCTAATGTTCCTATCTCCATCAGCTATACACTTTTGTTTAGATCTTTGATACCATATTAACTCCTCTTAATGCTGAATTTTGTCCAAATCTTGTTGTAGAGATTTCTCTAAAGCAATGAGACTCTAGTGACTTCTTCCCTTTTAAGCTTATTGTTGAATTCCTCTCAATTTACCCATAATCTTGTTTTTTTCTTCTAAACACTTTTGAAAGTATGTATATTACAATTGGTAGCCTAAATTTTGAGTTATTCCAAATTGTTTTTAAAACTCGAATTAGCATCCCAAGCATATTTTAACATATCTTGGTATGATTCCTCGAGTACCCAAGCATATTCAAACTTAAAATACTTAGGCATATTCCTACTAACGTCATCAGTTAAGGAAACTAATATAAGATGATAATGTTTACTGATATTTTTAGTAAACAATCACGAGTTTAATTCACTTAAGAGATTGAACTCGAAAAAATCTCAAGGACAATTTATGCAGAAAAGTGCAATGAAAAACGTTTGTGATTGAATCTTAAATGTTTGAATGTCAACTAACTGAACATAAATTATAACTGAAACAATGCAAAATTACTTTAGAAGAAGAAAACAAATAATAAATATAATAAATGCAAGTAGATGCTTTAATTAAAGAGACTTAAAGAAAATAAAGGAATGACGCATACATACATTTTCTCTCACAAATTGTCTCTCTGTGACTTGAATACTTTAGTTCTATAGGGAATAATTGAAATTTGTGACCATGACCAAAAAAATGAGATCAACCTATATAATATTACAATGATATCCGTTGAAAATGGTTATTTCCATAGGATTTGACATGTATCTCATTACATGGGCTTCAACGTTCTAACTTGCTTTCACGCGTCTTCAATGTTGAAACTGCTGCAAACTATCCATCATGTTGATGACTGCCATTGACCCCTATAATTTCCTATGGTCAAAAGTCTTTAGTCAACCCCTATAATTATTTCTCAATATCCTTTGTTTGTTTGACTTATAGACTTAAAACATACTAACTCCACAACATCTGATCGACGTGTCGAACGCGACACTTGTCAAAATGTTGATTTTTGTAAAACCTTTTCAAGATTATGGACATGTTTTAAAGAGAGAGTGATTCTAATAGTGGATTTGTTCATGAAACTCTTAAAAACCATGCTTCATGGAGTTCAAAGACACTATGTTTCAGGTCATCCAACAAAGTGGTCGAACCAATTTTAGTTGACATGGTTAACATGTCGAAGCTATGTCTGGGATTCTTGACACTTAGCATTTTCAAGTGTGGTTATTGGAATTCTTTGTTGAATTTCTTCAGCCATAATTTTCATGCTAACATATGCCCCCAAAAAATGCCGCTTTCGATCATGTACAAAAGATGGAAGAAAGGTGGTATTTTTAGTGATTGCTCGGTATTGTTCAATATAGTATGCATACACCATATTAAATAGACATTTTTAGTCATCATGACTACTTTTTACCAAACCATCATGTTAAGGATGTGTGTGCAAATTGTCATCATCACTCCATTTCCTAGGAAAATCGTGAGCCATAAAATTATATTAACTTACAAGAAATCATTTAATTTAATTTTTCCCCAAAATATTAAATGCCATCTATCCAATTTGAAATGCCACTTATCCATTTTGTAAGAGGGAAATTGAAGAAAAAAATTCTTTCCTTTTGGCTATATATATACACCTTCCTCATTTCTTTCCCCATTTTGCTATCTTTTCTTTCTTAAGAGCCCTAGAAACCCTTAATCTTTCTAGAACTTTCATTCTCACTCCTTCAACAAGCCCTTTTCACTCAAATTTTTTTCAAGAACAAAAATGGCTTTTAGTTCTCTTACCAAGAGTCAACCCTAAGTTCCTTTTGTTGCCACACTCAAAGCTCCTGTTTTCAAAGATGGACACACATACATCTCAGAACCTCTTATACAAGAGGAAAAAACAAAAATTTGGTTTTCTCATGTATTAATTGCTTACTCTAATGCATGCACTGTTCATGCTTTCATGGGTCATTTACCCAGGTCCAACAAGAAACCCCATGATTTAAAGTTCTTTTCTTGTCTACCATTCTGCGAACCCCTTGTGTTTGAGGACAAACCTTTTGATTTTACTTTCATGAAAAACTGGGTATTCCATTATGCTGCCTCAACCAGCAATGATGCCCATGTTAGTTGGCTGGATAGGGTTCAGTAGAAGAAAGAAAGAACATGGAAAGAGCAATGTCTCATGAGTTGTCCATAAATACAAACCTCATATGTTGGTTCCTGTTATTTTCTAATGGGAGACGTCGACTAACACATTTCACCAACCATGTGGGATGATTACCCCCATATTATTTGGCCTATCAATAATTGTTGGTCTTTGACCAACTGGGAAAACCTTCACCCCACCCTAAAAACCAAAACACAACCCATATTTACCTTTTCACGTGCTAGCTTTAACGCTTTCATAAAGGACCACCATGAATCTGTTGAAACCATTAATGCTCATGAACACATAGCCTTCTTAACCCTTTAGCTTTCCCACTTTGTCTTTTGCTCCTGCTCCATTCAAGTAGCCAAACAATTTATTCCTTTGGCCATCCAACTTCACGGAAAGAGGAATGTTTGCTTAAGCAAACTAATATTGGGTAACCTATACAAATCCTTGGGAACTTTCACCCGTGACCTCAAGGAACGACAAGATCCTGAAGATACTTATTTGGTTTTTGGCCCCGTATGGATTTTGTAGTCGTGGCTTAATGCCACATTCGAGCCTTCTCTCAATGCCAAATTTTTCCAAACTTAGAGATAAGATTTGAATCTCTAAAGCTTGCGATGTTCACACCATATAATGGAAATTCTCCATAGAAAAAAGTCTTTGAAACATACTTCTATATGTTCCACAACTACAAAGCTTTCTTCTCAACTATGGCATATTTCATTAGTAGAAGCTACAAGCCATATGGGTTCAAGTTGGCATTCCCAACCTCTCCTCCTGAAGACCAATGAGAGGTACATGACATTTGTATGGAGTTTTTCAAACCTACCATTTTGTCGATCATAATATCTTTTTCAAAAATAGGTTTTGGGACGACTACCTACTGTCCAAATTTGGTGGCAAGATAATTTAGTTTTAGCCAATTTCTTCCTGGGTCCTTTTTTGCCAAAAAAGGATAAGTCTATTTGGCTACTGATGAGCCAGATGAAACATGGTACCAAGAGGGCTTAAAATTTTATACCAAAAAGATCTTGCACTTGAATCCTTTTGACTTTACACCCTATTTCCACCGCACCAAAGAGTTCGAAGACTGGTGGTTCGCCTACTACCGTGGGGGTAATAGACCCTTTAGTTATAGTTCAGCGTATAACATGTGCTTTTTTGTTTATGAGGAACTAGGCGAAGGAAAGTATAGGTACGCACATCAAAGAAATTCAAGTTTTCCAATGTTATTTTGAAACTTTATATAATCCTGGTGACATTCGTCAAACCATCTATGACACAATTGTTACCTTAAAACACAAAGTTATTGAAAAACTTCCAAATTTGAAAATTCCTCCCTATGTAGAATATATGTATAATTTTGCTTTAAAATTTTATTTTTCTAAACTTTCATCATTGTCAACCTGTGAATTTGGCGTGGCTTTTCGATCACCAATTCCAGACTAGTTTCGATGTGGGTTTTTATCGGCTTTAAATAATGAACAATTATAGAGGCAATCTTCATGTTGATGTCAAACATGTTTAATTCTTGGAACCCATTTCAGAAGGTGAAATACAAGACTTTTAGGAAAATTCATAACTTTCCTTTATGTTTCCCTTTTACTCACTAACGTCAAACTATTCCAGCCATGCCCATTAATCCAAAGGACTCAAAGAAACAAAAAGAGACAGCCAATGACGAAGACGGAGCGGGGGAAACACCTCAATTAAATTTCTCTATACCTTTTTTCTATTAAGAGTATATACCATTTTGCAAAACTTATTCCTCTTTTCTTGTATCTTTCAGGGTCGAAAGAGAGAAAACACTTCCACTAATGCCCCACCCAATTAAAAGAGTGCTAAAAAGAATAAGGGAATTGAAGTTTCCGACCAAGAAGGGACACAAGTTTAACTTACTTTCTTTTTTCTTTCATTTCCCCCTCTTGTCTTTCACCATACTAATAATTATGAATACCTCAAGAAGGAAGCAAAGAAATGGAATCAATTTCAGATAGTGATGAAATCATGGTTTTTACTCAACTCATCCCTCCCAAATATAAAACCAACATGGCTATTAGAAGGGAAGAAGAGAAGAAGGGCAAAGCCCCTACTGAAACTTCTGAACCTCATCAAGTTGGAATGAAAAAGAAATCCAAGAAACATACTTCTAAAAGGCAGCTCAAGAAAATTTAGGAAAGAAAAAGTTGTCACTATTGATGATGAGGGGAATGGAAAAGAGGAATGCCCCCAGCTGGTCAAAAAGAAGAAAGAACGAACAAAGTTGCCTCGACCTAGCCAAAGCCTAGAGAGTGCTAACTCAAGCCTTGACTTTAGGGTGACTGAGGTATTCCTAAATTTCTTTCCATATTTCTTTCTATCCCCATATTTACATTCTATATCCTAATTCGAATTCCATTCATAAGAGTAATCTCTCAAAGTTGAGTTTCTAACATCACAACCTTAACCTGTTAATCCTCCTTCAACAAATGTTACCTCAAATATAGATTCTTTTGAATTCTATATAAAATCAATGATTTTTTGTAGCCTTTACCCCATTACAATCTAAAAAGATGACCTTAGGAATCCACGATTGATTATAAGTTTGTGATTATGCTTAAGATGTATATCATAATTGATTTGTTGTGATTACAAGTGTATGATTTAAGAAAAACACTACTTGAGTATTACACTTTGCGAGAAATGTGATTCCCTATAAATTAACTATTGATTGAATTGTTTAAAACTCCATTTTGTTTTAACACTTATTTCATGTTTATGCATCCATTCAAACAAGGGTTAAATACACTTTACCCCCCTGTAATGTTAGCGAGTTTAGGGTTACCCCCCTGGTAAAGTTATTTTTTCAATACCCCCCTTATGTTATGTAGATTCCTTCATAGAACCCCCTAATATCCAGGTGGCATGGAATCTTGGTTTTTTATTTCAGACGTGGCTTTTTAATTTTTTTATTTTCACATGTGAATCTTCATTAGGTCTCCAGCATGGCATAAACTAGAAATTAGGGTTCCAAATCCATCCCTCTCTCTCTTCGTGAAATCCATCCCTATCCCAAATCCATCCCTCTCTCTCTTCGTGAAATCCATCCCTACCCCAAATCCATCCCTCTCTTCATCTTCGTCCGTGTCCCCTTCATCTGGGTTATGGGTGGCAGCAAGGCATCTTCCACGAGTGAAGTTGGAAACGGCTTACCAAGATGTGGATGCAATGAAACCATGAAGTTGTTGGTCTCCAAGTCAATTGAAAACCCCGGTCGCAAATTTTGGAAATGCAGGAATAATATGGTGAGCAATTTTGAAGCATTTTATTATTTTGAGTTTGATTTCTAAATTAATTGTTGGTGGTGTTTGTCTCAAATTGCAGAATGGGTGCGGTTTATTTTTGTGGGATGATTTGGTCAGTGAGTTTGCAGTGAAAGAAACCAATCCGTCCGGATGCCGCCAATGTGAAGTCAACAAGGCTTATTTGATTGAATTTGCTAAAGAGATTGTTGAGGAGATAGATTGCAGAGTCGGAAAGCTTAACAAGTTAGAAAAACTGAAGAAAAAGATTGCAATGGAAAAGAGGAAAAATTTATGGTTAATGTTTGTAATTGGTCTGTCATGGATGTTGATAGCAGCTATGGTTAAGTTAGTCTAATGAGTCTGTCATGTAATTGTTATGTCATTAGTGTTTTTCAGCAATGTAATGTTGAACTTGTAATGTGTTCATCAATGAAATGTAATCTGTTCATCAATCTTAAACTGTCAGTGCAGCATCATTATTTGATTAAACTTTTAGCATTCAATCTACCAATAATGACAGAAAAAAGTTATATCATAATGAAAGAGCAAAATTGCAAAATCATCAGAAAACTACAGAACAATTTTATAGTCAGTAATTCTAAAGAAAATATGACATAGTAAACATATAAATAAATTGAAATATATTAATGTAGTCTATCTCTAAAACTTTTTCAGTGCAGAATTCAAGGTGAATGTAATTAAATACTTTGGCTTTTTCTTTAGGTCCTGCAGAATTCATGGTTTTGTTGTAAGATTAGTGCACAGACTAGCCATGGCTCTCTGCAGAATTCATGGTTTATGAAAAACAAGAAAAAAATGTGACAGACTAGCCATTGTGTTTTATAGACAATACACACCAATAATGTTAAACTGATACATTAGAATTGATCATCACAGTAAGTGCATATGTTTGTTACAAAAGGATTACAAAATACATGTCTTCAAAGATCAGTTGGCATTACAAAAGAGTTTTCCAAAAGGATTACAAAATACATAGCAGAAACATAATAATCAGTCCCTCATTTTGAAGTGGGTATGTCTTCATTTTCTGGTAGGGTAATTGGTTTGTCACTAGATATTCCTTCACCTGTTATGGGTCTTTTAAACCAACTCAACTTGATCCTCTCACTTTGCCTTCTTTTGATGATAGGTTTTTTTTCAACCCTTTTTCTGGATTGTTTTGTGATTGAGGCAGCCACACTAGATCCTGTTTGACTCATAATAGTTGGAACAAGCATATCAGTTGGAGGCTGTGGATCAGTTGGAACAGGCACATTTGTTGGAACAGTCATATCAGTTGCAGTTGGGGCAGGCATATCAGATGCAATTGGCATATCATTTGCAGTTGGCATATCAGTTGCAGTTGGCACATGTCCTTTTTTAGGTTTTCTCTACAATGTAAGACACAATGTATGGTTGTCATCACAATGCATATCACAATGAAGAATGTAAGACAGAATGTAGAATGTAAGACAAAATGTATATCACAATGAATTACCTTTCTTTTAAGTGCATTGGGATCCTGAGTGGTAGCCTTACAAGTCATAGCATTGTGACCAAAATTATCACATTTGGTGCACTTATATGCAACACCAGATCTTCTCTTCCTTGCACCATCCTCTCCACTTTCTCTTATCCTAATCTTCTTAGGTCTACCAGGACCATTTTTATATGCAGGTGGTAGAGGTGGTTCCATCTCAACTTCTGGCCACATATCTTGACCATTGATTGGACTTACTGAAAATCCATAACATAGTGCAAACTTTTCTCTTGTGTAACAAGCATCAACAAATTCATCAGGGTTTTGCTTTCTATAACTCAGAGCAGCTACAACATGCCTACATGGAATTCCTACTAATTCCCAAAAATTACAACTACATGACCTTTTAGCAATGTCAACAATAAATTCATGTGTGTTGTAACTATGTGTAACCTGAAAAGTCTCAGCAATTGACCATGTTGGCAACCAATGACCACTCCTGAACACCTCATTATCTAACCTTCTCCTAGGTATTGGCATCACCTTATGTGGCCAATTTTCTAGTTTACTTGCAGAGGTGGATAACCTATTCATCAGATATTTTCTTATCCACTCACACATTGTGAGTATAGGTTTGTCCCTAGCAGCTAGAATGGTAGCATTAAAAGACTCTGAGATATTATTCATCAATGTATCACATTTAGGGTAAAAAGAAAAGGCATGCTTACACCAGCTTTTGGTAGGAACAGCCATCAACCAAGTCCAAGCATTGGGATCTGCATTCTTCAATTCATTCATCTTTTGGACCCATGCCTGATAGTATGTGGCTTTAGCAGCTCCCATCATTAAATCTCTAATAAGGGCTCCTCCACCAAACCTTTTCTTGAAATTAGCATACAAGTGCCTAAGACATAATCTATGCTCAATAGTATCAGACAATTCTTCAAATACAGCCACAAGTCCCTGATACAAAATAGAAATTTTTCCAACATTTAGAGAATAGAATAATTTGCAACAGAAAGATAGAGTTAAATACATACCTTCTGTTGATCAGAGATAAATACATATCTTCTATCCTGACCAATGTCCTCCATTAGTAGTTGTATAAACCATCTCTAACTCTCCTTTGTTTCATTTTCAACCACACCAAATGCCAAAGGGAAGTATTGATCATTAGCATCCCTGCCTACAGCAATAAGTAACTGTCCACCATACTTGGTCTTTAAGTGACATCCATCAACCCCCACAAATGGTCTGCATCCATGAATAAAGCCTTTCTTACAGCCATCAAAACAGAAATAAAATGACCCAAACCTTGGTTGTATGGATGGACTAGGTCTTTCTACATTTATCTTCACAGTGTTGCCATGGTTTACCCTTCTTAGTTCTTCTGCATACCTCCATATGGAAGCATACTGATTGTCAGCATCACCTTCAATTATCTTCTTGGCAATTAGCTTAGCCCTCCATGCTTTTGCAACAGTAATACCCACAGAATATGTTTGCCTCATATCTTGGATGATGTCTCTTATCCTGACTGTATCAGAAGTTTGCATCCTCTTTACCACATGCTTGGCCACCCACTTTGAGCTAGCAGACTTGTTGTTCAAAACCCTAGCACATGTGTGCTTATGTACAAGTGTTTTTATAGCAAAAGTCTCCTTGTGGCCCACCTTAGAGCATAAGACTAAAAACCCACATTTATGCTTACACACCACCCTTACCCTATCTCCCTCATTTTTCACAAAAGAAATTTCCCTCCCATTAAGCACTGACCACTCACGGATAGCTGCCCTAAAGTCATCAAGTGTGTTGAATTCCATACCCCACTTGAATATAAAGTCTTTGTTTAGATGCTCTTTCCTAAACCTAGCATACTTGGGCCTTTCTTCATCACAAGAATCATCTGGGTCAGAACTATTCAACTCATCACTATAGTATACATCATCTGAATCCATACTCTTATTGGGCTCCTCCATACTGTTATTGGGCTCCCACCTAATAGGCTTAGTAACATCTATTCCTTCAAAACCATCAAAGTAAGCAGTAGCTCTTTCATCTTCACTGTCATCTAACCCCTCTACCTTCTCCTCATCTAACCCATCAATTCCATTATCAGGGGGGTGGTCATCATCATTCACACATTTAGGTTCCCTATTGTCGCATCCTGCGAAAAATCAACCGGCGAGCCTAAAAATAAAAACACACAGAGCCGCCACTAAACGTTATTTATCCCAAGATAGGGAAAGGAAACGCTCAGAGAAACCTGGAAAGACATGGTCTCGCGACCAGAGAGAAAAGGTTCGGGAGTCGGTTACGCGAGGGGAAGGTATTAGCACCCCTCACGTCCTAGGTACTCCTAGGGATCCACGTTCTAAAATAAAGAAAAGGTTGCTAGACATCACACACACACACGGGGAACGCAGGTGGGGTTAAGAGAAGGGAGCTCGATAAGGTATCGCACCTTATGCCTACATATCTTGTCTGGAACAAGAATCAGAGCCTCTGTAGTTCGGCTTACGCACGCCAAACAACACAAAACAATCAAACACACAAGGGTGGCAAACATGGAGCCCGACAACCACTTGATGGAATTACGTCGGCATCCGAACCAAAACACACTCAAAAGGGCAAACGTGGAGCCCGACTGCCAATCACTGGGCTTACGTCGGCATCCGAACCCAAACATACAATCAGATAACAAAGCAAACAAACCAACAAATAAATAAAAAGGCGCCCGGAGTGGTCTCGCACGACCACCTGCCTACATACCTCGTCTGGAACGAGGATCAGGGCGATGTAGTTCCCCTGAAAGGGAAAGAAAGAACATGCAAACTAGTAGGGAGTCGGGAACTCGAGCCTACAAGTCATCAAGCAAGCCAGAAGAGACGCCGAGACGTCAAAAGAAATGGCACACACAGACTAACAGGGAGTCGGGAACTCGAGCCTGATAGCTGCCAAACAAACACACGCAAAAAAGAAAAAGGTTGCCCGGAGTGGTCTCGCACGACCACCTGCCTATATACCTTGTCTGGAACAAGGATCAGGGCGATGTAGTTCCCTTGAAAGGGAGAAACTCTCTCCTAACCAGAAACAGAGGGAAAAACACGACACTAGGGAGCTGAGACTCGAGCCTAATGTTGTCATGCAAAGTCGCCCTAAGTTCAGGTTTCTAACCTACTTGCATAAGCAAACTATTCCTAACCAGGAAAGAAGCTAACACACAAGCATACAATCATATATCATCAAATGAGAACAGGTATCTCAAACAAGCATGTCAATCAGATATCCACATAACACGCACTATAGCCAAACAAGGGGGCTCAATCAATCAGGTTTGACTGCCTAAGCAATCGTCTGTACAGGCTGTGTTTGCTCTTAACCTTGCCATTACGAGGCTAAGGTGAAGCAGATGATGGGATGAAGTGAGGATCAGACCTCACAGCTCTTATCCCTAACCAGGGAGAGCTGACAAATGAGCATGGGTCCAGAATAGGGGAACCCTTCTATACTCGATGACTCTGACTCAATGTGCACTGCACAGGATCTTGGGTTAGGATCTCAATGCTTCAACCATGTAATGGGAGCAAGGAGAAGACTCAACTGAATAGTGGGGGACAGGTTGCTTGTCCCTACCTTCCACCAATTGCCTTACTTGAAGGACTTTTCCTGCTTGGGCTTGAAAATAAACATACACAAGCATTGCCTCTTAAGGAGGACTTCAGACAATTTGCCCGGCCCGGTAACAGCCGGGTCTCCAGACTACATGAAGCTTAGGAAGTTACCTCAATGCAAGTTGCTTATGCAAAGCAAAGCAAAGCAATAGTTCACAAGGAACTGAGCAACTAAAGTACCTGGAAACAATCAAACTCAGTCAGTACTCAATTAGACAAACTATACAGCAAACAATCAAACAGTTTAAACAATACAACACAAAGCAAGCTCAAGGCTCAAGCCCAAGCTCCAACACTTACAAAACAATGCTATGTTAGTGTACAAACATCCACAACATTAATTAAAATCAACTTGTATCCTTCTCCATGTACATTGCTTTTTTGATCCTGAAAAATCAAGCAAATATTAGCAACTAGACCACTAGGCCAAGCCTAGGGTCCAAAAGCAAGAGAAAACTCAAAACAACAAGGTATTCATCATCCAACATCAAATTATCATCAAACAAGAGCAAACATCCTTGGTCTCATGTTTATATCATCCATCATATTCAATTCATGCACAAAACAATCCATATGAGGTCAAATGAACCACCAAGCATACAAACAGAAGTATTGCATTCAAATCCCTATCAAAATAAATCCAAAAATTCTCAAATTAAATACACCTAAACAGGGGTCAATCACGGTCTACCATGTCAAATTTGAGCTTAATTGGGCAAAGGGAACCATGCCAATGAAAATCAACAAAAACAGACACAATCATAGGCTCCAAATCACAACATCAATGCATACATTCACTTCAAAAATTCATATCTCATTGAAAACAAAAAAGAAATGGATGAGACCAAAACAGGGAGGTCACACAATGTGTCTAGTTCATGCATATCAAATTTCATGGCCATACAATACAATATGAGGATTTCCCAATCAATCTACCAACATGTATCACATGAGCTTGCAATTTCAACAACCAGAAATGAAAAATCATGATCAATTAGAAAAGGCAGTGAAAAATCCTACAAAAATTCATACAACATCCTAACATATCAACAGTTCACCATGCCAAATTTCATTCAATTCTAACATGCATAGGTTATCCAATTAAATTCAACAAGTTGACATCAAGAGGTGTGACACAAATTGTCACACCTAAGTTCCAGAATTTGCTGCTCTCTGACCAGGTATCAAAAATTCATGAAATTTACATATAAATAATCCTCAATGAGTCAAGAACCACCACAAAAATTTTCAGCCATTTATTTTATGATATGAGTATTTCATGATCAAATTGCCAAAATGTATCAAAATGTGACATACATTAAAAAAGCCTATGCCAAATAAAATATTTGCCATGCACAACTTTGACCAATAGGTCAAAAATAATCTACAGAAGTCAACAAAGTCAACATAAAAATTTCCACAATTTTCTGATTTTTTTACTATTTTTTATGCATTTTTTAACATCATTATGAATTTTTAACAATTAATTAAAATAACTTAAAATTGCACAATGGCATAATTGTAATTATGGAGGCAGGGGCGGTAAACTCCTAATTTGAATTTTCAAATGGTTTTGAGGATCTACAAGCCTAGCTTCATCGTTTTCAGCTTCAACTTTTCCAGAATTTCTAAAAAACGCTCAAGAACACGAAATCCACAAATCAGCACCAAAACGAGCAAGGGCATAGCCGTTAGAACCGCACGAGCAAGTAGAACACGAATACGAACTCCAATCAACCTAACAATTCCTAAATCAAGCGAATTGATCGATCTAGGGTTTAACATCTAAACTTCAAACCTAGATTTCATGCGCTACAGTCAATCATTTGCAATTCTAAATACATCATGATGCTCTACGATCCATGGACTACAGAATGCACACAATCATTTGGCAAAGCATGAGATTCGAAAAGTGAATGTACCTGGTATGGCAGTAGAGAAATCGAAGCTTTTCACGTGTTTCTTCCACAAACAGTCCAGCTAGAAGCTTCAGGAAGAAGAATGATGTGATCCAGATCGATTGATGTTGCTTCTAATGCATGGAAACCTCAATTCACCATGGATGCTCCTTATGTGACAGCTGCGAATCCAAGCTCTTTAGGCTCCAATCTCCAAAAACAGTTTGAGAAGATGATTATAGGAGTTGAATGCAACAAGAATCTTGAAGATTGGTTGAGATTTGATGAAGTTTGATGAGATTGAAGGTGTTGGTGTTCTTGAAGAATTGAGAGAATTTGGAAAGGTTTTTGATCTGAATTTGATGATTGTGAAATTCTGTTATGATTAGATGATGATTATGAATATATACTTCAACTTAATCCACACTTAATCACCTTAATTAACAAAACCAAATGTAATTAGCATAATATGGTTTAACTTAAGCAAGGGCAAAATGGCCTTTTCACTCAAGCCCTGTGACAGCTCATTGACAGCTCATACATTCTCAATTGATATTTGGAGTGTGTTGGCTCAAATGAGATTTTCACTCTTGTGCATGAAGATGGTGCATGAAGTAATATGGACATGAACAGTACTGTATGAGAGCTCAAAATAGAGTTATGTATTGATACATAACACTTTTTTGCAGTATGCATCGATACATAACTTGTTTGCATCGATACATGGCACTTTTTAACAGTGTGCATCGATACATAACTTGTTTGTATCAATACAAGGCACTTTTTAACAGTATGCATCGATACATAACTTGTTTGCATCGATACAAGGCACTTTTTAACAGTGTGCATCGACACATAACTCGTGTGCATCGATACATGGCCCTTTTTTGCCTTGCACGCATCGATACGAAATTCGTGTGCATCGATACATGGAAAATTTTGCCATGCACGCCCGGTGGTAATTTGACCATATCTCCTCAACCGTTCATCCGATTCTCACGATCTTGGACTTTTTGAAAATGGGAGAGAAAGATCTACAACTTTCATGTTCAACAAAATTCCATTTGAAGCTTTTTTGATGGTGGAAAATTGGGTTGAAGTCGTTCCAAAAACTTGCCATCCTTTTGGAAACTTGAAACCATAGGTCATTTTTCCTTTTGGAAACCTTTGCTATGACCTCAAATCCTTCAATGTGAGTATTTGAAATGTCAAATGAGACTTGTTTGAACATGAATGGAGTATCTCTTGCCCTTTCCCTCCTCCAAATCCATCAATCCAGGCACAGTTGACCACAATTGACTTTTCTGACAGATAGATGAATTTGGCTACGCACTGATCAAATTGAGCCCCAAACTCCTGATGAAATGGCTCAACCATGAAACCCTAGCATAATGAGCTCAATATAATCACATTATGATCCCCATATACATCATAGCCCCCATCTCCTGATTATGCCCTGATTAGCCCAATGCAGATGATTAAGGTTGACCAGTGGTCAAAACCCTAATCTCAAGGAATCTTCTTCAATCTTCTGATGACATCCAACCATGATGATGATGATGTATCATTACAATCAAGATGAAGATCAACATCCGTTGAGAATCATGAAACCCTAATTCACAGCCCAATCCTCAGATGGCCCATGATCAGTCAATACCCTAGACTTGCACTTTGACTTCCTCATCTCCTGATCAAGAATTGGGAGGATAGCTTGCACAGTAACCACATGATATGCAATATGAAATGCCTAATGTCCTAAAATGATATGCAAATATGTTAATGCTAGTCCCAAGAGAGGAGGGCAAATTTTGAGGTGTTACAGCTGCCCCTATTCAATCCACTGTGAACCTGTCGATACGAAATAGCCTCGGATTTCGGATGATCAGGATGAAGAGTGATTGAATACCAAGAACAGACGAACAATTTGCACTCTGATGGGATAATAATTAACAACGCCTGTCAGCATCGGCGAAGAAACAAACTCTGAAACGTCGACCTGGATACCAAAATAAATGGTAACTCAGGGATAACCATGGCCTGATCACCACATCCACTCGGGATTCTCATTCTTTTTTTGCTTTTCTTGAACCCCGGAATTTTCTCTGCGCAAACGATCCTCAGACCTCTGCATTTGAACCCCAACATCTTCTTTCTTTGCTCTTTTTTTCATTTTCTTGAACCCCGAAATTTTCTCTGCGCAAACGACCCTCGGATCTCTGCATTTGAACCCCATTCTCCTGTTTGCCAAAATAAATGGACCCCATTCTCCGATTTGGACCCCAGTCGCCTGACGATGACTCGCGATCGCCAATATGAACCCCGTTCTCCAGAAAATGCCGCAACATCTCCCTTTCTCCATTTGAACCCCATCTCCAGAAAATGTATCCACATTTCCTTTTCTCCATTTGAACCCCAGAAAATGCCTCAGCATCTCCTTTTCTCCAATCTCTCGTGATAATTCCGCTGGCAACTTCGGAAATAACACTCAACCACTCTGAGGGCGACATGTCAGAGGGTAAACCTTCACAAAGGAAGGTAGCATGTGTATCTCTTCCTCAGAAGACCCCTATAACAACCTCCATTGGCATCCGCCAAGGCCTAAGGTGACACATGAATAGAAGACACTCTTAAGGACCTCATCCCGGATACAATCTTCAACTCCAATCTCCATTTGAACCCCAGAAAATGCCGCAACACTTCCTTCTCTCCATTTGAACCCCAGAAAATACCTCAGCATTCCTTTTCTCCATTTGAACCCCGAAAATCGCGTTGATCGCGTAACGTCTTCTGATTTTATCTCCATCTCTGTCCGACGGAAACATCTCCTCCAATATCGCACTACTGGGGAACACTGCTGATCTGACGTCATGGTACCACACTCCTCAGAGTAACACTTTCAACCAGACACTGACTGATGACTGGGAGAAAACTCGACGTTTACTGGACATCGAACAATGATGTTGACAGGACATCGAACAATGATGTTTACAGGACATCGAACAATGATGTTGACAGGACATCGAACAATGATGTTGACAGGACATCGAACAATGATGTTGACAGGACATCAAACAAGGATGTTGACAGGACATCAAACAAGGATGTTGACAGGACATCAAACAAGGATGTTGACAGGACATCAAACAAGGATGTTGACAGGACATCAAACAAGGATGTTGACAGGACATCAAACAAGGATGTTGACAGGACATCAAACAATGATGTTGACAGGACATCAAACAATGATGTTGACAGGACATCAAACAATGATGCGGACAGACATCAAACAATGATGTTGACAGGACATCAAACAATGATGCGGACAGACATCAAACAATGATGCGGACAGACATCAAACAATGATGCGGACAGACATCAAACAATGATGCGGACAGAAATCAAACAATGATGCGGACAGACATCAAACAATGATGCGGACAGACATCAAACAATGATGCGGACAGACATCAAACAATGATGCGGACAGACATCAAACAATGATGCAGACAGACATCAAACAATGATGCGGACAGACATCAAACAATGACCGACCAGACATCAAACAACGATGCGGACAGACATCAAACAATGATGCGGACAGACATCAAACAATGATGCGGACAGACATCAAACAATGATGCGGACAGACATCAAACAATGATGCGGACAGACATCAAACAACGATGCGGACAGACATCAAACAATGATGCGGACAGACATCAAACAATGATCGACCAAACACTTACTGATGTCTGGGAAGAAACGGTGGTTCCAAACTCCCAATGCTGAACTCCTCGGAGCATCGTCTTCGCTGTCATACAAAACCAAACCTCAAGCGGTAATCACGGCTTGAATCGCGCTGATCGCGTAACGTCTTCTGACTGTATCCCCATCTCTGTCCGACGGGAACATTTCCTCCAGTATCGCACTACTGGGGTACATCTCTGATCCAATCATGAGGCTAAACTCTTCGGAGTAACACCTTCACTGTCTGACACAACCACTTCTCAAACGGTAACCACGGCTTGAGACTAGCTCTATGCTTGCAACAATGATGCATGATCTTTTTCTGCGTAATGCTCCATAATTATGGAAATGCTACGCGATTATTTATTTTTCTATGCAATATGCTATGCTTACTCTACATGATGAATGCATAAAAAATTATCCCCCTCAAGGGACTCCTCTGGGGAATACAAGACACTCCGCTGAGGAACTCGTCACTGCTCCAACTCCACCCTGCTGGGGATAGCACTGCTGCTAGGAAATAGACAACCCTTGCTGGGGATACAGATCCTTTGCACCCAACCCTCTCGAGGACATGCTGGGGAATACCTCCTTTGCACCCCACCCTCTCGAGGACATGCTGGGGATACAGATCCTTCACTGCACTCTGTGGGAATACCACAGTCTTTGACTTGCTGGGGATATATATCCCAACTCTGCTTTGGGAACCCTCACAGATACTCCCGCTGGGGAAATGAGCAATCTTCAACCTGCTGGGGATAACCATCCAGACCATGCTAGGGGAACGACAACTACTCCGCTGGGGAGGACCCAATCAATCCACATGTAGGATACCCTCGGCTGGGGATGCAGATATTCGTCTGCTACGGAAACTCGTTCCATCCACTGGTAGAATGAACACTGTTGGAGAGATATGTCATTGAAAAAACCCGCTCCACTCGGGGAACTGCTGGAGATATATTTCTTTGAACCCGCTCCACTCGGGGAACTACTGGAGATATATTTCTTTGAACCCGCTCCACTCGGGGAACTACTGGAGATATATTTCTTTGAAAAAGACCCGCTCCACTCGGGGAATAGCAACCTTCTGGCCTGGCTGCTGAGGAAACACCATCGTAAACCCGCCGGGGATAACCGTCTTGACTCGGCTGGAGAGGTCACAGACCTTGGATCTGCTGGGGAGCTAGTCCTATGACTCTGCTTGGGGACCTAACTGAGGAAATGAGAAAAATTGGTACAGAACACCCGTCGACTCGTCGAACCACGGTATCCACCTTCCAATCTCGTATCAGTTTTCCACTTTTGAGAATTCCCAGACTCGTCTGGACCTTTTCTGCTCCATCATCTTGTATTCCAAACCGCCCCGTGCTCGACGAAAAACGTACTCCTGGGAGTTATACAGAATTTTCAATCTTCCGACTTTGAAGAGTCTTCTTGATTAATTCCAAAGGTCGTCGTACGCCTCAACGCCTCTTCGCCACTTCTCTACCCATTCACTCATCCCTGATTGGACTCTGCGGGGAATTACAAACTTGCAAGTCTCTCGACTTTGAAGAGTCCTCTTGATTACCACCAAGGCTCGTCGTACGTCGCAACGTCACTTCGTCGTTTCTTCATACGTTCGTCCCTGATCGGACTCTCATGGGGATCTCCCTTGTCAAAGCTTCCACATCACAACCTGCAAGTGAGTGAAAAACATCTAACAGTTCCTGCAAAACAGATCGTTAGATAAAACCGTGCCCCAGGCGTGTCAAGATTTCAACACTTGGGTCACTCAACCTTCCAAATAAGATCTCCAGCTTTCAATCTTATAAACATGCATTGGAAGGGACCTGCATGTCTTAAAATGCAAAATTCTTTATCAAAATATCTGGATGTTTTTGCAATCAAAGCAGTAATGAAAAACAAAAACAAAATTATTTGACTGAATGTGCATTTTATTGATTGGAAAAAATGTGTGGCTCAAATTGAGCAATACAAAAGGAAGCAATTCCTGAAAAGAGGTAATTGCACAAAAGGAAAAATCTATCCTAATGGCAGTGTGAAACCCGTGATCTCGTCGAGTTCCAACTCAGTTACACCCCATATGTCCTCAGACTCTCCGTGCTTTCTGCCTTCTGAACAAGACGATTCCGATTGATCCCTACCGGGTATTATTCATGATGCTTTAACCAAAGCGCAAACGATCATGCAAGACGCAGTTGTTCGTTTTAATCCCTCTTTTGCCTGAACCGCCCTTTCGGGTTTTCAGTCCACCGGGATACCCTTTTTTGCCCAAGTCGCCTTTTCAGGTTTTCGACTTGCCGGGTGTACATTTTTCACTTTATATCCCTAACTTTTGCCCGAACCTTTCTTCTGTTTTTGGTTCGCCGGGATGCCCATTTTTGCCTGGACTATTTTGTTCTTTTCGTCCAGCGGGTCTCTTCATACGAAGTATTTTTTAACTGCGTCCGCATTCACAGGGGATGGAAAATCCTCGCCATCCATGGTCGTTAGCAACAAGGCTCCACCAGAGAAAACCTTCTTGACCACGAATGGACCTTCATAATTCGGCGTCCATTTGCCCCTTCGATCGTTTTGAGGAGGAAGGATCCTTTTCAGCACCATATCACCCACGTGATATACCCGAGGTCGTACCTTTCTGTCAACAGCACGCTTCATCCTCTGCTGGTACAACTGCCCATGACAGATGGCTGCTAGCCTCTTTTCTTCAATTAGGCTCAACTCCTCGTACCGGGTCCTTACCCATTCCGCCTCTTACAATTTCACGTCCCTCAGGACTCTCAAATAGGGAAACTGAACCTCAACAGGTAATACAGCCTCCATTCCACATACCAATGAGAAAGGAGTTGCCCCAGTAGATGTACGTACCGACGTTCAATACCCAGGATACAAGCTTCATACTCCATCACACCGTCGGTGCATTCAAACGTCATCCGGGCAACAAAATCTTATTCTCCTTAACCTCCCCATCAGACATCAGAATCCGTTCGGATTCAGGGTCAGGCCCCTCCTCCGGGATCGGCTACTCTCAATCTTTCGATTAGAGCACCTTGAGATGTCCTCATCAGGGAACTCAAACTTCCTCGGTTGATAACCCTCAATGGGTTGCTGGGCAATGTAAGCAGACAATACACTCCTTGATCGCTTTCTGAGAGTGTCACAAATCAGTCAACATTCTTTTGCTTTCCCGTAACCCATCCGGTCGATGCTGGCTTCTCAAACACATACCCGATCGGATCCATCTCGGAAATCCACAAAGTGGTATGAACCAGCATATACTGTCTCAGTCGGCGAGCAACCTATGCCAAAGTGCATCAAGTTTTCTCGAACAGTGAATGTATTGTTTCACAGTCGGTAAACTTTTTGCTAAGGTAAATTGCATGCTCTTTTCGACAAGACGCGTCATGCTGACCCAATACACCTTGCAGACCCCTCGAAGGCCGTCAAGTACAGATTAACAATTGCTCCTTCCACAGGAGGTATCAGAATCAGAGGTTCCCTGCAACTCATTCTTTTATTTTTTCCAATGCCCCTTGGCAATCATTACTTCGCCTGACCGTTTGATCTTTCTTTTCTTTTTCAACATCTGGAATATGGGTTCGCACGTGGCCGTTATATGAGATGTGAACCATGACAGCTAGTTCAATCTTTCGAAGAAACCACGAGCCTCTCTTTCCTTGTCCTCGGTTCAGGCCCCCCCCTTTTTTTTTTTTTTTTTTTTTTTTTTTTTTTTTTTAAGCAGGATCAACCTCGATTCCTCTCCTACAATGAACCCCAGCAGCTTACCGGCTCGCACTCTGATAGTGCACTTATCTGAACTCAACCTCAGTTTGAATTATCTCCACCAGATGCCCCACTCCTGTTTGGGACTTTGCTATCATGTCATAGCATAGCATTCAATTTCATGATGAATCATATCATGAAACAAAGTCACCATGGCTCTTAGACAAGTGGCATCGGCGTCCTGCTTCTCCAGAGGACAGTCTTCTCTCCATGGTAGCTTGCGCATAACGACATCGGTATCCGACCTGGCATATCCTGACACGACCAGGCGAGGATGTCCACATGCTCCTTCAACAAGGCTACCATTCTGCTTTCGACTTGCCTCTGAAGCGGCTCCAATTTTCATTCTTTCTGACCTCGGTGCTTGGAATAACAATCTCAATCCGCTCCTCGTGCGGCTGAATCACCTTCTCCTCTTGTCTTGACAACCTGGCTAATTTCCAGCAGATCACAATCTTCTTCGCCTTCTTCTTCAGCAAGATAGATCGGTTTGTCGAAGTCATATGAGGTGTAACCAAATTGTTATCGTCGAGATCCGGAGAACTATTTTTGAATTTTGGGACGAGACAAATCAAAAAAGAAAAATGAAAACAAACATTGCCATTTTTATTTGTTTTTAAACTGCAAAAATAAATGAAAAACAGGGAACACCGCTTTTTGACTGAAAAACATCCATTTATTAATGATGCAGAAAATGCAAATTTAAACATGAGGTGGCCCTTACAATGGACCATTACGTGTCGGGCAACACATATGGCTTTCATGCAGATAAAAACTGAAAACAAGAAATATTACTCTTCCGGACGAGTGACAGTGCCGATCTTTTTAGGCCTTTCAGCTTCCTGGTACACACGGCTTTATCCAACCACTGAACTTGCAGTCATTGTCAGTCTCTCCACCTACTGCACAGGCGTGATCCGAATCTTCAACAATTGCACCCACAATCGCCTGTCCATGCGCCGACATGGGATTGGCATCAGCATTCAATGACAATGTAAAATTGAGGGCCTTGGAATCCACCAGGTCTTGGACTACGTGCTTAAAAGCTTTGCAGTCCTCTACATTGTGCCCGGGAGCACCCGAATGGAATTCACATTTGACATTTTCATGAAAATTGGCTGGCCTTTGATCAGGTCCCATAGGCGCCAAAGTCCTCAACTGTACCAGCCCCATGTTAGACATATTCACCACCCCAGGCGTGGCATAACTCTCCAAGACCTTGATCTTCTCAGCCAGCAGCTGGATCTCCTTATTTTGAGGCTGAACATTGTACTGACCCAAAGGCTCGTTGTGCATCGAGAACTGATCAGCCTCTCTGTCTTCCTCCCTATCTTCATCGAAGCCATATAATGGAGGCACAAAATTATCCTTCAGATTCTGCCCCGGACCGGGCCCACCGCCAGTAGCAGCACCAAATCCACCAGCATTGTTGTTCACCATACCTACGGTTGCTCTTTTTTCATCGTCTCTGGAACCAACCCGCCCCTGGTTGGAGACACCATCCAGGTTAACAACACTGTTAGCTGCAGAAGCCCGCTCAAGCTTCTCAACCTTATCTGCTAAAGCTTTCTGACCAACTGCAAAACCCTGCATGATGTTGATCAGCTCAATCATCTTGTCCTTTAGCTCAAGGAGATCAGTACTCGGAAGATCCATCAGCCTAGGAGTGATGCGCCTGGTGAAGTATCTGTGAGGTCGGGTTGAGTGCAAGGGTACAACTCTACGAGCACGAGCAATGATTCCTGCAAAACAGCAAACAGGTTAATATGCATGAATGCAACGTCTATCCATATGAGGAAGATTCTGTCCTTCGATCCTGGTTTCATCGAGACAGATAACGTTTTGACATCCACATTCTGAAATTCAAGATGTCTCTCAACCAGATTCTCAATCTATAATACTCCCATATGGCTAGACGTGAGTTTGGGTGCGGATGAATGCAAAATGAGAATGATGTATGAATGCAATGCACTGCCATCCTCCAAGTCATCTGATCATCTGTTGCTCTGAATCACAGCCCTGATTTCTGAACCGATCATAACCATCTGAGGAAACTGTAACCACAAATCTGACCCACGGGTTCCGAAATAAACGGAAGACAGATACACCATCATCATCATCAAACCATCTCTGAATAGATACCCACAATCATCTGAATCGGCCCGGGGAATCCTGAAATAAACGGATCCCCACTGATAAATAACTCGGCCCGGGGAATCCTGAAATAAACGGATCCCCACTGATAAGTCACGGACAGCACTCCGGCGTCACGGCAATAAATGACCATAAATCCGACTTATAATTATGACTCGGATCCACGGAACAAAAAGTCACCATCAACGTCACCATCAATCACCAACAGTCACCATCTGTACCTGTTAAAATGATCATTCCCTCCCCACTCACGGGTGTCATCTAGGCCAGGGTAAAGTCGAAAGAAACGCAGCATAAATAACCTTTCGCAGAATACCATCATATACACACCCGAAGTATGTAACGATAATATCCCACCAGGGTCTGAACTGCTCGTGATGTCAATGTTCCGCTAAGTGGCGCCATACCACCCGCTTCCCATGAATCACTCTATTCCTAATCACCCTAGATTTTCACTCATGGTCTGGGTATTGGACCTTTTACCTCAACTGACTCCCACCCCAAAACAGAGGAACCACCTGTACAGAGGACGGCAACAATATGATAGTATGATGCATGCAGACATTAATGCAAATATATACACAGGTTAGAATAATAAATGCAATAAATAGAACACAACAAGCAACCTAAACTAATCCTAGAACGCTAGGAAGGACTCGCTTAGGGACGATGGACCAGCATAGGTCTACACCGCTATATCCCCAGCAGAGTCGCCAGCTGTCGCATCCTGCGAAAAATCAACCGGCGAGCCTAAAAATAAAAACACACAGAGCCGCCACTAAACGTTATTTATCCCAAGATAGGGAAAGGAAACGCTCAGAGAAACCTGGAAAGACATGGTCTCGCGACCAGAGAGAAAAGGTTCGGGAGTCGGTTACGCGAGGGGAAGGTATTAGCACCCCTCACGTCCTAGGTACTCCTAGGGATCCACGTTCTAAAATAAAGAAAAGGTTGCTAGACATCACACACACACACGGGGAACGCAGGTGGGGTTAAGAGAAGGGAGCTCGATAAGGTATCGCACCTTATGCCTACATATCTTGTCTGGAACAAGAATCAGAGCCTCTGTAGTTCGGCTTACGCACGCCAAACAACACAAAACAATCAAACACACAAGGGTGGCAAACATGGAGCCCGACAACCACTTGATGGAATTACGTCGGCATCCGAACCAAAACACACTCAAAAGGGCAAACGTGGAGCCCGACTGCCAATCACTGGGCTTACGTCGGCATCCGAACCCAAACATACAATCAGATAACAAAGCAAACAAACCAACAAATAAATAAAAAGGCGCCCGGAGTGGTCTCGCACGACCACCTGCCTACATACCTCGTCTGGAACGAGGATCAGGGCGATGTAGTTCCCCTGAAAGGGAAAGAAAGAACATGCAAACTAGTAGGGAGTCGGGAACTCGAGCCTACAAGTCATCAAGCAAGCCAGAAGAGACGCCGAGACGTCAAAAGAAATGGCACACACAGACTAACAGGGAGTCGGGAACTCGAGCCTGATAGCTGCCAAACAAAACACACGCAAAAAAGAAAAAGGTTGCCCGGAGTGGTCTCGCACGACCACCTGCCTACATACCTTGTCTGGAACAAGGATCAGGGCGATGTAGTTCCCTTGAAAGGGAGAAACTCTCTCCTAACCAGAAACAGAGGGAAAAACACGACACTAGGGAGCTGAGACTCGAGCCTAATGTTGTCATGCAAAGTCGCCCTAAGTTCAGGTTTCTAACCTACTTGCATAAGCAAACTATTCCTAACCAGGAAAGAAGCTAACACACAAGCATACAATCATATATCATCAAATGAGAACAGGTATCTCAAACAAGCATGTCAATCAGATATCCACATAACACGCACTATAGCCAAACAAGGGGGCTCAATCAATCAGGTTTGACTGCCTAAGCAATCGTCTGTACAGGCTGTGTTTGCTCTTAACCTTGCCATTACGAGGCTAAGGTGAAGCAGATGATGGGATGAAGTGAGGATCAGACCTCACAGCTCTTATCCCTAACCAGGGAGAGCTGACAAATGAGCATGGGTCCAGAATAGGGGAACCCTTCTATACTCGATGACTCTGACTCAATGTGCACTGCACAGGATCTTGGGTTAGGATCTCAATGCTTCAACCATGTAATGGGAGCAAGGAGAAGACTCAACTGAATAGTGGGGGACAGGTTGCTTGTCCCTACCTTCCACCAATTGCCTTACTTGAAGGACTTTTCCTGCTTGGGCTTGAAAATAAACATACACAAGCATTGCCTCTTAAGGAGGACTTCAGACAATTTGCCCGGCCCGGTAACAGCCGGGTCTCCAGACTACATGAAGCTTAGGAAGTTACCTCAATGCAAGTTGCTTATGCAAAGCAAAGCAAAGCAATAGTTCACAAGGAACTGAGCAACTAAAGTACCTGGAAACAATCAAACTCAGTCAGTACTCAATTAGACAAACTATACAGCAAACAATCAAACAGTTTAAACAATACAACACAAAGCAAGCTCAAGGCTCAAGCCCAAGCTCCAACACCTACAAAACAATGCTATGTTAGTGTACAAACATCCACAACATTAATTAAAATCAACTTGTATCCTTCTCCATGTACATTGCTTTTTTGATCCTGAAAAATCAAGCAAATATTAGCAACTAGACCACTAGGCCAAGCCTAGGGTCCAAAAGCAAGAGAAAACTCAAAACAGCAAGGTATTCATCATCCAACATCAAATTATCATCAAACAAGAGCAAACATCCTTGGTCTCATGTTTATATCATCCATCATATTCAATTCATGCACAAAACAATCCATATGAGGTCAAATGAACCACCAAGCATACAAACAGAAGTATTGCATTCAAATCCCTATCAAAATAAATCCAAAAATTCTCAAATTAAATACACCTAAACAGGGGTCAATCACGGTCTACCATGTCAAATTTGAGCTTAATTGGGCAAAGGGAACCATGCCAATGAAAATCAACAAAAACAGACACAATCATAGGCTCCAAATCACAACATCAATGCATACATTCACTTCAAAAATTCATATCTCATTGAAAACAAAAAAGAAATGGATGAGACCAAAACAGGGAGGTCACACAATGTGTCTAGTTCATGCATATCAAATTTCATGGCCATACAATACAATATGAGGATTTCCCAATCAATCTACCAACATGTATCACATGAGCTTGCAATTTCAACAACCAGAAATGAAAAATCATGATCAATTAGAAAAGGCAGTGAAAAATCCTACAAAAATTCATACAACATCCTAACATATCAACAGTTCACCATGCCAAATTTCATTCAATTCTAACATGCATAGGTTATCCAATTAAATTCAACAAGTTGACATCAAGAGGTGTGACACAAATTGTCACACCTAAGTTCCAGAATTTGCTGCTCTCTGACCAGGTATCAAAAATTCATGAAATTTACATATAAATAATCCTCAATGAGTCAAGAACCACCACAAAAATTTTCAGCCATTTATTTTATGATATGAGTATTTCATGATCAAATTGCCAAAATGTATCAAAATGTGACATACATTAAAAAAGCCTATGCCAAATAAAATATTTGCCATGCACAACTTTGACCAATAGGTCAAAAATAATCTACAGAAGTCAACAAAGTCAACATAAAAATTTCCACAATTTTCTGATTTTTTTACTATTTTTTATGCATTTTTTAACATCATTATGAATTTTTAACAATTAATTAAAATAACTTAAAATTGCACAATGGCATAATTGTAATTATGGAGGCGGGGGCGGTAAACTCCTAATTTGAATTTTCAAATGGTTTTGAGGATCTACAAGCCTAGCTTCATCGTTTTCAGCTTCAACTTTTCCAGAATTTCTAAAAAACGCTCAAGAACACGAAATCCACAAATCAGCACCAAAACGAGCAAGGGCATAGCCGTTAGAACCGCACGAGCAAGTAGAACACGAATACGAACTCCAATCAACCTAACAATTCCTAAATCAAGCGAATTGATCGATCTAGGGTTTAACATCTAAACTTCAAACCTAGATTTCATGCGCTACAGTCAATCATTTGCAATTCTAAATACATCATGATGCTCTACGATCCATGGACTACAGAATGCACACAATCATTTGGCAAAGCATGAGATTCGAAAAGTGAATGTACCTGGTATGGCAGTAGAGAAATCGAAGCTTTTCACGTGTTTCTTCCACAAACAGTCCAGCTAGAAGCTTCAGGAAGAAGAATGATGTGATCCAGATCGATTGATGTTGCTTCTAATGCATGGAAACCTCAATTCACCATGGATGCTCCTTATGTGACAGCTGCGAATCCAAGCTCTTTAGGCTCCAATCTCCAAAAACAGTTTGAGAAGATGATTATAGGAGTTGAATGCAACAAGAATCTTGAAGATTGGTTGAGATTTGATGAAGTTTGATGAGATTGAAGGTGTTGGTGTTCTTGAAGAATTGAGAGAATTTGGAAAGGTTTTTGATCTGAATTTGATGATTGTGAAATTCTGTTATGATTAGATGATGATTATGAATATATACTTCAACTTAATCCACACTTAATCACCTTAATTAACAAAACCAAATGTAATTAGCATAATATGGTTTAACTTAAGCAAGGGCAAAATGGCCTTTTCACTCAAGCCCTGTGACAGCTCATTGACAGCTCATACATTCTCAATTGATATTTGGAGTGTGTTGGCTCAAATGAGATTTTCACTCTTGTGCATGAAGATGGTGCATGAAGTAATATGGACATGAACAGTACTGTATGAGAGCTCAAAATAGAGTTATGTATTGATACATAACACTTTTTTGCAGTATGCATCGATACATAACTTGTTTGCATCGATACATGGCACTTTTTAACAGTGTGCATCGATACATAACTTGTTTGTATCAATACAAGGCACTTTTTAACAGTATGCATCGATACATAACTTGTTTGCATCGATACAAGGCACTTTTTAACAGTGTGCATCGACACATAACTCGTGTGCATCGATACATGGCCCTTTTTTGCCTTGCACGCATCGATACGAAATTCGTGTGCATCGATACATGGAAAATTTTGCCATGCACGCCCGGTGGTAATTTGACCATATCTCCTCAACCGTTCATCCGATTCTCACGATCTTGGACTTTTTGAAAATGGGAGAGAAAGATCTACAACTTTCATGTTCAACAAAATTCCATTTGAAGCTTTTTTGATGGTGGAAAATTGGGTTGAAGTCGTTCCAAAAACTTGCCATCCTTTTGGAAACTTGAAACCATAGGTCATTTTTCCTTTTGGAAACCTTTGCTATGACCTCAAATCCTTCAATGTGAGTATTTGAAATGTCAAATGAGACTTGTTTGAACATGAATGGAGTATCTCTTGCCCTTTCCCTCCTCCAAATCCATCAATCCAGGCACAGTTGACCACAATTGACTTTTCTGACAGATAGATGAATTTGGCTACGCACTGATCAAATTGAGCCCCAAACTCCTGATGAAATGGCTCAACCATGAAACCCTAGCATAATGAGCTCAATATAATCACATTATGATCCCCATATACATCATAGCCCCCATCTCCTGATTATGCCCTGATTAGCCCAATGCAGATGATTAAGGTTGACCAGTGGTCAAAACCCTAATCTCAAGGAATCTTCTTCAATCTTCTGATGACATCCAACCATGATGATGATGATGTATCATTACAATCAAGATGAAGATCAACATCCGTTGAGAATCATGAAACCCTAATTCACAGCCCAATCCTCAGATGGCCCATGATCAGTCAATACCCTAGACTTGCACTTTGACTTCCTCATCTCCTGATCAAGAATTGGGAGGATAGCTTGCACAATGTAACCACATGATATGCAATATGAAATGCCTAATGTCCTAAAATGATATGCAAATATGTTAATGCTAGTCCCAAGAGAGGAGGGCAAATTTTGAGGTGTTACAGCTATCAGCAGGGTCCATGTTCCCAGTACTATATTCAACATACAAATCTCCTTTCACATTCATTGCACTAAAGTATAGAGCAAAATCATCAACAGCATCATCATCTTTCCTAATCAGAAAAAAACCATCTTGAATTTCTAAAACTTTTGTCCATACCCTAACACAATCAGCCTTATACCCTAACCTACTCAACAACTTCTCAATGTTATCCATGTTCCAATTTGAAACATGTATCCCATTAACTGTCGTATCCGTACCCCCTCTGTATATAATTTCTTCTTCAAAAACCCTGTAAAATTCACCCCCATGGTGGAGTGTAACACTAAAGTGTTGTGAATCCTGTCAATATATTATACCCACATGTCAAAGATTGTTGATTTCAAAATTTTACCCTACGACATTGATGAACTTCAAATTTTTACTAACCTCGGACTTTGGACACTTCACTGAGCTCGTCTTCACTGAGCTGGATCGCTTCTTCGTATTCGCTGAGGTTGTCTTCATCTTCGTCTTCACTGCGGTCGTCTTTCTCGTTTGCTTCGTTCCCTGCATTCTTCTTCTTCGTCTTCGTCTTCCCCTGGAAATTTCGTCTTCGTCTTCCCTGCTATGTTCAGAACCCTAATTTTCTAAGGGGGTATTTGAAATTAAAAAGTGTAAAATGACACATAATCACTTTAACAAAATTAAAAATATGCCAGGTGTAGGACCTCTTATTAGATTCCATGCCACCTGGATATTAGGGGGTTCTATGAAGGAATCTACATAACATAAGGGGGGGTTTACAAAAAATATTTTTACAGGGGGGTAATCCTAAACTCGCTAACATTACAGGGGGGAAAAGTGTATTTAACCCTTCAAACAATGACTTAGTTGTGTATCTTGAATCTGCATTACATTAATTTTGGAAATTCTAAATGTTTTAAGTTTAAAAAGTCTTGATTGGTTATTATGTACGATTTAATGTTAAAACCCTGCTTTAAGTATATTTAAATCTAATAAATAAAATAATTTTTTTATGATATTTGTTATATAAAATATATTTAAATATAATACATTTTTTTAAGTTGTTGTTTATTCAACTAACTATTTGTATTAATGCATAAATATTAATAAATGTTGTTGCTAAAGATTGAACTTCTAACTAATAGATTACACTCATTTAACTCAACAAACATATATTAGTTGAACTATCTTACTCACCTAAATATAATATATTTTTAAATTTAAAATTGTTCAAAATGATATACAAAATATTCAACATAACACTAATTAACAAAATAAGACAAAATTATAATTAAATATTAGTTTGATTAAATTAATATATAATATTCACCATAAAAATACTATATTTAATATTTAAGAGATAAAATTTAATGAAATATGACAATTTAATGTGTGGTTTTTGAGTGAAACGACTTAAATATTAGTATAACTTTTCGTTTGGTTTATACGACCTAATCTTCATGGGTTTTTTAGAGTTGGATTGAAAAAATTCTTACAAATTTACGCTCTAATTTCAAAGTCTAAATCTCATGTTTTATCAAATTTGATAAACCGATCTATATGAACTAACTCATTTTGACGATTCTATCCTATGTTTTCATTAATTAAATTGTAGAAGCTAAATAGTACTTCTTTAGATACTTATCATAATAGAAAGTTTATTTTTTAAATTAATTGAATAATCAATATATTTTATTTATATATAATCTATAAATATTAATTATTAATTAATCTAAAAAATAAATTTATATTATGAACTAGGGTTAGTAATATTTCTTATCTATATTTTTAATTAATTAATATTTTTTTATATATTTGTCGACTTTTAATCTAATTGTTTGTAAAAACTTTCATATACATTAATAATATTATTATAAAAATAGTCATTAAATTTATATTAGGAAACACAAATTTTCTTTTATAAGAGTAAATATATAAAAATAATAACTAAATAATTTATTTTAAAAATATTCAAAGTAATTATATTAAAATAATACAATCATTTACAAATTTAATGTTACAATTATATTCTTAATATCTCTAAGGTTATGTTTGGAGCTAAACATGATAAAATGTGATAGAATGTAGTTCAATTCATTTTATCACTTATTTTTTTACCTTTATCTGTGGACATGATAATAATCTAATTTTATTGCATCATAAAATATTTAAATAATAAAATAACACACTTACTTTACTTTTCCATGTTCCACTCTATTTTATTCTCCTTCGTTACATTTGTTTTACAATATTTATATAAAAAAAAAAGCCTAAATTTTATAAAAGTCCATTTATAACAAGTGACGAAGTCGTAATAATATTTTTAATAGATAGTCAAAATTTTCACTTGCCATAATGTTTGATTATTCTTTTAGACGTGTTCATCATGATATTAAATTCTTTAAATGCTTATGGTCCTAAATAATTATAAAAACTTGAAAACAAACGAAACGTATACTATTTAAAAATGATCTAGCCAACTGAATTCATTTAATAATGTCTCAGTTTTAAAAGTTAGGGTGATGCTAATTACTTGTGCGCTAAAAAATACAATAAGGATTTTAAAATTAAAATAATTATATTTAAAAAAAATCTAACTTTAAATAAATTGAATGCACACTTTTAAAAATTATATTTTTACATTTTTTAACACAGATTTTTATAAGACATTACCTATAAAATATTTGTATTTTAAAGATAAACTGTTTAGAAGAATCTGAATTAGGGATGCATGGTAGTATAGTACCCAACTTTATATATTTGATTTAAAAAAATTCTTGCGCTCGAGTTATATATATATATATATATATATATATATATATATGCTTGGATACTAAAGTTAACATTCATATATATCAATGTAATGTTATATGGATATTTAAGTACTCTTACAGGTACTTGTTATCTATATTTTTATTAAAAATAAATATATCAATTATAAAATATTATATAATTTTAAAATTTTAAAAATTTTAAAAAATTATCAAACAATTTTTATTTAAATAAACGAACATTTATATTAAATACGTGATGATTTAATATTGATATACGTTTTATAATTGATAGACATACATTTTTATATAATAATATAATCAAAATATACAAATATAAATAAAAATACATAAATATATAGTGTATGAGTACGAGGCGTGGTGGATACCAAAGTGTCCATGTCCATACCCATATCCGTTTATTTTTTGTATAATTATCCAAATTTATACCCATATTCATTTTTATGGATTTTTACCCTAACTATTATAAATAAATTTACAGATATCCATTAAAGATGAGTTAAATTATCATTCATAATCTAAATTAAAATTTATTTATTTTCTAATTCAATTCCGAATAATCAAATGCTCGAGAACCTAAAAGTTAACGCCAAAAAACTATAAAATATTATATATTTTTAACAAATTACAATTATTCATAAGTGTGATCCGTTCATTATTTGTGATTGAAGTAATTTTTTTTTATAATGTGATGATTTTAATTGATTGATAGTCTCTCAGCTTTTGTAATTATTTTTGTTTATTTTATGAAATAAATAAAAAAGATTTAGGATTGAAAATTTTATGATTTAATTTTTGTGAGATATTTGGTCGAATTCTAGTATGGTCGAATGATAGCTTCTTTGTTCGACAATCCGACATTATCATTAGCATGTCGTCGAAGTCTGTTCACATGTTGTAGTCGAAGTATGTTAGGATTGTTAGCATGTTAAATTGGGTCTGTTTGTTATGCTCAATTAATTAGTTTAGTATGCTAGCTTATTCTCTAAGTTAACTTGTGTAATGAACCTGTGTGTAAAAGCTCATTAGTTTAGTATGTTAGTTTTCTTATAAATAACATATTAGTCTCTCATCATTGTATAATGCAAATCCTAATTATGGTGAGAGAGGTTATTTGTTATTCTGTAACACTTATAATCTTGTTTCAAAGAGAAAGTAAAGAATATCAGTTTATAACCAATTTCATTGTCTTCTTATTGTTTTTCTTCCTTTCTACCCTTTTGGGTTTCTTACCAATCAGAAAACCAATTATAATTTGTAATTCCGACATTGTTTTCACAATAATTTTAAAAATAATTTAATTTTGTATACTTTTGGTATAAATATTTTTATTTTAACCAATATGTATATTGGGTCTAATTAATATTTTGTTCCATTAACTTAATTTTAGATTTCGATTTCGTCATTTATTTAATAAACGTTCGTTTTAAGTCCTTTAAATCACGTTCCGTTAGTCACGTTGACCCTTTATGTTAAATTTTATCAAAATTCGTTAACTTGGACAGATGTGACACTCCATCTGGTTCAAGTATGGTTGACATGTAATTATTTTATTATCTATAATTTATTAAACATTATATTATCCACCATATCAACTTATCTTTCTCGTTTCTCTTATCTTCCCCAAAATCCTAGTTGTCATATCTCTTACTCTCTTATTCCTCTCTCTTTTTTCTTATTCTTCAACCATTAATTTCATTCCTTTCATATCTATTTAGATGCATATGCGGCGGCTTCAGTCAAACAACACATGATTCGTTGACAAAGCTTTGAAGATAACTGAATCGATGCACCTCTCAGTGATTCTCAAATCATCTACCATAGGAAACAACCATTCCCGTTATTTTAGGGTTTCCACGGTTTCACCTTCATCCTATTTTTTTGCTTGGTATTAGTTCTTTTATAGAAGCTTGACTCCCCTAATTTATCTCTTGCTCACGTATTCTTCTAGAAGTTTCAGTTGATACATATCGTTCTTCTCATTCTAGTGTCTGGTTATAATTTGTATCAGGGAAGTTCTATAAGTTCGTCATTGACTACTATGGATGATAACTATGACATCTAATAAGTGAAATAAGTGGTTTAGCAAGACTACATAGAAATTGTTTGATGAAATTCCTCAACCTCTTCTTCACTTGTTCTTGACCTGATTCTTGCATGTGATTGATGACTTTATGTTTTCTTGTCCGTCCATATCCATATTTATTCCCTCTCATATATACTTGCTTTGATTTTGTTCATTTATGTTTTCAGTGAGTTCTGGATTTTAGGAAGTATTCAGGAAGCTAGTTGGAATGCCAATATGCTTGTATTTTGTTTCTTTTTTTTTCTTTTTTTTTTCTCCTTATGGATTGCTTGTTTGATAAATAAGATCCACAAAATTCCTTTTTGATTTTATTTTTTCTCTATCCATTTTTACATATGATTGTATCTTTCATATTTATTGGAATAACAATTCATGATGTACACTGCATAACCTACTCTACGAACTCGTAAATTGCAAGATTATGCAGTCAAAGTTTTAAAGGTAATAAAAATAAACCCACACTTCATTGTCTATTTTTAATGGTTTGACAATAACTTCCATTTAATTTTCCATATTTGACTAATAGGTTTCGGTGCTACTAGAATATATCTTCAGCTTAATCATGTCAAAGCCTAATGGTTGGATTTCTTTATGCAGATGTGGATCTTGATGCTGACAATTGTAAAGTTCTTGTCAATATTGAGCATCCGAGTTTTGATATTGCTCAGGATGTGCATGTTCATTGTGCTGCAAATTCATCATCAACAAAAAATCCGAGTTGTTTTCTTAATTCCTAGTTTGTATAGTGCGAATCACAATATTATACAAATTTGTGCTAGTTGGTTGTTGATTTTTCAAACTTTTGGATTTTGTTTTTTATGTTCTGTTGTTGTATGAGTGATTATTCTATTTTGAGAAGATTTATTGATTATTGTGATATCAACGTGGTGTTATATTTATTTACACATTATTAACAAATAAAATATTGTCATGCCACATAGACGAAGTTAACATTTTTTAAAGAAAATTTAACGACAATGACCAATTTGACTAACAAAGCAATTTTGAAGGGACTAATATGTAATGTTTATTAGATAAGGACAAAGTGAAATCTAAAATTAAGTTAAAGGATTTCAGCACTAATTAAGCATGTATATTGTTATCTTTTTTCTTAACCACTTCGCCTTTATAGGCGTCGTGCTTAGGAGATGATGAATTGTTATGAATATTGTGATTAACACCCAAATAATTATTGTAATCTTGACCTACTCTCTTATGATCATGTGAGATGCACATAGAGAACTTAAATGAGGTTGGGAGATATGAAACACACACATGCCATTTTAGGAAAGCTCGCCACGTCATGCTATGTCTTCGGGGATGAGTCATCAACCATGCTCCCTAATATAGCGGGGTCGTCCAAGTCATAACCGAGAGTGTAGCTCCAATATCTTACGCACTTCGCTACCATGTCTTGATATATTTTCGTTAATGAGACATCAATCTCACTATTTAGTGGATCTATTTCGTATGGGTCATAATTGAGATTATGAGTTCAAGACTCGCCACATATGTCTCATTAGGTTGAAAATTGAAATTACTCATAGAGTATTCCTATCTCTTTAGGGTACTTTGTTGCTTATCCTTATGTGTATTATTTGAGTAATTGAGTTCCTTTGCACATATCTTTAAAATGGTTATTTTCTTGCATAAATTTCTTTTGGTGCATAAAGCAGGGCTTTGACCAAAACTCAATGCAAGTTGAATTGAATCATGAAGGTTGTGATTCAAATAAAGAATTTATGATAGAGATGATTTGAATCATGCAGGATTTTAATTTGAATCATGAAGTTTTTTATCTACTAAAATTTGGTTTGGGAAACATGATTTAAACCATGTGAATGCTTGATTTGAATCATGAGCAAGATCGTGAAACTAGAATTTCATTTCTAGAAACGTGATTCAAATCATAGGCTGACTTGATTCAAATCAATTCTAGAAACATGATTTAAACCATGATTAAGTGTGATTCAAATCACACGACTCAAATCATGATTCGAAAAACTAAAAGAAATTTTGAATTTTGAATTTACTTAATTCACTTCACTCTCTCACTATATTTGTTTCAATTATAAGTCTCTGACTCGAATCAAATGGTCTTTTTTCCCCACTTTTTTATTGCAAATCTCTAGCACATATATAAAGCATCTTCTCTCTATTTTTCATAACCCATGATAATAAAAATAAGAGAACCTTTGATAAATTTTGTTGTTAATCATTCACACATTCAATTTCTTGAGTGAAAATTTTTGGTTTGTGTGAGATTTTATGAAATTCCATCTTCTACCTCAAACACTAAACACCATTTACGAGTATGCGTGTTGCTCAACTCTAGGAAAGAGTATGATTTCATGTTATGAGGTGATTCATTAGATATAATAATGATTTTGTGAATGCTTTCAATATAGAAAATCAGGGTTGTGGATTTCTAGAAGAGATATTTCAATTGAAGAAAAAGAGAAGTCTTATCCAAAGGGATTTGGGAGTTTTAAAATCTCTTATCAGGTCAAAGACTTTAGTCAAGGTAAAACTCGATAGAATCGAGTGAAGATTACTGCAAAAATGAGCTTGGAGTGCTTGTGATATGTCAAGGTGAATCAACTCAAGATCGTGGTTGTTGGAGTGTTTAGAAGCCTCATGTGTTATATGTAATTGAAGAATAATCAAGAATTAGTATGTATAGCATAATGGTTATTTCTAAGTATTTTAGGATTTTGTTTTGCTTATCATCTCTATAAAAGGACTCTGTAAATTTTATTGTGGAAGTGTTTACCGTTGTTTTTAGTAAATCAAATCACAATTTTTTATTCACTTACATAATTAAACTCGAAAAAATCATAAGACATAATGTGTAAAAGATTTGAGAAAAATATGTTTGTGCTTTGAATATTGATGTTTGAATATGAATAAATCGAAAAGAACTTCCAATAAGAATAGTACATGATTGTTCTAAGAACTTCAAATGAAATAAAGAAACAATAAAAGTAACTTAAACAAAAATACTTTGATTGCAGAATTATAAAAGGGACACAAATTCATACATGTTTTCCTCACAAACTTTTTCTCTCTCTGTGACCTGGATAATCGAGTTCTATAGGGAATAATGATAAAATTTACAAACCTTGATTATATGAACGAAATCAACTTATATATTACATACAACAATAACCGTCAATAACGGTTACTACCCAGAACTCGATGTTGGTGTAGGCCCTAGAGGCCAATACTTTTGGTACTTGTATCGAATTATTTATTAATAATAAAAGGCTTTTTCTTTATTATGTTTGTTTAATAAAGTCCCTAGAATAGCTAGTTCGTTTAATGTATCAAGTATGACTTAATCATGAGATCACATTAAACATAAGGACACTATTCTTAAAGTATTTGTAGTCGAGCTTTATTGTGAAGTGGGATAACATTAAAGCATTAAGACTATTATGTATATAGACTGATGATCACATCTCATGGATCATGGATAAGGAGTTATCAAGTCTTAAACATAGGTATGAATATTAAGAGTAATATTTATACTGGATTGACCCGCTATGAGAATACTATATAGAATGTTATGCAAAGTGTCATAAGTTATTCTCATGGTGATAATGGTGTATACCACCCTTCGACCTGAAACCACTATGGACCCTAGATGTAGAGTCGAGTGCTTTATTGCTGATCAAACATTGTCCGTAACTGGATGACCATAAAGACAGTTGATGGGTACTCCACGAAGCATGCTAAGGGACATGAGTGACCTAGATGGAATTTGCCCATCCTGCGTAACAGGATAAATGTCTATGGGCCCAATATTGAACTGAATAAGGATGACACGGTTTATGTCTTGTGTTCAATATAGACATAAAGGCAAAAGGGTAATTGTACACATAAGTATTATCATAGAAGGATTTGTCAGATCACATGACATTTTCGTGTCTTGGGTAGCAGTGATGTGTTGCTAGATACCGCTCACTGTTTATTATGTTAAATGCATGATTTAATATAATTGCCAATTCCGTAAAAACCTATAGGGTCACACACAAAGGACGGATTGATGAGAGATAGAGTAACTAAGGAACACCGTAAGATACGGTGCACTTAAGTGAATTGTAGAACATCGTAAGGTACGGTGTACTTAAGTAGAATACGAAATATGGTAAGGTACCACATGCTTAAGTGATTTTGGCATATTATAAGATATGGGCCACATACACTTAAGTGGGCTTTTCAGCTTGAAGCCCATACAAGTGGTTCTATAAATAGAACCCTTGTGCAAAAGCATTAAAGTGCGGTTGCATTATTTTGTTTCTCTCTCTCTCTCTCTCTCTCTCTCTCTCACACACACACACACACACACACACACACCCACTCAAAGCCTTCATTCGTAGTAGCTAGCACTGAGATTGAAGGAATCCGTTCGTGTGGACTGAGTAGATGCGTTGTCGTCGTTCAACGTTCGTGATCGCTCCGTAGATTTGCATCAAAGGTTTCAATCGTCACAAGAGGTAACCTTTCTATCACTGATCATGCCCATTCGTAAGGATCACTAAAGGAGAAAATTTTAATTTCCCCTGCGTTTTGGATCGCTGTTCTCCTTCAGTGGTATCAGAGCCACTTACGAAACCATGCATCGGATAGCTGTTTATTTTCTGTATTAATATGATTAAAAGACAGAATGAATCAAAGAACAAACGAGTAATTAAATTCGGCATCAGATGTGTACAATTTGGATGATTGATGTTGACTATGCTTCGGAACCGACATTAGTATGGTGAAGCAGCGATACATCGATCGTCCATAGGTTACGCAATCGAGATCAATCAAGTTATATATATGATATATAAATAATCCTAATTCAAAATACGGTATATATGATATATTGTTTCTGTTTCGTTCATTCAAACGCTTACTGGTTGTTTTCCTTTGAGCGATCAATGGTCATTTGCTTCGGAATCTGACATTAGTATGGTGAAGCAATGACCTGTTGATCAATCATATTGAATCAACAATCGAGGTGTGTTTAACGGTCTGGAATTGGCGCATTAGGGTTAGTGACGACACAAGGGTTGTGCCGTCAAAGAGTTGTGAATTGAGGGCTTGTTGGATCACGTCTGTTGACTGTTCCAAAAGCGCTGATTTTGGCCGCATGATGTTCGTCATGGGCCTGTGACGATCGTAACAAGCTGGACGTGACAGTCGTAACATGCTTTGTGACGGTCGTCACATTCACAGATTCAGAATTCTAGGCGTTTCTGTTATTTTGGCCGCGTGACGTTCGTCATGGGCCTGTGGCGGTCGTAACAAGTTGGACGTGACGGTCGTAACATGCTTGTGACGGTCGCCACATTCACAAAGTCAGAATTCTCGGGGTTTCTGTTTTGTGACTGCGCAAGAGTTGTGTTGATGTAAAACCACGTCGATTTCAAATGAATTGTTCATTAAAATTTCGGGCAGCGGACTCCCGGCTAACTCTGCATAGTATGATTGGTCGCCGAAATTTAATTTGGTTTTAATTAATTAAAGGAATTAAAATTAATAATAATAATGTATTTATTATTATTGTCTTGTGGTGATCGGTTATGGCCTTAGTTTTCCTTTATTTTACTTTGGGATTTTAAAATATGACCTGCGTGTCGTGCCTCTCTTTTACTCTCTTAATGTAACTTCTTTTCTCATTTCACTCTCTCGTATGTAAAACGAGTTTCTGTAATGTAATGTTATGAAGAAAGAGAAGAATTCAATATCAAATGAGGACAACCTTGAAGATCTTGCTTGGAGAAGCTTAGATCGTTATTAGGTTAGCTTAGGTTCTCTCATTGGCTTGGGAGAACAATTGCGCTAGGGGCCATAACTGTTTCATTATATATGTTGATGCATGTGAATGTATGTTGATGCATGTGAATGTATGTTGATGAATATGAATGTATGTTGATGCATGTGAATGTATGTTGATGCATGTGAGAGACGATTTATATGATAAATAAGTCGGTGAGATCAGAATAATTGCAATTCCCTCAAATTAAATATTAAGTTTATACTTTTAGCACTCATCAAGACTAGTATCGGATAATGTAGGTTTCGCCTACGCGAGGTGCATGTTCTATATTAGTAAGGTGCGATGGGATAATTGTAATATCCAATTGCTAAAACAATGGGTCAAACTTAACTAAACAAATTATAATAAGATTATATGTGTTTAGAAGCAAGAGTTGGACATGATCCATATGATGGATTGGAATAAGGAGTTATTCATCCAACTAAAATATTCGAGAGTTGTATTAGATACAATTGGAAGGAGTTCCTACCTAAATAACCTAGTTTTGTGTAATCCGCCTACGCGGACTTAAAACAAAGTGAAATGTGGATCTCGACCCACTAGAAAATCTTCCAACGGGATTTTCCGAATCAAATGATGATGGTCATTTGTTTTGAGTAAAATAGTGGGAGCATATTTAATTAAAGGCCTAATTAAATATGTTATTGATACTTATATTTTCATTAATTCTTATGTAGATTACCATGACAACAAACACCTCTAACAACATTTTGCGATCAATCCTTGACAAGGAAAAAAATTTTGGGACAAATTTTCTGGATTGGCACCGAAATCTGAGGATTGTCCTCAAACATGATAGAAAGTTGTATGTCTTGGAGAAACCTGTTCCTGGAGAGGAACCTCCTAGTTCTGCACCTAAGGTGGAAAAAGATGCTTATAAGAAGCATGTCGATGATGCCAATGAAACTGCTTGTCTCATGCTAGCTACCATGAACTCAGAATTGCAAAAGCAACATGAGAACATGACAGCGTTCGATATGATCGAACACCTGAAGATGCTCTATCAAGAGCAAGCAAGGCATGAAAGGTTTGAAGTTTCAAAAGCCCTTTTTCAAGGCAAGTTAGCTGAGGGAGCCCCTATAGGTCCCCATGTGCTCAAGATGATTGGGTATGTGGAAAACCTTGAAAGGTTGGGTTTTCCCCTCGGAAAGGAACTTGCGACTGATTTGATCTTGCAATCGTTGCCAGATAGATTCAGTCAATTTGTCCTAAATTTCAATATGAATGATATGGACAAATCTCTTCCTAAAATGCTAGCCATGTTAAGAACTGCTGAGCAGAATCTGAAGTCAAAAGGGAAGTCCATTCTGATGATCGGAAATGGAAAGAGATAGAACAAAAGATCCACCAAGCAGGGTGATAAAGGGAAAGGAAAGGAAGTTGCCAAACCCAGACCCACTGTTGCTGCTTTTAAGCCTAGTGGAGGCATAACAAAGTCAGGCACCTGCTTCCATTGCGGTAAGACCGAACACTGGAATAGAAACTGCCCAAAGTACTTGGAAGATACGAAGAATGGAGTAGAGACTTCAACTTCAGGTATTTTTGTTATTGAAATAAATTTATCTACTTTTGCATCATGGGTATTAGATATTGGATGCGGTTCTCACATTTGTACAAATATGAATGGGCTAAAAAGAAGTAGAGATTTGGCAAAAGGTGAAGTTGACCTACGAGTTGGCAATGGAGCAAAGGTTGTTGCTTTAGCCGTAGGAACTTATGTATTGACTTTACCTAGTGGTTTAATAATTCAGTTAGAGAACTGTTATTATGTACCTGCAATTAGCAGGAATATTATTTCCATTTCTTGTTTGGACAAGTTTGGTTTTTCATTTATAATAAAGAACAATTATTGCTCAATTTATTTAAATGATATATTCTATGCTACTGCACAAATGAGCAATGGACTATATGTCCTTGATCTCGAAATGCCTATTTATAACATTAATACTAAAAGGATGAAACCTAATGAGTTAAATCCAACTTACCTTTGGCATTGTCGATTAGGCCACATAAATGAGAAACGCATTTCCAAACTCCATAAAGATGGACTCTTGGACTCTTTTGATTATGAATCATATGAGACCCGCAGTTCTTGTTTAATTGGAAAGATGACAAAGTCTCCATTCACAGGAAAAGGTGAAAGAGCGAATGATCTTTTGGGCCTCATACATACTGATGTATGTGGACCACTGAACATACCAGCCAGAGGAGATTTTCAGTACTTCATCACATTCACTGATGATTTCAGTAGATATGGTTATGTGTATTTAATGAAACACAAATCAGAGTCCTTTGAAAAGTTCAAGGAATTCAAGAATGAATTACAAAACCAACTAGGTAAGAATATTAAAACTCTTTGATGAGATCGAGGTGGTGAGTATTTAAGCCTAGAGTTTGATGACCATCTGAAAGAGTGTGAGATCCTATCCCAACTTACTCCTCCTGGAACACCCCAATGGAATGGTGTATCTGAGAGAAGAAATCGAACTCTGTTAGACATGGTCCGATCCATGATGAGTCACGCCGATCTTCCAAACTCCTTTTGGGGACATGCACTATTGACATCAGCTTACACACTTAACCGTGTTCCATCCAAAAAGGTTGAGAAGACACCATATGAGATATGGAGTGGTAAGAAACCACATATGTCTTACATGAAGGTTTGGGGTTGCGAAGTTTATGTGAAACGACAAATTTCAACTAAGCTTGAGCCCAAATCTAACAAATGCTTATTTACGGGGTATCCTAAAGAAACAATAGGGTATTACTTCTATAATCGTTCTGAGGGCAAAGTATTTGTCGCTCGAACTGGAGTTTTCCTAGAAAAGGATTTTATTTCCAAAGGAATCAGTGGGAGGAAAGTAGAGCTTGAAGAAATTCATGAATCACAAAGCATTGATACACCTATGGAGGAATTAGAGCAGGAAACACAAGTAGTTGTGGAGGAGCAACCTGCTCAAGTAGAACAAGACCAGCGTAGGTCAGGCAGGATACGTCACCTACCTGAGAGATATGGATATCTCATAACTGATTAAGGTGATGTATTACTCATGGATCAAGATGAGCCTGTGACCTACCAAGAGGCCATAACTGGTCCCGAGTCTGAGAAGTGGCTAGAAGCCATGAAATCTGAAATGGATTCCATGTACACAAACCAGGTTTGGACCTTGGTAGAGCCTCCTGTAGGAGTTAACCCTATAGGATGCAAGTGGGTCTTCAAAAAGAAGACTGACATGGATGGTAAGGTACATACCTATAAGGCAAGACTGGTTGCAAAAGGATATAAACAAATTCATGGGGTTGACTATGATGAAACCTTTTCACCAGTTGCAATGCTTAAATCTGTTCGGATTTTACTTGCTATCGCTGCATATCATGATTATGAAATATGGAAGATGGATGTCAAAACTGCTTTCCTTAATGGGAATCTTCTTGAGGATGTGTACATGACACAGCCTGAAGGATTTGACATACCAGAAGAAGCCCAAAAGATATGTAAATTACAAAGATCAATCTATGGATTAAAGCAAGCTTCCAGAAGCTGGAACCTTCGTTTTGATGAAACAGTAAAACAATATGGATTCATCAAGAACAAAGATGAGCCTTGTGTCTACAAGAAGGTTAGTGGGAGCATGATCGTTTTCCTGGTATTATATGTAGATGACATATTACTCATTGGAAACGATGTCCCTACCCTGCAACAAGTAAAGTCTTGGTTGGGAAAATGCTTTTCTATGAAGGACCTAGGTGAAGCAACCTGTATATTAGGAATCAGAATCTATAGAGATAGATCACAAAAACTGTTTGGCCTAAGTCAAAGTACATACATAGACAAAGTGCTGAGACACTTTAATATGCATGATTCCAAGAAAGGGTTCATACCTATGCAACATGGCCTGTGTCTATCAAAAACACAATCCCCTTCAACTAAGGAAGAAAGGGATCGCATGAATAAGATTCCATATGCATTTGTAATAGGATCTATCATGTATGCCATGTTATGTACTCGACCAGATGTCTCGTATGCTTTAAGTGCAACGAGTGGGTACCAATCTGATCCTGGTGATGCTCATTGGGTAGCTGCCAAGAATATCCTTAAGTATTTGAGAAGGAATAAAGACTCATTCTTGATATATGGAGGTCAAGAAGAGTTGGCTGTAATTGGATACACCGATGCTAGCTTCCAGATAGATAAGGATTACTTTAGATCGCAATCTGGTTATGTGTTTTTCTTAAACGGTGGCGATGTGAGTTGGAAAAGTCCAAAGCAAGATACAGTTGCTGATTCTACAACCGAGGCCGAGTATATTGCTGCCTCAAGTGCAACAAAGGAAGATGTTTGGATCAAAAAGTTCATTAGTGAACTTGGCATAGTTCCTAGCATTGTGGATCCCATTGGTCTCTATTGTGATAACAATTGTGCTATCGCACAAGCTAAGGAACCTAGATTTCACCAACGATCCAAACACATACTTAGGCGTTATCACCTCATTCGAGAGATAATAGATAGAGGAGATGTGAAAATATGCAGAGTACCTACACTTGACAATATTGCTGACCCACTGACAAAGCCTCTTGCGCAACAGAAGCATGATGGCCATACTAGATCTATGGGAATTAGGGGTATGCCTGATTGGCTCTAGTGCTAGTGGGAGATTGTTGGTGTAAGCCCTAGAGGCTAATACTTTTGGTACTTGTATCGAATTATTTATTAATAATAAAAGGCTTTTTCTTTATTATGTTTGTTTAATAAAGTCCCTAGAATAGCTAGTCCGTTTAATGTATCAAGTATGACTTAATCATGAGATCACATTAAACATAAGGACATTATTCTTAAAGTATCCGTAGTCGAGCTTTATTGTGAAGTGGGATAACATTAAAGCATTAAGACTATTATGTATATAGACTGATGATCACATCTCATTGATCATGGATAAGGAGTTATCAAGTCTTAAACATAGGTATGAATATTAAGAGTAATATTTATACTGGATTGATCCGCTATGAAAATATTATATAGAATTTTATGCAAAGTGTCATAAGTTATTCTCATGGTGATAATGGTGTATACCACCCTTCGACCTGAAACCACTATGGATCCTAGATGTAGAGTCGAGTGTTTTATTGCTGATCAAACGTTGTCCATAACTGGATGACCATAAAGACAGTTGATGGGTACTCCACGAAGCATGCTAAGGGACATGAGTGGCCTAGATAGAATTTGCCCATCCTGCGTAACAGGATAAACGTCTAGGGCCCAATATTGAACTGGACAAGGATGACACGATCTATGCCTTGTGTTCAATATAGACATAAGGAAAAAATGGTAATTGTACACATAAGTATTATCACAGAAGGATTTGTCAGATCACATGATATTTTTGTGTCTTGGGTAGCAGTGATGTGTTGCTAGATACCGCTCACTGTTTATTATGTTAAATGCATGATTTAATATAATTGCCAATGCCGCGAAAACCTACAGGGTCACACACAAATGACGGATTGATGAGAGATAGAGTAATTAAGGAACACCGTAAGGTACGGTGCACTTAAGTGAATTGTAGAACATCGTAAGGTACGGTGTACTTAAGTAGAATACGAAATATGGTAAGGTACCACATGCTTAAGTGATTTTGGCATGTTATAAGATATGGGCCACATACACTTAAGTGAGTTTTTTAGCTTGAAGCCCACACAAGTGGTTCTATAAATAGAACCCTTGTGCAGAAGCATTAAAGTGCGGTTGCATTATTTCGTTTCTCTCTCTCTCTCTCTCTCTCTCTCTCTCTCTCTCTCTCTCTCTCTCTCACACACACACACACACACACACACACACTCAAAGCCTTCATTCGTAGCAGCTAGCACTGAGATTGAAGGAATCCGTTCGTGTGGACTGAGTAGAGGCGTTGTCGTCGTTCAACGTTCGTGATCGCTCCGTAGATCTGCATCAAAGGTTTCAATCGTCACAAGAGGTAACCTTTCTATCACTGATCATGCCCATTCGTAAGGATCACTAAAGGAGAAAATTTTAATTTCCGTTGCGTTTTGGATTGCCGTCCTCCTTCACTCGACACATATCCTATTATATGGACTTCTATTTTCTAATATGCTTCCACGCGTTAGTCTTTGAATTATCTCTAACTGCTCTTATTGTTAAAACAACCTTCACGATCTTTAACTACCTTTGTTGAGACCTTTCTCTGTCGAACTCAGTAGTGGTGTCGACATGGCTCTAGATTGCCTAGTCTATGACCTAAAAACACACTAAGTCCCCAAACACACTGAAAAGCAAGTCGAACTCACTACTTCCACTTCACACATTTGTGCCAAAATGTTAACTCGATGTGAACCTTTTTAAGATTCTAGACATGTTTTGAAGAGATAGTAATCTTAATCTTAAGGATATAGTTCAAAGACTCTTATAAACCAGGTTTAGTGGTTTCAATACAATGTCGAAAATAACAGACTAACAGGAAGACTGTAAAAAAATTATATGGTTTACAATGGAATAATTTACAATCTCTCTCTCTCTCTCTCCCTCTCTCTCTCTCTCTCTCTCTCTCACACACACACACACACACACACACACACACACACACACATAAACACACACACACACACATACCCACACACACAAACACACACATACACACACACACATACACGCACACATACACAAGAACACACATACACACACACACACACACATAAACACACACACACACACACACACACATACCCACACACACAAACACACACACACACACACACACACACATACACGCACACATACACAAGAACACACATACACACACACACATGGACACACATACGCAGAGACACACACAAACATACACACAGACAGACAGACACATACACGGACACACACACAGACACACACAAACAGACACACACACACACATACACAAACACAGACACACACATACACACACACACACAAACACAGACACACACAGACACACACACAGACACACATAGACAAACACACACGCACAGACACACACACACACCCACACATACACAGACACGCACACACACACATATGCACACACACAAACACACAAACACACACACACACACACACACAAACACACACAGGGACACACACATACACACACATGGACACACACACACACACACACACACACATAGAGACACATACACACACAGACACACATACACTGACACACACACACAACACACACACACACAGACACACAGACACAGACACGTATACACACACATACACAAACACACACAGACACACACAGATAGACACACACGCACAGACACACACGCACACACACACACACACATACACAGACACACACAGACACACACACACACACTGATACAGACACGCACACACACACACACACACAGAAACACACATATACACACACACACACACACACACCCTGCCACACACACACACACATACATACACACAGATACACCCACACAGACGCCCCCCCCCCACACACACACACACAGACGCACATAGACGCGCACACATACACACATAGACGCACACCTACAGACAAATAGACAGACACATAAAGACAAACAGACACACACACACGCACACACGCACACACATACACACATACACCACACATGCACACATACACACACACATACACACACATACAGACAAACAGACAGACAGACAGAAACAGACACACACAAACACACACACACACACGCACACACACCCACACCCACACCCACACATACATACATACACACACACATACACACAGACCCCTCCCCCCCTCCCCCCCCACACACACAAACACAAACACAAACACATACCTACAAAGACAGGCACAAACACACACACACACACATATACAGACACACACACACACAGACAAACACAAACACAAACACACAGACACACAGACAGACACAGACACAGACACACAAAGACTTTTCTTTACTTATAATCTTGTAAGTTTTTTTAGATATGATCTTGTAAACTTTTCTTTTTGTCAATTATATTTAAAAATTGTAATTTTAGAATGTTTATTCAGTTAATCCGATTAGATTCAAAGAACCCCTTCTAAATAATTCTTCACTTATATTCAATCAAAACAAATTATATATATATATATATATATATATATATATATATATATATATATATATATATATATATATATATATATATATATATATATATATATATATATATATATATATATATATATATATATATTATTTCTACAAAAATCATGGTATGATTCACTTATAGAATCAAACTGCATTGAAACCAAATCATAACAAAAAAAAATTACAAGAATAGAATCAAATCATTTGTTATGGTGAACAAAATCGTTATATATATATATATATATATTAAAATGTCTAAAATGATTTTTATTTAATATATATATATATATATATATATATATATATATATATATTAAAATGTCTAAAATGATTTTTATTTTATATATATATATATATATATATATATATATATATATATATCAAACAACGGGGCGGGTTTGAGACGATTTTTATCTCTCCCAAACTCAAACCCGAATCCCTAAACAATCTCTGTTCCCAGCCCCAAACTCAAACAGGGATGGAGAATCAAAATTCAAACCCGTCCCAAACGGGTTCGGATTGAGTTCGGATATCCCTGATCCACCACCATTCATTTAGTAAATTAATTTTTTTAATAGAAATAATTTATTTTTCCAAAATAAGATTACATTACAAATAATAAATAAAAGAATCTAAAAAACATTTAATAAATACATTTCAAATATTTTAAATAATAAATTCAAATTAAAATATCAAAATTTTGACCACATATTTAATATCCTAAATTATCAAAAATAAATAATAATGTACATAATAAAATAAACGGGACGGGTTCGAGAATGAGTTCGGGGTGGATATTTGTGTCCCTATTACCCGATCCATTCCTATATTTTGTAATCGGAAAAACCCAAACCCAAACTCAGTTAAAGTGGGTTTTCCCCGTCAACTTTAGGACGGGTTCAGGTGGGTACCCGTGTGTATGAGTTATGTTACCATTAGGGATGACAATGAGCAGGGTGATATAGTACTCATCCCCATACCCGCTATTTGAAAAAATCCACGTGCCCGAATCTATACCCGCTTGGGTGCCAAAGTTAACACATGTACCCGTGCCATATGGGTATGTAAGTACTCATATCTGTATCCCGTATTCATATTAAAAATAAATAGATCAATTATAAAATATCATATAATTTTAAATTTTGTAAAATATTAAATAAATTTCAAATAATTTATTGTTGAAATAAACGAATACTTATATTAAATATGTAATAGTTTATCATTAATATTCGTTTTATAATTGATAAACATACATTTTAATATAATAATATAAACTAAAATATATAAATAAAAATAAAAATACATAAATATATAATATGCGGATATGAGGCGGGGTGGGTATCAAGGTGCCCATACCCGCACCTTTACCCGTTTATTTTTATGGATAATTATCCGAATCATACCCATATCTATTTTTGCAGATTTTTACCCTTACTGTTATGGATAAATTTACAGATATCCATTAAAGATGAGTCAAATTGTCATCACTAATTAAAGAAAAAAAATTGTATTATGAGGCTTTTGCTGAAAATGTTGTTGGAAAGTGAGAGTGGACGGTCAGGCCGGTTAGACGTGTTTGCATATCTACCGGTATTTTGAAATTGAATGGGTTAATTCCAGGCTGTACCTCCCTTCACAGGAAAACAATAAAAAATAGACGACAGAGAAGCCACGTGGGGAAATATTAAAGTCCCGTACATTCAATTCATTTCAACCAGTGATCAAAAGATTCAAGAAAAAAAATACCCCACTTTATCGTCCTGCATTAGAAGAAGACAATATTCCGTATTAGAGAGCATTTCAAATAAAAAAGTTAAGGTAAAATTTGGACTACAAAATTTATCAGTCAAAATAAATTTCAAAACTCAATAACTTTTACGCAAACATCCATAATGTTTTTTTTTACATGTGAACAAATTTCTTATTAACCGAATCAATTTTTTAATAAAAAAATAAATTAATATTAAATAAACTATTTTGTATTATTAACATATATTTTTTATAAAAAACATTAATATTTCTTCTTTAATCCCAATTTTATACATTTCTAAAATTTGATCTCTTACATTAAAATACACATTCAATCCTACCACGTTCTTTTAATAGTTACCAAAAAAAAACACACACAACTTTGGCATTTCATAAAATAGTTTTACACTTATTATACACAGTATCACAAATTAAATCCACAATAAATTAAATTTAATCACCAAACATAATGTATTCTAATTGAACATGAACCACATGCTTTTTTTCTTATCTAATACATGATTCTAGATCATAATTTTTTTTAATGGAAACAAACAAGTTTTTTCATACAATAATAATTTAAAGTCAAGTCAAATAAGACTTCCTCAAATTATATTTTATAATATTATTATAAAAAAAATAACAACAAAAAAATAAAAAAAAATGATAAAATAAAATAAAATAAAATAAAAGTAAGGTTATTAAATTAACCATGGTTAAGTAGAGGAGTTGAGAGTAGTAGGTGAATTTGACCGGTCTGGGTTGGTGGGCGTTGTAAGAAAACGGTCACAGTAGCTAGCATTGTTGTTTTCGTTTCCCTCCCAACAATAATATAACCCCCATTCTCTCTACCCCATTTCATTTCCTTCTTCACATTCTCACACAAGAGTCTCTCTCTCTCCTCTCTCTCTCTCTCATCTACTTCATACCTACCAGAGAGACTCTTCCATTCAATTATTCAATCATGCAAGATTCAAGTACAATGAAATTTTCTCCACTGGATCTGATGACCGCCATAATCAAAGGCAAGTTCAATCCATCCAATGATTCATCTCAGGCTCCGGCTTCAATCATATTCGAGAATCGCGAGTTTGTTATGATCTTAACAACTTCAATCGCCGTTCTCATCGGTTGCGTCGTCGTTTTAATATGGCGCAGATCCAATTCCAATAAATCTAAGCAAATTGAAGTTCCCAAACTTGTAATCAAGAAGCTTCCGGAACTTGATGTCGATGACGGTAAGAAAAAGGTCACCGTCTTCTTTGGTACTCAAACCGGCACCGCCGAAGGTTTCGCCAAGGTAAAACCACGATTCTACATTAAAAAAATCATAATCATAATTAGTTAACTAATTAATTAATTAATTATTTGTGTTTTTATTTGATCGTTACGTGAATTTAATTTAATTTCGCTTTCTTAATTTTACAGGCGATAGCGGAAGAGGCTAAAGCGCGTTACGAGAAGGCCAAGTTTAGAGTTGTTGATATGGTACTGTTACTGTTACTGTAACTTGCTTTCGCTAATTTTGATTAGTAATTAATTATATATTTTTTTGGAGTGTTTTTTACGTGGATTTTATCTATGCTTTGGATTTTAATAATAGGATGATTATGCGGCTGATGATGATGAGTACTTGGAAAAATTGAAAAAGGAGACAATGGCTCTTTTCTTTTTAGCTACGTAAGTATTTATTTTACTTGTAACTTTTTTTATTTTTAAAAAAGTTATACATTTTTGTGTTTGTTGATAATTGTAATATGTGGTAATGTGGGTGTAGATATGGGGATGGTGAGCCAACTGATAATGCGGCGCGATTTTATAAATGGTTTACGGAGGTGAGTTTGATACAGATTCTAGTTGATTTGAAATTGAGAATGAAATTATTTGTATTGGTTGGCATCTTGATTGCGGGAATGTGATTTCAGGAATATGAAGGGGAAGAAGATTCGTTTAAGAATCTTAGTTATGGTGTGTTTGGACTTGGGAATAGGCAGTATGAGCATTTTAACAAGGTTTGCGTTCAATTCCTTATGCATTCTTGTGGTTTTCTTAGCTTTGACTATAATAATGGTGTGTTCCTATTTGCTGTGTTTTAACTTAACTCATACTTGTGTCATTCAACGCAGGTGGCAAAGGTAGTAGATGATAAGCTTCTTGAGCAAGGTATAATCATTTTGATCACATTTGGTCCTTTTATGAATTTGATATCTGGCTTACAGGAAATCAGTTTTAAGAATAGAAAAGTGTTGCAATTATTCAATTTTTTATCAAACTGTATTTTTGACTTGCATGAATTCCATCCCTTTGTTTTTTGTCACTCTTATGTACAATGCTGGCACTGATTGAAAATGAAGTGGCATATTATAAGTAGCAATTCTCTCTTTATGGATTTGATTTCGTTGTCATGGTTCACATGAAATCCTGGTGGCAGAGAAGTTTATGTATTAACAAAGCTTTAGAATATATGTTGTCAACTTTTAGCTTAATTTTTTTATCTTACACGTGTTGATATATTTGTATCATCAATCTAATATGTGACATATTGTCTGCAATTTTAGGTGGTAAGCGTCTTGTCCCAGTGGGTCTAGGAGATGATGATCAATGCATAGAAGATGATTTTACTGCATGGTATGAAATCATTTAAGTGGATTTCAATATATTGGATCAGCACTCCATTTCAATGCTGATGTTTCAGCCTCTTTCCCCCTGTGACTTATATTTCAGGAAAGAAGAACTATGGCCAGCGTTGGATCAATTGCTAAGAGACGAGGATGATACAACTGTAGCCACACCTTATACTGCTGCTGTTTCGGAGTACCGGGTTGTTATTCATGACCCATTAGATGCAACTGTTGACGAAAAGAAGCGGCATAATGTAAATGGCCATGCTGTTGTGGACGCTCAACATCCAGTCAGGTGCAGTATAGCAGTATATTATTTGGCAACTGGGTTATACCTAGCTGCAATCTGACACATATACTTACTACTTATGCAGAGCTAATGTGGCTGTGCGAAGGGAGCTTCATACTCCTGCATCAGATCGTTCTTGCACTCATTTAGAATTTGACATTTCAGGCACTGGAGTTGTGTAAGTATTTGCATGTGGGAACATAAATGTAGAAACAAAACAATTGTTTTTTTTAATGTACTAAATTTTTTTAATTCTTATGCATGTTGTACTTTTTCAGATATGAAACAGGGGACCATGTTGGTGTTTACTGTGAGAATTTATCAGATACTGTGGAAGAGGCAGAAAGGATACTAGGTTTGTCACCAGACACCTATTTCTCCATCCATACTGATGATGAAGAAGGGAAGCCTCTTGGTGGAAGTTCCTTGCCTCCTCCTTTCCCACCATGTACTCTAAGAACTGCACTTACTAAATATGCAGATCTTTTGAGTTCACCTAAAAAGGTATTCTTTTGAGATTTGCCGCACCCTTAACGTCAACCACTATCCCTTTATCTTGCTGACTTGTTAAGAGATTCACTTTATGTTAACAGTAATAATTTTTTAAACTTATTTTCCAGTCTGCCTTGGTTGCCTTAGCTGCTCATGCATCTGATCCATCTGAAGCCGATCGACTAAGACATCTTGCCTCACCTGCTGGAAAGGTTGTAACTTTTTAAATATTTTATACCTTGAGGATTTAAATTTACTTTTTGTGGTTATGTTTCTCATGCGTATGTTACTTTGGTCTGCCTTCACAGGATGAGTATGCAGAGTGGGTGATTTCCTCTCAAAGAAGTCTCCTTGAGGTTATGGCTGAATTTTCATCAGCCAAACCTCCAATTGGTGTCTTTTTTGCGGCAGTTGCTCCTCGCCTGCAGCCCAGATATTATTCAATATCATCATCTCCAAGGTTAGTTCTGCTTTCAAGTAGTGCATTTTTGTTGGTTCATGTGTGATTATGCTGGCATGTAGAACTAGGGAGAGGCTTGCGACTGAATATTTACTTGGAGAAGCCTTATAGCTCTTTGTTGCTCACCGTCTTTTACCATGCTGTAACAAAAATAATTTGTGCATATATGTCAAATCTTTGGGCTATCATTTTGCAATATAGGTTTTTGGATTACCAGATTCACCCTAAAATATTTTTGATCAGCTCATTTAACCCTGAATTTTCCTCAAGTTTTAAATCTGGGCATATTTTCATTGGCATAAGAAGAGGAAAAGTTGCTTTGTGATTTTCCCCCTTCCTGATTTACTTGAAATATTTTATGATGTACTTACTGTTTGGCTATCTGTTAAAATTGCTCACAGAATGGCGCCATCCAGAATTCATGTTACCTGTGCATTAGTGCATGATAAAATGCCCACTGGACGGATTCATAAAGGAGTATGTTCAACTTGGATGAAGGTATTTGTATTTACACTTTCCTTAGTTGTGGTGACTCTTTAGAACTTGCAGGGTGTAATTAATTTAAAAATTAGCCTTAAATACAGCCATCAACTTGAATCTTGAAATTGTTATATATTAATATCAGTAGGTGATATCTGGCAACTTTTGAATTTTGATGGCAATACTCAATCATTTTAGAGATTTACTATTACTTCATTTCAAAGCATTGACTTACCTTATGTTTTGATTTTCAGAATTCTGTACCATTGGAGAAAAATCAGGACTGTAGTTGGGCTCCTATCTTTGTTAGGCAGTCCAATTTCAGGCTCCCAGCTGATAATAAAGTGCCTGTAATTATGATAGGTCCTGGCACTGGGTTGGCTCCTTTCAGAGGTTTCTTGCAGGTTTGAACCAACAGACTTGATGTTCATTCTGTTAATTCTCTATAATCCAACAGTCTACATGCTAATTGTCCATGTGCTCTTTATTTTTGCTTCAGGAAAGATTAGCTCTGAAAGAAGATGGAGCTGAACTGGGCCCCTCTGTTTTGTTCTTTGGATGTAGGAACCGTCAAGTGGTAAGTTAATATGCCCACATGTAGACTTATGACTTTAAGCAACCAAGTAATGTGCGTGTATGTGAGAAGGATAACATATTTTATATTGGCTCTTTAATTTTTTTAAAGGACTATATCTATGAGGACGAATTGAACCACTTTGTTAACGGTGGCGCACTTTCTGAGCTCATTGTCGCCTTCTCACGAGATGGGCCTACAAAGGAATATGTCCAACATAAAATGATGGAGAAGGTGCCTAGTTTTTCTCTTGATACTTTTATTTCCAATTTACAATATACAGCTCACTTAAATCTTAATGAACACTTCTCTCTGCAGGCTTCAGATATTTGGAATATGATATCTCAGGGAGCTTACGTTTATGTGTGTGGTGATGCCAAGGGTATGGCTAGGGATGTACACCGCACTTTGCACACAATTTTGCAAGAGCAGGTAAATATCTTGTTTATAGTAAAAGATCTTGAATTACCTTGTGTTGAAAGATACAGGTATTGTCAATTTGCTGAACATGACCACATCAGTTTTTCATGGCTGTCAACATATAATACGAAACAGTATATGTTGTAGATTGTGTTTTGTCTATCCCTAGTCTCGTTACTTTTCATGTTGTGTTTGCCTTCTAATGTTCACTGCTATGGTGAATTCAGTAGCATACTAATTAAGTTGCTATACTTGTAAAAAATTTCAGGGCTCTTTGGACAGTTCCAAGACTGAGAGCATGGTTAAGAACCTACAAATGACTGGCAGATATCTGCGTGATGTATGGTAATGAAGAACCGGGTAATCTATATTGAGACTAGTAGTGGATAGAAGATAAGATATTGATGCCCTCAACAGAGAGAAGTGATTATTTCTGCATGTTACATCATGTCAACAATTCTTATGATTCTTTTTTTGTTCGTGTTACTTATACTTTGTTTATACATATAGATTATGTATTTTACTTTTCTTGTATTGTAAGAACCTGTAAGGAGGGTTCAGAGATTCAGACAATTCCTTGTATTGTAACCTATAATAAAATTATTTGCAGAAAAATATATTTTTTCTGTGAGTGTTATTATTAAATTTTGATATCCAGATGTGCAATTTTCTTCCCCAGCGAATGAGAACTGGATCCTGATGCAATTTCCATTTTTCATTGCTTTTTTTCTTTTTCGGTAAAGCATATGAACCACATAATTTTTTTGATAATGAGGAAATATGTATAAAGAAATTTTAAGTAGTACTCTATGAAAAGAAATCTTAAAAACACTTAATATAAATAAATGACACTCCCTTTGAAATGAAACGGATTAAATTAAAAAATGTCACAGTATTATGATAAGATATTGCATTTTTATTAATGAGTTATAAATAGTGTACTTAAACGATATAATTAAAAAGTTAGAATGACTTTCGATTTGAAATAGAGGATAGTATATTTAAGGTCAAGTCACTATTATAATTAAATTTTATTTTTTGGATTCTTTCTATATGGACTAGATATATTTTCGGTCAAATATATTTAAAAAATCAAATTTACGACTGTAAAAAATCATTATTATATTATATAGTTATTTTAATATTTTAAAACTTTTATAAAAATAGCTTAAACAACAATAAATGTAGCAACAATGAGGTGACTGTCGAGAAGTAAAAGCGGTCACACTCGGTCGGTTCTTAGTTCTGGAAAAGAATCGGTACAAAAGCATGAGTAGTATTTTTTCTATTATTTTCTCCTTTCTATTTTTAAATTTATTAACAAAACCAGTTATGATTATTAAAAATAGAGATGACGGATTCTTAATTATTGGAGAGATTTGTTGAAATCACAGTAGACAAGTTTTTGTTGTTGATGTTATGGGTGTTAGTTTGGCTACTTCTTTAGGGCTTAGGTTCTCTTTTATAGTTAGCATGATACTATGGTGTTATGTGCCGTTGCAGTTATGACAAGAATGAATCAAATAGGTGATGCCTCGATGGGCGATGGAGCATTCTTGTTCAACCATATTTAAGTTTTGTTCACCAATCTCATTGTCTGATGAATTCATAATACTAATGTCCCACCAATGTGAACTCAACAAAGTCAATCATCATTTGACAATGACACATACCGCTTCCCGTCGGTAAAGTAAGCCTCAATTATATTAAATGCTACTCTACTCACTTAAATTGAAAATTTATCTCTGCAACCAAACAACCCCGTATTCACGCATCTCAAATATACATGTTTGTTCCACGATTTAGACTTTTGTTCCATAATTAAAATGATAAGGTATCTCTCTATTTAAAGGTTTAGATTGTTTGCATATCAAATAATTTCCAACTAACTTAACCTAATTAAAAACACAAAATAAAGCTAAGTCTTAAATTTTTATTGAAGATACATTTCGATAACTATACAATTTCTTGCACAAAACATTTCGACAACAACAGATTTTGTCGAAATGATGTTTTCACACGAGAAATTATATTCTCAACAAAAAATCAATTATCTTAAAAATTATTTTTATTGTCTTAGATTACACAACATTGTTATGCATGAACCCTTTGTATCATCTGTTTCTTGTGTTAGAAAATCAAAAGTGTTAAAAGTAAATCGTATAAAAACATATTGATTGTCTGAACACACTTTCTCATGTTTGGTCACGTGACATGAAACACCTTTGAGAGCGTCCTGTCCCATCAGTGGGAAAAATTCAGTCAAGTTTACACATACATATTTTTCACTTATTCACCTATACACTAGAACATCTGATGGTCTAAGAGTCGGTCTCTCCTCTTGTGTGTTGATCAAGAAATTCACAGACGTCTCTTTCTTAACATATACCCTTGCACGCCTAAAAGTATTAGATAGGACATCCCTAACAAAGTCATGTCGATATTTAAATCCTAAAAATTCTTTGCAATAAATAGTGTGTTCTACAAATGTATTCAAATATTCCTTGCGGTAAACAGGTCAAACCTGCTTAACAGAAAATAAGGGAATCATGAAATGATAACTACGGATGGTACCATATTCTAGGAAAAGTATATATTGGTATTTCTAAATAATAAAAAATTATTTTCTATTTTGTGGTCATGTTAAATTTCAGAATATCTTAAATAATTGAAATTTTAAAACTAAATTATTTATTTTCTTAGATAAGACGACCAGCGATGTCTCTAATTACGTGAACTTCATATTCTATAACTGCAACAAATCAAATTATTTTGAAATTCACCATAACATTTATTGGTAGTGATCAATGTTGTTGTTGTTGTTGTCAAATTGAAAGCTGCATAAATTTCTAGAGGATTCTTGAAGTTACTAGTACCAAACTTCGTCTCTTTATCACATTGAAAGTGATGTATCGTGCACGATTTGAGTGGTGTACACAAGCATACATGCAAACAAGTTTCAGCCGCAGAACAAAAGAGAAAGAAAGGGAAAGTCTTTAAGTTATGATTACCCATTATGTACCGTTTATTGTGTCTATTAATTGTTGGGTAGTTATTGCAATATTTTAATTTTCTCTCACGTAGATTTACTTGTCTTTTTAAGAAAAAAGTTATTTCATTTTACTCGAGATAAAATTTGTAGTATAAGTTAGAATAAAATCAAAACATGTTTATGAGTTTTATGAGTTTGAAAGGAAAGCGGGAGAGATTTGGAGGAGGAGATGAAGAAAGAAAAATGATAAAATTGAAAAGTTTTTTCTCTCTCTTGTTGAATAACAATTCATTGTGTCGAAGCAAGTTGTTCGACAGGAGTCAAACCACCTACTGTGTTGAGTTGTGTTAATGTATCGAAGTGTCTAAGCATGTTGCTTCACACATGATTTCGACTTAGGTTTATTTTAGTAAAGAGAAATTATTCAGAATTTTATTACTCTTCATTGTTATTGTGTGGGTGATAACACTCTTGTTTATCAAGATTGATTGAAATTTTCCATAGGTTGTGGCGGGTTTCTAACATCTGGTATCAAGAGCTCCGGTTTAATCGATTAGTGAGAAGAAAATCACCATGGCAACGAATCATCCAAACGGGCATTTTTCACCAAATCTTCTGATTTTCAAGAACAACAATTATGAGAATTGGTGCAAGCATATAAAGGTTGTGTTCTGTTATCATGATCTTTGGGATCTTGTGAAGGAAGGAGTAGCAACGCTTGTAGAAGACGCGATAAATCAAGAAAAGGCTGCACATAAAGAATTTAAGAAGAAAGACTTTAAAACTCTATTTATAATCCATCTGTGTGTTGATGCAGATAACTTTGAAAAGGTTTGTGATGCATAGTCAGCGAAAAAAGCATGAGAAATTTTGGAGAAATCGTTTAGAGGCGCGGAGAAGGTGAAAGAGGTGAGGCTACAAACTCACAAAAGAACGTATAAATTGCTTCAGATGAAAGAAAATGAAAGCATAACTGATTTCTTCACCAAGATTACGAAACTGGTGAATCAAATGAAGGTATGTCGAGAAATGTTGACATCAAGATCTGTTGTTAAAAAGATCTTGAGGTCGTTGGCTCCAAAGTTCGACCACGTAGTAGTAGCCATAGAAGAGTCGCAAGATTTGTCAAAAGTGACAAAGGAAGAGCTTCAAGGGACGCTTGAATTTCATGAACGAAGAATGGTTGAAAGAGATGCAGAAAAGTCGAAGAGTGATATGACTTTACTAGTGCAATCAGTAAAAGAAAGAAAATGCAAAGGAACTTGGAATGACAACAAAGGCAGATGAGGTTACAACAATTCAGCTGTTCGAAATCAGCAAGAAGGAAACTGGTCAAATCATAGAAAACCCTGGAACCAAGGCAGCCAAAGTGGCGGTGTTGCAGGTAGAGGAAGAGGTGGTGGTCAAAAGCCAGACAAGATTCACATTCAGTGTTACAATTGTCAAAAGTATGGTCACTATTATAGTGATTGTCTAGAAAAGCAAAAGAATCAAGAAACTTATGCAAAGTTGACGAAACATAAAGAAGAAGAGACGTTGCTGATGGTTACAACAAGAGATGGAGAGAAATTCAAGGACCAGTGGTACTTGGACTCAGGATGCTCATCACACATGTCTCGAAGGAAAGATTGGTTTATCAACATAAAACCCTAAATGAAAAACATGGTGAAATTTGCAAATGACAACACTCTAGCAGCTGAAGGTGTTGGTGATGTTATAATTATGAGGAAAGATGGCAAGAGGTCAGTAATTTCAAATGTGTTGTACATACCAGGCATGAAGAGCAATTTTCTCAGCATAGGACAGTTAGTCGAAAAGAACTACAGAGTGTCGATCGAAGACAAGAAGATGAGAGTTCTCGACTCAACTGGAAGGTTGATCTTAAAGACTTCAATGTCTCATAATAGAACCTTCAAGATTGAGCTTAATGTGATGGAGCATAAATGCCTTGCAACAAAAGCCCACAAAGGTGAATGGATATGACATTATAGACTTGGTCATCTCAATTTCAAAGACATCAGAGATTTGAAGAGAAGAAATATGGTTTCAAGATTACCAGAAATCGACATTCCAAATGAAGTGTGTGAAGAATGTGTGTAGGTGAAGCAGCACAAGAATAACTTTAGTAAGAATGCAGGAAGCAGGTCGAGGCAATTCTTGAAGTTATATACTCTGATGTATGTGGTCCTCTCTAGGTGGATTCGATTGGAGGTAACAAATACTTTGTTATATTCATAGATGATTTCAATCGAAAACTATAGTCTTACCTGATCAAGAAGAAAAGTGAAGTGATCGAGGTATTTGCCAAGTTTAAATCTATGGCCGAAAGACAAAGCGGTCGAAAGATCAAGATTTTAAAGACTGATGGTGGTGGAGAATATCTGTCGAAAGATTTTGATGCATTATGTGTGAAAGAAGGAATTGTGCATGAGATCGTGCCACCCTACACTTCACAGCTGAATGGAGTCGAAGAAAGGAAGAATATAACCATTATGAATATGGTTAGAAGTATGTTGAAAGACAAGCATCTATCCAAAGAATTATGGGGAGAAATTGTGTTGACTGCGACATATATCCTGAACAGATCTCTGACGAAGAAGCTAGAAGGAATCACGCCAGAAGAATGTTGGTTTGGTGTCAAGCCTAGCTTGAGTCATCTAAAGGTGTTTGGATCTATAACACATAGACATCTGCCAGATCAGTTGAGAAGAAAACTTGATGACAAGTCGAGTCACATGATCCTGATAGGATATCATTTGACTGGAGGATACAAGTTGTTTGACCCAGTGAATAAGCAAGTGGTGGTCAGCAGGGACATAACCATAGATGAGCTTAAGGAGTGGGATTTGACTATGAATGTCAAGAAAGATTCAATGAGAATCTTTTATGATGAACCATCAATTGAAGTCGAAAGAGAAGTTCGACAAGAAGAAGTCAGAGTTGAAGCAGGCCCAAGCAAACCTCAAGGAACAAGACACATGTCTGCAAGGTTGCAAGAATGTGTAATTACATCAGATGATATGGTCAATGAAGAATGTGAGTTGGTACATTATGCTTTCTACGCAGATGTCGAACCAGTCAATGCAACTCAGACATTGAAAATTCGAAGTGGATGAAAGCAATGAACGAAGAGCTAAAGTCAATTGAAGTCAACAACACTTGGTCACTTGTCGAATTGCCCCAAGACAAGAAGGCAATCGATGTGAAGTGGGTATACAAGGTGAAGTTGAATCCTAGAGGAAAAGTGACTCGACACAAGGAGATACTTGTGGCGAAAGGATTTCTTCAGAAAAAAGGAATTGACTTCGATGAAGTTTTTGCACCTGTTGCTAGGATCGAAACAATCAGATGAACAACTGACGGATGTGCCATATGGATGTGAAATGTGCATTCCTGAATGACCCCTTAGAAGAAGAAGTTTATGTTATACAACCAGCTGAGTTTATGAAACAAGACAAAGAAAGAAGGGTGTACATGTTGCATAAAGCCCTGTACGGACTTAAACAAGTTCCAAGAGCTTGGAACAAGAAGATAGATGGATTTCTAAGGGAGAAAGAATTTGTGAAGTGAAAATCTGAACATGGAGTGTATGTAAGAAGAAGCAAGAGTAAATTGCTTATACTATGTCTCTATGTCGATGACTTGTTGATAACAGGTAGCTGCAAGAAGGAGATCGAAGACTTCAAAGGTGATCTCAACAAGAAATTCAAAATGTCAGATCTGAGTGACATTTCATATTTCATTGGCATCGAATTCTACAAGAGTGGTAGAGGTTTGATGATGTATCAAAGAAGGTATGCAGGGAAAATACTCAAGAGATTTGAGATGCAAGATTTCAACCCAACCTCGACTCCAACTGAGCCCAGATTACAACTGTCGAAATATTCAAATGAAGATGATGTTGACCCAACCTAATATAGAAGACTTATTGGGTCACTTCAATACCTTTGTCATACAAGACCTGACTTAGCATGCATTATATGTATGGTGAGTAGATTCATGCAGAAGCCAAAGATATCACATCTAGCAGCGACAAATAGGATACTAAGGTATCTGAAAGAAACTCTCGACTATGGAATTTTGTTTCCTGCAGTTGATAAAGGAAAAGAATGCAATTTAGTGGGATACACCGACTTAAGTTGGTGTAGTGATGCTGATGATCGAAAATCCACAGCGGGCTATGTGTTTATGATAGGTGGTGCACCGGTTGCTTGGAGTTCGAGAAAGGAGCCAGTAGTGGCATTATCGTCGTACGAAGCAGAATACATAGATGCTTCTCTTTGTACATGTCAAGCAACGTGGATGATGAATTTGGTCGAAGAGATAACAACGAAGAGTCATGGATCAATTACCATGAAGATCGACAACATGTCAGCTATGAATCTCGAGAAGAATCTGATAGCACATGGTCGAAGCAAGCACATCGAGATAAGGTTCCATTATCTTCGAGAGCATGTAGCAAATGAGAAGATGAATGTGGAACAGTGCAGAACTGAGAATTAGATTGCAGATATCATGACGAAGGGATTGCAGGTTGAAGTGTTTAAAAGACTAAGAACTATGATGAATGTAGATAGCTTAGACACAATGAACTAGGTGGTATGCTAAATTGTAATTCCTTATATCAAAGCATGTTGCTCAACAGGAACAATGAGGTGTCGAACCACCTACTGTGTTGAGTTGTGTTAGTGTATCGAAGTGTCGAAGCATGTTGCTTCATATATGATTTCGACTTAAATTATTTTAGTAATGTTAGCTATTTTTGGGCTTTTATAGTTTTGAGTTTTGCCTTGAGGTCCAAGTTAACCTAAATCTATAAATAGAGCGAGTAACCATTATTTTTGTAATGAAGTGAATAGAGTATTCATAACATTGTAATTCACAGTATTTTGCAGTTGTAAAGTGAATAAGAAGATTTTCACAGTTTGTGGACAGAGAGAAACTCTGCAGAATTTTATTACTCTTTTCCTTCATTGTTCTTTACTTTCTTTATCCGTTGTTCTTCTCTTCTTATTGGTCATCCAAATTGATTGAACTTCTCAATAAACTATGACGGATGTGTGTGATACTTTCTCAAATTTTGTTTTTCTTTCATATTTTTGTTAAAATATATTTATAGATATTACTATTTGTTTATATTTAAGGTCAAAAAAATTAAAAGATTTTTGCTTATAAATAAGATCGAAGAAAATAGAAGGTATGTTAGAAAAATATTATTAATTTATATTAAAATGATAAGGTAATTTATAATTGGGTAATACTAATTTGTGCCCTTACCCCAAGGGCACAGATTAAGAAACATACAAATAGAAAATTTGTATTAAAAAATAAATAAAATTATTAATTATAAATTTTTAATAAATTCAATACACAATTTTCAAAATTTTATTTTTATATTAGTCTCTTAACTTATGCCCAGTTAACATTACCCTTTATAATTTAGGACTATTTTTTTTAACAAACTGATTTATTAGGATAGAGGTAATATATGCTAAATGATGAGGTTTAATGGAAAGTAAATACTTTCCCATAATGGTTCAAGTGCTTTTTATCTACAATAACGGATATCAGTTTGTTTTAGCTTTAAAAAAATGGATTTTTTCTTTGTATTTTTGAAAATGGATTTTACAAAAATATTTTTTAAAATATTAAAAGTTTTTCTACATTTGTTTTTTATAAATTAAAAGATTGAATTGTTCATTGTATAACATAAATATACATTATTGAAGATCAAAACATAGTCAAAATCACAATTTTTTCAAAAAGTTGTATCTTAAAAATGATTTTTATGAAAAGCTATTTGAAATAGCTTCAAAATTAAGTGATTTTTTAAAATTTTGATATCCAAAAAAAGTTTCGATAAAATGATGAAATACCTAAAATAACGTTTTAAGAATAACTATTCAAACCAAATTTTCATTTGAAGCTTTTATGAAAAATTTCTTTGTAAATTTTTCTTACACTAAAATATGTAACACTATAAAAATCATTTTAAAAAAAAGCCAAAACAAACGGGCCCAACATCTCTTCCATTTTCAACATACTCGTCAATTTCAAAATAACAACTGTTTTATAAATAAAATTTATTTTAAAATCAATTTCATTCTTATTTTTAATATAAAAATTATTTATTATTATTTTTTTAATTATTATTCCATACACTATTTCTAATATCTTTATAAATGTTTAATAAAAATATAATATTTTAAAATAATGTTATTAAATTATTTAATCCAAGTACAAAAATCTTAAACGAAAATTATTTTAAAACAGAGAAACTTTTAATTAATTAAAAATAATGTTATTTTAAAATGATTTTTATAGTATAATATAATTTTATATAAAAAAAAATTATAAGAAAACTTTTCATAAAAGTTCAAATAAAAATTTAATTTGAATAGTTACTCTTAAAATATTATTTTAGATATTTTATTATTTTATTTAAATTTTTTTAGATATTTAAATTTTAAAAAATCATTTTATTTATGATTTCGATAATATATTGAACTTCATATTTTAAATAGATCTTTATAAAATATATTTTTAAAATACAATTTTAAAAAAAATTATGATTTCGATAATATTTTGAACTACAATAATATATATTTATGTTATAGAGTGTCAAAAGTAATATTTCAATTTAAAGAAAAGTAGACATAATTTTCTTAAATATTTTAAAAAATAATTTTATAAAATTCAATTTAAAAAAAATATCTATTTTTTCTAAAGCTAAAGAAATCAGGCCCAAAAATTCCTAAAGCAAAATCACAACATTATTTTCTTTTATAAAAAATCATAAATAAAAAAAAACATATACACTTTTTTATAAAAGGAATTTAACAATACAAACTTCAAACTCTGAATCTTTTACGCCAATGCTTTTAAAAAAAAATCTTAAAATGCTACACTTTTATTTTTTTTAAGGTTCATGAAAGTCCATTAAATGTTGTATTTTTTTTTTGTTTACCTACATAATTTTCTACGAAATTTAGCAAAAAAATAATTTGCAGACAATATATTGGGTCCATTTATTTTAGTATTTTTGAAAATGATTTTTTATAGTATTTCATATTTTGGTATAAAAAAAAATTATAATAAAAATTTTAACTAATTTGATTTGAATAGTTATTCTTAAAATGTTATTTTAGATATTTTATTATTTTATGAAAACTTTTTTTGGATATTAAAATTTTAAAAAATTATTTAATTTTGAAGTTATTTCAAATAGTTTTTCATAAAAATTATTTTTAACATACAATTTTTAAAAAAACGGTGAGTTTGACTATATTTTGATCTTCAATAATATATGATTTATGTTATAGAATGACAAATTTAATCTTTTAATTTATAAAAAATAAATTTAGAATATTTATAATAACTTGAAAATCGTTTTTGTAAAATCCATTTTCAAAAATAAATAAAAAATCTATGTTTTAAAGTTAAAATAAACTGACCCATTACCTATAAATTGTTTTGCGAATGTTGTATTTTATTTTTGTTTACCTACATAATTTTCTACTAAACTTAGCAAAAAAATTTGCAGACAATATATTGGGTCCACTTATTTTAGTCTTTTTAAGAATAATTTTTATAGTATTTCATATTTTGGTGTAAAAAAAGATTATAATGAAACTTTTCATAAAAATTTTAAATAAAAAATTGGTTTGAATAGTTATTTTTAAAATGTTATTTTAAATATTTTATTATTTTATGAAAAAAAAATTGGATATTAAAATTTTAAAAAATCATTTAATTTTGAAGTTATTTCAAATAGTTTTCCATAAAAATTATTGTTGACATACAACTTTTGCATTTTTTTTTTATTTTGATTATATTTTGATCTATATATGATTATGTTATAGAATGATAAATTTAATTTTTTAATTTATAAAAAATAAATTTAGAAAAATTTACAATAACTTAAAAAACGTTTTCGTAAAATCCATTTTCAAAAATAAATAAAAAATCTAAGTTTTAAAGTTTAAAAAACAGACTCATCACCTATAAATTGTTTTGCGAATGTTTTAGAGATTTTTTTTTGTAAGATCAATGACAAAATTGATAGTAGGATTTGTAGTTAAAATATTTTCTACTAAAATTTTGTTGAAGTCTATTGGAAATTTCATAGGTAAAAAAGAAAAAACAAAGAAAAAAAAACCATATCAAATGAATGGGCTTGGGTGAACCCTCGCATGTTTTGAAAATGCTTAGTGTATGTTAAATTAACAAAAAAAATTGTTTGATAAACTAATTTTTAAAAACTGTTTTGAAAATATGAAAATGAAAAAATTTGTTTGATAATCTAATCTTTTAATAGTATTTTAAGAAGAGAATAAAAATATATATTTTGTCATTTACTTTTAAAATCTATTTTATTATATAAAATATTACAAACTTAAGAAAATTAATTGATATTTGGTCGAATACAAATAATCGGGTTAAATCAATTTTAATTTTACAAATCACATAGCACTTGTTATAATAATAATAACAAAAAAACAAGTAAAAAATGGGATTCCACGTTTAATAGAAGAAAAAAAATTATATAGTGAAAATAATTAAGAAACACAAAAAAAAATTAAGTAAAATAAATAAACATATTTGAAAAGGTTACTTATACATAAAAAGAGCATAAATAAAAGAAATAACATATTCTTTCAAATACGTTTTTCTATTTTATTTTTAAAATATAAAAAGTATTAAAATTACATTAATGCTATTAATGAGAATTATAAATTTTTATGTTTTTTTTTCAAGTTTTATAATACTAAAAACTAAAAAGTAAGAAGCAAAACACAACTACACTGGTTCACTTTTTTACTTTTAAAAACTGAAAAATAGAAAAGAGTTTTTAAAAACACTTTTGTAAAATATTATATTCAAACAAGTTTTTAAATTTTCAAAAATTAGAAAAGAGTTTTTAAGATGCATTTTAAAGAGACGATTAGTCTTACAACTTGTTTCCTAATTTCTCTATTATTTTCAATTATGTAATTTTCCTTCTGTGCTTTGAATTCCTAACAATTTCAATTAATAAGGGCATGTTTGAATCACTTCTCAAAAACTATTTTTTAATTTTTAAAAAATAAAAACTAAAAAATTTGTTTGATCAACTATTTTTAAAATAGTAGTTTTGAAAATTTGTTTTGTTTTTTAGTTTTAAAAACTGAAAAAGTAAAATTGATAAATATAGTTTTAGTTTTCATTTTCAATTTTTGCTTAAAGAAAACCCAAAAAGTAAAAACTTACGGAAAACTTCAAATTTTTATTAATGATATTTTGGTTATTTTTTTATTTTTTTATTTATAAGGATATTAATATTGTATGAGATTTTAAGAAAAAAAATCCATAATAATAACAATTATGATTTGTATAAATGTTTAGCATAAAACCAATACCAAAAAATATTAATGGTTGATCATTTTAATTTTATTCATGCATTCAAGTTCCAATTTTTTTCTTTAAATAACTTAATTCTTCTGATTTTTTATATTTTCAATTGCAATTGATAAGAGCTTCAAAAACTCAGTTGATGGTCAAACTTAAGGTCACTTCGGGGATCAGTTAGTATCCAGTTTTTTCCGGTTGCAAATAGGAAGGTAAGATCCAGTAGAGGATAATCTACTGTGTGTGAGGCTCAGTTAGTTATCCTGCTGTATGGTCCTATTGGTAACCACAACATGTATGCTAATTTAAGTAGTCTATACATAATCCCCATTGAATCACACCAAGAACCCCGATTGACGAGGCTGTCTTTGATTCAAATCTCTACACATAACAACTACACAACAGAGACAAATGCATTTAATTGAAGATACAAAAATAGTAAATAAATTCAGTTCAATTTATGTCATAACAGTAAGAAGTTTTCTTCATTCTAATCTTCAGCAGCATCTCCGATTTCTTCATCCTCTAGTACACTCCCGAAAAGGTAGAGAATATAGTTACGTCTGACAAAGGTTTTTTCATTCTAATCTTCAGCAGCATCTTCAATTTCTTCATCCTCTGGTACTCCTCGAAGATAGAGAACATTGTTACATCTACAAATACAGACAATGATATAAGACTTGACTATCATATTTGGACTATAAATCCAGATATACAAACAAAAACCACACTCGTGGAGCTTGCCTCTCACAGGAAGAGGCAGAGACAGATCAAGCTCACAGAACATAACATAGTAGCGAAAAATAAATATTCAAGAGCATTATCTATATATATATATATATATATATATATATAATTCAACAAAAATGAAAAGCTAAAACAATTATACCATTTAAAAAATGAATGAAAATGGAACATCCATAGTATAGCACCGACAAAATGTTAGCCATGTAAATTTTGAGCTTAAAAAATTACATGCAGGATTAGAAATATTAATGTGTCACATATAAAGAGGAATTACTCGCTACTCCCTTTATTATGCAACTCAGACCTTTTATTAAGACTAATGCCGGCTACTCCCTTTATTATGCAACTCAGACCTTTTATTAAGACTAATGTAAGTTTTCTCTGATGCTTAATTAGGGCTCTTATCCATATGATAGAATGTTTACTTCTGGGGCTCGTGTGTTCCTAAGTCCTAAATTGGTGAATTGGTGGGTTAAGAAACAACCGTTTATTTCAAAATCTAGCACTGAAGCCAAGTGTCGCAATCTAGCCTTAGCCAGCTCAGAACTTCTATGGTTGCAACCTTTTCTCTGAGTTAGTGATAAAGTTCAAAACTCTCCTTATCTGCCGTGACATGGGTACTATTGCTATAGACCACAACTAAGTCATTCATGCTTGCACAAAACAGAGTTGGATTTATTTCTTGTCAAAGAGAAGGTCCTTCAAAAGCATCTTTGGGTGGTCCATATCTCATGTCCTCAACAATATGCAGACGTTATGCCCTCAATATTCGACAATATGAGTACTATTGCTCTATCACACAACCCTAGCACTCATGCTCACACAAACCACATATAGTTGGATTTTTTTCTTGTTAGAGAGGAAGTCCTTCAAAAGCAGCTTCAGAGGGTCCATATCTCAGGTCTTCAACAGTGTACAGATGTTATGACCAAGGCCTTTCCTCCTTTCAAGTTTTAAGAATTCAAATCCAAGCTTACTGTGCATAAAGCCAATACCAGTTAAGCTTCCAGGGACATACTAAAGGATAAACTAGTGAGAAGTTCACTGCAACAAGCCTTCACTCTGTCACTCAGAAGTATCACTGTTATTTTCATTCTGTTTAGAACTAATACATCTTTAAGTGGTTAGAACATGAGTTCAATGTGCAGATATTTTTCCCCTAGAATTAAAATCAGATTTTCCTTTCAATTTTCTTGCTGCAACTTTCCCTTCTATGTCAATTTTTTAGTTATTATGGATTTGACTTAATTCATTTGCTAGTACAGAACAAATTAGTATAGCAAATCAAATTCTAAACTAATAATCAACATATACTCTGATCTCATTAAACAAATGAATGAATTGAATATGATCCTGGGAGAATCAAATTTCGGCAAACGCAATCCACCATGGCCACAATTTGACAGCACTGATTGGGTGTTGATAAAGTATCACATAACTAAGACATATCTGAGCTAACCATACTAGTAAAAGAAATGTAGAAAGTGGTTTCTTTGGCAATATAATCATATACGATCCACGTTGAGATCACTCTATTCAAACCAACAAACATATAGCAGAGTATAAAAAATATCAAATGGTAGATAAACAAAATTCTTTCCTTTTCCAATTCCAACACAAAGACAGTAAAACAAAAACTAGATTGAGAGTTCATGTGTGTGTCCCGGAAAAACACCGTCATAAGCGATTAGCATATAGTAAAATAGTTGAGATGCAAGTTACCTGATTAAAATCTCTCCTAAATTCCCAGTAAAATTTCCCTCAATGTACTCTTCAGTGTTGGCCAACTACACAGAAGTTCACAAATATGAAGGAAAAAAATGTTATAGCTATAGCAACAAAGCCAAAGAAGTACCAATAAAAAAGAATTGTCATAAAAAGCCACACCAATGAGTGTATCTAGAATTGTACCTGCAAGTTCATATAGGAATCAACTGAAACAAGATAACCTACAAAACAAAAACAAAACCCAAAAGCAAAATCAATAACAGATTATTAAAACTATGTATACAGTATTTAATTCTCTAAAAAATAAACACTGTAAAAATCTACAACACAACAAAGGACCTACCTTTGTACTCCATTCCCCATTTTAGTTTCACAATAACATGCTTCCCAGTCAAATTGTTCAAAAAAGGCTTGGGATTAACAGGTATAGTCTGCAAAACATTAAATAGAACAATAATTCCAATTAAATCACATTGTATTCAATTTCAATACACCATTTCGAATTCTTCGATAAACTATTTCAAATCCGGTCGAACTGGAGAGTGCAAAAACTAGTACTGTGTCCATATGCTAAAGCGTTAACAAAAGATGATGATGGATGGAAAAAGTTACTTACAGCCATTGTTGAACGGAACGAAGGCTGAGACGCTGAAAAAAGTTAGGGTTTTGTTTGGACAAAGAAGAAACTAGGGTTTTGTGATTCAGAAAAATTGGAATTGGATTTCATTCATTTTTGGGTAAATCTAATGGCCCACTAGAGAAATAAGGCCCACTATTTTCTTGGGCTTCTGAACTACATCTCCCTAAAAAGGATATTTATTTGTTGAATTTTAGTATTATTTTTTTAAAAAGTGAGAGAAAAAAGTAGGATTATAATTGATATCATTTTATGTCAACAATATTAAAAAATATGTAAGTATTTTTTACTTTAATGATTAAACTTTTCTTATGGTCAATAAAAGTTGACTCAGTTGGTAAAATTAAGTCTTTTTATTTTTTGTAAACCTTTGTTCTGTGAATACTTTTATAATAAATTTGGATTAGAATATTTTAATTATTTTAATTATTTTAATTTTGATTAAAAAATTTATACATATTAAATTAAACTAGTTAACGTTTTCTCTTATATAAAATGTATGTTTTTTCCATAGAAAAACGACTTGAAAAAACTATAGTTATAGTTATTCTCATTTTTAGCTTTACCGTATTAAGAATTAAATTAATTTTAAATAATTTTTAAATAAACTTAAATTAGTATATTTTAGTTAGGTTCAAACTAGTAGTAAATCCATGGATACTTACCGTGTATGTTTTTGGATGGATTCTAATTTTAAATGCGTATTTGTTTGCGATCTATCACAAAAATAGATAGAAATTTTATAAATAAAATTTTTTTAAGAGATAATAGTAAATTTAAGTTAAAATAATAATACATACATAATATGAATATAAATAATATTATGAATAATATGATTAAAAATAAAAATTATTAAAATTTATATAGATAAATCAGTAATTTTAATTATTTTTTTTAAATAAAACAATTATTTTATAAAAGAGAATACAATTTTAAAATATTTACTCGATCTTTTTAACAAAATCCCTTAATCTTTTCACATATTTGAAAAAAAAATGACTGATAAATTTATATTATTTAATATTTGGATCAAAAGTAAAGTTGTTTGCGTCTATAATTATAATATATTTTTTATATATATAAAAATATTTTAATCAACAATCTATTTTTCCTCTATATAAATATTATTTTTGTTTTGATCTTATTTATAAAAATATTTAAATCAATATAAAATTATTCTCTTAAATATATTTATGCAATTATTGTTTTAATTTTATATTAATAACATGCTTTTTTTAGTTTTAGTTTTATATTAGAAACATACTCGTAGTAACTTATTGTTTTAGCTTATATCGGTAGTTTTTTTTCAGTGTAATTGTATATATCTACAAAAATAATAATTTAGTAATTTTTAATACTTGTCCCTCTAACTACTTAATTCACTAATTTTATAATTTAGTAATTTTTTCTCTTATTTTGATCAATATTAAAAAAAAATTAGTGTTTACGCGGATGATACACATTTATTCTGTTATTATTAATTATATAAATTTCAATAATGACATATATTTAATTAACCCATATTTAATTTGCAAACAAAATAATAATGTATTTAATAGGTTATAAATTGAATAGGCAAATAATAATAATTTTTTTATAAAAATTTGCTATATTTATGACAAAAGGAGTTTTTGACAAAAAAAAATAAAATAAATTTTTATTTTTATTTATATCACTTCTAATATAAAATATCATTGTTATAATTTTGTTTTTTAAGGAAATATACACATTTAACTTATAGTAGAATAATATGTAATCTTATTTAATTTAAATTGATAAATTTAAATTATGTGTATTTAAGTTGTAATTATAACATATTTAATACATTATAAATTGAACAATTAACTAATGTTCGATCCAAAATACAATAAAGCATGATTGTAACTTGTCTCATGTTGAGCTCGTTGTGATAAGGTATGGGTTGGAAGGGAACATGTGTTCAAGTTGGTGAAAGGAGAGTGTAAGATTGCTTGCGAGAGGAATGAGACAGTGCAGTCTAGCATTGAGCAGACAAGAAAGCGAATGCTCTGTAAGTTGAAAGATAATTTGAAGAACAACTCTGTATCAAAGAACAAAATAAACTGAAGTTGAAAGATAATTTGAAGAACAACTCTGTATCAAAGAACAAAATAAAAAAGCATATACATAAAGGGAGAGAGAAAATTACAAAAAGAGAAATTTATCACAATTTATTCTTCCTCTTTAATTTATTCAATTTATTACTCTTTAATTCATCCCAATTAGGGTTGGACAAACACCCGCAACCCAACCCAACCCAACCCGCAAAAACCGAAGAAAAAAAAAGGAATTGGGCGGGTTCAAAGGGCCCAACGGGTTCACCGGGTGATGAAACCGGGTTCAATCAGATTTAAATGGGCGGGCCCGGGTAGTAAAGACTGGACTGCGGGTACCCTGACCCGCCCAATGACACACAGCCACAAAATTTTAATGTGCATGAGTAGTACATTAAACTATATCGTTTTGTACTACTCCCTTAACCCTCCTCTCTCATTCACTCTTGCTGGCGCTCAGTATTTCTCTCACGGTGATGACTAGAAACCCTAGCAGCTCCTCTCCAGTCACCGCTCACCGTCACTCATCGCCACCACAACTTCACCCAAAAGAACATCGCCCCACCACCATTAACTCCACCTCGGCGAACACCACCACCACCACTCTCATCTTTTTTTTTCACTGACTTTCACGACGAGCAACAACATTTGAACTTGTGGTCTGATCTTCTTTCTTCTATTGTTTGACTTTCAGTTGCAAGGTTTGTGAATTTTATTCAATTTCAGAGTTTTTTACTTTTAGGTTTTTCTATTTAGGTTTTTTCTACTATTGTTCTACTTTCAAATTTCAAATAATTTGGGACTATTTTTTCCAATTTTCAGTTTATTGGGGTGAATATGTTTTATTGAGATTTTATTTTTTCATTTGAGAAATTGTTGGCTTCATTCTGTTAAGAACTTAATTTTCCTATTCCACCTCTTATGTGATTGGGTTTTGTCTTAGAATTTGTTTTGAATGAAAAACTTTCTATTACACCAATTTATTCAGTGTTTGCATCAGTATTGAACTTTTACTTTCATGTTTGGTACAATTTTGTTCTTCCTATATCTTATAAGCAACTCATGTTTACAACTTTTGTTGAGGGAAGTCTTACATCCAAACAATCATCTTTATCTACAAATTTTCAGCTGCATCATTTTAAAGTGCTCTATTTTTCTGTGAGGCTAGAAAATCTGGTTTTGGAGTATTACTTTTAATTTGCCATTTTAGATGGCTGGTTTACAATGTGTGTAGTACCTAGTTTTGAAAATACAACTAATGTATTATTGATTTATCTTAGTATTTCTGACTTAGATGTTGCTGTCTGTTTTTCATGTTACATGTTTCTTGCCACATTCATTCATTCAATACAATTTATGTATTTTGAGACAGAACAATGTGGCAATGTGTTATTACATATTTATAGGAAGGAGCAGTACATGTAAGAATCTGTCTCCAATATAAATGGTAGGGTAAAATTGGGGAGAATAATTTGAAATATTGTTCTACTTTCAAATTTAGGCTGATGTGTAGGGTAAATATTGTTCTACTTTCAAATGGTAGGGTAAATATTTTTCTATTTAGGTTTTTTCTACTATTGTTCTACTTTCAAATTTCAAATAATTTGAACTATTGTTTTGTGACACTGATGTGTTTATTTTGGTATATGGAGCATGGAAACAGTAGCAGTCAAAGAACTCAAAGAACCATAGAGCAAGATCCACTAAATTGTAAGTGTATTCAACTTGTTTTATATTGTGTTTGAAATTTATAATTTGTCCTAAAAACCATGTACTTATCTCATTGATGGCAACAATATGTATTACCTAATGATGTTATTGATGTTATTGATATTTGATTTGGATAGATGGATAAACGTCAAAGTAGCACGGAAAGAGTCTTAGAGCAAGAGCAATGCAATTGTAAATGTATTTGACTTCGTGTCTTTGAAATGTATGCTAATTGGGACTGTATGTGTTGTATGCATATGAATTTGGGCTGAATTGTGACTGTTTTTAACTGATTTTCAAATTGATTTAAAACCAATTAGTAGTGTATGAGATTGTTTGAAATGTATGTTAATTGGGTTTGTTTGTATGTGTTGTATGTGTTGCACCCCAAAATTTGCCCTCTATTTTTAACTCTAACCAATTTTTTGTTTCACATTCATTTGCATCATCTTCATAGCATAACATTTTTTTCTGTCTTAATATTAGCCGGAATAATTTCTCGGAATTTACAAACAGACTGGTCAAATTAACTTTTTAACTGTGCCTAAAATTAGTCAACGAAAAAATGTCAAGTTTAAGTTTGCAAATGTCGGTAACATTAATCTGCGGTTCACGTGGTTTAATTTGACATGCTAAAAATATTTTTACGACTATTTTTGGTCATATGTTGATCAGTCTGAGCAGTTTAAACGGTCATAATTTTTATTTCAAAATCCGACCAAACACTGTATTTTTCCGAGTCATTTATTTCGCGCTGATTATTTTGACGTGTTCATTTTATTTTTTTCGAGCATTTTGGTGCCCGACTTTTATTTTTTTGAGTCTATTTATTTTTATATTGGGTCTAGAATAAATAAATAGGTTAATTAGTTTTTATTTTAATTTTAACTATTTTAATTATTTAATTTTATTCAGTTTTTAATTTATATATTGGGTTTCAAAATAAACTTAGGCCCATTATCATTAACCTAATTTGTTCCTATATATATTTACTAGCATGACTGATAGAGGGAGGCCGAAAGACAGACAAAAAAAAGAGAAACTGAGAGTGGCTGATCTATACTATCGTACACACAATTTGGTAATAGTTTATATATGATATATACTTTATCTATTTTGTTGATATATTTGTTACTGTGTTTCAAATACATGTTCATATATGTAACTAGTGTGTTAAATATATATATATTTCTATTTTATGTTATAATTTGATTATGTTTTCGGATCGGATCGTGTCAATACGCCGTTTTCACATATACGTGTATGAGGCGTGACATTTGTGTTATCCGATCCAGTTGCGATGATCGCAATTTTGCGCTAGCAACGCCGTTGTTTTTTTTAATTCATATTTTTTTTATATACATATATTTAGATCTGCACATTTTTTTTCATAACTAACTATCCTGATTTTTCCTAAACCCTGACAATTTCGCCACAAACTCTAAATTTCAAACCTAAAACTTTAACCGTGTTATTTCCTTTAAACCATAAACATTTTCTTAAACCTTAACAAACCTTATTATTATTTCCTATTTTCGCTCATATTTATGTTATTCATACACGGTAACTGCTTCGCCCTTGTAATATTTTAAGTTTTAACTTGTAATATTTTCAGTTTTACTTTTCGCCATCTTTATTATGTAACTGCACCAAAGCGTTGTAATAATTAGGGTTTTATTTTCTGCCATTGATTTTTCTGCCATTTATTTTTCTGCCATTTAAATTTCTGCCATTGATCCTATATTAACTGCGTGGTTTAGTAATGTAGGGCGTAAAAACCTACTAAATTAATTATTTAATATTTTTTATAACCTTTATATTTTTTGTAAATAAATAATAAATACTAACTATTTTAATAACTTTTTTTTATTACTTACTTATAATAATAAATCCTTATATATTTTGTAAATAAAATCTAATTGACCATTTTTCTAATTGAATAATAATAATAAACCTATTAATCTAATAATTTGATATTTTCTATAACCTTTATTTATTTTGTAAATAACAAACTTAATATTTTTCATATAACTCTTTTATTTTATAATTTGTACATTAATATATTTTAAATTCTTTTATTATTACTAATTTATTTTAAACTCATATTTTTCTAATAACTTCTAAAAAAATCTAACTTGTTTAACCTAAAATAATTTCTTTTAAAATTCTAACCTTTTTATTATCACTTTATTATTATTGTTATTTTATTATTGCTTTATTACCATTGTTTATTTATTATTTTATTATTATTTGCTTTTATCTATTCTATTTTTTCTTCATTATTTTCCTTATTTTAATTTTGTTTTATTTATAATATTAGGAACAAATGTATAGGTTGTAAATTTATTCTTTCTCGCCTGATTATTATGTATATGTCCCATAGCCATGTAATAGTTTAGGAATTTATTTTTCTTGCTTTTATTTTTGTAAATATTTATTGCGTGGTTAGTAATTTAGGGAGTGCAAAAAACTAATTGTAAATAATTGAACTTAGAAAATTAAATTCAAGACAAATATCTGAAAAATAATATTCACACACGTAAGTCGATCTTTGATCGCCATCTGTACTTCCTAGGGTATTCCTCTTGGTTGCCTTCTTTAAATGGTCAAGTCCCTCGAAAATAGGGGTGTCTTAAGCAAAGTCCCTTCAAACAGAAAATCATCAAGTCCCTATAAACTTAAAAGATCAAGTCCCTACGAGGTTGCCTACGATATAATGATCTTGTCCCTTCGGTAAATATGATGATAGTCCCTACGAGTTGCTAAAGACACCCCTTTTGTTGCCTTCATTGACCATACGATGACCCTACACCCGTCCCTTAAACACATCCAAGGTAATGACTACCTATTCCTTAATAATAGGGACAGTCTTACCATTGAAAGAATATACGAGAACACGAAAGACTTGATCTAGGGTAGGTATCTCATAGTTACTTGCTCACACTTTTCAAAATTACTTTTACACCTCACAATTTTTAAACTAGACTTTGTATACACCCATACGAGGGTCATTACAAAGTACTTAAAGAAATTTTTCTAATCACACACTACACTCTTGCAAACAAACAAAGTGAGCTAAGTAACTGTCATACCCCAAAATTTGTCCGTTGGCATTACCAAACATTTTCCAAGACCCTCTGACTTGTTCTGCAAGGTACTGATATCAAATGGACAGAAGCCCACTCACAACAGGCCCAATCCACAGGCGGCCCAAAACAACTGGCTCGCTAGGCGAGCAGCTCCTTCGCCTAGCGAACATTTCATCATGCCACTCGCCCAGCGAAGCGTTGGATCCAGGAAAAGGCCCAGACCTAGTTTGCTCGCTAGGCGAGCAATTCCTTCGCCTAGCGAAGCTTGCGAAGTTTGAGATTTTTGGACCTCATTTTAAGCCCATTAGGTCACCATTACCACTACTATAAATACATGCTCCACTGCCACGGAAAAGACACAGACGGACGAAGACGGACGGAAACACGCATCTAGAGGGAGAAACACAGAAACCCTGCTGATCCAAAGAATTCAGAAGGCGGAAACCCTGAAGGCCGCTTACTCGCTCCGAAGCTACCGTCGCCCAACTCAATCCGGCTCGCCAATCCAAGGTTACAACTTGATTTGCAAACAGGTTAGCCTCACTATTATCGCTTTAGCTTCTTAATTGGCATATGATTATCATTTGGTGTCCTTATTTTGCATGTGATATCACTTTAGTATCTTAATTGGCATGCGATATCGTTTTGTATTTTCACTTGGCATATGGCACCACTTCATGTTCTTAATTTGTGGATTATAATTGAATTCATAAACATTTTGAAGTCTTGCATGAGAATTTAAACGTGTTTGCCTATTGTGAAACTGAACCATATAATTATATGTTGGATGCCATAAGCCATGTTGCAGGTTGAGGTCATAATGTCCTCAAATTTCAAACCCGTGGCCGCTCGCTAGCTCATCGCTAGGCGAGCCCGCAGCGAGCCTTCGCTGAGCCTTCGCTAGGCGAAGCAGAGGCGACCGGGCCAGGGGCTGCTTTGCCTTTTTGCTGCCCATTTCATGTTTACCTAATGATGATTCTGCATTATTTGGCTTAAATTTCTGGCTGTGATGTTTATTTTATGAGTGCAATTTCCAATTGTGTTTTACCTCGATGCTTTAATCTGTGTGTTCATGGTAAAGGTTAGCATACTTCCGAAGAAATGGTCGGCTCGGTACTCCGCTTTATGCATGGGAAACCTTCATGGAGAGGGATCCTAAATTATTTCATTTTAATGTGAAGATTCATATTGATTGCCTGATTAATTTTACTATATTAATTTTTAATGTAATGTTGACTTTAATGTATCGATTTAATGCGGTATCACCATAATTACCTAATGAACTTAAAACATGGACTTTAAATAAATGATATCGGACCTCTCTTTATTACCCCACGGTTACGTAATACGGTCATGTCCCGCGAATATGGGGATATCCTTAGCAAAGACCCTTCGGTAAAATCATCATAGTCCCTCGGATGTTGCCTTCGAAAATACCATTTTGTCCCTCGATGACCCTTCGGTGTAGCCTACAGTTAAATGATGATAGTCCCTTCGAATGCTAAGGTATCCTCACAACTGTTGCCTTCAATGACCAGCCGATGACCCTACGATGACCCTTCTACATCCCCAGGATAAAACTACTTACTTCGCAATAGTAAGGACAGTTTTACCCTCATAAGGATAGGAAATGCCCAGAAAGACCTCGGACAGGTATAACCTTAATTGCTCATTCATAACAGAAAAATGCTTTTCACATCCCACACCTTTCAAACATTTTTTTGAAAATCACCACTCAGCATACATCCGCACTAGGATCATTGTCGAGTTATATTTTTCTAAACTACTTTCAAAAAAACCAAACGAGATAACCACTTTGTATACATTCATGCAAGAATCATTACAAAGTTAAATCCTCATTTTCAAAACATTTTTCACACAATTCTCACCCACCCTTTTCAAACTAGAAAACATAAATGATTGAGCAATTAAGAGCCCATGGATAACCATGGATACAAAGGGTGCTAACCCCTTCCCTTTGTATAAAGTACCTCCCGAACCTAAGAATTTAAAATTAAGGTCTTTCCTGTTCTTTTCCACCTTTCCTTAAGGGATAAAAGAAAAGTCGGTGGCGACTCTTGCTAACCGCGACATTGCGATCACAAATCCAAATAAAGTCAGTTCACCGTATGACAGAACTGGCGACTCTGCTGGGGAGGAAAAAGAGAGGTCCATCTTAAAAAAAAAAAAAAAAAAAAAAAAAATCATTTATGTTTTCAAATTGTTCCTTCTTTTAAGGGTATTGCTGAGTGAAAGATCCTACACCCGGATCTAGTGTACCTTAGGTAAGTAGCAAAAGATCATCGCGACTATCCGGCGTATACTGGAATGGTTAAAATGATGGCTACGGTTAATGTGACACTTTGGTTGTCCTGATGGTCCTCATGCCAATTTGAGGAAAAATTTGGCTTCCGCGTGGTGTCATCAAAGCATTAACCAGACCTTTAGAGCCCTAATTGACTCATCCTAGCCATTAGAAAGTAGTGAGATAACTGACTTCGGTTCCGACTGAGGTTGGTTGATACTCGATACTACACTCTTTGAGATTGGACTTTAGGAAAGCTTCGGTCAACCACTTGGTGTTGCACTGAAGTGGACCTAAAGAAAGGTCGATGATCTGAGATCCTTCTAGAACCCGGTTACTATTCTAGGACAGGTTGAACCAACCAAACTTCAGTGGGGAGGGTACTTACCTATGGAACTCATGCAAGCCTTAAAACCTAGGAATAATTGTTGTGTGACATGCTTGTGCTTGCATAACATCATAACATCATAACATCATAACATCATCATACTAACCATTTCAAGGACTTAGGAATTTAGCTTTGCTCTGTTGAACAGGTTATGGCTTCCAGGAAGACTATCCGGATCAATCTTGTAACGATCTCTCCTCAACTCAAAGATTTGGTGTCAGAACTCCCCGATCCTGCTCAGTTCAACAAGAAACATGGTCATCTCCTCAATTTGGTTACCACCGGTTTCAAAGAAGATATGATGAGAGTCCTATTCCAGTTCTTCGATCCTAAGCATCATTGCTTCACTTTCCCAGATTATCAGTTGGTACCCACATTAGAAGAATTCTCCCAGCTGCTTGGGATACCTATCCTTGATCAAATACCTTTCAGTGGTTTAGAAAAGATGCCAAAGTCTGAAGAAGTTGCCGCGGCTTTACACATGACGAAGTCCGACATTGAAGCTAATTGGGTAACAAGGAGTGGAGTTAAGGGTTTACTTGCCAAATTTCTGATAAGTAAGGCCCGAGAATTCCTAAAAGTTATGAATGTCCATGCTGTTGAAGATGTTGTAGCATTGCTAATCTATGGTTTGGTGCTATTCCCTAATCCGGACCAATTCATAGATGTGAATGCTATTAAGATATTCCTCACTCATAACCCTGTGCCTACCTTGCTTGGAGATGTCTTGCATTCCCTTCACACTCGTACTATGAAGAAGCAAGGGACCCTCATGTGCTGCGTACCTTTGTTGTCTAGGTGGTTTATTTCGCACCTTCCTCAATCAATCTTGAAGAATAATCAAAATCTGAAATGGTCCCAAAGGATAATGGCACTCTCCCATTCAGACATCCGTTGGTGTTCTAACCTCAGAGAGAATGTTATCATCATCGACCGTTGTGGAGAATTCCCTAATGTACCCCTCATGGGGATAAGAGGGGGTATTACTTGTAATCCTGCCTTAGCCCTACGTCAGTTTGGGTATGCTCGAAGGGATGGTCCGCATGAAATGATTGTTCAAGGTATAGTGTTTGACTATGACAATGACTCTCAAGGTCTCCGCCAAAGGTTTGTACGAGCTTGGGGCATGGTGAAAAGAAGCAATTTAGGAAAGAAAAATTCTATTCCTATGGAGCCTTATCTCAGATGGGTACGCACCAGAGCTCGCGAACTTGTCATGCCATATCTTGCAGTCGGACCATTGATTGTTGAATCAGAGGTCAAAGGAGATACTTCCCAGATCATTTCTTACCCAGATATGCCTACTGATACTGAGGAATTGAAAAGGTCCTGGACCCAGTTGAGAGAAGAGAGAGATACTTTCGAAGCCCAGTTCAATGCAGAAAGGAAGAAAGTATTAGAGCTCACCAGTCAGCTTAATGAGGAACGAAGACTCAATGCATATCTTCGCCCAAAAAGAAGTCGCCCCTGGGAGACTTGAGCTTTCGTTGTATTTTACTATTATTCCTTTTGTAATGAACATTGATTAAAAAAAAAGTAGCAATAAACATTTCTCTCTTGTTGGTGATTTACGCAAAGTTAAATTCCCAAAAAGTCCTTGAAAACATTTCATGCATTGCATCACATTGCATAACAGGTATTCTAAAGGACCATATTCTCACGGTCTGCCTGCAAACAGAAAAATGGATCTCGAACAGACTGTCAAAGATCTCCAGACTCAGAATGCTCAATTCAAGGAGATGATGCTGAGCTTATCCAAGGGGCAGGAGGAACTGAAGGCTCTTTTGGCCGAAAAGAAGAAGGACAAGAGAGCTGTGAGTTTCATTAACCCGGGAAGACGGCGTAAAGGACAGGCTATGGGAATCAAATTTGGAATCCCGAATGGTCCAGAAGAGGGGGCGGAGAATGACTCAGAGGAAGAGAATGCTGATTTCCCCAACCCTGAGGATGACGATGAGAACTATGAAAATGAACAGTACTCTCCGAGAGATGATAAGTACAAATTGCTGGAAGAACGTATGTTAGCCATGGAAGGTCAGAAGGCGCCTGGTCTAGATTTCGAAAGTTTGGGTCTGGTCTCCGATGTGACCATTCCCCGCAAATTCAAAATCCCCACTTTCACTAAGTACGATGGTGCATCCTGTCCTCAGATGCATTTAAGGGCTTATGTGAGAAAGATTCAGCCGCATACCACTGATAAGAAACTGTGGATCCACTTCTTCCAAGAAAGTCTGTCTGGCATTCAGTTGGAATGGTATTATCAGCTCGAGAGTTCTGACATCCGCACCTGGACTGATTTAGCAACAGCTTTCTATAAGCAGTACCAGTACAATTCTGAATTAGCACCTACTCGGCTACAGTTGCAGAACATGGCCATGAGATCTAAAGAAAGCTTCAAAGAGTATGCTCAGAAATGGAGAGATTTGGCTGGCAGAGTCAAACCCCCTATGACTGACCGAGAATTAGTAGACCTGTTCATGGGTACCCTGACTGGCCCATTCTACAGCCATCTACTGGGGAGTTCTTCATCAGGTTTCACTGAACTTATACTGACAGGTGAACGGGTGGAGAGCGGCCTTCGAAGTGGAAAGATACAGGCAGCTACCTCTACAAGCAGCAAAAAGTCCTACCAGGGGAAGAACGAATCAAATGCTGTGTACGGTCAAAAGGGTCATAACAAGAAAAACCGTGACCACGACATTGGAGCAGTTACGATTGCAGCACCACCATCTCAAAACTTCCAGCAAAGACAAGACAGACCAAGAAGGCAGTTCACCAGGATCAATATGACCTTGGCACAGGCACTGCAGGGAATGCTAAAGGCAAATTTGATCACCCTCAGAGATCCTCCTACAAACCCCAACACTTCCTCTTCTCGTTATAATCCCAATGCCAGGTGTGCATATCACTCCGATAGCCCCGGGCACGATACAAACGATTGCTGGCCATTGAAGAATAAGATTCAGGATATGATCGAAGCTGGAGAAATTGAGTTTGAGCCTCCGGAGACTCCTAATGTCATCACTGCTCCTATGCCTAACCATGACAAGGCTGTTAATGCTCACGATGATAATCCTCTCATCACTACTGTAGCGGACTTAACATCTCCTCTCCCGATCATAAAGAGGAATTTATTGCAAGCTGGTTTATTTCCAGGTTGTACTGAAGATTGCAATCTCTGCATGCTCCGGCCCGAAGACTGTTTGAAATTGAAGAATGGTATCCAACGACTGATGGACGATCGTACAATCCTCTTTGAAAGGGTTTCCAAGGCGGAAAACCCTATTGAAGAAGTATCTGTGATTGCAAGGTCCAAAGGTCCAGTAAAGATTACTGCTCCCAGAGTACCTGTGAAGATCATTGCTGAGCCCAAGGTAGCCCCCCTGATCATTACTACACCTGGCCCAGTACCATATTCCTCGAGCAAAGCCATTCCGTGGAATTATGGAGGTGATGTTTACATCCATGGTGTAAAGCAAGTTGGCAATTCTGCTAATCCCAATGATATTGTTGGGACTAGTAAAGTTACTCGAAGCGGAAGGATCTTCTCTCCAGAGATCTCACCTCCGGTTCTCGAAAACCGAGGAAAGGAACCAGTCAACCCTTCCCCGCCAGAGGCACCGATTGAAGCTACTACTGAAGACGTTGCCAAACGAGAAATGGAAGAAGTGTTGAAAATCATCCGCAAGAGTGATTTTGATGTGGTAGAACAGTTGGGGCATACTCCTTCCAAAATCTCGATGTTGTCCTTGTTGTTGTCTTCTGAATCTCATGCCAATGCCTTGATAAAATTCCTGAAGACTGCCCATGTACCTCAAGAGACCTCCGTCGATCAGTTCGAAAACTATGTTGCTAACCTGACTGCTGACGACGGCCTAGGTTTTTCCAATGCTGACCTGACACCAGCAGGAAGGAACCACAATAAGGCCCTGCATATTTCTATTGAGTGTAAGGGAATCACTTTGGCTCATGTGTTGATCGATAATGGCTCTTCCTTGAATGTGCTGCCGACAGATGTGCTGGATAAACTGGATTGCAAGAGCATTGAATTGAAGCCTAGTGACATTGTGGTACGTGCTTACGATGGTGCAAAGAGTGTTGTCCATGGTGAAGTGGTTCTCCCTATCAAGATAGGACCTCAGGTTTTCGACACTACTTTTCACGTAATGAACATTCGCCCCGCTTATTCCTGCTTACTGGGACGCCCTTGGATTCATGGGGCAGGTGCTGTAGTTTCGTCTCTCCATCAAAAGCTGAGGTATCCAATAGAGGGTAAGATCGTCACTGTGTGTGGGGAAGAAGAATACATTGTCAGTAGTGTGCATACCTTCAGATACGTTGAAATGGATGGTGAATTCTTCGAAACTCCAACTCAGTCATTTGAAGTGGTTTCTCCGCCCGATCCTGTCCTTAAGCCAACTCCCTGTATGCCCAAGGTTACTCGTGCTCCTCCTGCTATGATTTCTCTGAAAGATGCTCAAGCTGTGGTCGAAGATGGTGGCTGTACTGGCTGGGGTCAACTGATCAGCATACCCTATAAGTCTGATAAATCTGGTCTGGGATTTAGCTCTGAAAAGATGGTCAAAGATCAAATCAATGCTGTAGAAGATGCTGACGATGATTGCGACCTGGATAGCTGGATCTACCCAACAATTGGCGACGGACTCAATAATTGGAAGGCTGAAGACACTATCCCGATCTCCTTTAGTCAGGAGTAATTGCTATTGTCCATTTAGTTTTGCAAATCTTTATTTTTTCAATTGAACTTCTTAAAGCATTGTGTCTATACCCGGGGCACAATAGCTAATTTAAGGGTTTTGTCATTTCATAAGCATATTCATATTCAATAAATCAATGGACTTTTTCGCATTCAAATATTGCGCTCTTTATTTTTCCTGTCGTCTTTCAAACAAGCTATGCATTCTTACACACACTCACGTCATAAATCGCAGATCCGTATCCACTCTGGATCCTATTGACAATAATTCCGCTACTGTTCATTATGACTTTGAAAATCCGATCTACCAAGCCGAAGATGGAAGTGAGGAAGATTGTGAAGTCCCTGGAGAGCTTGCCAGACTGTTACTGCAAGAGGAAAGGACTATACAGCCGCATGAAGAGTCACTCGAAGTCGTAAATCTAGGTACTGAAGTGGAAAGAAAAGAAGTCAGAATAGGAGCAGGATTGGAAAACAGTGTCAAAGAAAGATTGATTCGGATGTTACATGACTATGTAGAGGTTTTCGCTTGGTCTTATGAAGACATGCCCGGGTTGGATACTGATATAGTGGTGCATCGACTGCCAACGAGGGAAGAATGTCGTCCTGTTAAGCAAAAGGTTCGTCGCATGCGTCCTGAAATGTCCGAGAAAATCAAAGCCGAGGTTATGAAACAGTTCAATGCCGGTTTCCTAGCCGTTACTTCTTACCCTCAATGGGTTGCTAATGTGGTACCAGTACCGAAGAAAGATGGTAAGGTGCGAATGTGCGTAGATTACCGAGACCTGAATAAAGCAAGTCCCAAAGATGACTTTCCCCTCCCGCACATTGATGTTCTGGTAGATAACACCGCTCAACACAAAGTATTCTCATTCATGGATGGATTCTCGGGTTATAACCAGATTAAGATGGCACCTGAGGACATGGAGAAAACTACGTTTGTGACGCAATGGGGCACTTTCTGTTACAAGGTAATGCCATTCGGCCTAAAGAACGCCGGGGCAACATACCAGCGTGCTATGGTGGTTTTGTTCCATGATATGATTCATCATGAGATAGAAGTATATGTGGATGATATGATAGCTAGATCCCATACTGAAGAAGAACATCTCGATCACTTATACAAACTGTTCGAGAGGTTGAAGAAGTACAAGTTGAGATTGAATCCAAACAAATGCACTTTTGGAGTGAGATCCGGTAAACTCTTGGGCTTTATTGTCAGCAGTAAAGGAATCGAGGTTGACCCGGCTAAAGTGAGAGCTATTCAAGAAATGCCAGTTCCCCGTACGGAGAAAGAAGTCAGAGGTTTCTTGGGACGCTTGAACTACATTGCTCGATTTATCTCCCACTTGACCGCTACTTGCAAACCCATCTTCAAGCTACTGAGGAAAAATCAAGAGATGATATGGAATGAGGAATGTCAAGAAGCTTTTGACAAAATCAAGAAATATCTCCAGGAACCTCCGATTCTGATACCACCAGTGGAAGGAAGACCTCTCATCATGTATTTGACCGTGTTAGAAAATTCAATGGGGTGCGTATTGGGGCAACATGACGAGTCTGGTCGAAAAGAGTATGCCATATACTACCTGAGCAAAAAGTTTACCGACTGTGAAACAAGATATTCACTGCTCGAGAGAACTTGCTGTGCTTTGGCCTGGGCTGCTCGCCGACTAAGACAGTATATGTTGAATCACACCACTTTGTTGATTTCTAGGATGGATCCCATCAAATACATGTTCGAGAAGCCTGCCCTCTCCGGAAGAATAGCGAGATGGCAGATGATCTTAACAGAGTACGATATCCAGTACACTACCCAGAAGGCAATCAAAGGAAGCGTGCTGGCTGATCATTTGGCTCATCAAGCGGTGGATGATTACCAATCTATGAATTTTGAGTTCCCAGATGAGGATGTCATGTTTGTTACGGATAATGAAAAACCTAAACCAGAGGAAGGACCCGAATGGGGATCCCGATGGACTATGGTCTTTGATGGATCTTCTAATGCATTGGGCCATGGTGTTGGGGTTGTACTCATTTCTCCCGGAGGTTACCATACACCTCTCACTGCTAGACTATGTTTTCATTGTACCAATAATATGGCTGAGTATGAAGCATGTATTTTTGGACTCAAAGCTGCTATAGACTGGCAAATCAAGTTTTTGAGTGTGTACGGAGATTCGGCCTTGGTAATCAGTCAGATCAAAGGGGAATGGGATACTAAACATCCAAATCTCATCCCTTATCGAGAGCAGGTGATGACATTAATCCCATACTTTGAAGAGATAACATTTGAACATATCCCACGAGAGGAGAACCAGTTGGCAGACGCATTAGCTACCATGTCATCTATGTTCAGAGTCAGATGGGGCAGCGAAGCCCCCATGATTACCATTGGACGGTTAGATGAACCAGCATACTGTTATGGACTTAACACTGAGAAGGTACAGGAGAAACCTTGGTTCCACGACGTAAGAAGATATTTAGAAGCTCAGGAATACCCTGAAGGGGCATCCATCAAGGACAGAAAATTCCTGAGGAAGTTCTCCGCTAAATTCTTTCTGAGTAACGGAGTATTATACAAACGTAATCATGATTCGACTCTGCTTCGCTGTGTGGATAAAAAGGAAGCAGAAAGGATTATGGAAGGCATGCATGACGGTATTTTTGGGACTCATTCTAATGGACATACAATGGCCAAGAAGATTCTGAGATCAGGGTATTATTGGTCTACCATGGAAGCGGATTGCCACCATCACTCCAGAACCTATCACAAGTGTCAGATCTATGCAGACAAAGTACATGTGCCTCCTGCTCCATTGAACGTGTTGACAGCTCCTTGGCCCTTTGCAATGTGGGGCATCGATATGATCGGAGAGATTAAACCTACGGCTTCTAATGGACATCGCTTCATTCTCGTCGCTATTGATTACTTCACAAAGTGGGTAGAGGCAGCCTCATTCGCTTCTGTCACCAAGAATGTGGTGGCACGGTTCATCAAGAATAGTCTTATTTGTCGATATGGCATCCCTGAAAGAATTATCACTGATAATGGTACTAATTTGAACAACAAGATGATTACTGAACTCTGCACGCAGTTCAAAATTAAGCATCACAACTCTTCTCCGTACCGACCAAAGATGAATGGCGCTGTAGAAGCTGCTAATAAGAATATCAAGAAGATCGTACAAAAGATGACAGTAACATACAAAGACTGGCATGAGATGTTACCGTTTGCTCTTCACGGTTATCGCACTTCAGTACGCACTTCGACAGGGGCAACTCCTTTCTCTTTAGTCTACGGAATGGAAGCCGTTTTACCAGTGGAAGTTCAGATTCCCTCCCTAAGGATCATGAAAGAGGCGGGTTTAAGCGAGGATGAATGGATTCAGACTCGACTCGATCAGATAAATTTGATTGATGAAAAGAGACTTGCGGCTGTTTGTCATGGGCAGATATATCAGAAGCGCATGACCCAGGCATTTAACAAAAGAGTCAAGAGACAGGTGTATCAAATTGGTGACTTGGTGATCAAGCGTATTATTCTACCCCAAGGTGATCCCAGAGGCAAATGGACTCCCACATACGAAGGGCCATTTGTAGTTAAGAAGGTATTCTCTGGTGGAGCCATGATACTTGCTACAATGGATGGCAAAGACTTCCCGCATCCCGTAAACACGGACATAGTTAAAAAATACTACGCGTAAAAGAGACCCGCTAGGTCAACGTACCTAGGCAAAAGCAAGGGCATCCCGGCGAACCCAAAGGGTTCGGGCAAAAATTAGGGATAAACATATAAAAATGTACACCCGGCAAGTCGAAAACCTGAAAAGGCGGCTTGGGCAAAAAAGGGTATCCTGGTGGACTGAAAACCTGAAAAGGCGGTCCAGGCAAAAATTAGGGATTAAAGCGTATGACTATGTCCCGTTCTCAGTCAACTTTCATCCAAGTTCAAGGGACTGACCAAGCCAATCACTTCTATCCGACAGCAGAGGATGAGATGCTTGAAGACATAATGGCAGTAGTAGACTTAAAATCAATAGGACTTTTTCTGCATAGCTTTCTCTTTGTCTCGACAATTTCCTCTTACTGGGATTTCTGTCTCCTTGTACACAAATTGCCTGTTTATAGGCCTCCTTTCAAAATCAATACAACCTTCTTTCAAAAAAGATACTTTTGTTTTTACTTTTTCTGTTTTGTTGGCGTAAACGTCCATTGATTTAATTTGAATTAATATGTGCATTTGAATACGATCAATGTTTACCAAAGTACATGCATAAAATGGCAATAGCAATTACTACCCTACTTCAGGATCAAGGAAAAGGTCTAATCATGCTTCCAATGAATCCACTACCAATTCTCTTCCCCCAGCAAGCCTGTTTTTCCCCAGAAGGAGTTGGCAGTATTCCCCGGCACAGCCAGCTATTCCCCAACAGAGGTCGGCATCATCAGACAGATTGATCATCTCATCCATCCCCCAGCCAGGCTCTGTTGAATATCTCTACCATCAGACAGAAATCAACAACCCCCTGCCGAGAAAGGGTCATCATTACAAGTATCTCCAATCAGTAGATGGGGATTTATTTTCCCCAGTAGAGTCCCCAAGCAGAACTTCTCATACGCATAACTCATTCATTACATCATTTCACAGCATACGCATGCGTACAACATTCGCATTTATTTTCGAAAGCATAAAACATCTCATGCATCATGACATGGCATAAAGCTAACCTTTCTTTGCAGGTTAATTATTCTCCTGGTATAGTCAAAGTAAAAGGCTCATCCAGGCAGACGCCTTTATCAATCACAGACAAGATTCAGATACATCTTCCAGATGCAGTTCATGGGAACATTCATTCTGACAACACTTCGATATCCTCCTAACGATGGCGTCCTTAAGCCCATCCCAGACATCTATTGCAACTCAACATATGGTTCATGCTGATTCAGCTCAACATATGACTCTTTCAACTCAAATACAGTCTAATGTACGACCAAGTTAGACCCTCCAGTCATCAAATACAGTCTAATGTACGACCAAGTTAGACCTTCCAGTTATCAAATACGGTCTAATGTACGACCCAATTAGACATTTGTCTTCTCAGATGCTACCTAGTGTACGGTACATTTCTGAAGTGTAGTCTGGTGTACGACTACCCCCTTTTATCATCAGATTCAGCCTAATGGACGGCTCAGTCTGCTCAGATACGGTCTAATGTACGACCCAATTTGACCTTCGTCTCCTCAGATGCTACCTAGTGTACGGTACATTCCTGAAGTGTAGTCTAGTGTACGACTACCCCCTTTTTTATCATCAGATTCAGCCTAATGGACGGCTCAGTCTGCTCAGATACGGTCTAATGTATGACCCAATTTGATCTTCGTCTCCTCAGATGCTATCTAGTGTACGGTACATTCCTGAAGTGTAGTCTAGTGTACGACTACCCCCTTTTTTTATCATCAGATTCAGCCTAATGGACGGCTCAGTCTGCTCAGATACGGTCTAATGTACGACCCAATTTGATCTTCGTCTCCTCAGATGCTACCTAGTGTACGGTACATTTCTGAAGTGTAGTCTAGTGTACGACTACCCCCTTTTATCATCAGATTCAGCCTAATGGACGGCTCATCTTGCAACTCCAATACAGCCTATCATAAGACCCATTTGGATCTTCAACTCAGATACGATCTAGCGTATGATCCATTCTGATCCCTTATCCCCAGCAGTATAGCATACTCTGACTCCCCGACGAAGTCAACAGCATAATGGAGGGTTCACTATACAGTCTGATGTATGACCCGGTGTGACACCCATGTCTCTAGATATCGTCTAACGTACGACACAATCTGGAAATCTCCTCAGCAAGTTTCTTGGATGGCATCTTTAAGCCATCTCCGTCAAGACAAATGAACAAGTGCAAATTTTTGGGGCATTCTAAGTGTTCAATAATCTTTCACCTCCAGACCACGAACGGCACCTACCATTCTACTCTCTCGGTTCAAGAATATTGAACAGGGGCAGCTGTCATACCCCAAAATTTGCCTGTTGGCATTACCAAACATTTTCCAAGACCCTCTGACTTGTTCTGCAAGGTACTGATATCAAATGGACAGAAGCCCACTCACAACAGGCCCAATCCACAGGCGGCCCAAAACAACTGGCTCGCTAGGCGAGCAGCTCCTTCGCCTAGCGAACATTTCATCATGCCACTCGCCCAGCGAAGCGTTGGATCCAGGAAAAGGCCCAGACCTAGTTTGCTCGCTAGGCGAGCAATTCCTTCGCCTAGCGAAGCTTGCGAAGTTTGAGATTTTTGGACCTCATTTTAAGCCCATTAGGTCACCATTACCACTACTATAAATACATGCTCCACTGCCACGGAAAAGACACACACAGACGGACGAAGACGGACGGAAACACGCATCTAGAGGGAGAAACACAGAAACCCTGCTGATCCAAAGAATTCAGAAGGCGGAAACCCTGAAGGCCGCTTACTCGCTCCGAAGCTACCGTCGCCCAACTCAATCCGGCTCGCCAATCCAAGGTTACAACTTGATTTGCAAACAGGTTAGCCTCACTATTATCGCTTTAGCTTCTTAATTGGCATATGATTATCATTTGGTGTCCTTATTTTGCATGTGATATCACTTTAGTATCTTAATTGGCATGCGATATCGTTTTGTATTTTCACTTGGCATATGGCACCACTTCATGTTCTTAATTTGTGGATTATAATTGAATTCATAAACATTTTGAAGTCTTGCATGAGAATTTAAACGTGTTTGCCTATTGTGAAACTGAACCATATAATTATATGTTGGATGCCATAAGCCATGTTGCAGGTTGAGGTCATAATGTCCTCAAATTTCAAACCCGTGGCCGCTCGCTAGCTCATCGCTAGGCGAGCCCGCAGCGAGCCTTCGCTGAGCCTTCGCTAGGCGAAGCAGAGGCGACCGGGCCAGGGGCTGCTTTGCCTTTTTGCTGCCCATTTCATGTTTACCTAATGATGATTCTGCATTATTTGGCTTAAATTTCTGGCTGTGATGTTTATTTTATGAGTGCAATTTCCAATTGTGTTTTACCTCGATGCTTTAATCTGTGTGTTCATGGTAAAGGTTAGCATACTTCCGAAGAAATGGCCGGCTCGGTACTCCGCTTTATGCATGGGAAACCTTCATGGAGAGGGATCCTAAATTATTTCATTTTAATGTGAAGATTCATATTGATTGCCTGATTAATTTTACTATATTAATTTTTAATGTAATGTTGACTTTAATGTATCGATTTAATGCGGTATCACCATAATTACCTAATGAACTTAAAACATGGACTTTAAATAAATGATATCGGACCTCTCTTTATTACCCCACGGTTACGTAATACGGTCATGTCCCGCGAATATGGGGATATCCTTAGCAAAGACCCTTCGGTAAAATCATCATAGTCCCTCGGATGTTGCCTTCGAAAATACCATTTTGTCCCTCGATGACCCTTCGGTGTAGCCTACGGTTAAATGATGATAGTCCCTTCGAATGCTAAGGTATCCTCACAACTGTTGCCTTCAATGACCAGTCGATGACCCTACGATGACCCTTCTACATCCCCAGGATAAAACTACTTACTTCGCAATAGTAAGGACAGTTTTACCCTCATAAGGATAGGAAATGCCCAGAAAGACCTCGGACAGGTATAACCTTAATTGCTCATTCATAACAGAAAAATGCTTTTCACATCCCACACCTTTCAAACATTTTTTTGAAAATCACCACTCAGCATACATCCGCACTAGGATCATTGCCGAGTTATATTTTTCTAAACTACTTTCAAAAAAACCAAACGAGATAACCACTTTGTATACATTCATGCAAGAATCATTACAAAGTTAAATCCTCATTTTCAAAACATTTTTCACACAATTCTCACCCACCCTTTTCAAACTAGAAAACATAAATGATTGAGCAATTAAGAGCCCATGGATAACCATGGATACAAAGGGTGCTAACCCCTTCCCTTTGTATAAAGTACCTCCCGAACCTAAGAATTTAAAATTAAGGTCTTTCCTGTTCTTTTCCACCTTTCCTTAAGGGATAAAAGAAAAGTCGGTGGCGACTCTTGCTAACCGCGACATTGCGATCACAAATCCAAATAAAGTCAGTTCACCGTATGACAGTAACTAAGAGCCCATGGATAACCATGGATATAAAGGGTGTTAATACCTTCCCTTTGTATAACCTACCCCCCGAACTCAAAATCTTTTTAAGGTCTTTCATGTTCTTTTATGTCCTTTCCTTTTGGATAAAATAAAAGTCGGTGGCGACTCTTGCTATCCGCAACATTTAACTAAAGTCAGTTCTCCCACCGTGTTATAATATGCATATGAATTGGGACTGTTTTAACATTGCTATAACTGCTATAACATTGCTATAACTGCTATAATTGCTATAACATTGCTATAACTGTTATTTGCCAGCACTAGGACTGGAACTGCTATTTTCCAGCACTGTGTTATAACTTATATATCTTGTCAGCACTGTGCTATGTATATTGTGATATAACTTATAATCTTTTTTAGTTCTTGAGTTTCATAATGTGGTTACTTTTACCTGATTTTCTTGAGTTAAGTCACTATTTTGAGAAGTATGTAATATTTTGCTATGGCTATAGAAGATTTGCATAGGTTTATGCGTTTTTATACTAATATGCCTCAACTTTGACTTTTTGTTTTAGTTGGTTTAGAAGGTATCTCGTGCATTGCATGATTTTTCAAAGTCATAAAAAACATTGAGATGTTATAAGTTGAAAATGAGGATACGCATGATTAGATTTGAAATTTAGAACATGAGATATTTAAATAATTGTCATTCATAGAAACAAGATACGAAACTAAGCCATTCTTCAGTACACGTCCTTCAGTTTAATGGATTCATGTGGATTTGGGGGGTTGAGTGTCAAGGATTTCAACTTTGTAAATTAATTATTTATCAAAAAAAAATGTGGATTCATGTGAATTTTATGCATCTTGCCAACACTGCTATGTATATTGTGCTATAACTTATATGTCTTGCCAGATCTTGGTATGATCTGTTATCTTAAAAAATTACTAACTTTTATGCATCTTGCCAGCACTGCTATGTATACATTGTCATCGTTCAATGAATGGATTTTATAAACTTTATTCATAACCTTGTCCAGCCCTAGCCAACATTGTGCTATAACTGCTATTTGCCAGCACTGTGCTATAACTGTTATTGCTATAACATTGCTATAACTGCTATTTGCCAGCACTGTGCTATCACTGCTATTTGCCAGCACTGCTATTGTTGTCTCTGTTTTATGAATTGGAACCGTTATTTGTTGATTGGTAGTTCTTGATTGGCTCCTTCGTTATTTCAGTGATTGGTGAGCCTAATCAAAATCTACCAATTAATGAAGTAGGTTCAGCTATGCAACCTATAAAGAAGAGGAAATCTAGTGCAAGTGGTTCTAGGCAAACATCTGCTTGCTGGGAACATTTTATTAGATTACCCGATGACCTAGTTGATGTACCCACTGCAGCCTGCAAACACTGCCATAAAAAATACTTGTATGACCCTAGGACTCACGACACCACTAATTTGAACCACCATATTTTAAAATGTTCTAAGAAGCCCCTTGCCGTGTCAACTGACTCCACACAAACTATTCTAACATACCCAAGTGTAAATGGTAAATTGGTTCAAGTTAGCTCTAGATTTGACAAGAAAGCTTGTAGAAGTGCTTTGTCGGTTTTTGTAGTTCTAGATGAGCAACCATTTAGTGCAGTAGAGGGTGAAGGGTTTAAATTTTATTCCAAAGTAATGCAGCCCCAATTTACCATCCCATCTAGGCGTACGGTAGATAGGGACTGTTTTCAACTATACTTGGATGAAAAACAAAAGTAAAGGCATTTTTTAAGTCTGATTGCAATAGGGTAGCACTTACTACTGATTGTTGGACTTCTATACAAAATCTCAACTACTTGACCCTTACGGCACACTTTGTGGATAACGAATGGAAGTATCAAAAAAGAATTATAAGCTTTACCGTAATTCCAAACCACAAAGGTGAAACTGTAGGTAGGAAGATTGAAGAAGTGTTAAGGGATTGGGGAATTAGGAATGTGTCAACCATAATTGTTGATAATGCCACTTCAAATGATGTTGTTGTGACATATCTAAAGAGAAAAATAGCAAATATGAATGGGTTAATGGGGGATGGAAAGTGTTTTCATATGAGGTGTTCAGCTCACATTTTGAACTTGGTGGTAAATGAGGGTTTGAAAGATAAACATTTATCTGTAACTAGTGTTAGAGATTGTCATACGGTGAACTGGACTTTATTGGATTTTTAATCGCAATGTCGCGGTTAGCAAGAGTCGCCACCGACTTTTCTTTTATCCCATAAGGAAAGGTGGAAAAGAACAGGAAAGACCTTAATTTTAAATTCTTAGGTTCGGGAGGTACTTTATACAAAGGGAAGGTATTAGCACCCTTTGTATCCATGGTTATCCATGGGCTCTTAATTGCTCAATCATTTATGTTTTCTAGTTTGAAAAAGGTGGTTGAGAAATGTGTGAAAAATGTTTTGAAAATGAGAATTTAACTTTGTAATGATTCTTGCATGAATGTATACAAAGTGGTTATCTCGTATAGTTTTTGAAAGTAGTTTAGAAAAATATAACTCGGCAATGATCCTAGTACGGATGTATGCTAAGTGATGATTTTCCAAAAGATGTTTGAAAGGTGTGAGGTGTGAAAAGTATTTTTTTGTTATGAATGAGCAATTAAGGTTATACCTGTCCGAGGTCTTTCCGGGCATTTCCTATCCTTATGAGGGTAAAACTGTCCTTACTATTGAGAAGTAAGTAATTTTACCCTTTGGATGTTTAAGGGTCACCGTAGGGTCATCGATAGGTCATTGAAGGCAACAGTTGTAAGGATACCTTAGCATTCGAAGGGACGATCATCATTTAACCGTAGGCTACACCGAAGGGTCATCGAGGGACAAAATTGTATTTTCGAAGGCAACATCCGAGGGACCATGATTTATTTTATGATGATTTAATCGAAGGGCCATTGCTAAGTGTATCCCCACATTCGCGGGACATGACCGTATTACGTAATCGTGGGGTAATAAAGAGAGGTCCGATATCATTTATTTAAAGTCCGGATTTTACCAATTAATTAAATAGCCGTAATCAGTTAGGTAATTAGGTCCACAGGAAATCAATGAAATCAATACATTAAAAATCAAGCTTGGTGATTCAAGATGAATCTCCATATTAAACTTAGGTCATCCAAAAGCCATCTCCTAAAGAATGTCCACACCTAAAGCGGCATGCCTAGCCGGTTATTTCTTTGGAAGTATGCTAGCCTTTACATCATGCAACACACGGATTAGAGCATTGAGGCAAAATACAATTGGAAATTGCCCCATAAAATAAATATAACAGTCAGAAATTTAAGCCAAATAATGCAGAATCATGATTAGATGAACATAAAATGGACAACAAAGAGACAAAACAGCCACCGTCCCGTTCGCCTCTGCTTCGCCTAGCGAAGGCTCAGCGAAGGCTCGCTGCAGGCTCGCCTAGCGATGAGCTAGCGAGCGACCACGGGTTTGGAATTTGAGAACAGTATGACCTCAACCTGCGGCATGGCTTATGGCATCCAACACATAATTACATGGTTCAGCATTCACAATATTCAGGCACACTTAAATTCACATGCAAAACTTCAAATATGTTTATGAATTCAATTATAATATCATCCACAAGTTAAGAACATGAAGCGGTACCACATGCCAAATGAGAACACAAAGCGATATCACATGCAGATTAAGAACCTAAAGAGGTACCACATGCAAAATAAGAACATAAAGTGATAATCACATGCAGATTAAGAACCTAAAGCGGTACCACATGCAAAATAAGAACATAAAGCGATATCACATGCAAATTAAGAAAATAAAGCGATAATAGTGATGCAAACCTGTTTGCAATCGAATTGCAACCTTGAATTGGCGAGCCGGATTGAGTTGGGCGGCGGTAGCTTCGGAGCGGGTGAGCGGCCTTCAGGGTTTCCGTCTTCCGAATTCTCTGGATCAGCAGGGTTTCAGTGTTTCTCCCTTTGGGTCTGTGTGTGTGTTCGTCCGTCCGTCCCTGTTTTTCGTGGCAGAGGAGCTGGTATTTATAGTGGTAGTGGTGGTGACCTAATGGGCTTAAAATGAGGTCCAAAACTTCAAATTTTCGCAAGCTTCGCTAGGCGAAGGGATTGCTCGCCTAGCGAGCAAGCTAGGTCTGGGCTTTTTCTGGACCTGGTGCTTCGCTGGGCGAGTGGCATGCTGAGATATTCGCTAGGCGAAGGAATTGCTCGCCTAGCGAGCAAGCTATTTTGGGCCACTTTGGATTAGGCCTGTTGTGAGCTGGGCTTTTGTCCATTTGATATCAGTGCCTTGCAGATCAAGTCAGAGGGTCTTGGAAAATGCTTTGTAATATCAACGGGCAAATTTTGGGGTATGACAGTTGCCCCTGTTCAATATTCTTGAACCGAGAGAGTAGAATGGTATGTGCCGTTCGTGATCTGGAGGTGAAAGATTATTGAACACTAGAATGCCCCTAAAATTTGCGATTGTCAATCAGGAGCTAGTCTTGAGGGAGATGGGCTTAGAGATGCCATCCAGGAAGTTTGATGACGAGCTTCCGATGGTGTCGTACGTTAGACGATGTCTGAAGCCATGGATGTCATATCGGGTCATACGCTACGCCGTATAGCGAATCATCCATCATGCTGTTGACTTCGTTGGGGAGTCAGAGTATGCTATACACTGTTGGGGATGAGGGATCAGAATGGATCATATATTAGACCGTGTCTGAATACCAGAGTGAGTTATTCATTAGGCGGATGACTTTGCTGGGGATGAAAGATCAGAATGGATCGTACGCTAGATCGTATCTGAGTTGAAGATCCAAATGGGCCTTATGATAGACTGTATTGGATGAGCCGTCCATTAGGCTGAATCTGATGATAAAAAGGGGTAGTCGTACACTAGACTACACTTCAGAAATGTACCGTACACTAGGTAGCATCTGAGAAGATGAAGGTTTAACTTGGTCGTACATTAAACCATATCTGAGCAGAATGAGCCGTCCATTAGGCTGAATCTGCTGAAAAGGGAGTAGTCGTACACTAGACTACCATTCAGAAATGTACCTGTCCGAAGGTAGCATCTGAGTAAGGGAGTAGTCGTATACCAGACTACCATTCAGGAATGTACCTGTCCGAAGGTAGCACCTGAGCCAGGGAGTAGCCGTATACCAGACTACCATTCAGGAATGTACCTGTCCGAAGGTAGCACCTGAGCAAGGGAGTAGCCGTATACCAGACCACCATTCAGGAATGTACCTGTCCGAAGGTAGCACCTGAGCAAGGGAGTAGCCGTATACCAGACCACCATTCAGGAATGTACCTGTCCGAAGGTAGCACCTGAGCAAGGGAGTAGCCGTATACCAGACTACCATTCAGGAATGTACCTGTCCGAAGGTAGCACCTGAGCAAGGGAGTAGCCGTATACCAGACTACCATTCAGGAATGTACCTGTCCGAAGGTAGCACCTGAGCAAGGGAGTAGCCGTATACCAGACTACCATTCAGGAATGTACCTGTCCGAAGGTAGCACCTGAGCAAGGGAGTAGCCGTATACTGGACTACAATTCAGAAATGTACCTGTCCGAAGGTAGCATCTGAGCAAGGGAGTAGTCGTATACCAGACTACCATTCAGGAATGTACCTGTCCGAAGGTAGCACCTGAGCAAGGGAGTAGCCGTATACCAGACTACCATTCAGGAATGTACCTGTCCGAAGGTAGCACCTGAGCAAGGGAGTAGCCGTATACCAGACTACCATTCAGGAATGTACCTGTCCGAAGGTAGCACCTGAGCAAGGGGAGTAGCCGTATACCAAACTACCATTCAGGAATGTACCTGTCCGAAGGTAGCACCTGAGCAAGGGAGTAGCCGTATACCAGACTACCATTCAGGAATGTACCTGTCCGAAGGTAGCACCTGAGAAAGGGGAGTAGCAGTATACCAGACTACAATTCAGGAATGTACCTGTCCGAAGGTAGCACCTGAGCAAGGGGAGTAGCCGTATACCAGACTACCATTCAGGAATGTACCTGTCCGAAGGTAGCACCTGAGCAAGGGGAGTAGCCGTATACCAGACTACCATTCAGGAATGTACCTGTCCGAAGGTAGCACCTGAGAAAGGGGAGTAGCCGTATACCAGACTACCATTCAGGAATGTACCTGTCCGAAGGTAGCACCTGAGCAAGGGGAGTAGCCGTATACCAGACTACCATTCAGGAATGTACCTGTCCGAAGGTAGCACCTGAGCAAGGGGAGTAGCCGTATACCAGACTACCATTCAGGAATGTACCTGTCCGAAGGTAGCACCTGAGCAAGGGGAGTAGCCGTATACCAGACTACCATTCAGGAATGTACCTGTCCGAAGGTAGCACCTGAGCAAGGGGAGTAGCCGTATACCAGACTACCATTCAGGAATGTACCTGTCCGAAGGTAGCACCTGAGCAAGGGGAGTAGCCGTATACCAGACTACCATTCAGGAATGTACCTGTCCGAAGGTAGCACCTGAGAAAGGGGAGTAGCCGTATACCAGACTACCATTCAGGAATGTACCTGTCCGTAGGTAGCACCTGAGCAAGGGGAGTAGCCGTATACCAGACTACCATTCAGGAATGTACCTGTCCGAAGGTAGCACCTGAGCAAGGGGAGTAGCCGTATACCAGACTACCATTCAGGAATGTACCTGTCCGAAGGTAGCACCTGAGCAAGGGGAGTAGCCGTATACCAGACTACCATTCAGGAATGTACCTGTCCGAAGGTAGCACCTGAGCAAGGGGAGTAGCCGTATACCAGACTACCATTCAGGAATGTACCTGTCCGAAGGTAGCACCTGAGCAAGGGAAGTAGCCGTATACCAGACTACCATTCAGAAATGTACCTGTCCGAAGGTAGCATCTGAGTAAGGGAGTAGCCGTATACTAGACTACCATTCAGAAATGTACCTGTCCGAAGGTAGCATCTGAGTAAGGGAGTAGCCGTATACTAGACTACCATTCAGAAATGTACCTATCCGAAGGTAGCATCTGAGGAGATAAAGGTCTAACTTGGTCGTACATTAAACCTTATCTGAGTTGTCCGAGGACTTGACGGTCTAACTTGGTCGTACATTAGACTGTATTTGCAGAATCTGACTTGAAGGTCTAACTTGGTCGTACATTAGACTGTATTTGCAGAATCTGACTTGAAGGTCTAACTTGGTCGTACATTAGACTGTATTTGAATGGTATTTGAAGATTTGAAGGTCTAACTTGGTCGTACATTAGACTGTATCTGAGTTAATGAAGGTCAGAATGGATCGTACGCTAGATCGTATATGCGTTGAAGGAGTCATATGTTGAGATGAATCAGGATGAACCGTACGCTAGGCTATATCTGATAGTATTTGTATATGCTGTATTTGCAATAAATGTCTGGGATGGGCTTATAGATGCCATCGTTAGGAGGATGTCAGAATGAATGTTGTCATGGAGTGTATCTGAAAGATGTAGTTGAATCCTGAATGTAATTGATAAGGATGCCCGTCTGAATGGACCTTTGTTTTGACTGTGTCAGGAGGATAATTGACCTGAAAAATAAAGTTAGCTTCATGCCATGTCATGATGCATGAGATGCAAATGTTGTATGCATGCGAAATGATGTAATGAATGAATTATGCGTCTGAAATAAATGCGAACATTGTATGCATGTATATGTTACGAAATGATGTAATGTATATGATGCGGAATGAAAATTGTATGTAGGTATGTGATGTGAAATGATGTAATGAATGCACTATGCGTCTAAAACGTTCTTCCAGGGGACTCTACTGGGGGAATAAATCTCGGTCTTCTGGTCGGTGATATTTGTATTGATGACCCTTTCTTAGCTGGGGGATACTTGATTTCGGTCTGACGATGGAACCACTCAACAGAGCCTGGTTGGGGATGGAAGAGATGATCAATCTGTCTGATGATATCGACTTCTTCTGGGGAATAGCTGGCTTTGCCCGGGGAATCGAATTAGCACCAGATTCATTGGGAAGCATGGTTAGACCTTCTCCTTGGTCCTGAAGTCTCGTAGTAATTGCTATTTCTATTTTAGGCATGTATTTTTGATAAACATAGATCATATTCAAATGCATATATCAATTCAAATTAAATCAATGGACGTTTATGCAATCAAAACGGAAAAAGTAAAAACAAAAGCATCTTTTTTGGAGATAAAATTGTATTGATTTTGAAAGAGGGCCTATAAACAGGCAATTTGTGTACAAGGAGACAGAAATCCTAGTAAGAGGAAATTGTCAAGAACACAAAGAGAAAGCTATGCAGAGAAAGTCCTATTGATTTTAATTCCACTACTGTCATCATGTCTTCAAGCATCTCATCTCCTGCTGTCGGATAAAAGTGATTGGCTTGTTCAGTCCCTTGAACTTGGTTGAAGCAGACAGAGAACGGGACATAGTCCTACGCTTTAATCCCTAATTTTTGCCTGGACCGCCTTTTCAGGTTTTCAGTCCACCGGGATACCCTTTTTTGCCCAAGCCGCCTTTTCAGGTTTTCGACTTGCCGGGTGTACATTTTTATATGTTTATCCCTAATTTTTGCCCGAACCCTTTTGGTTCACCGGGATGCCCTTACTTTTGCCTAGATACGTCGACCTAGCGGGTCTCTTTTATGCGTAGTATTTTTTTAACTATGTCCGCGTTCACAGGATGCGGGAAATCTTCGCCGTCCATTGTAGCAAGTATCATGGCTCCACCAGAGAATACCTTCTTAACTACAAATGGCCCTTCGTATGTGGGAGTCCATTTACCTCTGGGATCACCTTGCGGTAGAATGATACGCTTGATCACCAAGTCGCCAATTTGATATACCTGTCCCTTGACCTTTTTGTTAAATGCCTGGATCATGCGCTTCTGATATATCTGCCTATGACAAACAGCCGCAAGTCTCTTTTCATCAATCAGATTTATCTGATCGAGTCGAGTTTGAATCCATTCATCCTCATCTAAGCTTGTCTCTTTCATGATTCTTAGAGAGGGAATCTGAACTTCCACCGGTAAGACGACTTCCATTCCGTAGACTAAAGAGAAAGGGGTTGCCCCTGTCGAAGTGCGGTAACCATGAAGAGCAAATGGTAACATCTCATGCCAGTCTTTGTACGTTACCGTTATTTTTTGTATGATCTTCTTGATATTCTTATTAGTAGTCTCCACGGCGCCGTTCGTCTTTGGCCGGTACGGAGAAGAGTCATGGTGCTTTATTTTGAACTGCGTGTAGAGTTCAGTTTAGTACAATTATCAGTGATAACTCTCTCAGGGGACAGCAGGTTTCTCAGATGCATATTTGATAGAATCCCTCTTAGAAATCAATAAAGTGGTATGATTCAACATATACTGTCTTAGTCGGCGAGCAGCCTAGGCCAAAGCGTAGCAAGCTTTCTCAGGCTGTGAGTATCTTGTTTCACAGTCGGTACCTTTTGCTAAGGCAGTATATGACATGCTCTTTTCGACCAGACCCGTCATGTTGCCCCAGCACACCTTATTGAAGTTTCTAATACGGCCGAATACGTGATTAGAGGTCTTCCTTCAACTGGCAGCATTAGAATTGGAGGTTCTTGGAGATATTTCTTGATTTGGTCATTCATCATTCCATACCATCTCTTGATTTTTCTTTTTTCTTGTAACTTGAAGATGGGTTTGCAGGTAGCAGTCAAATGTGGGATGAATCGGACAATGTAATTCGAGTGCCCCCAAGAAACCTCTGACTTCTTTCTGGTCTGTTTCAGTACCCATTGCAATTTCCATTGACTCCTCCTGCGGCTGTATGGTCTTTTCCTCTTGTAGTACCAGTCTGGCGAGTTCTCCAGGGACTTCACAATCCTCCTCACTTCCATCCTCGGCTTGGTAGATCGGATTTTCAAAGTCATAATGAACAGTAGCAGAACTATTATCAACAGGATCCAGAGTGGATGTGGATCGGAAAATTGTTACGTGCGTGTGTGCAAGAAAACATAGCTTGTTTTGAAAACATGACAGGAAAGACAAAGAGCGCAATATTTGAATGCTAAAAGTCCATTGATCTATTGAATATGAATATGCTTATGAAAATGACAAAACCCTTGAAAAATTAGCTATTGTGCCCCGGGCATAGACACAATGCCTTAAAATGCTAAAACAACAATAACAATTACTCCTGACTAAAGGAAATCGGGATAGTGTCTTCAGCCTTCCAACTATCGAGTCTGTCACCAATTGTTGGGGAAATCCAGCTATCCAAGTCACAATCGTTATCAGTATCTTCCACAGCATTGACAGTCTCATCTTGATTAGGCAGAGGGGCAGTGATGACATTAGGAGTCTCAGGCGGATCAAATTCAGATTCTCCGGCGTCGATCATATCCTGAATTTTGTTCTTCAACGACCAACAATTGTTTGTATCATGCCCGGGGCTATCGGAGTGATATGCACACCTGGCATTGGGATTATAACGAGGAGAAGTAGTGTTGGGTTTTGCAGGAGGATCTCTGAGGGTAATTAAATTTGCTTTTAGCATACCCTGCAGTGCCTGTGCTAAAGTCATATTGATCTTCGTAAACTGCCTTCTTCCCGGGTTAGTGTGCCTCACAGATTTCTTGTCTTTTTTCTTCTCGAGCAAAAGAGCCTTCAGTTCCTTCTGCCCCCTGGATAAGTTCAAGATTATCTTCTGGAGTTGAGCATTCTGAGCCTGGAGGTCTTTGACAATTTGTTCGAGGTCCATTTTTCTGTGTGGAGGAAAATCGTGAGAACACTGATCCCTTTAGAGTACCTGTTATGCTATGTTATGCTATGCAATGCATGAAATGTTTTCGAGGACTTTTGGACTTTAACTTTGCATAAACTACCAAAAAAGGAAACTTTTTTTTTTTGTTTTTTTTTTTTAATTTTTTTTTTTTAATTTTTTTTTTTTTTTATACAAAACAGAGCAAAGTTAAATCCCTAAGTCCTTGAAATGGTTAGTACAATGTTATGATGTCATGATGTTATGCAAGCACAAGCATGTCACACAACAATTATTCCTAGGTTTTAAGGCTTGCACGAGTTCCATAGGTAAGTACCCTCCCCACTGAAGTTTGGTTGGTTCAACCTGTCCTAGAATAGTAACCGGGTTCTAGAAGGATCTCAGATCATCGACCTTTCTTTAAGTCCACTTCAGTGCAACGCCAAGTGGTTGACCGAAGCTTCCCTAAAGTCCAATCTCAAAGAGTGTAGTATCGAGTATCAACCAACCTCAGTCGGAACCGAAGCCAGTTATCTCACTATTTTCTAATGGCTAGGATGAGTCAATTAGGGTTCTAAAGGTCTGGTTAATGCTTTGATGACACCACGCGGAAGCCAAATTTTTCCTCAAGCAACATGAGGAACATCAGGACAACCAAAGTGTCACATTAACCGTAGCCATCATTTTAACCATTCCAGTATACGCCGGATAGTCGCGATGATCTATTGCTACTTACCTAAGGTACACTAGATCCGGGTGTAGGATCTTTCACTCAAACAATCCCTTAAACGAAGGAACAATTTAAAACATAAATGATTTTTTTTTTTTAAGATGGACCTCTCTTTAATCGTCCCCAGCAGAGTCGCCAGTTCTGTCATACGGTGAACTGGACTTTATTGGATTTTTAATCGCAATGTCGCGGTTAGCAAGAGTCGCCACCGACTTTTCTTTTATCCCATAAGGAAAGGTGGAAAAGAACAGGAAAGACCTTAATTTTAAATTCTTAGGTTCGGGAGGTACTTTATACAAAGGGAAGGTATTAGCACCCTTTGTATCCATGGTTATCCATGGGCTCTTAATTGCTCAATCATTTATGTTTTCTAGTTTGAAAAAGGTGGTTGAGAAATGTGTGAAAAATGTTTTGAAAATGAGAATTTAACTTTGTAATGATTCTTGCATGAATGTATACAAAGTGGTTATCTCGTATAGTTTTTGAAAGTAGTTTAGAAAAATATAACTCGGCAATGATCCTAGTACGGATGTATGCTAAGTGATGATTTTCCAAAAGATGTTTGAAAGGTGTGAGGTGTGAAAAGTATTTTTTTGTTATGAATGAGCAATTAAGGTTATACCTGTCCGAGGTCTTTCCGGGCATTTCCTATCCTTATGAGGGTAAAACTGTCCTTACTATTGAGAAGTAAGTAATTTTACCCTTTGGATGTTTAAGGGTCACCGTAGGGTCATCGATAGGTCATTGAAGGCAACAGTTGTAAGGATACCTTAGCATTCGAAGGGACGATCATCATTTAACCGTAGGCTACACCGAAGGGTCATCGAGGGACAAAATTGTATTTTCGAAGGCAACATCCGAGGGACCATGATTTATTTTATGATGATTTAATCGAAGGGCCATTGCTAAGTGTATCCCCACATTCGCGGGACATGACCGTATTACGTAATCGTGGGGTAATAAAGAGAGGTCCGATATCATTTATTTAAAGTCCGGATTTTAACAATTAATTAAATAGCCGTAATCAGTTAGGTAATTAGGTCCACAGGAAATCAATGAAATCAATACATTAAAAATCAAGCTTGGTGATTCAAGATGAATCTCCATATTAAACTTAGGTCATCCAAAAGCCATCTCCTCAAGAATGTCCACACCTAAAGCGACATGCCTAGCCGGTTATTTCTTTGGAAGTATGCTAGCCTTTACATCATGCAACATACGGATTAGAGCATTGAGGCAAAATACAATTGGAAATTGCCCCATAAAATAAATATAACAGTCAGAAATTTAAGCCAAATAATGCAGAATCATGATTAGATGAACATAAAATGGACAACAAAGAGACAAAACAGCCACCGTCCCGTTCGCCTCTGCTTCGCCTAGCGAAGGCTCAGCGAAGGCTCGCTGCAGGCTCGCCTAGCGATGAGCTAGCGAGCGACCACGGGTTTGGAATTTGAGAACAGTATGACCTCAACCTGCGGCATGGCTTATGGCATCCAACACATAATTACATGGTTCAGCATTCACAATATTCAGGCACACTTAAATTCACATGCAAAACTTCAAATATGTTTATGAATTCAATTATAATATCATCCACAAGTTAAGAACATGAAGCGGTACCACATGCCAAATGAGAACACAAAGCGATATCACATGCAGATTAAGAACCTAAAGAGGTACCACATGCAAAATAAGAACATAAAGTGATAATCACATGCAGATTAAGAACCTAAAGCGGTACCACATGCAAAATAAGAACATAAAGCGATATCACATGCAAATTAAGAAAATAAAGCGATAATAGTGATGCAAACCTGTTTGCAATCGAATTGCAACCTTGAATTGGCGAGCCGGATTGAGTTGGGCGGCGGTAGCTTCGGAGCGGGTGAGCGGCCTTCAGGGTTTCCGTCTTCCGAATTCTCTGGATCAGCAGGGTTTCAGTGTTTCTCCCTCTGGGTCTGTGTGTGTGTTCGTCCGTCCGTCCCTGTTTTTCGTGGCAGAGGAGCTGGTATTTATAGTGGTAGTGGTGGTGACCTAATGGGCTTAAAATGAGGTCCAAAACTTTAAATTTTCGCAAGCTTCGCTAGGCGAAGGGATTGCTCGCCTAGCGAGCAAGCTAGGTCTGGGCTTTTTCTGGACCTGGTGCTTCGCTGGGCGAGTGGCATGCTGAGATATTCGCTAGGCGAAGGAATTGCTCGCCTAGCGAGCAAGCTATTTTGGGCCACTTTGGATTAGGCCTGTTGTGAGCTGGGCTTTTGTCCATTTGATATCAGTGCCTTGCAGATCAAGTCAGAGGGTCTTGGAAAATGCTTTGTAATATCAACGGGCAAATTTTGGGGTATGACAGAGATGCTGTTAGATTTGCTAAGTCCTCACCTCATAGGGCAGCCAAGTTTAAAGAATGCATTGAATTTGCTGGAATAACTTGCAAAAAATTAGTATGTCTTGATGTTTCAACTCGTTGAAACGCGACATATTTAATGCTAGAGGTTGCGGAGAAGTTTCAACTCGCTTTTGAAAAGCTTGAGGATGAAGAGTCGAGCTATAGGGAGTTCTTTGGAAAAGGTAATCCCCCTAGTAATGATGATTGGGACATTGCTAGGGCTTTTAGCGCTTTCCTAAAGTTATTCTATGAAGCAACTGAGACTTTTTCCACCTCTCAAAATATGAGTTTGCATACTTGTTTTCACCAAGTGTCTGCCATTTATTGTGAGTTAAAGCAAGCTACTTTGAACTTAAATGATTTTTTTGCAAGTGTGGGTGGAGATATGATGGAAAAATATAATAGATATCGGGGAAGTCCTGATAAGAAGAACAAGATGATATATTTTGGTATTATTCTTGATCCAAGATACAAGTTGAGTTACATTGAGTGGGCGTTTAAGGACATGTATGGAGTTGGATCAAAGTTTGGTAGTGACTTGGTAAAATCTATAAAAGAGAATTTACAAAAGTTGTATGATTGGTATAAGCAAGCTTATGACCAAGAACATAATTCCATACAGCCTCTTGGTAGTGGTGGAAATAATGTCTCCAATGATGAAACAAATGCATCTGCTGCCCGTTCATCACTTATGGCTAGAGCTGATGCTTTTGAGCAACATTTAGAGGAGCAAGACTCGATTGATCAACAAAATGAGCTTGAGGTGTATAATTCTAGTAAGTGTGTCAAAAGGGATCCTAACTTTGACATTCTTGTGTGTTGGAAACGTAATTCAATCGAATATCCTATTTTATCTACAATGGCTAAAGATATTTTAGCCACACCAGTGTCTACTGTTACTACTGAAAGTGCTTTTAGCACAGGAGGGAGAGTCATAGAAACCTATATGAGTTCTCTAACTGCTGAAATGGCCAAGGCTTTAATTTGCACCCAGAATTGGTTAAGGCCTTCTTTTACCTATTTCAAAGATATGAATCTCATGGAAGATTTTGAGCTTTCAGAAGATATTGTAACAGGTAAATTTATGACTGAATTTCTAATAAATATGATGTAATGTTGTATAATTATGCCTTATTAAAAATTGTTTATTTAATTATTTTAGAGTTTCAACAAATGTCTTTAGCAGCAAAACGGGTATCAGGTGTCTCATCATCACAGTCTCAGCCACAACCTTCGGGTTGTGCTTGAAATGGATGTATGTATATCATTATTTACTTATTACTTTATTATTATTTTTGTTAACTAATGTTTATGTTGTCCAATTTTCCAGGTCAACTATGTTTTTTGATTTTTTGGAGTCATGCATGATCTATCTATCTATCTATATATATATATATATATATATATATATATATATATATATATATATATAATATATATATATATATATATATATATATATATATATATATATATATTATATATATATATATATATATATATATATATATATATAATATATATATATATATATATATATATATATATATATATATATCACTACTCAATGGCCGAATGAAAAATAGCTAGGCTACTATGTAACAGAATTCGTCGACTATGATTTTTGATTTTTTGGAGTCATGCATGACCTATATATATGAGCCTGTGAAAGTTACCAATGCCTATTGGTTGGTTGCCATTGGAGCCTGTGAAAGTTTCTACAGGTTTTATTTTTCTTTATATTTAAGTTTTTTCCCCATCACTCCATCCGTTTGGGAAGTGAAAGAAGAAGGTGAAGGCTCTGGAGCTGTTAAAGAAGAGACTGCCCAAACTGTTGTCGTCATTGAGCATTGATATTTCACTATTTTTATCATTTTGTCATTTTCTTGCTTTCATTCTAATGTGATTGATAGTGCATGGTTTTTTACCATTAGTATATAATGTACACCCTAAACATGCTCCTTGTTTAATTGCCAATGGTTAACCACTTTCACATTAGTATATAATGTACACCCTGAATTGTAGAGGATTCAATTCATTTTATTACTGTGCTTGATGTCCTGTTTAACTTTCATTCTGCTTTATGTGCTCAACTTTTAGTTTCATAAACTAAAATTTGGTATTACTTTAATTACTCTAATAATTATATTTGCAATTGATTTTAACAGGAAGCTCTACTAAATGCCTTGAATGATGAGACTCAGAGATTACAGGAACAAGTATATTTTGGACAAATAAAATCTCACATTGATGTATTGGACAAGCTCCTATCAGAAGCTGGTATTCAACGCTTTAATCCTCGGGTATAATGTTTTAAAATTTTATATTTCTGGGAAACTTGTATAATGTGATGTGTGGCTAACCAGTTTCTGATTAATGTAGATTATTTCTGATAACAAACCAAGGTTCATATCTCTTGCGATGTTTACTTTTGGAGAGGCATCTATACTAAACGGGATTAACTATTTGCATTCTTCTGGAAGTAAGTTGTTTGATATGTTAAAATAAACAGGTCCATTCCTACACACTGGTCTTTTGTCTTATCATTTGGACTGTTTTTATCCAATGCAGCAATGGATGATTTGAAGCCCGTGACACATCTTTTTGCCGTTGACATCACTTTAGCAAGTGGGATTAAGTTACTTCACCAAGGCTTCAATTATCTGGTTAATACTGCACTGTTATATTTTTCTGCACTGTTGTATTTCTTGCATTGTTATGATTTCCTGCACTGTTATGATTTCCTGCACTGTTATGAATCAGCTTTTGGGGCTTGTTAGGGAAGCTGGGATTATACCCTTGGATTATGTGGTTAATGATCCTGCTAAGTATTTTGCTATTTTGGAAGCTGTGGGGAGTGTTGATATGTCGCTTGGAATCAAAATGGGTGTTCAATATAGGTACTTTCATGGGATTTTTTCATTTGGGTTGTGTAAACATTGTTTCTTTTTGTTTTTTTGTTTGTTTTAATCTATCTGTCGGTGTCGGTTTGGGACTATGACACAACTTTTAATGAATGGTTTAATCTATGCAGTCTTTGGGGTGGTTCTGTTATCAATATTGGAACGCATAAACACAAGGATAAGTATTATGATGGTATTGATAGCTTGGAATATGCTGGTTGTTTTGCTATGACTGAGCTTCACCATGGTACTTAACTTTCTTGTTTAATTTGAGTTTATCTCTTGGCATAAACACTTGTGAGAATGTTAGCTTATTTCATTTCTGCTTATTTTAATGAACTCTTTCAGATAAAACAGTTTATAGGGTTAGTCCATATGAAAAAAGTTGACTTTCTCTTATCTTAGTTTGTTATAGATATATAATTTATACATAAGCACTAGTATGATAATATAAGCGTTTAATTAAGGTGTTTTTTTTAAATAGAGTCAGAGTTATTAACTGTTGTGAACTTTGTCTTATTCTGTTGAGAAATTTCAATAGGGTTGTGTTCTCAAAGGGTTATTGAGGTTTCTTATCAGGTTGATTGTTTGAGTGTTTACCTGATGTTAGAGTGTAGAATGAGGAATGATCATGATTATGCTGTTGTTAATCGATTTGGTTCAATGAGGAATGATCATGACATTTTTTAGACATTTGAAGGAGACAACATCGTTCTTCTTCAACAGGTTATTGCCTAAATCCAAATTATATCAATTCTCAAATAGATATTTATAACCAGGTTGTCCATTGTGTGTATTTGCTTCTTGTATTCTTTTTATTTCGACTAAGGTAAGTAATAGGTTTGGATTTTTCCTTTACGAGTGAAGGTTGCAAGCGATCTTTTAAAACAATACCAAAAAAAGTTTAAAGGAGGGACTTTAGCAGTGACATGGAATTACTTGAGAGATTCCATGAGCTCTTATCTATCACGGCCAAATCCAGTTACTGCTAGGTGGGAAAGTGAAGACCATCTACGAAATCAAAAATTTCAATTGGATGCTTTCAGAGTGAGTTTTATTTTGATTCCTTGACTTTATTTGAAAATATTATGCGATGACACACAGATAAATCAACTGCTTATTTTTTATTTTCAATTTTGAAGTACCGAAAATCTAGATTACTTCATAGCGTTGCTGTACGACTTCAAAAGCATTCAAAAACTCTTGGAGACTTTGGTGCGTGGAATATAGGTTTAAATCATCTATTAACACTTGCAGAATCACATATTGAGTCAGAAATTCTTGCTAAATTTATTGAAGTTGTGCAGAGGTGCTTCGTAGTTCCTTTGTCTAAAATGCATCTACTTTTTTATTTTCACAATTCTAATATGGCTTAAATCTGCACCAGCTGTCCTGACCCAAGTGCTCAAGCTGCTCTGAAGCTTGCATGTGACCTTTATGCGCTGGATCGAATATGGAATGACATTGGAACCTACCGCAATGTTGACTATGTTGCTCCCAAGTCCCAACAAAGCCAATGTTGACTAGGCTGCATTCTTAAAATTCTCAGCTGTGATGTTTTATAAGATTTTGTGTACACTTGATTCTTGGAATGTGCTCTATAGATTGAAAGACTAGCAAGTGGTAATAACTGCAGATATAAGTTTGTTTTTAACACAGAAGCACATCCTATACCAATCAATTTGAAGAAATGAGTTTTATTCATCAAATGCTTTCAGTTTGATAAAAATAATTTTAGTTTCTGAACAAATACTCAAAATGTATCATTGGGCTTAAAATGAATCAACCTAGTAACCCGAATAAACCGCTAAAACAAACCCGCAATCCGCACAAACCGAACCCGTCCAAACCGTGTTGATATTGGGCGGAAATGGGCCTTCATATATGAACCGTGGGTTGGATTGGGTGAGGGTTTTGGGCTCGAAACCGCCCGGCTCGGCCCGTTGTCCAGCCCTAATCCCAACAACAAAAACAATAAAGAGATAGCAATTACAGAAAAAATGTTATGAAAGCTTATAAGAAGTATTGTTTAATACTCGATTTAAAAAAAAAAAAAACCACTATTTTTAAAGAAAAATCCAAAATAATAAATATTTCAAAAAAAAATCCAAAATAAACCACCTTTTAAAACATATGCGTCAGATGAACGTGCGTTAAGGATGACAATTTGACCCATCCCCAATGGGCACCCGCAAATTTACCCATAACGGGTAGGGTAAAAACCCGCAAAAATGGGTACGGGTATGGACTCGGGTAATTATCCATAAAAAAAGCGGGTATGGATGCGGGTATGGGTACCTTGGTACCCAACTCGCCTCATACCCACACATTATATATTTATGTAATTTTATTTATATTTATATATTTTAGTTTACATTATTATATAAAAATGTATGTCTATCAATTATAAAACGTATATCAATGTTAAGTCATTACATATTTAATATAAGTTTTTGTTTATTTCAACAATAAATTATTTGAAATTCTTTTAATGTTTTTAAAAATTTAAAATTATATGATATTTTATAATTGATCTATTTATTTTTAATAGGAATGCGGGTCACGGGTACGAGTACGGGTACGGGTACATACATACCCATAGGGTACGGGTGCTAACTTTGGCACCCAAATGAGTATGGGCTCGGGCACGGGGATTTTTTCAAATCGCGGGTATGGGGATGAGTATTATAGTACCCTGCCAAAACCCTGCTATTGTCATCCCTAACTAGCGCATCCATTTTGAAACAAGAGAAGGCGCCATCATTACTGGCGCATCCATTTTGAAACAAGAGGAGGCGTCATCATCACTGGCGCATGCTTTGAAAGCATTAAATGGTGGCGTCAAGTGAGCTGGCGCCTATGTTTGGTCTTTGGTGTATGCGCCAATTCATCTGCACATACACCTTTGTACTTTTAAAAAAAAAAATTTTAATATATATATATATATATATATATATATATATATATATATATATATAAAATAAATAATGAAATATAATATTAAAAAACAAATATTCATGATATAATAAAAGTTACATGGGATTGACAAAAATTTAATGACCGACCCGATCGAAACGTCCCTCTATTCCACATCCAGGTGTGTTAGTTTGTCTTCGAGGTCTCCCAGGTTTTTCTGAGGTGTTTGGGGTCTTTGTGTGCTGACCTGATCCAATGATGGCTGGTGTGAAGGTCCGGCAGAAGTTCCAGCGGTATTTGATATATGTGTCATCATTTGATCCCAATAGCCGGGGGGATCTGGCCAAAGGTGTTTCTGTAATGTAGTTCGGTGCCCATGTTGTCGTAGTTTGGTCGATGTGGTTGGGTGAATTGTGGACGGTATAGTTGTCCGAATTGAGACATTGAATCGTTTTGGAAACGAAGCAATGGTTCATGGGGTGTACTATAGTTAAACAATGGTTGGGTGTTTTGATGATGTGATGTTTGGATGGTCATTGGGGGGGGGGGGGGGGGGGGGGGGGGCTACGATGAAGTGACCTATATGAATCATCTGGGCTATAGACGGTTGTGGTTGATGCGTATGGTTGTTGGTGGGTAGGGTTTGATTCTTGGTTTTGTGGTTCGGTGAGTGGCATGAATGGGTTGCGAGGTTGGGTGTTTGGTTGTTCGGTGGGTGGCATGAATGGGTTGCGAAGTTGGGTGTTTGGTTGTTGGGTGTATGTGGTAGGTTGATGGTGTGAGGTTGGTTGTTGGGTTTGGGTGGTTTGACATTGGTGTTGGACGGGGACTTGTTGTTTGGCATATGATGACGAAGCTAGTTGGCGTGGATCAATCAAATACTGTGGCTCAGACACAAATTGTTGCGTTGTTACCGACCTAAACCATGCCATATATTATTGAGTTGGTCTAGCACCATGTATGACTGGTTCGTTTAAAATGTGTTGTCGTCGATTCCTCCAATGACGACACATCTCTTTTGTGAAGCCTTACCATCTATACATAGACCCAACAAAATTTATATGTCCTCAAGTGTGACGGTACACTCACCGAAAGAAAGGTGAAATGTGTGGGTCTCGGGTCTCCATCTCTCAAACAAAGCAAGAATAAATTTGTAGTCCACCGAGTACGAGACTATGTTGAGGAGATTTCCAAAACCACATCCTCTAATATATGGTTCTATCAAAGGATCGTGGGGTACATATTCATGTACACGATATCGAAATCGCTTTGGGTCCTAATAAAACATAAGTAAGAAATAAAATAAGAAGAAGTAATATATAATAAAAACATAGATAAGAAAGATATACAAAATAAATATGAAATAAGTAAAAAGAGAGTAATAACATACAAATGTCGAGATATTGTCAAGTGTTCCTCTATGTTCATCATCCATAGTCAACGGAGACATAATGCTATAGAGAATAGAAAAGAAATTGCAATGTAGTCCTATGGGCCAAATCATCTATAAAAATCTGGTTTGGTTTGCAGAAAACCAGGTGAAGTTTTATTAGAAGAAGATTCAAGATGATGATGATGATGTTAATCATATGTTTGTCAGTCACGAACAATCTGGGTACAACGATATAGAGTTGTATATATTACCACAACAAAAATAAGTGTCTCAGTTTATTGATTAGTCACAAGTGTTTTGTGAAACTGATGACGACGAACAAGTTGAAGTGAATATTGTAGATGAGGAAAAAGAAGAAGCTGAGATTTTGGTTGATTCAATGGTTAACATTGATGAAGAAGATGAGCCATTACCAGCTAGTCATGTATATTGTCCACCTCAACACACGACAAGGTTGAATTTGGGTTCCGATGAACCTTCATCAGATATATGGTACAATCCTTATGTGCAAATGCAATGATCTTTGAAACAAGGAGACACATTTCGCACAAGAGAAGATTGTGTAAAAGCCATTAAAAAGTTTTACATGAAACTATCAGCTGATTTCAGAGTTGATAGAACTAATGCATTGAGGTACAAAATTTATTGTTCGAATGAGCACTGCATTTTCAGGTTGTTAGGTTCGTACGGGAAGAGGAGTGATTCTTGGGAGATTGGATCCATGGATCCAGTTCACAGGTGCATGCTCACAAACCCAATGCAAGACCATCAAAAACTTAGCTCTCAGTTAATATGCGATGAAATATTGTATGTCATTGGCGACAATCCGTCGTTAAAGGTGAGTACAATAATCTCGCATATTGTAGCACAATACCACTACACCTCATCATATATGAAGGCTTGGATAGCTAGGACAAAGACTATTGAAAAAGTGTATGACAATTGGGAGGAGTCTTACAAACAACTTCCAAAATACCTGTTGGCTCTTAAACAGTTTGCTCCAGGGACTATTGTCATGTTGGAAACGTTGTCCGCGTATACACCAGACAGGATGTGTGCTATTGGAAATGGAATATTCCACCGTCTCTTCTGGGTGTATCAACCATACATCAAAGGTTTTTCTTTCTGTAAACCTATTATACAAATTGATGTTACATGGTTGTACGGGAAATACAAAGGAACGTTACTGATGGCAATGACACAAGATGGCAACAACAACATTTTTCCAATCGCTTTTGCCCTTGTTGAAGGGGAGACTGCTGAGGGATGGAGTTTTTTCCTAAGAAATCTCTGATTTCACGTTGCACCTCAACCTAACTTATGTTTGATCTCCGACAGACACTCTTCAATCATCAGTGCATATAATAACATTGATAATGGTTGGCAGGAGAGATCAAAGACAAAACGTTGCGAAAGAAGATTGTCAGTGTAGGTTACACATTATCAGAACCTTCTTTCAAACACTACCGCAAAGAAATAAGATTGTCAAACACAAATGCAGTACGGTGGATCGACAGTATTCCATTGGAGAAGTGAATTAGGGCATACGACAACGGTCAACATTGGGGCCACATGACAACAGATCTTGTGGAATCAATGAACTTTGTCTTCAAAGGCATCAGAAACCTACCTATAACCGCTTTGGTGTATGCAACATATTTCAGGATAGGGGCGCTGTTTGAGACCAGGCGTTCCAAATGGAGTTCAATGTTGCAATCTGGGTAGTTGTTCAGTGATGCTTCAATTAAATTCATTAAACATGAAGCTGCCAAAGCAAACACACACGTGGTCACGGTGTTTGATCGTACTAAAGGTTGGTATAGTGTTGTCGAGTCCATGGATCACAATGAGGGCATGTTGATGAGATAGTACATAGTGGAACTAGATAGAGGTTGGTGCGACTGTGGAAAGTTCCAAGCCTTTCGTACGCCCTGCTCTCATGTTATTGTGACATGTTCAAAGGTTCAAAGGGATCCATCCTACTTATCATTTGACATTTACAAAGTCATCAGCCTATCAAATGTTTACAAAATTAGTTTTTTCGTAGTGGCAAAAGAGGATTAATAGCCAGAATATCAAGGAGACATTGTCTGGCACAACGAAGTTATGCGAAGGAAGAAAAGGGGTCGCCCAAACAACACCCGTATTTGAACCGAAATGGATACGGCGAACAAAATGGTTAGATTATGTAGTTCATTCCATCAACCAGGTCACAATCGTACTAACTGTCCTAGTGTTGAAACGAGCAGAACAAGATAAATTCACATGTACCTCTGTTGCAATATATAAAAAACTAATTTTATTTCATATTATAAGTTTGTGATGAAATACCATTACATAAACAACAACACAAACAACTAAAACAATTAAAATACCATTACAATAACTAAGCGATTACAACCATCAAAACAATTTTGAACATATAATGTGTAACACCCCAGACTGCTTTCAGGATTATCGACTAACCCCACAAACTAACACGGGCCTTTTCAGCATGTTTTGTCCTCACTCGCATGCTTTCCGGGAAACTTCTCAGAAGGTCACTCATCCCAATACTACTCCAAGTCAAGCACGCTTAACTATGGAGTTCTTATTGGTTAAGCTACCGAAAAAAAGATGCATCTTGTTGGTATAGGTAGTACCAATTGCAGTCCCATACCTGCATAGCCTCAGGATCCCTCTCATTTCGATGTGAAATCGGCTTTTCCCCTAAAAGCTTTTAGGAGTGTCTCATTGTCATGCCTCATGCATCAACAACCACTTCTATCGCCCTCGGATGTTACATGTAACCATTCTTCGGCCTCTCCGACCTCGGGTGTTACATGCCCACCAGCTTCCGCTTGGTTCGCCCCTGAACCACATCGTACTGGAAGAGGTATAGCTCTGATACCATTTGTAACACCCCAAACTGCTTTCAGGATTATCGAATAACCACACAAACCAACACGAGTCTTTTCAGCATGCTTTTTCCTCACTCACATGCTTTCTGGGAAACTTCCCAAAAGGTCACCCATCCCAATACTACTCCAAGTCAAGCACGCTTAACTATGGATTTCTTATTGGTTAAGCTACCGAAAAGAAGATGCATCTTATTGGTATAGGTAGTACCAATTAATCCTTATAAGCCTTCATTCAACCATGCAGTCCCATACCTACATAACCTCAAGATCCCTCTCATTCCGATGTGAATTCAGTTTTTCCGCTAGAAGCTACTAGGAGTGTCTCATTGTCATGCCTCATGCATCGACAACCACTTCTATCGCCCTCGGATGTTACATGTAACCACTATTCGGCCTCTCCGATCTCGGGTGTTACATAATGCATCATCCTATGAGCGTCTTTGTCGGTCTTAATATCCACTCATTCACGCACTTCTCCATTTCGGTTGAACGTGGACACAAGCCCTTGGATTCTTCTAATGCTTTCACCATCTCCAATTTCTCCATCTAACCAACTGTTCAACGTCTGATTAAGACGTTCAAACAAATCTATATTCCAAAGTCGAATCTTTATCGGAGACGCAGCGACGGAAAAGATTAAATCAGCATTTCACTTGTGAATGTATTCAGACATGGTTAAAACTCAAAAACTTGAAGGAGATTGAAGTTGAATGAAAGAAAATGTGGTTGTAGGGTAAAAGTTGTGTGAAAAATATGGCTCAAGGGTGAGGTATTTATAGAGAAATATTAAAATGCATGCGCCAAAGGGCTATGTGCCACGCATGTCAACACATGTAGGCGCCAGAAGCATGGACGCAAGCACATGCAAGCACGTGCATGCGCCAACACCCTTGGCGCCATCATGCATTGCTTTTAAAGCATGCGCCAGTGGTGTTGGCGCCTCCTCTTGGTTTAAAATCAATACGCCAGTTCATATGGCGCATCTGTTTTGGAACGTGGTTATTTCGATAATTTTTTTGAAATATTGATTATTTTAGAATTTATTTTGAAAAAAGGGGTTATTTTAAAAAAAAATCAAGAAGGAAGGTTGTTGGAAGAATTGTTTGTTGTAACGTTATATACGAGGTTAGTGCAATTTTCCCTATTTATGTTGCCATAAATTAACAGATATATTATGATAGCCAATTGGTAAGAGTCAAACATTGTTGCCTAAAAGGATAGAGGTTTGAACCTTGTTGTCCTTAAAATTTTGTTTTTATAATTTTAACTAATTAATTATTCAAAATTTCTAAAAATATAATGTAGAATAAAGTTAGTCAATTTGAAATTGACAAATCATCACTATCATTATCATTGCTACGTCATAAAAAATAAATCTTAAATTAGAAAGAAGACTAAAATAAATAAATAAAATTAAAAAAGGCATTTATTTTTAAAATGAAGGGACCAAAATTAAAATAAAAATAAAAATAGGAAGACCAAAGTTGCAATAAAGCCAATAAATAAAAGTTATACAAAAATAGTAGGCAAACGGGCAATAAGTTGCGCCTCTACCCGTTTTTGGATGGTAAAACCAATTTTCTTAAAAACTACATTAATTGTTCTAGGCGATACAACATTGATACACACGAGCCTTTGCATTCTCTATAAAAGATCCACTGCTTTTGGTGCTAAAAAACCAAAAGTGTCAAAAGCAAATGGTATGAAAGCATGTTGATTTACAAAATACGCCTTCTCATGCTTGGCCATTTAACTTGAAGTGAATTTGAGAGTTGTTTGTCCCATATTAAAACCTCTAGTCCTTAGTCCCACCAGTGGGGAAACCCCAGTCAAGTTTGCACATGCATGTTTCCACCATACCCGCTCGTACACCTCAACATCTGCTGGCCTAAGTATCGACCTCCCATTTTGTGGATCAGTCAAGAAATTCGCAAGTGCCTATTTCTTCACATATACCCTGACACGCCAAAATATATCAAATAAGATATCCCTAATAAAGTCATGTCGGTATTTGAATCATGGATGCTCTTTATAATGAATGATGTGTTCTTCAAAAGTATCTAAGCACGCATTGCGACAAATAGGGCAAACCTCATCAATAGAAAACAAGGGAATCGTAAGTTGGTATTTAAGAATGGTATGATACTCTATCGATGACATATGTTGACCTATACCATTGATATGTATAACAAAGAGAAAATCTTAAACATGTAATGATTATGACCAACCAAAAATTGCTTTTTATCTTGTGATCATGTCAAACTTTACATCCATGTTCTTAGCACTTTTACTAAAAAGAGAACTTGCCAAAACATGTTACGATGTCCTTGCTAGTAAAACTGCTAAGGTCAAAATTTGGAATCGCAACACTAAGATAATCCGAAGCTCTGTCGAAATCAATGTTCATACCATATATCCCATTGTCTCTCAATATATGATCTTGTAAGACTCAAGATTGGGCCCCAGAAGCCACAAACACGTATAAGTCAACCTTTACTTTCGAGTACAAACCTAATCCCCCAACTTTAATAGGTAAAAAACCACCCTCAATTAAAGGTCCCCAAATAAAGGACCTACACCAACCACAATGTCTTCAATCATCCTTCACAACTCTTTATCAAATCAAACAGTTGCTTTCTCCATATGATTAGGTTGAAATGTTCTAAGGCAAAAAAGAGTTTGGCGATACTCATGCAATATCGAAGTAGAAGAATTTCACTTTGAGGATCCCTTAGTTGTGGCAGAATATGCATTATCTTAACAACCTTAACCACTCTCTTTATATAGAACCCCTAAATAAAGCCTTCATCTCGACTAACAACCCTTTAAACAACTTCATCCCCAACATCAACCTCCCAATCTCCTCATTTTCATCAAGGTTATCAGAGTCTATTATAATTTAACAAAAACAAATAACATTAAAATTATTAAAAATTACAAAAGTGTTTATAAAAAGATGATAAATTATTTTAAAGAAACTTATGACAATGAATACATTTCTTGATTCATGCATATAAACCTTAGCCTATCTTTGAATTGATGAATTATAATGGAACAATGAAGAATGAAACCTAAAGAAATGTAGTGGAACAGAGCAGAATAAATTAGATATTGTTGGAATAAGACACCATAATATTGGTGAACAATGGTGGAGAAATTTTGGATGTGGATAGTGAAAGAGGGAAATTGTGTGTGTGTGTGTGTGCGTGTGTGTGTGTGTGTGTGTGTGAGAGAGAGAGAGAGAGAGAGAGAGAGAGAGAGAGAGATGGATAGAATTGAGGGTGAGAGATTGTTATTGCATTGACATTGAATGGGTGTGCATACAAAACACTTGTATATGAGTTACAAATTGATTGGGAATTAAAATTGACTAAGTAAAAATAACAGAAAAACAAAATATCACGCTTTGGTTAACCGATTACACCTGACACTGAATAATATTGAAATTAAATCAAGTTTAGTGGTAACCGCTTATACCAAATGGTTAATCGGCCACACCTACGAAAACACTACATTTCTGCTACTTGAATGAACCTTAGGCCTTGCTGTAACCAGTTACCTACCCGTGTTAACCGATTATAGCACTTGAATTACTTGAAAAACATCAACATACCACCTTAATTCAAGTGTTGCAAGTCTACCATGCTCATGCTCCTCTTCAACCTCTTGAACACATCATTTGTGACTCCCTTAGTCAATAAATCAGTAACTTGGTCCTCACTCCTGCAATATCCCAATCGTAACCTTCCTTCACTAACAAGTTCCGTCAAATAGTGGAACCTCATCTCAGTATACTTGCGCCTCCCATGTGCAATTGGGTTCTTAGCAAGATTAATTGCGGAAACATTTTCAACTAAGAGTGTGACAACCTCACTACTGCCTAACTCCTCCAATAGATTCATAAGTCGTATGGCTTGTCATGCACATAACGAAGCGACAATGTACTCTACCTCACAAGATGAGAGTGTAACTACCGGTTTCTTCTTTGAACACCATGAGATTGGTATCACACCAAATATAAAGATGTATCCAGATGTAGAGTTTCAATCATCTTTATCTCCACACCAATTAGAATCGGTAAAACCGAGAAAATTGCATTTTCTGCCTGTATCCTCTATGGGAAAGAGAATTCCGCAACCAATAGAACCTTTGACATAACGTAGGATCCTCTTGACTGCTTCTAAGTGAGACACCTTTGGTCTCCCCATGAATCTACTCACAATACTGACACTAAACTCCAAGTCCAGTAGTGTATTGTATAAGTAACGCAAGGATCCAATTAACCTCTTATATTGAGTTGGATCAACATCTTGCTCATCCTCATTCTTAGACAACCGCGACCTTGGTTCAGTTGGAGAAATGACAACATTGTAATGCTCCATTTCAAACTTCTTCAATATCTCAAGAGAATACCTTCTTCGGTGCATGAGGATTCCCATTTTGGACTTGTGGAACTCAATGCAAAGGAAGTATGTCACGAGGCTAAGGTCGGTCATCTTAAATTCTTCCATAACTTCACTCTTGAACTTTGAAATGCATTTTTTGTTGCTGCCCATAATCAATAAGTAGTCTACATATAGACAAAAGATAATTACTCATTCACTCGTATCCGTCTTCACATGCACTTTATACACGAATACACATTTCTTAAAGCCAACATCCTTTAGGAAACCATTAATTCTTTTATTCTAATATCTTGGATCTTTCTTCAAACCATATAATTATTTCTTCAACTTATAGAATCTCGGCTCTTGGTTTTTCACAACAAAACCAGGGGATTGTCCTACATATACCTCCTCTCCAAGCAGTCCGTTCAAAAACGCGAATTTGACGTCCATTTGGTAGATAGACCAATTATGGTCATTATCATTACCAATAACAAGCCTAATAGTTCCAATCTTAGTAACCAGTGCAAAAACCTCCTCAAAGACTATGCATTCTCTTTGCAATAATCCCTTAGCAACCAATCGAGCCTTATGCTTGATTATCTCACCATTGAGATTTGCCTTCACTTTGAACACCCATTTCACACCAATTGGATTCTTTACTTTTGGTAGATCAACTAACTCCTAAGTATTGTTTTTCTCAATGGATTCCAACTCTTCATTCATAGCACAAATCCACTTTGGATGACTCAAGGTCTCTTCTGTATTAACGGGTTCAGATTCGGCCATAAGTACAAAATAGACAACAACATCATCGTTAACTTTGTTGTCTCGGAACAACTCACATTCTTGAAGTCTTTAAGGAAAAACCCTTTGCCTTGTTGACCTTATGACATTTTCTTCATTTCTGGCTTCGACGACATGCTGTTACGGTCTTCCGTTTTCCCTAGAATTGGAAATTTTGAACCTGTAACTAGTTATAGCTTTATGGTAACCAATTACAGCCTGCATGTAACCGGTTAATGTCTGTTGGTAACCAGTTACACCCTGTTGCCCCTGCTTCAACTCATCAATTACAACGTCTCGACTGTTTATGATCCTCCTATTTACAACATCAAACAAAATGTAACCGCCGGTAGAGTGATATCCAACAAGTATCATCACTTCTCCCTTGTCATCCAACTTCTTTCTAAGTTGACCTAGAACATATTAGTATGCAATGGAACCAAAGACTCTCAAACGGTTCAGATTCGGTTTGAATCCCGACCATGCTTCCTCTGGTGCTACATTTTCAAGCTTCTTTATATGGCACATATTCAACAAATAGGCACATGTGGATACCGCTTCTCCCCATAACTCCTTTGGAAAACTATTCCCATTCAACATGATCCTCACCATGTTCATGATCGATAAATTCTTCCTTTCGGCCACACCATTTTGTTACGGTGTATAGGGTGGTACTACCTCATGTACAATCCCTTCTTGATCACAAAACTTCCCAAAGTCATTTGAGACATATTCGCCCCCACCATCTGTTTTGAGCACTTTGAATTTTTGACCACTTTGCCTCTCAACTATGGACTTGAACTTCTTAAACACTTCAAATACCTCATTGTTTATCTTGATTAGGTATGTCCATAGCTTTCTACTATGATCATCGATAAATGTGACAAAATACCTATTGTCACCAACAGAATCTACTTCCACCCAGTCCACACACATCCAAATACACCACCTCAAGGTGATTCTTGGTCCTACGGTCTGCATCCTTGCTTAATTTTCCCTTATGTTGCTTCACTTGCACACATTCTTCACAAATTTCAATCGGTATATTGATCGATGGCAGCCTCGTTACCACTCAATTCTGTTGCAAGTCTTTGAGATCTCTAAAGTTGAGATGCCCAAGACGATAGTGCCACATTGTAAGACCCCAATTTTGACCCTAAGATCCCTCATGGCATCATAACATTGCATTTGCATTGCCTCAAGGATCTTTAGCATCTTGGTTCCCTTTGCCTTTGGGTGGGACTCCTTGTGATTGGTTTGAGATCACCAAGCATACTTGAATTATATATCATTGTTTCACTTATTTTTGTTTACTAACCAAAAGCATAAAAATGTCTCACTAATATCTTTTGTTTGAAACTTGAGTATCATCCAAGACGCTTTGCAGATTCTATTCGGGTGATCAGGCAATACAAGGGAATGACGTGGGTTACTTCCAACATGTTCCAATGGGATCTATTCACCATTCAAAATGCTAATCTGGAAGGAGAAAAAATCTGTCTCTGAGCTGTCATGCTCGCTAGGTGAGCAGACTGGTTCGCTAAGCAAACTGAACTGTCATGATCGCTAAGCGAGCAGTGTAACACCCCGATAATAATAAAATAATTATTTAAATTGAGTTAATAATTTATTTATTAATTTAATTAAATAATTGGAAATTTTATTATTATTATTATTGGATTATTATTTTGGAAAATATATATAAGTTGGATTTAGGGAAATATCCCATTTGGTAAGAAAAGGTTTTTACGTGAAACAGAGAACGATCGTGAAAAGGGAAAAGGGCAGAGAAGAGGAGCTGAAGAGCGAAGGTTGGAGAACGAAAGCTTGAAGCTCAAAGAATTTGCCGGATTGTTAAGGTAAGGGGGGTTTATCGTCGATTAATGGGTATTGGGGGATAATATGTCATGGGTAGTGATAAGCTGTCGATTGACCCTAATTGGGAATTGTAAATGCTGAAATTTTGTTGGATGAACCGTGTTAGAAATTGAAATTTAATCGGTAATTGAGTCTGTTGTAATTTCCCGATCGTATAGCTTTTTACGGAATCGGATTCGGAGGTCCGGAAGTCCTCCAACGGCGGAAAATGCGGAGAATTCTGCATTCTGCCTTTGAGTTAGCGCAGGAACAGCTTCTGTCTTGCGTTAACCGGTTAACCCAGGGTGTTAACCGGTTAACACTATGTTGAATTGTGAAAATGTGCTGTTTTGTCTGCGTTAACCGGTTAACCCAGGGTGTTAACCGGTTAACACTGTTGTGATTTCTGATATATGGCTGTTTGTGCTGCGTTAACCGGTTAACCCAGGGCGTTAACCGGTTAACGCTGTTAAATTTTGAGACAGAAGGCGTGTTGTGCTGCGTTAACCGGTTAACCCAGGGCGTTAACCGGTTAACGCTGTTGCAGAGTGGGAAAAATGTTAATTTTAATGTTGTGTGCTTAATTGAGGGTTGGCCTATGTTGGCCTATGACGTAATAGGGATTAATTCCCGCTGTTTTGAGCAGTATAGACATTAGTAGAGTGTGCTAATGTTGTGGTTGTTGTTTGGCATGATATAATATGCTTTTGTGATAAATTGGGTTGATAATGTGGAATGGTATACATGATGTTGTGAATGTATGCAATTGTGAATAGACTATTCTATGGCTTAGAGTATGAGCATGTGTCTATTCTTGATTATCGTTGGTGTTGCATTGCTAGGTGATTAGCATGCTTATTGTGGCCTTCGGGTGGTAGCTAATTCCCATGGTGAGGAATTAGTGAGTAAATCATGTTGATTGTTGTTGTTGTTGTTTGCATGCTAGGTGATTAGCGTGCATATCATGGCCCATTTGGGGTGGTAGCTAATTCCCATGGTGAGGAATTAGTGAGTGAGTCACTATGTCTCAAATGAGTGGGACTAGTGAGCTTGGTAGCCGTGCCTGGATTTGGACGGTGAGGTTGAACTATATGTTCACAACATAGTCGGTACCGCATGCATAAGAGTCTCATGGCATAATGAACGTATGGCATATGATAGGAATGGATGTATTCCAGTATCATATGTGTGTTGTGTGTTGTGTGGTTAATGTTGAATATGATTGAGATTTTTTTATGTTGAATATGATGGTTGGATGGATATTGCCGTTGCTGAATGCGTAGTCTGGTTAGGGTGAATTGATGTGTTATTTACTTAGCATTACATGTTGTTCTATAATGCTCATTATATTGATTGAGGAACTCACCCTTACAACTATTTTTCAGGTAACGAGCAGTGAGTTGAGTAGAAGCTAGTGCTATGGAGTCTAGTGTAGTCTCCGTAGTGGGTCGTGCTCTGATAGATGTAACATCGGGATGGGTTGTCTTAACTGGTTTCGAATGTTTTATGGTTGGTTGAGAACCATTATCATGTAATGTTTTACATGATTGATGAAATTATATCCGCTGTGTTTTACGCAATTGCTTAAGTTTTAAATTAATAAAAGAGCATGACCTCTATATTGTTGAACGGTGTGAATATTTTGTGTGACACCCTTCGGGGCATAATTACTCTGATGAATATATTGTTATTTTAATTATAATATTTTGGGGTATTTAGAAGGGTGTTACATTAGTGGTATCAGAGCATAGTCGGTCGAGTCGAGTCGTAAATTTTCTGTTTCCCTGTACGGTATAGGTGTTGAGTAACCTATCAGTACTTATTGTTTCAGTTTGTTTGGGTTTTCAGAATAGAGATGGCTGGAAGAGGTAGAGATGATGCTGCAATTGCTGAGGCTCTGGGTATGCTAGCTGGAGTACTTGGAGGAAATCAGAACGTTATGGGAATGGGAGCTGCTCGTCAACTGAGTGAGTTCCAGAAGAACAGTCCTCCAATGTTCAAGGGAGCATACGATCCAGATGGTGCTCAGAAGTGGTTGAAGGAGATCGAGAGGATCTTCAGAGTAACTGAGTGTGCTGATAACCAGAAGGTCAGGTTCGGTACACATATGCTGTCAGAAGAAGCTGATGATTGGTGGGTTGCTACCCGCACTGAGTTGGAATCTGCTGGGAATACTGAGATCACTTGGGCTGTGTTCAGGGAAAGGTTCCTGAGAAAGTATTTTCCAGAAGATGTCAGAGGAAAGAAAGAGATAGAGTTTTTGGAATTGAAGCAGGGTAACAGGACTGTTACTGAGTATGCTGCGAAGTTCACAGAGCTGTCAAAGTACTATACTCCCTATAATGAGGCTGCTGGAGAATTTTCGAAGTGTGTGAAGTTTGAGAACGGGTTGCGTCCCGAGATCAAACAAGCTATTGGATATCAGAGGATCAGGGGGTTTTCTGACTTGGTTGACTGTTGCAGAATTTTTGAACAGGATTCCAAGGCTAGAGCAGAGAGCTATCAGCAGAGGGTTGATAGGAAGGGTAAGAATCAGATGGATCGTGGAAAACCGTATGCAGTTGGCAAAGGTTTTCAGAAGCAGAGTGGGATGAGGAGGCCTAGTGGGGGAGACTCTAGTGCTCCTGCTAAGTGTTACAGATGTGGTCAGGCTGGACATCGTATCCATGAGTGTACCAGTAACGAGAAGAAGTGTTTCAAATGTGGAAAAGGTGGTCATTTGGCTGCAGATTTCCGGTTGAAGACTGTGACTTGTTTCAACTGTGGAGAGTTGGGTCATATCAGCCCACAATGTCCTAAGCTGAAGAAAGAGAATCAGTCGGGAGGCAAGGTTTTTGCTTTATCGGGTTCTGAGACTTCTGCAGATGATCGTTTGATCCGAGGTACGTGTTATATTAATGGCTTTCCTCTTGTGGCTATTATTGACACCGGTGCTACTCATTCTTTTATATCTTTGGATTGTGCTGTGAAACTTAAGTTAGAGATATCTGAGATGCTTGGAAGTATGGTGATTGATACTCCTGCGAAGGGTTCAGTGACTACTACTTCAGTTTGTTTAAGTTGCCCATTGAGTATTTTTGGTAGGGACTTTGGGATAGACCTTGTGTGTCTTCCATTAGTGCAGATTGATGTTATCTTGGGTATGAACTGGTTGGTGTTTAACCGAGTTTCTATCAACTGTTTTGATAAGACTGTGATATTCCCTGAGATTGAGGAAGGAAAGAGTTTGTTTCTTTCAGCGAGGCAGGTGAATGAGGAAGTAACAGCTGGAGCAGAGTTGTTTATGCTGTTAGCGACTTTGGAGGCTAAAGATAGACTGGTGATTGGCGATCTGGCTGTGGTGTGTGACTTTCCTGATGTGTTTCCGGAAGAAGTGAATGAGTTACCGCCAGAGCGTGAAGTTGAGTTCTCGATTGATTTGGTACCTGGTACTAGACCGATATCGATGGCTCCTTATCGTATGTCTGCTGTTGAGTTAGCTGAATTGAAGAGTCAGTTGGAAGATCTGTTGAGTAAGAAATTTATTCGTCCAAGTGTGTCACCGTGGGGTGCACCAGTGTTGTTGGTTAAGAAGAAGGAAGGTACTATGAGGTTGTGTGTGGACTACAGGCAACTGAATAAAGTGACGATCAAGAATCGGTATCCTTTGCCGAGGATTGATGATTTGATGGATCAGTTGGTTGGTGCGAGTGTGTTCAGCAAGATAGATTTGAGATCTGGGTATCATCAGATACGTGTGAAAACTGAGGATATTCAGAAGACTGCTTTCAGAACGAGGTATGGACATTATGAGTATTCTGTAATGCCTTTTGGTGTGACTAATGCACCTGGAGTATTTATGGAGTACATGAATAGGATTTTCCATCCATACTTGGATCAGTTTGTGGTGGTGTTTATTGATGACATTTTGGTGTATTCGAAATCCGAAGAAGAACATGCGAAGCATTTGAGAGTGGTTTTAGGAGTGCTACGAGAAAAGCAGTTATTTGCTAAACTCTCTAAGTGTGAATTTTGGTTAGAAGAAGTGAGTTTTCTTGGTCATGTGATTTCCAGAGGTGGTGTTGCTGTTGATCCTTCTAAGATAGAAGCGGTGTCTAAGTGGGAAGCTCCTAAGTCTGTTGCGGAGATTCGAAGTTTCCTTGGATTGGCGGGTTATTATAGGAAGTTCATTGAGGGATTTTCTAAGTTGGCGTTACCGTTGACAATGTTAACTAGAAAGGGGCAAGCGTTTGTTTGGGACTCAAAATGTGAAGAAGGTTTCCAAGAGTTAAAGAGAAGGTTGACTACTGCTCCTATTTTGATATTACCGAGTTCGTCGGAATTATTTGAGGTTTATTGTGATGCTTCATTGTTGGGTTTAGGTGGTGTGTTGATGCAGAATAAGCAGGTTATAGCTTATGCTTCGAGACAGCTGAGGGTTCATGAGAGGAACTATCCGACGCATGATTTAGAGTTGGCAGCTGTGGTATTTGTTCTGAAGTTATGGAGGCATTACTTGTATGGGTCAAGATTTGAAGTTTTCAGTGACCATAAGAGTTTAAAGTATCTGTTTGATCAGAAAGAGCTGAATATGAGACAGAGAAGATGGTTAGAGTTTCTGAAGGATTATGACTTTGGTTTGAATTACCATCCGGGTAAAGCAAACGTAGTGGCTGATGCGCTGAGTCGGAAATCATTACATATGTCTATGTTAATGGTTAAGGAATTGGATTTGATTGAGCAGTTTAGAGACTTGAGTTTGGTGTGTGAGAGTACTCACAATAGTGTTAAATTGGGAATGTTGACGTTAACGAGTGGTATTTTGGATGAGATTAGAGAGGGTCAGAAATCTGATATGCTTTTGGTTGATAAGTTGACTTTAGTGAATCAAGGTCAAGGTGGTGAATTCAGAGTTGATGAGAATGGTGTTTTGAGATTTGGTAGTCGGGTGTGTATTCCGGATGTTACTGAGCTCAAGAAGAGTATTCTGGAGGAAGGACATCGTAGTGGGTTGAGTATTCATCCTGGAGCTACGAAGATGTATCATGATTTGAAAAGGTTATTTTGGTGGCCGGGAATGAAAAGAGAAATTGCGAGTTTTGTTTATTCTTGTTTGACTTGTCAGAAGTCAAAGATTGAGCATCAGAAGCCGTCTGGGCTAATGCAACCGTTGGCTATTCCAGAGTGGAAGTGGGATAGTATCAGTATGGATTTTGTTTCTGGTTTACCAAGGACAAATAAGAATTTTGAGGCTATTTGGGTGATTGTGGACAGATTAACAAAGTCGGCTCATTTCATTCCGATCAGAATGGATTATCCGTTAGAGAGACTAGCTGAGTTGTATATTGAGAAGATTGTAAGTTTGCATGGTATTCCGTCTAGTATTGTTTCGGACAGAGATCCTAGATTTACATCGAAGTTCTGGGAAGGTTTGCAGAAGGCTTTGGGAACTAAGCTGAGATTGAGTTCTGCATATCATCCGCAGACTGATGGTCAGACTGAGAGGACGATTCAGTCACTAGAGGATCTTTTGAGAGCTTGTGTTTTGGAAAAAGGAGGTGCGTGGGATTGTTATTTGCCTTTGATTGAGTTTACCTACAACAATAGTTTTCATTCGAGTATTGGTATGGCACCGTTTGAAGCTTTGTATGGTAGGAGATGTCGGACACCTTTATGTTGGTATGAGTCCGGTGAGAGTGCTGTGGTTGGACCGGAGATTGTTCAACAAACTACGGAAAAGATTAAGATGATTCAGGATAAGATGAGGATTGCTCAGAGTCGTCAGAAGAGTTATCATGATAAGCGGAGGAAGTCACTTGAGTTCCAAGAGGGAGATCATGTGTTTCTTCGTGTTACTCCGATAACTGGTGTTGGTCGAGCCTTGAAGTCGAAGAAGTTGACACCTCGATTTATTGGTCCTTATCAGATTTTGGAGAGGGTAGGAGAGGTAGCCCATCGTATCGCTTTACCGCCGTCGCTTGCGAATTTGCATGAGGTCTTTCATGTGTCTCAGTTGAGGAGGTACATTCATGATCCGTCGCATGTTGTCCAAGTAGATGATGTACAGGTGAGAGATAACCTGACTGTGGAAACATCACCTATGAGGATTGAGGATCGAGAGTTGAAGCAGTTGCGGGGTAAAGAGATTGCCTTGGTGAAGGTAGCTTGGGGAGGACCAGCAGGTGGCAATGTGACTTGGGAACTTGAGAGTCAGATGAAAGAGTCTTATCCGGAGTTATTCGCTTGAGGTATGTTTTCGAGGACGAAAACTCTTTTAGTGGGGGAGAGTTGTAACACCCCGATAATAATAAAATAATTATTTAAATTGAGTTAATAATTTATTTATTAATTTAATTAAATAATTGGAAATTTTATTATTATTATTATTGGATTATTATTTTGGAAAATATATATAAGTTGGATTTAGGGAAATATCCCATTTGGTAAGAAAAGGTTTTTACGTGAAACAGAGAACGATCGTGAAAAGGGAAAAGGGCAGAGAAGAGGAGCTGAAGAGCGAAGGTTGGAGAACGAAAGCTTGAAGCTCAAAGATTTTGCCGGATTGTTAAGGTAAGGGGGGTTTATCGTCGATTAATGGGTATTGGGGGATAATATGTCATGGGTAGTGATAAGCTGTCGATTGACCCTAATTGGGAATTGTAAATGCTGAAATTTTGTTGGATGAACCGTGTTAGAAATTGAAATTTAATCGGTAATTGAGTCTGTTGTAATTTCCCGATCGTATAGCTTTTTACGGAATCGGATTCGGAGGTCCGGAAGTCCTCCAACGGCGGAAAATGCGGAGAATTCTGCATTCTGCCTTTGAGTTAGCGCAGGAACAGCTTCTGTCTTGCGTTAACCGGTTAACCCAGGGTGTTAACCGGTTAACACTGTGTTGAATTGTGAAAATGTGCTGTTTTGTCTGCGTTAACCGGTTAACCCAGGGTGTTAACCGGTTAACACTGTTGTGATTTCTGATATATGGCTGTTTGTGCTGCGTTAACCGGTTAACCCAGGGCGTTAACCGGTTAACGCTGTTAAATTTTGAGACAGAAGGCGTGTTGTGCTGCGTTAACCGGTTAACCCAGGGCGTTAACCGGTTAACGCTGTTGCAGAGTGGGAAAAATGTTAATTTTAATGTTGTGTGCCTAATTGAGGGTTGGCCTATGTTGGCCTATGACGTAATAGGGATTAATTCCCGCTGTTTTGAGCAGTATAGACATTAGTAGAGTGTGCTAATGTTGTGGTTGTTGTTTGGCATGATATAATATGCTTTTGTGATAAATTGGGTTGATAATGTGGAATGGTATACATGATGTTGTGAATGTATGCAATTGTGAATAGACTATTCTATGGCTTAGAGTATGAGCATGTGTCTATTCTTGATTATCGTTGGTGTTGCATTGCTAGGTGATTAGCATGCTTATTGTGGCCTTCGGGTGGTAGCTAATTCCCATGGTGAGGAATTAGTGAGTAAATCATGTTGATTGTTGTTGTTGTTGTTTGCATGCTAGGTGATTAGCGTGCATATCATGGCCCATTTGGGGTGGTAGCTAATTCCCATGGTGAGGAATTAGTGAGTGAGTCACTATGTCTCAAATGAGTGGGACTAGTGAGCTTGGTAGCCGTGCCTGGATTTGGACGGTGAGGTTGAACTATATGTTCACAACATAGTCGGTACCGCATGCATAAGAGTCTCATGGCATAATGAACGTATGGCATATGATAGGAATGGATGTATTCCAGTATCATATGTGTGTTGTGTGTTGTGTGGTTAATGTTGAATATGATTGAGATTTTTTTATGTTGAATATGATGGTTGGATGGATATTGCCGTTGCTGAATGCGTAGTCTGGTTAGGGTGAATTGATGTGTTATTTACTTAGCATTACATGTTGTTCTATAATGCTCATTATATTGATTGAGGAACTCACCCTTACAACTATTTTTCAGGTAACGAGCAGTGAGTTGAGTAGAAGCTAGTGCTATGGAGTCTAGTGTAGTCTCCGTAGTGGGTCGTGCTCTGATAGATGTAACATCGGGATGGGTTGTCTTAACTGGTTTCGAATGTTTTATGGTTGGTTGAGAACCATTATCATGTAATGTTTTACATGATTGATGAAATTATATCCGCTGTGTTTTACGCAATTGCTTAAGTTTTAAATTAATAAAAGAGCATGACCTCTATATTGTTGAACGGTGTGAATATTTTGTGTGACACCCTTCGGGGCATAATTACTCTGATGAATATATTGTTATTTTAATTATAATATTTTGGGGTATTTAGAAGGGTGTTACATTAGTGGTATCAGAGCATAGTCGGTCGAGTCGAGTCGTAAATTTTCTGTTTCCCTGTACGGTATAGGTGTTGAGTAACCTATCAGTACTTATTGTTTCAGTTTGTTTGGGTTTTCAGAATAGAGATGGCTGGAAGAGGTAGAGATGATGCTGCAATTGCTGAGGCTCTGGGTATGCTAGCTGGAGTACTTGGAGGAAATCAGAACGTTATGGGAATGGGAGCTGCTCGTCAACTGAGTGAGTTCCAGAAGAACAGTCCTCCAATGTTCAAGGGAGCATACGATCCAGATGGTGCTCAGAAGTGGTTGAAGGAGATCGAGAGGATCTTCAGAGTAACTGAGTGTGCTGATAACCAGAAGGTCAGGTTCGGTACACATATGCTGTCAGAAGAAGCTGATGATTGGTGGGTTGCTACCCGCACTGAGTTGGAATCTGCTGGGAATACTGAGATCACTTGGGCTGTGTTCAGGGAAAGGTTCCTGAGAAAGTATTTTCCAGAAGATGTCAGAGGAAAGAAAGAGATAGAGTTTTTGGAATTGAAGCAGGGTAACAGGACTGTTACTGAGTATGCTGCGAAGTTCACAGAGCTGTCAAAGTACTATACTCCCTATAATGAGGCTGCTGGAGAATTTTCGAAGTGTGTGAAGTTTGAGAACGGGTTGCGTCCCGAGATCAAACAAGCTATTGGATATCAGAGGATCAGGGGGTTTTCTGACTTGGTTGACTGTTGCAGAATTTTTGAACAGGATTCCAAGGCTAGAGCAGAGAGCTATCAGCAGAGGGTTGATAGGAAGGGTAAGAATCAGATGGATCGTGGAAAACCGTATGCAGTTGGCAAAGGTTTTCAGAAGCAGAGTGGGATGAGGAGGCCTAGTGGGGGAGACTCTAGTGCTCCTGCTAAGTGTTACAGATGTGGTCAGGCTGGACATCGTATCCATGAGTGTACCAGTAACGAGAAGAAGTGTTTCAAATGTGGAAAAGGTGGTCATTTGGCTGCAGATTTCCGGTTGAAGACTGTGACTTGTTTCAACTGTGGAGAGTTGGGTCATATCAGCCCACAATGTCCTAAGCTGAAGAAAGAGAATCAGTCGGGAGGCAAGGTTTTTGCTTTATCGGGTTCTGAGACTTCTGCAGATGATCGTTTGATCCGAGGTACGTGTTATATTAATGGCTTTCCTCTTGTGGCTATTATTGACACCGGTGCTACTCATTCTTTTATATCTTTGGATTGTGCTGTGAAACTTAAGTTAGAGATATCTGAGATGCTTGGAAGTATGGTGATTGATACTCCTGCGAAGGGTTCAGTGACTACTACTTCAGTTTGTTTAAGTTGCCCATTGAGTATTTTTGGTAGGGACTTTGGGATAGACCTTGTGTGTCTTCCATTAGTGCAGATTGATGTTATCTTGGGTATGAACTGGTTGGTGTTTAACCGAGTTTCTATCAACTGTTTTGATAAGACTGTGATATTCCCTGAGATTGAGGAAGGAAAGAGTTTGTTTCTTTCAGCGAGGCAGGTGAATGAGGAAGTAACAGCTGGAGCAGAGTTGTTTATGCTGTTAGCGACTTTGGAGGCTAAAGATAGACTGGTGATTGGCGATCTGGCTGTGGTGTGTGACTTTCCTGATGTGTTTCCGGAAGAAGTGAATGAGTTACCGCCAGAGCGTGAAGTTGAGTTCTCGATTGATTTGGTACCTGGTACTAGACCGATATCGATGGCTCCTTATCGTATGTCTGCTGTTGAGTTAGCTGAATTGAAGAGTCAGTTGGAAGATCTGTTGAGTAAGAAATTTATTCGTCCAAGTGTGTCACCGTGGGGTGCACCAGTGTTGTTGGTTAAGAAGAAGGAAGGTACTATGAGGTTGTGTGTGGACTACAGGCAACTGAATAAAGTGACGATCAAGAATCGGTATCCTTTGCCGAGGATTGATGATTTGATGGATCAGTTGGTTGGTGCGAGTGTGTTCAGCAAGATAGATTTGAGATCTGGGTATCATCAGATACGTGTGAAAACTGAGGATATTCAGAAGACTGCTTTCAGAACGAGGTATGGACATTATGAGTATTCTGTAATGCCTTTTGGTGTGACTAATGCACCTGGAGTATTTATGGAGTACATGAATAGGATTTTCCATCCATACTTGGATCAGTTTGTGGTGGTGTTTATTGATGACATTTTGGTGTATTCGAAATCCGAAGAAGAACATGCGAAGCATTTGAGAGTGGTTTTAGGAGTGCTACGAGAAAAGCAGTTATTTGCTAAACTCTCTAAGTGTGAATTTTGGTTAGAAGAAGTGAGTTTTCTTGGTCATGTGATTTCCAGAGGTGGTGTTGCTGTTGATCCTTCTAAGATAGAAGCGGTGTCTAAGTGGGAAGCTCCTAAGTCTGTTGCGGAGATTCGAAGTTTCCTTGGATTGGCGGGTTATTATAGGAAGTTCATTGAGGGATTTTCTAAGTTGGCGTTACCGTTGACAATGTTAACTAGAAAGGGGCAAGCGTTTGTTTGGGACTCAAAATGTGAAGAAGGTTTCCAAGAGTTAAAGAGAAGGTTGACTACTGCTCCTATTTTGATATTACCGAGTTCGTCGGAATTATTTGAGGTTTATTGTGATGCTTCATTGTTGGGTTTAGGTGGTGTGTTGATGCAGAATAAGCAGGTTATAGCTTATGCTTCGAGACAGCTGAGGGTTCATGAGAGGAACTATCCGACGCATGATTTAGAGTTGGCAGCTGTGGTATTTGTTCTGAAGTTATGGAGGCATTACTTGTATGGGTCAAGATTTGAAGTTTTCAGTGACCATAAGAGTTTAAAGTATCTGTTTGATCAGAAAGAGCTGAATATGAGACAGAGAAGATGGTTAGAGTTTCTGAAGGATTATGACTTTGGTTTGAATTACCATCCGGGTAAAGCAAACGTAGTGGCTGATGCGCTGAGTCGGAAATCATTACATATGTCTATGTTAATGGTTAAGGAATTGGATTTGATTGAGCAGTTTAGAGACTTGAGTTTGGTGTGTGAGAGTACTCACAATAGTGTTAAATTGGGAATGTTGACGTTAACGAGTGGTATTTTGGATGAGATTAGAGAGGGTCAGAAATCTGATATGCTTTTGGTTGATAAGTTGACTTTAGTGAATCAAGGTCAAGGTGGTGAATTCAGAGTTGATGAGAATGGTGTTTTGAGATTTGGTAGTCGGGTGTGTATTCCGGATGTTACTGAGCTCAAGAAGAGTATTCTGGAGGAAGGACATCGTAGTGGGTTGAGTATTCATCCTGGAGCTACGAAGATGTATCATGATTTGAAAAGGTTATTTTGGTGGCCGGGAATGAAAAGAGAAATTGCGAGTTTTGTTTATTCTTGTTTGACTTGTCAGAAGTCAAAGATTGAGCATCAGAAGCCGTCTGGGCTAATGCAACCGTTGGCTATTCCAGAGTGGAAGTGGGATAGTATCAGTATGGATTTTGTTTCTGGTTTACCAAGGACAAATAAGAATTTTGAGGCTATTTGGGTGATTGTGGACAGATTAACAAAGTCGGCTCATTTCATTCCGATCAGAATGGATTATCCGTTAGAGAGACTAGCTGAGTTGTATATTGAGAAGATTGTAAGTTTGCATGGTATTCCGTCTAGTATTGTTTCGGACAGAGATCCTAGATTTACATCGAAGTTCTGGGAAGGTTTGCAGAAGGCTTTGGGAACTAAGCTGAGATTGAGTTCTGCATATCATCCGCAGACTGATGGTCAGACTGAGAGGACGATTCAGTCACTAGAGGATCTTTTGAGAGCTTGTGTTTTGGAAAAAGGAGGTGCGTGGGATTGTTATTTGCCTTTGATTGAGTTTACCTACAACAATAGTTTTCATTCGAGTATTGGTATGGCACCGTTTGAAGCTTTGTATGGTAGGAGATGTCGGACACCTTTATGTTGGTATGAGTCCGGTGAGAGTGCTGTGGTTGGACCGGAGATTGTTCAACAAACTACGGAAAAGATTAAGATGATTCAGGATAAGATGAGGATTGCTCAGAGTCGTCAGAAGAGTTATCATGATAAGCGGAGGAAGTCACTTGAGTTCCAAGAGGGAGATCATGTGTTTCTTCGTGTTACTCCGATAACTGGTGTTGGTCGAGCCTTGAAGTCGAAGAAGTTGACACCTCGATTTATTGGTCCTTATCAGATTTTGGAGAGGGTAGGAGAGGTAGCCTATCGTATCGCTTTACCGCCGTCGCTTGCGAATTTGCATGAGGTCTTTCATGTGTCTCAGTTGAGGAGGTACATTCATGATCCGTCGCATGTTGTCCAAGTAGATGATGTACAGGTGAGAGATAACCTGACTGTGGAAACATCACCTATGAGGATTGAGGATCGAGAGTTGAAGCAGTTGCGGGGTAAAGAGATTGCCTTGGTGAAGGTAGCTTGGGGAGGACCAGCAGGTGGCAATGTGACTTGGGAACTTGAGAGTCAGATGAAAGAGTCTTATCCGGAGTTATTCGCTTGAGGTATGTTTTCGAGGACGAAAACTCTTTTAGTGGGGGAGAGTTGTAACACCCCGATAATAATAAAATAATTATTTAAATTGAGTTAATAATTTATTTATTAATTTAATTAAATAATTGGAAATTTTATTATTATTATTATTGGATTATTATTTTGGAAAATATATATAAGTTGGATTTAGGGAAATATCCCATTTGGTAAGAAAAGGTTTTTACGTGAAACAGAGAACGATCGTGAAAAGGGAAAAGGGCAGAGAAGAGGAGCTGAAGAGCGAAGGTTGGAGAACGAAAGCTTGAAGCTCAAAGATTTTGCCGGATTGTTAAGGTAAGGGGGGTTTATCGTCGATTAATGGGTATTGGGGGATAATATGTCATGGGTAGTGATAAGCTGTCGATTGACCCTAATTGGGAATTGTAAATGCTGAAATTTTGTTGGATGAACCGTGTTAGAAATTGAAATTTAATCGGTAATTGAGTCTGTTGTAATTTCCCGATCGTATAGCTTTTTACGGAATCGGATTCGGAGGTCCGGAAGTCCTCCAACGGCGGAAAATGCGGAGAATTCTGCATTCTGCCTTTGAGTTAGCGCAGGAACAGCTTCTGTCTTGCGTTAACCGGTTAACCCAGGGTGTTAACCGGTTAACACTGTGTTGAATTGTGAAAATGTGCTGTTTTGTCTGCGTTAACCGGTTAACCCAGGGTGTTAACCGGTTAACACTGTTGTGATTTCTGATATATGGCTGTTTGTGCTGCGTTAACCGGTTAACCCAGGGCGTTAACCGGTTAACGCTGTTAAATTTTGAGACAGAAGGCGTGTTGTGCTGCGTTAACCGGTTAACCCAGGGCGTTAACCGGTTAACGCTGTTGCAGAGTGGGAAAAATGTTAATTTTAATGTTGTGTGCCTAATTGAGGGTTGGCCTATGTTGGCCTATGACGTAATAGGGATTAATTCCCGCTGTTTTGAGCAGTATAGACATTAGTAGAGTGTGCTAATGTTGTGGTTGTTGTTTGGCATGATATAATATGCTTTTGTGATAAATTGGGTTGATAATGTGGAATGGTATACATGATGTTGTGAATGTATGCAATTGTGAATAGACTATTCTATGGCTTAGAGTATGAGCATGTGTCTATTCTTGATTATCGTTGGTGTTGCATTGCTAGGTGATTAGCATGCTTATTGTGGCCTTCGGGTGGTAGCTAATTCCCATGGTGAGGAATTAGTGAGTAAATCATGTTGATTGTTGTTGTTGTTGTTTGCATGCTAGGTGATTAGCGTGCATATCATGGCCCATTTGGGGTGGTAGCTAATTCCCATGGTGAGGAATTAGTGAGTGAGTCACTATGTCTCAAATGAGTGGGACTAGTGAGCTTGGTAGCCGTGCCTGGATTTGGACGGTGAGGTTGAACTATATGTTCACAACATAGTCGGTACCGCATGCATAAGAGTCTCATGGCATAATGAACGTATGGCATATGATAGGAATGGATGTATTCCAGTATCATATGTGTGTTGTGTGTTGTGTGGTTAATGTTGAATATGATTGAGATTTTTTTATGTTGAATATGATGGTTGGATGGATATTGCCGTTGCTGAATGCGTAGTCTGGTTAGGGTGAATTGATGTGTTATTTACTTAGCATTACATGTTGTTCTATAATGCTCATTATATTGATTGAGGAACTCACCCTTACAACTATTTTTCAGGTAACGAGCAGTGAGTTGAGTAGAAGCTAGTGCTATGGAGTCTAGTGTAGTCTCCGTAGTGGGTCGTGCTCTGATAGATGTAACATCGGGATGGGTTGTCTTAACTGGTTTCGAATGTTTTATGGTTGGTTGAGAACCATTATCATGTAATGTTTTACATGATTGATGAAATTATATCCGCTGTGTTTTACGCAATTGCTTAAGTTTTAAATTAATAAAAGAGCATGACCTCTATATTGTTGAACGGTGTGAATATTTTGTGTGACACCCTTCGGGGCATAATTACTCTGATGAATATATTGTTATTTTAATTATAATATTTTGGGGTATTTAGAAGGGTGTTACAAGCAGATCCTTCGCTAGGCGAAGCGCGCGCATTTTGGAAAATAACAGAAAATTTTGGGCTTGATTCTGAGCCCACCAAGCCACCAAAATCAGGTTATAAATACCAGAGCTTCATTTGAGAAAAGGGAGACTAGAGACTATTACAAACCCTGGATTATCAGAGAGAGAGACTACCTGACAGAGAACTCAGGGCAACCTCCAGGCAGCTCTGAAAAGTTCACTCTGACTCACACACTTTTTTCACCTCCGTCTCACGCAAACCTTGACATTGCCTTGCAAACCCAGTCGTGCCATTCGATTCTAATCGATCTCTCCAGTCAGGTTTGCCCTTATCCCCATTACTCTATGCTTTTAATTTGAATACCCTGAATGTGTGAGGTATCGTTCAGTTTTTGCCCACGGGTTTAGATATACATGAATGTGTAAACAATACCTTGAATGTTTTGATCAATTAATTTCTGAGATGGATGCCATAGGGTTTGGAGTCCCTAAAATCGTACTGTTATCAATGGGAAATCCAGAACCCGCAGGCGCTCGCTAGCACCTTCGCTAAGCTTTCGCTAGGCGTGCAACCGCGATCGCGACAATAGTTGTTTTTTTTCCTGTTTGCTCTAACATGTTTTGTGTTTGTTATGGCATTGTTTTCTCCTAATTCCATCATATTACTCTAATCTGTTTGTTGAGTGTTTGTGAGGGCTCACATACTCTTGCAGGGATAGCTCGCTTGGTATTCCACTTTATTTGTGGGGTACCACCTGGAGGTCTATTCCGATTACCTATACTGACTCGCTTTCTTTGATGGTGTTTAGCTTGGAAGAGTCTTTGGGTTTCTTATTTATCTAATTCCTGTTACTTCGGATCTTTATCCGTACGGTAGATCTCTCGATCCCTTTACTTTTCCCGCATGTTACCGATTTCTTAGGTTTCGTATAGCCTCTCGTGGCATGTCATTTAAGGTAGCGCGGTTCCTTCATCTAGGACTGCCTTTTTGCATGAGCGTTCCTAAAACGCAAACAAACTCATTGATTTTTCTTCTCCTAAGAACACGTTTACTCCTTCTACTACAGGCGAGTAAGTCTCCAAAGGTCGAGCATCCAGTAGATTTTCTTTTGACCCTTCTTTTAATAAGTAGTACATTAGATAAACATATACGCTTTTCTCATCCCTTCAATCATGTTTGCACAAATAAATTTTTACGAAAAACAACAACCTTTGCAACAAATGTGAAAAGGGCTCCCTAGGAGTACCCAGGATGTTTTGGGTGCCTAACACCTTCCCATTGCATAACCAACCCCCTTACCCAGATCTCTGACATTTTTACTAGTTTTTGATTCGATAAAACTTTTAGGTTTTTGTTCGCTTTCTAACCATTCCTTTGGATAAATAGAAGTGCGGTGGCGACTCGACTTGTATGATTTACCTTGGATTTAGTCAATATCTCTAATGGTAACGAATACCCCGCTACAGAAAAGTGGCGACTCTGCTGGGGATGAAATTGCCTAGTGGGTTTTGCCTACTTTTCATATTTGTTGTATTGTATTGTATATTTTTTTTTGTGACATATTTTTGTGCAATTTGGGATTACTGTATTGTATGTAATGATTGAATTGCTTGAATATTAATTCCTTGTATGCTTGGTGATCTTTGTGAGATGAGTTCTATACCCGAACTCTAGTGCACTTAGGATAGGAGAATGGCATAGTCTTGTCAACTTGTGTGGAGTTATTCCTTAGCAAGTTGACTTACAAGCCCATTCACTTGGTGGAGGTCATGTTGGGATCAATAATGTCACACAAGTAGTTGTGGTTAGACATTACTTTTTCCAATATAGACCTTAGAAGCCAAGGACCTTAGCTTACCAAACCCATCTTGGCCTATTCGTAGGATGTAGTGCGAAAGTCGTTCAAGTGTAAGATTTGATACGATTGTTACGCGATACTACACTCATAAGAGTCTCTCTTGAGAATATTTTTGGAATACGAGTAGTCGTTTCTCCGATAATATCCAAAAGATGGGATGATGACTATGGGAACCTTTTGTAGAACATGTTTGGTAGGTTTAAACCTTAGTACACTCCCTTTGGGGTGGTCCTTAACCAAGACTCCATGCTCGTGACTTGCAAAAAACCCTTGATTCATGGTTGATCCGTTCATATATCCTTAATATCAATGGAACTTGGGTGTTGATAAGGTGTAAACCATAATCCACCAAAATGGATGGTTGATATTAAGGATAACATGATCCATCCCATGACCTTTGTTTGGTGTGCTTTGCTTGATCCTTGAGTGTGATTGTTGCATTCATGCATTCATGCATCCATTTACATTCATATCATCAAAATAATGAGAAATTTTTCAAGGAACTTAAGAGGTCTGCTTGCAAAATTTTCAGACATGGAAAGACAAAGAAGGAATACAAAGAAGTACAGTTTCAGACAACCAGACTTGAAAGAGTTAAGGAATTTGACATCTTATGTATTAGATCCCTTGGGTTTTAAAGCTCGTTTTGGGAAGCTTCTTCCTCTTCTGACTACTCAGGTGGATGAAGGTGATAAGTGTATTGGTGCAGTTTTACGATCCCTTGTACCACTGCTTCACGTTTCCGGATTTTCAACTTTTGCCCACACTTGAGGAGTATGCTTATCTTGTGGGTATACCTGTTCTGGATCAGTTGCCATTCAGTGGCTTGGAAAGGGTTCCTACTTCTCAAGAGATAGCAGACATGTTACACATAGATGAATCTCTGGTTGATGCTCATATGACTACCAAAGGGGGAATTCAAGGTCTCCCTTCTGAGTTCCTCATTGCTCAAGCTACTATGTATGGGAAAGCCATGACTGAGGACGCCTTTGAGGCCATATTTGTACTTCATCTATGGGCTAGTGCTATTCCCCAACATCGACAAGTTTGTGGATGTGAATGCTATTAGGATTTTCTCTACTCTTAATCCCGTTCCGACTCTGTTGGGCGATACCTATTTCTCTTTGCATATGAGGAATACGAAGGGTGGTGGCGCCATTGTGTGTTGTTTGCCTCTGTTGTATAAGTGGTTTATTTCTCACTTACCTCAGACGGTCGCTTTCAAGGAGAACAAGGAATGTCTACGGTGGTCCACGAGACTTATGTCTCTCACTAATGATGATATCTCTTGGTATAACCGTGTGTATGATGGTGTGCAGATTATTGACTCTTGTGGTGAATTCTCCAATGTACCTCTTCTTGGTACATGTGGTGGGATTAACTACAATCCTGTTTTGGCACGTCGGCAGCTTGGGTTCCCCCTAAAGGATAAACCCAATAACATTCTGTTAGAGGATGTATTCTTTCAGAATGGTAAAGATCCCCAAGGCTTGAAAGCTAGGATGGTCCGCGCTTGGCGCAAGATTCATAGGAAAGGAAGGAAAGAGTTGGGTCCTAAGAATTGCATCGCTTTGGATCCTTACACTGTTTGGGTTAGGAAGAGGGCGTCTGAGTATCTCATGCCTTACGAGTATCCAAGACCTACACCTATGATTATGGCTGGGCCTTCAACCTTTCTTAATCAAGGAGTATAGGAGTTGAGAGACGAAGACCGTTCACGTGCCTGGATCCGTGAACGTGAAGAGTTGCTTCAGCAGATTAAGGAGAAGGATGCGTTGATTGAGTTTCTTGAGCATCAGGTTATTGATGACCTTGACGATGTATGGACTTCTCTACTTCCTCAGTCTTCTAAGTTCTGGAAGAGGAAGTATGATCGACTCGCCAAAGAGAAGGCCGATATGGAGGCAGCCTACGAGAAGGAGGTGAAGAGGCTTCGCGCATCTTATCTTCCTGTGTCTCGAGCTTTAGATGATTGTTTCTAGGGATCCATAGGATGATTATTTTACTTTTCTCTTGTGTATGATTGACGATGCTGCACTTCTTTTCCTTGATATTATTTGATGAGATATTTCCATATGCGATAAAATGCTTAATATTTCCAAAATTTGCAAATAAAACTCTAAAGTTCCTTTGAAATAAAAAACAAATCATATGCACAAGCATTGCATGCATCATATGCATAAGCAGGTTTTATTTCCGGTCCCTCGCCCTGTGGTCTAACTCTGTGTCCTTCATTTATTTTGAAGACAAGCTGACTCACCGGTACTACACTAGAGCCAACATTTTGAGACTGATGGATCACCTAGAACAAGAGAACCGTGAGCTGAAAGAGGAAGTGGCCAGATTGACTACCCTAATGGAGTCACTCATGGCTGCCCAAAGCCAGTCTTCTCCGACACCTTTAACTCCTCCCCAGAGGACAATTATCTCCGAGATTGTCTCCTCTACTGTGCCCGCCGCCAGTGCACACTTTGTTCCAACAGCCATGCCAACCGGATTCCCGTGGGAGATGCCTCCCAATTTCATGCCTAAAGGTCTTGTGCCCACCTTTGCTTCTCTGCTAGCATCTAGCCCGGTCCTTGTCGTTCCTCCTCCTGTCGTGTATACTTTGCCCAGGCTAGACGACACTATCTATCATTCTGAGCCGTCTGAGGGTCCAGATGTTTATGAGAAGATGGATGCTATGGACGATCAATTTCTTAAGCTTCGCAAGGAATTGAAAACTCTCAGAGGAAAGGATCTTTTCGACAAGTCTGCTGCCAAACTCTGCTTGGTTCCAAATGTGAAGATCCCTGTGAAATTCAAGGTCCCTGATTTTGAAAAGTACAAAGGAAATACTTGTCCTCTCAGCCACCTGGTCATGTATGCCAGGAAGATGTCAACTCAAACCGATAATGACCAACTACTCATCCACTACTTTCAGGACAGTTTGTCCAGTGCCGCTTTGCGTTGGTACATGGGGTTAGACAACGCGAACATCCGATCCTTCAATGATCTCGGCGAAGCCTTCGTCAAGCAATACAAGTACAACGTGGATATGGCTCCCGATAGAGATCAATTGAGAGCCATGTCCTAGAAGGATAAAGAAACATTTAAAGAGTACACCCAGAGGTGGCGAGAGGTGGCAGCACAGATCGTGCCTGCGCTAGAAGAGAAAGAGATGACTAAGATCTTTTTAAAGACTTTAAGTTATTTTTATTATGAGCGGATGATTGCTAGCGCTCCTTCTGACTTCACCGAGATGGTAAATATGGGGATGCGTCTAGAAGAAGGGGTCCGTGAAGGACGGTTAACAGAGAAGAAGGCTCTTCTGCCAAACGTTATAGGGCGTTTGCAAAGAAGAAAGATGGAGAGGCACATGCTGTGACCTCCCATGAGAAACCAAGAAGACCCTCTGTGAGGAGGAAGACTGTGCGTCCCGCCAATAACCAACACCAGGTGGCTCATATAGCACATGTCTTTAGAGATAATTAACAGTACCAGCATCACAACAATAATCAACAACCACAAACTCAACAATATCAGCAACAACCGCGTCCGCGACAGCAGGCATACCAGCCTCGAAACAACAACAATGCCAGTGCCAGCTATGAGAGGAAAAGGGTCACCTTCGATCCAATTCCGATGACTTATGCCGAACTCTATCCATCTCTAATCGATAGAAAGTTGATCACTCCGCGAGACCCTCCCGCCGTACCTGCTAACCCCCAGTGGTGGTACAAGCCTGAACTTCATTGTGTGTATCATTCCGGTGCTCCCGGACATGATGTGGAGAATTGTTATCCCCTGAAGACCAAGGTGCAAGACCTTGTGAGAAGTGGGATTTTTTTTTCGAGGACGTATGTCCAAATGTGAAGAAGAACCCATTGCTCGAGCATGGGAAATCTGTCAACATGGTCCAAGGTTGCCCTGGAAAATACAAGGTCAAATATGTCAATCATATTCGACAGTCTCTGGTCCAGATGCATCGTTTGTTGGGTGACTACAGTCATTGTGAGCATGACCATGATAAGTGCCGAGTCTGCTCTATTAACCGATTGGGTTATTGCCAGATGCGCAAGGAAGTTCAGGAAATGCTGGACGAAGGAGTCATTGAGATCCTTCAAAATAGGAATGTTGATGAAAATGAGCCTGAGGTCAACGTGATCTCCCCAGTGTTCCGGATACCCGAGCCTGTTATCATCAAGTACAATGGTAGCAAGCAGAAGGCTTCTCCCGCTTTGATCATTAAGCCTGTTGGTCTTGTGCCTTACTCTTCTGAAAAGGCAGTTCCCTATCGCTACAACGCCGTAGCAGTAGAGAATGGGAAAGATGTGTCCTTGCCCTCTTCTTCTATTGTGAATATTGCCGATGTTAGCGGTTTGACTCGTAGTGGCCGTGTATTTTCAGCACCGCCGAAGCCTCAAATTAATGCTGATTTTGTTGAACGCCCGATTGGGAACGTTGTGAATTCTCCGAATCCGGCACTTGCTGTTAAGCCCTCCTCCGTACTGAAAACTCCTACTTCTGTTGGCCCGAGTGGCAATGTGAAAGAAGACTGTGATGATATGTTGAGGTTCATCAAGAAAAGTGAGTACAATGTTGTAGACCAACTTCTACAAACGCCATCCAAAATATCGGTGTTATCATTGCTTCTGAATTCGGAACCACATAGAGAGGCTCTGCAGAAAGTTTTGGATGTGGCATATGTGGATCACGATGTCACTTTGGAGCAATTCGATAGCATTGTTGCAAACATTACTGCTTGTAACAACCTGAGCTTTTGTGACTCTGATCTCCCTGAGGAGGGAAGAGATCACAACTTGGCATTACATATATCTATGGGTTGTAGAGACGACGCCATGTCCAATGTACTGGTGGACACTGGGTCATCATTGAACGTATTGCCGAAGTCCACTCTCTCGAAACTAGCATATCAAGGGCCTCCCATGAGGCAGAGTGGAGTAGTTGTGAAGGCTTTCGATGGGTCTCGCAAAACTGTGATTGGGGAAGTTGATCTCCCAATCAAGATTGGACCAAGTGATTTCCAAATTACCTTCCAGGTTATGGACATTCACCCATCGTATAGTTGTCTTTTGGGCAGACCATGGATTCACGAGGCAGGCGCCGTGACATCCACCCTACACCAGAAATTGAAATTCGTGAAAAACAAGAAGCTGGTGGTGGTAGGGGGAGAAATGGCTCTCCTGGTTAGCCATTTGTCTTCCTTCTCTTATATAGATGCTGAGGTTGAAGTTGGAACTCCTTTCCAAGCGTTATCTATTGCTGAGCCTATTGAGAAAAGAACTCCTTCATTTGCTTCCTACAAAGATACGAAGCTGGCCATTGAGCGTGGTGCAACCACTGGTCTAGGAAAAATGATTGAGTTAGAAGACAACGAGTCCCGGGCTGGCATAGGTTTTTCTTCGGGTACTTTCAACAAGCAAGGGCTATTCAAGAGTGGAGGTTTCATCCACACTGGTCTAGATGAGGAGGCTGCTGCCATTTTAGAAGAAGATACAGAGGATTCTGCCAATTTCGTCATCCCTGGAGGGGTCTGCAACAATTGGGTCGCTGTGGATATTCCAACAGTTGTCCATAAGTCAATGTAATGATCACTTTGTTTAAAAACCCTTCTCCCATGCCAAAAGGAGGAGTGATGACATTGTTGGCGCATAAATACAATGATATTTTCATTCAATAAATTCATGTTAAATGTTTGTCTTCCAATTATTTTCCCTTTTCGCTTTTTGCATGAAATTGGTGATCACATAAAACCCTAAAAAATAGAATAAAATCGATATTTTTCATATGCATAATGATTTGCCTTGTTTGAATTCTAAAGCTTTTCATATCCAAAATCATTATGCAGGTTGATCAAACCCATTGAACATAATGACCCAACACCATCTCCCAATTTTGAGTTCCCTGTATTTGAGACGGAAGAAGATGATGTTGAAGAGATTCGTGACGAGATTACCCGTCTACTTGAGCATGAAGAGAAGATCATTCAGCCACATCTTGAGAATCTGGAAGCAGTCAACTTGGGGTCGGAAGATTGTGTGCGAGAGGTAAAGATTGGGGCACTTCTGGAAGAATCTGTTAAGAAGGGGTTGATTGAATTGCTACGAGAATATGTTGATGTCTTCGCCTGGTCATATGAAGACATGTCTGGTCTAGATACTGATATCGTGCAACATTTCCTACCTTTGAAGCCTGAGTGCGTGCCTGTGAAGCAGAAACTCAGAAGAACTCATCCTGATATGGCAGTGAAGATCAAAGAGGAAGTTCAGAAGCAAATTGATGCGGGGTTTCTGGTGACTTCTACATATCCTCAATGGGTGGCCAATATTGTGCTCGTGCCTAAGAAAGATGGAAAAGTCCGGATGTGTGTGGATTATATGGATTTGAATAAAGCTAGTCCCAAAGATGATTTCCCTCTACCACATATTGATATGTTGGTAGATAATACAGCTAAATTCAAAGTCTTCTCGTTTATGGATGGATTTTCCGGATATAATCAGATTAAAATGGCACCCGAGGATATGGAGAAAACAACATTCATCACACCTTGGGGAACATTCTGTTATCGAGTGATGCCCTTCGGTTTGAAGAACGCCGGAGCCACGTATCAACGAGCTATGACTACCTTGTTCCATGATATGATGCATAAGGATATTGAGGTGTATGTTGATGATATGATTGCTAAGTCAAGAACGGAAGTTGAACATGTAGAGCACCTATTGAAGCTTTTTCAGCGCTTGAGGAAGTACAAGATTCGTCTGAATCCCAACAAGTGTACATTTGGAGTCTGTTCTGGCAAGTTATTGGACTTTATTGTCAGTGAGAAAGGTATTGAGGTTGATCCTGCAAAGGTCAAAGCAATACGAGAGATGTCTGCACCCAAAACTGAGAAGCAAGTCCGAGGTTTTCTTAGCCGCTTGAATTACATTTCCAGATTCATATCCCACACGACTGCCATATGTGCGTCAATATTCAAGCTCCTCCGGAAAGATCAGTCTCATGATTGGACCGAGGATTGCCAGAAAGCTTTTGATAGTATTAAAGAGTATCTGTCTGAGCCTCCGATTCTGTCTCCGCCCGTGGAAGGGAGACCATTGATCATGTATCTGACTGTTCTTGAAGATTCTATGGGTTGTGTTCTTGGCCAGCAAGATGAATTAGGGAAGAAAGAGTACGCTATTTACTATTTGAGTAAGAAGTTCACCGATTGTGAGTCTCGATATTCAATGCTTGAGAAGACATGATGTGCTTTGGCTTGGGCCACTAAGCGCTTACGTTAGTATATGTTAAATCATACCACTTTGTTGATATCCAGAATGGACCCAATCAAGTATATATTTGAGAAGCCTGCTTTAACTGGAAGGATTGCCCGTTGGCAGATGTTGTTGTCTGAGTATGATATTGAGTATCGAGCTCAGAAAGCTATTAAAGGTAGTATTTTGGCTGACCACTTGGCACATCAACCAATTGAGGACTATCAGTCAGTTCAGTATGACTTCCCAGATGAGGAGATTCTGTATTTAAAAATGAAAGATTGTGATGAACCCACACTTGATGAAGGGCCAGAGCCTGGTTCCAGATGGAATATGTGTCGCATCACGCGAAAAGCCGGCGGGAAACAAAGAACAACAGAGCCGCCACCGTGCGTTATTTATCCCAAAAGAGGGAAAGGAAACGCTCAGAGTAAACCTGGAAAAGACATGGTCTCGCGACCAAAGAGAATGAGATCGGGAGTCGGTTATGCGAAGGGAAGGTATTAGCACCCCTACGCATCCGTCGTACTCGACGGGATCCACGCACAAAAGGAAGGGAAATGGTTGCTAAAACACTGCTCAAACACACACACACTGGCTGAAAGAGACACAAGAAAACAGACTGAAACTGACTCGGCAGGATATCGTATCCTGGGCCTACTTAGTCTATCAGGCATAGACATCAGAGTCGAAGTAGTTCGGACTGGGGAAACGACACATGCTCGCCAGGATATCGCATCCTATGCATACGTATCTCCTCGGACGAGAGAAGAATCAGAGCATTCGTAGCTCAGCTGACACGCACACAAACAAACACTGGCAAAGGCAAACATGGAGCCCGAATGCCAATCACTGGACTTACATCAGCATCCGAACCAAAACACACCCACACTGGAACCCGAATGCCACTCGATGGACTTACATCAGCTTCCAAGCACACAACAACACACAAAGAGGCAAACGTGGAGCCCGACTGCCAATCACTGGACTTACGTCAGCATCCGAACCAACAGACCCACCCTGGAACCCAAATGCCACTCGATGGACTTACATCAGCTTCCAAGCACACAACAAGACAAAACAAAGACACAGGCGCCCGGAGAGATCTGCTCATCTCCTGCCTACGTACCTCATCTGGTATGAGGATCAGGGCGACGTAGTTCCCCTACAGAGGGATAAAGGACTAGCCTAACCAGATAACAGAGGGAGACACAACACTAGGGAGACTACAACTCGAGCCTAGATGTTGTCATGCAAAACCATCCCTAAGTTAAGGTTTCTAGCTAACTTGCACAGGAAGCAAGCCTATCCTAAACATGACTTGCACAGGAAGCAAGCGACACACACACTTAACTTGCACAGGGGGCAAGCCAAGCAAAACCTAACTTGCACAGGAAGCAAGTCTAAACTAACCCTAACTTGCACAGGAAGCAAGTCAAACAAACACACAAGCACAGGTAGCACACACTATATACAAACAAGGGGCTCAAACAAGGCTAGGTTTTAGTCGAGGGGTCATATCAACCTCAACAAACAAACCTCTGGAACTGGGTAGATGTTGCTCTTAACCTTGCCATTGAGGGGCTAAGGTGAAGCAGATGAAAGGTGAGTGAAGATAAGACTTCACAGCTCTTATCCCTGGCCTGGGAGAGCTTAAGACAAGAATGTGTGGGTTCAGAAAGTGGGAACCCTTCTACACATTTGATACTGACTCAACTGTACAATTGCACAAGATCTTGGGTTTGTATCTGCAATGCATCAACACAGTGGTGTGAGCAGAGCAGATGACACACAGAATAGCAGGGGATAGATTGCTTATCCCTTGGTTCTGCCAATTGCCTCTTCACTTAGGAGGTCTTTGACTATGTACAAGGACGAATTAAACATACACAAACATTGCCTCTTAAGGAGGACTTCAGACAGTTGCCTGACCAAGTAACAGGCCAGGTCTTCCAGACTACATGAAGATTAAGGGATATACCTCAATGCAAATTGCTTATACAAGCAAATCAAAGCAAAAAGTTCACAAGGAACTAAGCAACTAAAAGCACCTGAAATAGTCAAGCAGATGTTAGTATGCAACTCAAATCAAAGCAAAAGGAAACAAACATTAACAGTTAGTCAGAAGCAAATGAATGTGCAAGGCACAAGGCTTAAGGCTTGAGAGCCAAGCCACCTACAAAACAACAAGTTAGACAATGATATTCAAGCAATCTCAATCAAAAAGAATTGGCCTCATTGGTCACTTGTTGGTCAACCTGAAAACACAAGCTCAAAAGTGAGTAACAGGACCACTAGGGCAAGCCTAGGGTCAAAAGAGAATGAAAAAGTCAAAACAGCAAAGGGCAAGCATTAAAAATCATGTTTAATCAATCAAGAAACAATCCCAATTGGGTTCACATTCATATCAATTACAATCATCATTTCATGAACAATTTAAGTCAAAGCATGGCAAACAGAAACTCATAGGAGTCAACAGAAAGACTTGCATCAAAAGTCAACTCAAACATTTCCAAAAATCACCAAATAAATCATGAACAATCCTAACACATAACATGGTAATCATGTCAAATTTCATCTCATTTGGACAAGTGGAAGGCAGTCAATAAAAATCAGAAAGTCAAAGCAATTTTGAACATGCTTAAGGAAGTCAACCAAACATGCATCAACTTGAAAAATTCATAAATCAGTGATGGTGTATGATAAATGAATGGGACTAAAACCATGGCAAAGCTTAAGATGTCTAGTTATCTCATGTAAAATTTCATGTCCATCTAATAAAGTATGAGGATTTCACAAATGAAATGGCAACATGCATCACAAGAAGTCAACATTTTGGTCAAACAGGGGAGAAAAATCTCAAACGAATAGGAAATGGCACAATTAATTCTAAGAAAAATCACAAGTCAACTAGACATATAAGAGAAGGTTCATGCAAAATTTCACATCAATTGGAGTTCAAGAAGCATGGTAATGAAAATCATGAAGTTGGACATCAATGGTGTGACACAAATTGTCACACCCTAATTCAAAAAATCATAACTCACAAACCAGCAATGATAAATTCATAAACTCTACACCAAAATCACCATGAGTGTGTCTAGTTTAAGCACAAAAAATTTGGGAGCCATTGGATAAAGTATCACCATTTCACAAATGTTTTGGCAAAGTGTACAAAATATGCATACATGTCACAAACCCTAATACCATTTAAAATCCAGCCACCCAAAAAATCAGCAAAAATAAATGATAAAAAACTAGGAATCAAGATGAAGATGATGCAAAAATTCCCACTAAATTTGGATTTGAAATGGATGATTTATGAGTTTTTGAAAATTGTAAAGGAAATGAAATAAAGAAAAACGGAAATGCAAGGAAGTGTTATTGATTAATAATTATTATATAAAAAAAAAGAAAACGAAATGCACTTTGCTGAGCATAAGGCCTCAGCGTTCCACTTGGCTTTTACGTCCTGGTCAATAGGACTCCAGCGGGACCCACGGTACATGGGCCAATGGAAAAACAGCATGGTAAATGCATGGCAGTGTGTTGGCAGTAAAGCAGACATATCACTCATACCCTAGGCCAACATAAGTGGTACGGTATGCTGTAGCTAGCAATGAATTACAAAAGCTGAAGCTGGGCCACTGTAGCAATTGGAGATAAAATAAGACAAAGGCTTGGAATAAAAGAGTAAACGACCAATCAATAATCCTCGGACCAACAGCAACAGCGCACAAAATCCCAGCCAATCAAAATACTCCTTTTAAAAAAAAAACCAACATGCACAGCGGTATGTACTACCCTTCATATCTTAAACGGCATGGCTACAGTAGAAATAAAATGCCCATGGCCCACTTTTACCCAGCCAAATACAAAACATATTGCATACAAAACAAAACCCAACGGATCTAAGTGGCAACGCTACAGAAGAAAAAAAAATGCCCAGCATGCCTAAAACAAATATACCCAGAATCATATGCAGCAAGCACACACGGTATTCATACTGTTCATCACAAAATTTCCAGCAACACTAAAATTGTACCAAAACCAAAAACCAATATATCAAGATGCTCATCTAAACATGCTCAAACCTAAACCAAACTCCATTAATCTTAAATCATACTAAAATGAACAAATCATGTAAAAATATAGATGAACATCAAATTTGGATTTCAAATTTCTCTCTCAATTCCTAACCGTTTCCTTCGATTCAAAGCTCAGTAAACTCATGGCAAAAAGATCTACAAGATGTAGTTCATGATTTAAAAAATGGAGAGATTTGATATCTTACCTGATTTTGAAGAAAGAGTTGGAACAGTGGTTGTTTGGTTGCAAAAGGGCGAAACAGATGTACACAAAGTCCTCAGATGATGTATGAATGAAGTTGTTTAGCTCGAGAGTGCTTGAAAGAACCCCAAATCAGCTCTTCCATTGATGAATGCTTCATGTAGCAGCATGCTTTTGCTTGGTTACAGCTGGGAAAAGGTGCTTGAAATGTGTTCAAAAGGTTGCTTGGATGATGAATAAACAATGTCCAGATCGTGGCCTTTGAAGTTTTTGGAAGAATTTGAAAAAATGTTAAGAAATGGATTTTTGAGAGAATGAATGAGTTTTTGTGTTTGGAGGCTGCAGCTAGGGTTTTCAATTGGCAGAAAAAATGATATATATCTGCTGTTTTGTGGTACTGAATCAAGGTCCATGAAAATGTGGGATAGAGTTGGTAAAAAAGTGTACTTTTGGCCAATTTTCAAGCAAGTTAGGAATGGCTATGTGTACTGCACGAAAATGACTTCCAACAAGTCTCAAATGTCATTTCTGAACATATTCCAATGGCCAAAGTGATTACAAATGGTTATTTTAAAAGGTCAAAATTTCACTTCACTTGAAATTAATTCAAGTAAGTCAAAAAATGCCATTTTGATCCATGAGGTTTTGGTGCATGAGGGTTACATTTTTGGAAAGAGGGGATCAAATGTGACTTGTAGGAAAAAACCCCACCCAAATTGGCCAAATGGTTTGAGAGATATGGCCTTTTGAAGTTCAAGAATTTTTGAAAATGAATTGATCATAACTTGCCAACCATACATGGGAATTGAGAGTTCTTGGACTTTTTGGAAATGGGAGAACAAGATCTTCAACTTTCATGTTGGGCAAAAATTCATTTGAAGCTTGTATCATGATGTAAGTTTGAGGATCAAGACTTTCCATTTTTGGTAAATTTCAGTTACAGGTCAAGTTTCCCTTTTTGGAAATTTCTGATCTGGCTTCAAATTCCTCCATGATGGTGTTTGACATGATATATGAAGACTATATGGACATGAATGAGACCTCTCAAACCAATTTCCATCATCAAATCACTGATTAAATGGACAGTTGACCAACAGTTGACTTTTAGGGTTTCTGACTGATTGTGCATTGACTGATGACTTCTGAACATCCAATCCTTGACTAAAACACTTCAAATGGATCCCCAAGTCATGTGAACATGTTGGACCAACCCTAGGGCCTTGGCTCCTTGAGAATTGTGCTTGCTTGCTTGACTGACTGATCTCCTGACCAGTTTGACCTAATTTCTTGATTGGCTTGCACCTGAGGCAAATGGGACAATGCAATGCTATGCAGTGGACCATGTTATGCTATGACCTAATATGAGAATGTATGTACAATGATAGGTGCAAATTTGAGGTGTTACAGCTGCCCCTATTCAATCAACTGGGAACCCGAATGGATGAGAGCGACTGCTGTCAGTCTTTCAGGGTAAACAGGGATTGAATACCAAGGAACCGTAGAAATTTGCACTCTGCCGGATATGATACAAGAAGAACCAAGTCATTTACTGATGACGCCTGCAATTGACATCTTCAGAAAGGCGAAACCATTTACCGATGGTTAGAAGCTGGTAACTTGATATTTACCGATATCAACTTCAGCAAGACCATTTACCGATGGCTGCTGGGAAACAACTCTGATGTAAAAGGAAGCAAGACCATTTACCAATGGTGGCTTCAAAGAAACTTGACATTTACCGATATGAACTTCAACTCGACCATTTACCGATGGCTACTGCAACTGGAGATCCGATATTTACCGATATCGAAGAAAACGGGGCCATTTACCGATGGCGGATAAAACTGGGCATTCAATATTTACCGATATCGAAGCATACGGGGCCATTTACCGACGGCGTCTCCACTTGGGGGGAACAAAATCTTTGTGGTGTAATCAGACAAGACGTTTACCGACGACTTCTGGGGATCTTGATTTTATCAACAAGGAAACAAAGCATGGCCAGACATTTACCGGTGACTGGGATGAGACTCGATGTTTACCGACATCGAAAGATGATGTTTACCGACATCCAAAAACGACCAGACATTTACCGATGACCGGGGAACACTTCACTAAGGGAAAAACAAATATTTGCAACTGGAAGCCAGATAGGACATTTACCGATGATTCTACTGGGGATCTCTAGCTGGGGATTATCAGACATTTACCGATGACTGCAGAAAAGACTCGATGTTTACCGACATCGAAAGATGATGTTTACCGACATCTAAAAAAATGACCAGACATTTACTGATGACTGGGGAGAAAACCCGATGTTTACAGACACCGAAACAATGGTGTTTACCGACACCAAAAATGACGACCAGACATTTACCGATGACTGGGGAGAATACCCGATGTTTACAGACACCGAAACAATGGTGTTTACCGACACCAAACAAAGAAACACACGCGGGTGCTAGTATGACACTTACCGGTATCACAAGAACGACATCTTATATATGTCAAGGCAAGGTTGACCACTTGCTGGGGGTCTCACTGGGGAGAAACAAACTTTCTGTCACCAACGGGTGAGGTAATAAACCTTTGTGGGGATATCAATCCTGAATGCTGTCAAGAGCAACTGTAGCAGACTTGCTGTGCTGATGTTGAATGAAATGATCCGCCTCTGCCGGGGATACAGTCTGGTGAGGTTAACACATGAATGCATATGTTTGAATTTTTCTATGGCGTAATGCTCCATATTGAATGGGAATGCTACGCAGTTTGAGGATGCAATGATCACTAAAATGCAAAAATGCCAAAATGATGAAAAACTCCGGCTGGGGAGCCGAAACTGATTGGGTACTCCAACTCTGCGGGGAGACTCTGCAGGGAGAGCAACGACTTCTCACTCATGTTGAAGGATAGCACTGCTGCTGGGGAAAGGTAAACTCCGCTGGGGATATCCTCCAGTCCACAGATAGGATAAATGCTGGAGATAAATTTCAATGAACCTACCTCACTCGGGGAGGAAATCGGCAAATACAGGCCTGCTGGGGATAGGCAATCCTTAGATCTGTTGGGGAATAGAAGGCACTATCCACAGACGTCTCCGCAGGGGAACATAGCTCTGATAGCTTCCATACTTGCTTGGGGAAAATATCTGCTGAGGAAACGTCCTCACAGACGCCAACCTGAAAAACAGCACAACAAAATGCCCCCCAGGGGATACATGGACAAGATACGCTCATGTGTCCTCAACATTCAAAATGATTTTCATATGTTTTGTCATCCTGCAAGCTATTGTTTAGCCTTCATGTTTTTATATGCAATGCTTATCAAAAATTCGGACATTTTTGCAAACAAAACAGTAAAAATAAAAACAAAAGAGCCATTTATCTGAATAACGACTTTTATTGATTGAAAATGTGCCTGAAGAGGCGAATACATTGGGAAGCAATTCCTAGAAAGAGGTAATTGCGCACAAAAGGAAAAATCTATCCTAATGGCAATGTGAACACGGCATCCACTATTTCCCAATTCTGTTATAACCCACAGATCATCAGTTTTCCTCCCAACTCCTTGCTTTCTGAGAAGAATGACTGGACGGATCACATCTTTTGAGATGGCAGACGACAAAGATTGATGAAGTACAGACGACTCAGACTGTAGTCTTCGCTTTAATCCCTCTTTTGGCTGGATCGCCCTTTCGGGTTTTCAATCCACCGGGATACCCATTTTTGCCTAAGCCGCCCTTGCGGGTTTTCGACTTACCGGGTGTACAAATTCTTTTCATTTTATCCCTAATTTTTGCCCGAACCTTTTCTTTATGTTTTTTTTGGTTCGCCGGGATGCCCCTTTTTTTGCCTGGACTCTTTTTTTCTTTTTGTCCAGCGGGTCAATTTATGCGAAGTATTTTTTGACTACATCTGAGTTAACAGGGGACGGAAAATCTTCACCATCCATAGTTGTAAGCATCAAGGCTCCACCGGAGAAGACCTTCTTCACAACATACGGACCTTCATAATTAGGAGTCCACTTGCCCCTGTTATCTGCACCGGGAGGGAGGATCCTCTTCAAAACTAGATCACCGATCTGATAGCTTCGAGGACGCACTTTCTGATCAAAGGCTCGCTTCATCCTTCTCTGATACAACTGTCCATGACATACAGCTGCTAGCCGTCTCTCCTCGATAAGGCTCAACTCATTAAACCTTGTTCGAATCCACTCGGCTTCGTCCAACTTGACATCCAATAAAACTCTCAGAGAAGGAATCTCCACTTCAACAGGTAGGACAACTTCCATGCCATACACAAGGGAGTAAGGGGTTGCCCCGGTCGACGTACGTACTGAGGTACGGTACCCATGCAGAACGAATGGCAGCATCTCATGCCAATCCTTGTACGTAACGACCATCTTCTGCACAATCTTCTTGATATTCTTGTTCGCCGCTTCTACAGCGCCATTCATCTTCGGTCTGTAAGGAGAAGAATTGTGATGTTCAATCTTGAAATCTTTACAAAGCTCTTTCATCATCTTGTTATTGAGATTCGAACCATTGTCAGTGATAATTCTCTCAGGAACTCCATAACGACATATGATTTCTTTCTTGATGAACCGGGTAACCACTTGTTTGGTAACGTTAGCATAGGAAGCTGCTTCCACCCACTTGGTGAAATAGTCAATCGCTACCAAAATGAAGCGATGTCCATTCGAAGCAGTAGGCTCAATCTTTCCAATCATATCAATGCCCCACATGGCAAACGGCCAAGGCGAATTCATGACATTCAGAGGGCTTGGTGGTACATGCACCTTATCAGCATAAATTTGACACTTATGGCACCTCCGAGCATACTTGAAACAATCGGATTCCATAGTCATCCAGTAATAACCCGCTCTCAACAATTTCTTAGCCATTGCATGTCCGCCGGCATGAGTACCGAAGGAACCTTCATGAACTTCCTGCATTAACATGTCTGCCTCGGGTCTGTCCACGCATCTGAGCAAGACCATGTCAAAGTTTCTCTTATACAGCACATCATCCTGATTCAAATAGAAGCTTCCAGCTAGCCTTCTCAGGGTTTTCTTGTCATTCTTCGACGCACCTTCAGGATACTCCTGAGTCTTGAGTAAGTTCTTGATGTCATAATACCACGGCTTCTCATCAATCACAACAGACTCGGCTGCAAACACATACGCAGGCCTCTCGAGTCGATTCACCGCAACATGTGGCACATGATTCCACCAATGAACTTTGATCATAGACGACAAAGTTGCCAAAGCATCAGCCATCTGATTCTCATCCCGGGGGACATGATACAACTTCACCTTCTTGAAGAACGTCAGTATTCTTCTGGTGTAATCTCTATACGGAATCAAATGCGGCTGGTTCGTATTCCAATCTCCGTTGACTTGATTGATCACTAGAGCGGAATCTCCATAAATGTCAAGCGTTTTGATCCTCAGATCAATGGCTTCTTCTATCCCCATGATACAAGCCTCATACTCAGCTTCGTTGTTGGTGACGTCAAACGTCAATCTGGCAGAAAAAGGTATATGAGCACCTTTATGATTGATCAATACTGCCCCAACACCGTTACCGTTCATATTCACAGCCCCATCAAACATCAGTGTCCACTTGTCATCAGGATCCGGTCCCTCCTCAACAAGAGGCTCTTCGCAATCTTTCATCTTAAGATACATGATGTCTTCATCAGGGAATTCAAACATCATAGGCTGATAATCTTCAATCGGTCGCTCGGCGAGGTAGTCTGACAGAATACTACCTTTGATGGCCTTTTGTGACGTGTACTGAATATCATATTCTGTTAGAATCATCTGCCAACGAGCAACGCGCCCGGTGAGAGCCGGTTTCTCAAAGATGTACTTCACTGGATCCATCTTAGAAATCAATAAAGTAGTATGGTTCAACATATACTGTCTCAGTCGGCGAGCAGCCCAGGCCAAAGCACAGCAAGTTTTCTCGAGCAGTGAATATCTTGTTTCACAGTCGGTAAACTTTTTGCTAAGGTAGTATATGGCATGCTCTTTTCGACCAGACTCGTCATGCTGTCCCAATACACACCCCATCGAGTTCTCAGTCACTGACAGGTACATTATCAGAGGTCTCCCTGGAACTGGAGGTATAAGGATTGGAGGTTTCTGTAAATACTCCTTTATCTTGTCAAAAGCTTTCTGACAGTCATCATTCCACTTGATCGCTTGATTCTTTCTAAGCAGTTTGAAAATTGGTTCACACGTGGCAGTTAGGTGAGATATGAACCTTGCAATGTAGTTCAACCTCCCTAAAAACCCACGGACCTGCTTTTCCGTTTTTGGTTCAGGCATCTCTTGAATAGCTTTGACTTTTGCTGGATCAACCTCAATCCCTTTCTCACTGACAATGAAGCCTAAAAGCTTCCCTGATCTCACCCCAAACGTACACTTGTTCGGATTCAACCTCAGCTTGAACTTTCTCAACCGGTCAAACAGCTTCTGCAAATTAACCAGGTGCTCCTCTTCTGTCTGCGACTTCGCAATCATATCATCTACGTATACTTCAATTTCTTTGTGCATCATGTCATGAAAAAGAGTCGTCATTGCCCTTTGATAGGTAGCACCAGCATTCTTTAGCCCAAATGGCATCACCTTATAGCAGAACGTGCCCCAAGGTGTAATGAATGTCGTCTTTTCCATGTCCTCTGGCGCCATCTTGATCTGATTATAGCCTGAGAAACCGTCCATGAAAGAGAATACCGAGGATTGAGCCGTATTATCAACCAATACATCAATGTGAGGTAATGGGAAATCATCTTTCGGACTCGCTCTATTCAAATCCCGGTAATCGACACACATTCTGACTTTGCCATCCTTCTTCGGCACAGGAACAATGTTGGCCACCCATGGGGGATAACTTGTAATAGCCAAAAAACCTGCATCCCACTGCTTCTGAACCTCTTCCTTGATCTTAGTTGCCATGTCAGGACTCGTTCTACGAAGCTTCTGCTTGACCGAAGGACATCCTTCTCTAAGAGGTAAACGATGCACCACAATGTCTGTATCTAACCCAGGCATATCTTGATATGACCAAGCGAATATCTCCACATATTCTCTCAGCATCTCAATCAGCCTCCTCTTGACAGAGTCTTCTAAAGCAGCCCCAATCTTGATTTCTCTTTTGGCGTCCTCAGTACCCAAATTAACAACCTCCAACTCCTCCTGATGAGGTTGGATGACTTTTTCCTCCTGCTTCAACAATCTGACCAATTCTGCAGGAAGTTCACAGTCTTCCTCACTCTCCTCTTCAGCTTGGTAGATGGGATTGTCGAAATCATACTGAGCCATAACAGAACTGTTCATAGTGAATGCCATAAGATCGCTTCTGCATGTTTAATGCTTTGTTTTAGAAAAAGAGTTCAATAAAGTCACAAAAAACAAAAACATTGCCATTTTTATTGTTTTGAAAAAAGATGAAAACAAAAAAATAGAAAGACAGGGATCACAAAGTTTGATTGCAAAAAATGTCCTTCATTAATGATAATCATTAAAACATTATGAGGCCCTACAATGAATCGCTACACCTTGGGCAGATCGTAGGATTTTCATGCAAAATGACAAAACAACAGAAAATTACTCTGTCAGAAGAGTAACTTGAACCACTTCTTCAGCCGTCCAGTTGTTGATAGGCCCCCCTGGTGCACACGGGCGAACCCAGTTGTCCAGATCACAATCACTGTCACAGTCTTCACTATCGGTTGCAGAGACGTCGCCATGATTCATCAGCCCAGCGCTGGTAAAAGTACTCAGACCCGCTTGACCATTCTGCCCTGCTTGGAGAGGCTCGTAACCAACGCCAAATTTGTCTTCTTTGACAGGCAAATACACCATCTTGCCCCAGCCTTCAGCTTTGCCAGAATCAACAACCTCCTTAGCCTGCTTGTAAGAAGTAATTGAAGCACCTGGCTTCCTCTGCTCAGCGTACGCCACTTTCTCAAGAGCCACAGTCTCAAACGCCTGGCATAAGGTTTCGTGGATCTCGCCATCCACCTCAACATATTTGAACGAGGATAGATGACTCACCAGAATCTCTTCTTCACCGCACACGGTCACAATCTGACCGTTCCAGACATACTTGAGCTTTTGATGGAGAGTCGACGAGACTGCCCCTGCTGCATGAATCCATGGACGCCCCAATAGACAACTGTAGGCGGGCTGGATGTCCATAACATAGAAGATGATATCGAATACCTCAGGACCTATCTTCACAGGCAAGGTAACTTCCCCACACACAGAACGTTTGGATCCGTCGAAAGCACGAATGATCAGGTCACTGGGAGTAAGCACAAACCCTTCCACATCAATCTTCTTCAGAATCTGCTTAGGCAACACATTCAGCGACGACCCGGTGTCTACCAATACGTGAGACAACACTGCCCCCTTGCACTCCATGGTGATGTGCAAGGCTTTGTTATGGTTCCGCCCTTCAGGCGGTAAGTCCAGGTTGGTGAATCCTACACCATGCCTAGTGCTCACATTGGCCATCACGCCCTCCAGTTGATTGACAGAAATCTCCTGAGGCACGTAAGCCAGATTCAACATTTTCAGCAAGGCATTACGGTGTGCCTCAGAGCACAACAACAGTGAAAGTATAGAAATCTTGGACGGAGTTTGATTCAACTGATCTACAATCTTGTAGTCACTCTTCTTGATTATCTTCATAAACTCCTCCACGTCCTTCTCAAATGTCCCCTCGGGCGCTTCCTTCTGGACAGGTTCTTCCTCAACCACAGCTTGCTTACCCTTTGCTTTGGCGAGAGCCTCAGCATTATTGTCCCTCAAAGGCTGCGGTGCGAACAGACGACCGCTTCTGGTAAAACCTCCTGGACCCCCTACATTATCCACAGCCGGACCAACAGTTGCAGGAACTCTATTCGGTAAACCAATTGTCACTGGAGTTTGATTCACTGGTCTCGTCTGACTTTCAGCCCTTCTGTAACTGCGGTGAGCATTATCATACTTCCACGGCACGACTCTACTATTCTCAACAGCCCTTCTTCCAGACGCGGCGATAGTAGTTGGAGCACTGATGGTTACAGGCACGGAAATGGTAACTGGGGTACCATTCGTTGCAGGTGCACTAACGACCCCTTGTCCACGTCCTTCAGACGGTTTAAAGTAAATGGTGATAGTTGACACTGTTCCACGATCTTTTACAGCCCTACTGAATTGCAAACAACCCTCATCCATCATACCCTGGATACCGGCCCTTAACTGGTCGCAACCATTCTCAGATTCTGCACAGCCCAAACAATCCTCATCACAGCCCGAGTAGACACCCCCATTCAGCAGACGGCCCTTCACAACTAGCAGAGAAGTCTGAACATCATCAACACTAACAACCAGATCTTCAGCTTCCTTCCCCTCAATATTGTTCACTCTATGCCCACCATGCTGAGGCATAGGGTTGTTTACGACGTTAGGCACTGGAGCGAAGTTGATCGCCTTGGCATCGATCAAATCTTGGACCTTGTGCTGGAGAGCCCGACACTTCTCAGTATGATGCCCCGGTGCCCCAGAGTGAAAGTCACAACGGACGTTGGCGTCGTACCCAGGAGGCAATACTGTAGGCGGAGCCATTGTACGCAACTCAACCATCCCCAACCTGAGTAGTTCAGGCAGCAGTTCGGCGTACGACATAGGTAGCGAATCAAAACGTCGATCAGGCATCCTTTGTCTGGGCTGATACGGACGTTGCTGTTGTTGTTGTTGCGGTTGTTGAACTCTTTGTTGTTGTTGTTGACGAGGTTGAGGTGCCGGAATGGTTACTGCAGCAGCTTGACGGTATTCACTTCTGTTCTGATCTCTGCGGTGTTGAACAGCATTAGTTTCACCCTCTCTTCGACGAGGTGCCCCAGCAAACGGCTTCTTAGAAGAAGAAGAACCAGCATCTTGGATCTTCCCAGTTTTAATCAAGCTCTCAGTCCTCTCTCCACAAATGACAACATCAGAAAAACTACCGAATGGGCAACTCCCCATTCGGTCCATAAACACACCCTGAAGAGTACCGATAAACATATCTGTCAACTCCCTCTCCAGCATAGGGGGTTGAACTCTAGCAGCCAGTTCACGCCACCTCTGGGCGTACTCCTTGAAGCTCTCATTGGATTTCTGACAAAGACTCTGCAGCTGAGTCCGGCTCGGTGCCATGTCCATGTTGTGTTTATATTGCCTCAAGAAGGCCTCACCCAGATCCCTCCAGCATCGGATAGAATCTCTCTTCAATTCCATGTACCAGTCCAAAGAAGCCCCAGATAGACTATCTTGGAAAAAATACATCCACATCTTTTCATCATCGGTATACGCAGAGATTTTTCGATAATAAGCCTGCACATGGGTGCGAGGGCAAGAAGTACCGTTGTATTTATCGAAGGACGGTGCTTTGAACTTGTAAGGGATTCTCAAACCTTCCACCAACCCCATATTGGTAACATCAAAACCGAGAGAATTCTGACATTCCATAGCTCTAATTTTCTCAGCAAGGGCATCAACTTTACGATCCCTCTCATCAACCCTTCCCAGAACGTCTTCGTCTTCACTGAGTAGAGTGAACATATCCTCTTGTCTGTCAACAATCGGAACAGGATTACGGGCCGGGGCACGGACTGCTCTGGCATTAGCGGCATCTGGAGCAATAGGTTGACCGTTGATTCGAATACCCCCCAACTCATCACCTACAGCATAGTTGTTGATGGGTACAGCAGCAGCAACATTATTATCATTGACCGGGCCTCCCTCTGGCGGAGCATGGTTGACCGGTGGAATTGCAGCCTCTTGTCTCTGAACCATGGCTCGAAGTTCTTCTTGACCTTGCGCAACCCCTTGCATCATATTCATAAACTGGGCCATGTTAGCCTTCATCTCAGCCAACTCTGCTTGAACTTGATCCATACCTCTCTGTTGATTCAGTCTTGTTGAGTAGCGGTGCGGACGTTGATCAGCTATCCTGCCTGAACAGGAACCAAGAGTGAGAAGTCACGACCAAGAACACCTGTTATGCAAAATGATATGAGTATGGTGCTAATGATGCGTATGATGCACATGATATGTTCATTCCTCAGGCATTCAAAGAGCCTGAGTCATCCTCAAAGATGGCAACCTGCAGTAAGAACAACACAGAAGCACAGAAACAACATACACAAGAGTGATGAGTACAAGGTGAAACCAACAACCTCATCTATATGAGTAACAGGATCATACAACAAAGTCGACAAAGAAAATCCAAACAATCGGAGTACAACAATGAATCCCATCCAACAAGCCTGGAGGTGATTCTCAACATACATATCAAAGATACAAGCTAAGACAAACGGCCTCCCGGAATGAGAGTCTTCAAGTACTGACACTGGTCTATCAACAGGTCACATTCTGAACATTCTGGCAAAAGAGTGATCTTCTCCTTCAGTTGTCGTCTAAGCTCTACCACTTCTCCTCCAAGGTGGTTCTCTGATGCCTGTCTCAAGTCTACTTCCTTCTTCAACTGGATGTCTTTATCTCTGAGTTGCTTCTCCAAGTCTCTGATCTTCTTCTGATAGCTGGCCTCAGCTCTCTGCAGCCTCAAGCACTCCCAGTGTTCTGCATCTAACATGCTCTCCACCTCCTCGTAGGATCTCTTCTTGCTTCTCAGTCTGCTAGCATCTTCTTCTCGCACTCCTCTGAGTTGATGAACCAAGTTCAACCTATCAGCTTTGGCTTTGTACAGCTCCATCTGGGTATCTTGCTCCTTCTCTCTCAAACGGCGATTCTCCATCAAGGCTTGCTTGTAGTGCTCCGCAGGCACACTCTCAGCAAGGATCAAAGGTGGTTGCTCCTGCAACGGCTCCATCCTATCGTAGGGTAACAACAAAGTTTCTACTCTCTCCTTGACCCAATCAGTGTAATCAGGCATAGCAACGGCGAACTTCTTCCCTAAGACAGATCCATCCTTCACACCAATAGACTTCCAAGCTCTCCCTATCTGCTCCAATCTATCCGGGTCACTCTGCTTCTCAAAATACACACTTTCTGCTACCTCAGCCTCAAGTGGTCTTCCCTTCATCACAAACCCCAGCTGGCGGAGAGAAAGAATCGGGTTGTAATTGATGCAACCCCTAGTCCCTACGAGTGGCACATTACGGAATCCTCCACAACTCATAATGACGTTACGCACATCCATCCGGTAAGATTGCCATCTGATATCATAGGAGGTAAGAGACATAACCCTCTGAGTCCACTTATGCGTGCTCTGAGCATCCACAAAAGGTCCACTGACTGGCAGGAGAGACAAGAACCATCTGAGCAAAAGCGGGAGACAACACCTGATAACCCCACCCTTACCATGCCTACTGTGAATAGCATGGTAAGTGTCAGCTAATAGAGTAGGAACTGGATTTCCTCCAATGAAAATACTGACTACAGCATAGTCAACAAAATTTGGCATACTTGGAAACAGGACGATCCCATAGATCATGACGGCCAACTGAGCATGAAAGGCTTCCCAGCTTCCCTTCTCTGCTTCTTCTCTAGCTACCCTCAACAGAAACTTCAAAGGCAATCCTACAACATCCCCGCTGGACTTCCAACTATCACTGACTTCCTTGATACCCAAATGGAGAGCTCTGGCAATAACTCTAAAGTCAACCTCTTTTGGGACGTCCAAAAAAGGAACCTGATGCTGAATAGGGATACCCAATAGAATGGAGTACTCCTCAAGAGTAGGCGCCAACTGATAATCTTGAAAGGTGAAACAATGAAGCTCTGGGTCGTAGAACTGTAGAAGAGTCTGCAACGGCATCGGATCGACTACCATCTTCAACAGGGTCAGAATATCTCCATACTGGTCAACAAACCCCTTCTGGTTACCACTGGTCATAAGGTTGCTCAACTCAAACAGAGACGTCAAAGGTTCACGGTGAAAGCTGTAGGAGCAAGTCTTCCGCTTCAACTCTGGGACTGTTGCCATCTCTATCAGTGAACAAGCTCTGGAATGTACCTGAGAAATGATATGCATGCAGGGATTAGTTTTTTTTTGTTTTCTTTTTCCCCTTTTCTTTTTTTTTTTTTTTTTTTTTTTTATTGCGTTTCTTTTGAAAAATAAATATGCTATGATGCAAATGATGCAGACACGACTGGTTGGCTGTGTCTCTCAGAACACAGGATCAAAGCTTCGGCTTGAACTCGGAACCACAAATTCATCTGAAACCCAAAGTCATCTGAGACCCCAAAATTCTGAACCAATAGTCACCAACAGGATCGCAAGTCACCAACAAGTCACTAACAAGTCACCAACTGTACCTGTAATAATGATCATTCCCTCCCCACTCACGGGTGTCGTCTAGGCCAGGGTAAGGTCGAGAGAAACGCAGCATAAATAACCTTTCGCAGAACATCATCATATACACACCCGAAGTATGTAACGATAATGTCCCACCAGGGTCTGAACTGCTCGTGATATCAATGTTCCGCTAAGTGGCGCAATACCACCCGCTTCCCATGAATCACTCTATTCCTAAGTATCCTAGATTTCACTCATAGCCTGGGTATTGGGCCTTTGACCTCATGTAACTCCCATCCCAACAGAGAGAAACAGACAACCAGCCAGATGAATAATGAATGAATGCAAACATTAATGCAAACAATAAATGCAAACAGTAAATGCAAATATATACAAATGAATGCAATAAATAACAGCACAAAGCAACCAAAGCCCTAACCTAGAGAGCGCTAGGAGAGACTCGCTTAGGGAAGATGGACCAGCATAGGTCAACTTCTCTAGATATCCCCAGCAGAGTCGCCAGCTGTCGCATCACGCGAAAAACCGGCGGGAAACAAAGAACAACAGAGCCGCCACCGTGCGTTATTTATCCCAAAAGAGGGAAAGGAAACGCTCAGAGTAAACCTGGAAAAGACATGGTCTCGCGACCAAAGAGAATGGGATCGGGAGTCGGTTATGCGAAGGGAAGGTATTAGCACCCCTACGCATCCGTCGTACTCGACGGGATCCACGCATAAAAGGAAGGGAAATGGTTGCTAAAACACTGCTCAAACACACACACACTGGCTGAAAGAGACACAAGAAAACAGACTGAAACTGACTCGGCAGGATATCGTATCCTGGGCCTACTTAGTCTATCAGGCATAGACATCAGAGTCGAAGTAGTTCGGACTGGGGAAACGACACATGCTCGCTAGGATATCGCATCCTATGCATACGTATCTCCTCGGACGAGAGAAGAATCAGAGCATTCGTAGCTCAGCTGACACGCACACAAACAAACACTGGCAAAGGCAAACATGGAGCCCGAATGCCAATCACTGGACTTACATCAGCATCCGAACCAAAACACACCCACACTGGAACCCGAATGCCACTCGATAGACTTACATCAGCTTCCAAGCACACAACAACACACAAAGAGGCAAACGTGGAGCCCGACTGCCAATCACTGGACTTACGTCAGCATCCGAACCAACAGACCCACCCTGGAACCCAAATGCCACTCGATGGACTTACATCAGCTTCCAAGCACACAACAAGACAAAACAAAGACACAGGCGCCCGGAGAGATCTGCTCATCTCCTGCCTACGTACCTCATCCGGTATGAGGATCAGGGCGACGTAGTTCCCCTACAGAGGGATAAAGGACTAGCCTAACCAGATAACAGAGGGAGACACAACACTAGGGAGACTACAACTCGAGCCTAGATGTTGTCATGCAAAACCATCCCTAAGTTAAGGTTTCTAGCTAACTTGCACAGGAAGCAAGCCTATCCTAAACATGACTTGCACAGGAAGCAAGCCACACACACACTTAACTTGCACAGGGGGCAAGCCAAGCAAAACCTAACTTGCACAGGAAGCAAGTCTAAACTAACCCTAACTTGCACAGGAAGCAAGTCAAACAAACATACAAGCACAGGTAGCACACACTATATACAAACAAGGGGCTCAAACAAGGCTAGGTTTTAGTCGAGGGGTCATATCAACCTCAACAAACAAACCTCTGGAACTGGGTAGATGTTGCTCTTAACCTTGCCATTGAGGGGCTAAGGTGAAGCAGATGAAAGGTGAGTGAAGATAAGACTTCACAGCTCTTATCCCTGGCCTGGGAGAGCTTAAGACAAGAATGTGTGGGTTCAGAAAGTGGGAACCCTTCTACACATTTGATACTGACTCAACTGTACAATTGCACAAGATCTTGGGTTTGTATCTGCAATGCATCAACACAGTGGTGTGAGCAGAGCAGATGACACACAGAATAGCAGGGGATAGATTGCTTATCCCTTGGTTCTGCCAATTGCCTCTTCACTTAGGAGGTCTTTGACTATGTACAAGGACGAATTAAACATACACAAACATTGCCTCTTAAGGAGGACTTCAGACAGTTGCCTGGCCAAGTAACAGGCCAGGTCTTCCAGACTACATGAAGATTAAGGGATATACCTCAATGCAAATTGCTTATACAAGCAAATCAAAGCAAAAAGTTCACAAGGAACTAAGCAACTAAAAGCACCTGAAATAGTCAAGCAGATGTTAGTATGCAACTCAAATCAAAGCAAAAGGAAACAAACATTAACAGTTAGTCAGAAGCAAATGAATGTGCAAGGCACAAGGCTTAAGGCTTGAGAGCCAAGCCACCTACAAAACAACAAGTTAGACAATGATATTCAAGCAATCTCAATCAAAAAGAATTGGCCTCATTGGTCACTTGTTGGTCAACCTGAAAACACAAGCTCAAAAGTGAGTAACAGGACCACTAGGGCAAGCCTAGGGTCAAAAGAGAATGAAAAAGTCAAAACAGCAAAGGGCAAGCATTAAAAATCATGTTTAATCAATCAAGAAACAATCCCAATTGGGTTCACATTCATATCAATTACAATCATCATTTCATGAACAATTTAAGTCAAAGCATGGCAAACAGAAACTCATAGGAGTCAACAGAAAGACTTGCATCAAAAGTCAACTCAAACATTTCCAAAAATCACCAAATAAATCATGAACAATCCTAACACATAACATGGTAAGCATGTCAAATTTCATCTCATTTGGACAAGTGGAAGGAAGTCAATAAAAATCAGAAAGTCAAAGCAATTTTGAACATGCTTAAGGAAGTCAACCAAACATGCATCAACTTGAAAAATTCATAAATCAGTGATGGTGTATGATAAATGAATGGGACTAAAACCATGGCAAAGCTTAAGATGTCTAGTTATCTCATGTAAAATTTCATGTCCATCTAATAAAGTATGAGGATTTCACAAATGAAATGGCAACATGCATCACAAGAAGTCAACATTTTGGTCAAACAGGGGAGAAAAATCTCAAACGAATAGGAAATGGCACAATCAATTCTAAGAAAAATCACAAGTCAACTAGACATATAAGAGAAGGTTCATGCAAAATTTCACATCAATTGGAGTTCAAGAAGCATGGTAATGAAAATCATGAAGTTGGACATCAATGGTGTGACACAAATTGTCACACCCTAATTCAAAAACTCATAACTCACAAACCAGCAATGATAAATTCATAAACTCTACACCAAAATCACCATGAGTGTGTCTAGTTTAAGCACAACAAATTTGGGAGCCATTGGATAAAGTATCACCATTTCACAAATGTTTTGGCAAAGTGTACAAAATATGCATACATGTCACAAACCCTAATACCATTTAAAATCCAGCCACCCAAAAAATCAGCAAAAATAAATGATAAAAAACTAGGAATCAAGATGAAGATGATGCAAAAATTCCCACTAAATTTGGATTTGAAATGGATGATTTATGAGTTTTTGAAAATTGTAAAGGAAATGAAATAAAGAAAAACGGAAATGCAAGGAAGTGTTATTGATTAATAATTATTATATAAAAAAAAAGAAAACGAAATGCACTTTGCTGAGCATAAGGCCTCAGCGTTCCACTTGGCTTTTATGTCCTGGTCAATAGGACTCCAGCGGGACCCACGGTACATGGGCCAATGGAAAAACAGCATGGTAAATGCATGGCAGTGTGTTGGCAGTAAAGCAGACATATCACTCATACCCTAGGCCAACATAAGTGGTACGGTATGCTGTAGCTAGCAATGAATTACAAAAGCTGAAGCTGGGCCACTGTAGCAATTGGAGATAAAATAAGACAAAGGCTTGGAATAAAAGAGTAAACGACCAATTAATAATCCTCGGACCAACAGCAACAGCGCACAAAATCCCAGCCAATCAAAATACTCCTTTTAAAAAAACAAACCAACATGCACAGCGGTATGTACTACCCTTCATATCTTAAACGGCATGGCTACAGTAGAAATAAAATGCCCATGGCCCACTTTTACCCAGCCAAATACAAAACATATTGCATACAAAACAAAACCCAACGGATCTAAGTGGCAACGCTACAGAAGAAAAAAAAATGCCCAGCATGCCTAAAACAAATATACCCAGAATCATATGCAGCAAGCACACACGGTATTCATACTGTTCATCACAAAATTTCCAGCAACACTAAAATTGTACCAAAACCAAAAACCAATATATCAAGATGCTAATCTAAACATGCTCAAACCTAAACCAAACTCCATTAATCTTAAATCATACTAAAATGAACAAATCATGTAAAAATATAGATGAACATCAAATTTGGATTTCAAATTTCTCTCTCAATTCCTAACCGTTTCCTTTGATTCAAAGCTCAGTAAACTCATGGCAAAAAGATCTACAAGATGTAGTTCATGATTTAAAAAATGGAGAGATTTGATATCTTACCTGATTTTGAAGAAAGAGTTGGAACAGTGGTTGTTTGGTTGCAAAAGGGCGAAACAGATGTACACAAAGTCCTCAGATGATGTATGAATGAAGTTGTTTAGCTCGAGAGTGCTTGAAAGAACCCCAAATTAGCTCTGCCATTGATGAATGCTTCATGTAGCAGCATGCTTTTGCTTGGTTACAGCTGGGAAAAGGTGCTTGAAATGTGTTCAAAAGGTTGCTTGGATGATGAATAAACAATGTCCAGATCGTGGCCTTTGAAGTTTTTGGAAGAATTTGAAAATATGTTAAGAAATGGATTTTTGAGAGAATGAATGAGTTTTTGTGTTTGGAGGCTGCAGCTAGGGTTTTCAATTGGCAGAAAAAATGATATATATCTGCTGTTTTGTGGTACTGAATCAAGGTCCATGAAAATGTGGGATAGAGTTGGTAAAAAAGTGTACTTTTGGCCAATTTTCAAGCAAGTTAGGAATGGCTATGTGTACTGCACGAAAATGACTTCCAACAAGTCTCAAATGTCATTTCTGAACATATTCCAATGGCCAAAGTGATTACAAATGGTTATTTTAAAAGGTCAAAATTTCACTTCACTTGAAATTAATTCAAGTAAGTCAAAAAATGCCATTTTGATCCATGAGGTTTTGGTGCATGAGGGTTACATTTTTGGAAAGAGGGGATCAAATGTGACTTGTAGGAAAAAACCCCACCCAAATTGGCCAAATGGTTTGAGAGATATGGCCTTTTGAAGTTCAAGAATTTTTGAAAATGAATTGATCATAACTTGCCAACCATACATGGGAATTGAGAGTTCTTGGACTTTTTGGAAATGGGAGAACAAGATCTTCAACTTTCATGTTGGGCAAAAATTCATTTGAAGCTTGTATCATGATGTAAGTTTGAGGATCAAGACTTTCCATTTTTGGTAAATTTCAGTTACAGGTCAAGTTTCCCTTTTTGGAAATTTCTGATCTGGCTTCAAATTCCTCCATGATGGTGTTTGACATGATATATGAAGACTATATGGACATGAATGAGACCTCTCAAACCAATTTCCATCATCAAATCACTGATTAAATGGACAGTTGACCAACAGTTGACTTTTAGGGTTTCTGACTGATTGTGCATTGACTGATGACTTCTGAACATCCAATCCTTGACTAAAACACTTCAAATGGATCCCCAAGTCATGTGAACATGTTGGACCAACCCTAGGGCCTTGGCTCCTTGAGAATTGTGCTTGCTTGCTTGACTGACTGATCTCCTGACCAGTTTGACCTAATTTCTTGATTGGCTTGCACCTGAGGCAAATGGGACAATGCAATGCTATGCAGTGGACCATGTTATGCTATGACCTAATATGAGAATGTATGTACAATGATAGGTGCAAATTTGAGGTGTTACAATATGGTATTTGATGGCGTTGTAAATCAATACGGAAATGGTATTGGGGCGGTAATCATTACGCCTCAGGGCACACATATTCCTTTTACAGCAAGGCTAACTTTCAAGTGCACAAATAATATGGCTGAGTATGAGGCCTGTATTATGGGATTGGAGGAATGCATTGATCTTAGAATCAAGCATCTTGATGTATATGGTGATTCGGCCCTCGTTGTTAATCAGATTAAGGGTGAGTGGGAAACGAATCAGCCTGGCCTCATTCCATACAGAGATTATGCGAGGAGGATTTCAACGTTCTTTACTGAGGTTGACTTCCATCATATTTCTCGAGATGAGAATCGGATGGTAGATGCCCTTGCTACACTTGCTTCGATGATTGTGGTCAGACTTTGGAATGAAGTTCCCAATATTACCGTGATGCGCTTGGATAAGCCAACTCATGTGTTTGTGGTAGAGGAAGTAAAAGATGACAAACCATGGTATTATGATATCAAGTGTTTTCTTCAGAACCAGACTTACCCACCCGGGGTGTCTGTGAAAGATAGGAAGACTTTAAGGAGATTGTCGGACAGTTTCTACCTCAATGGTAATGTGCTTTATAAGAGAAATTTTGACATGGTTCTGCTCAAATGCGTGGATAGACACGAAGTGGACTTGTTAATGACTGAGGTCCATGAGGGTTCATTTGGTACTCATTCCAATGGACATGCCATGGCTAGAAAGATGTTGAGAGTAGGCTACTATTGGCTGACAATGGAGTCTGACTGCTGCAAATATGTGAAGAAATGCCATAAGTGTCAGATTTACGCGGATAAGATTCATATTCCCCCGACACTTTTGAATGTGATTTCATCACCATGGCCTTTCTCCATGTGGGGAATTGACATGATTGGCATGATAGAGCCGAAAGCGTCCAATGGACACAAATTTATTCTCGTAGCAATCGATTACTTCACCAAGTGGGTTGAAGCGGCATCATATGCAAATGTGACCAGACAGGTGGTCGTGAAGTTTATCAAGAACCAACTCATATGCCGCTATGGAGTGCCAGACAAGATCATTATTGATAATGGATCTAACTTGAACAACAAAATGATGAAAGAGCTGTGTAGCGAATTCAAGATCGCGCATCATAATTCTTCTCCTTATAGACCCAAGATGAATGGGGCTGTTGAAGCTGCTAATAAGAATATCAAGAAGATTATCCAGAAGATGGTTGTTACGTACAAAGATTGGCATGAGATGTTGCCATTTGCTTTACATGGATATCGTACGTCTGTCCGCACTTCAACAGGGGAAACCCCTCTCTCTCTTATTTATGGCATGGAGGTTGTACTCCCTGTAGAGGTGGAGATCCCATCAATGAGAGTCTTGATGGAAGCCAAGTTGACTGATGCTGAATGGGTTCAGAGTCGTTATGACCAGCTGAATTTGATTGAAGAGAAGAGATTGACTGCCACGTGCCATGGCCAGTTATATCAGCAAAGAATGAAGAAAGCTTTTGATAAGAAGGTCAAGCCTCGTGTGTTCCGAGAAGATGACCTTGTGCTCAAGAAAGTCTTGTCTTTCGCGCCCGATTACAGGGGCAAGTGGACTCCAAACTATGAGGGTCTGTATGTTGTTAAGAGAGCCTTTTCAGGCGATGCTTTGATACTTACAACTATGGATGGGGAGGATTTCACTCGTCCTGTGAATTCAGATGCAGTCAAGAAATACTTCGCCTAAAAAATACAAAAAAAACTGAATAGCTCGCTAAGTTGAAAACCCGAAAGGGCGGCTTAGGCAAAAATGAGCGTCTCGGTGGATTGAAAACCCGAAAGGGCGATCCAGGCAAAAGTTAGAGACACAAAAAATATATAATAATGATATATGTATCCCGCTAGATTGAGTACCTCATCCTGGGGCAATCTAGGCAAAAATTAGGGATTTGGCAAGTAATTGCATTCTGACAAGACTTTGTTCTACAACTATCGTCCGTCAGAGATTCTTGCTCATTATCAACCAAAGCTTCAAATACATCGGATTCAGAGTTGGTGGAGAAATGGTCATTATGTTCAATGTAGCCCTTTTCCAATATATATCACCAATTTCAAATTTGTAAAGATCTATGGAGTTTTGCCATTCGCAGACTACCATTCTATCAAATACATTTGAGCCTTTTATCCAATTATTGGCACTCTTATCTGTTTCTATTCAACAAATGTTTTGCATGTTTTGATTAAGAAAATATCATTGTTTTAAACAATCAAATTTTTCATAATTTGTTTTTAAACAAAGTGAACATTCACAATGACGAAAGGATACTTAGGAGATCCTCAGTGCTCTCCCAAGGGTGGTACGATCCCCAACACGGTAAGATTTTGTCCATATTCCTGGCATGACTGTATCTCCTCCCTCCGGAACCTTTTGTGGTTTATCCTACCAAGTGCATTGCTTGTTGAGAGTCACCTTTCTTCCCTTCAGCAGAGTAGCAATCTTTCTTCCTCAGCAACTTGGATCTTTTTGGGCAAGAGCGGTATTTGGTGGTTGATCCCGATAAATCCTTTATCTCCTCGGATAGATTCCCCAGTAGAGTTATTGGTGTGGTGGACCTTGTCTGTGATAACTCTCGTCCCCAGCTGGAATGATTGATGATTCATCCCCTGCAGAGTTCTTTGCTTCCTGGTATCTCTGATCCCCAGCAGATTGGATACTCTCCGATGAACTTGGCTTTCTCTCTTGAGATGTAGTACCGGGTGGTTGATTCCTGGACCTGGTTGTGTTAGATATGTCTGTTTGTCAGCATACATCATACATAAACCACGCATATACATGCATAATCATAACATTCAGATATTCATGTTGCATTCTTTGCCATATATCGTTGTTTGCTGTCTCCTGCTATTTGGTGATATATTTCCCTAAGCAGATGTGTGTGTCTGATCTCTCCATATAGAGTCAGCTCCATAGGCAGAAAGCGTCTATCCTTTCTTCCATATTCCCCACCGATTTATATCCTCATGGATGTTGATTGTTTTTGTTCCTTCCCAACACATATATTGGGATGAGTTTCCCCATTGAGTTGTATCCTCACCGGGACAAGTCTTGATTTGGTGTGCCTCTCTAGTTTGATTCTAGATCGGTCTCTTGAGACTCTTTTCCTGTTTCCCCGTGGTAAATGAATAATTTCTCAATAATTAGTAATTATTATCCCCGGCGGAGTCTGTGGTTCTCTACCCTCATACCGGTAGTCGTAAACCCTATTTCTTCCCTTTTTGTAGAGTAATTATTTTTGCTCATCTTTAATTGGTGTCAGTTATCTTCATCTAATATTCGGTGATGATATCCCCTCATCTGCCTGTTGTTGTTGGTGACGATTGTTTCTCTCCTGGATTGGTCATCATTATATACCCAGTTTCGGTATCCCGATGCCTTTTCTTTTCGGTCGATTTATCCTTTATTAACCCAGTAACTGGTTGTGGATAATCGTCCATGCGAGTATATTATCTACATTCTGACGGTAATAGATAGTATACCTCATGCACTCTTTGGTCGAAGCTTTGTTCTTCCCCAGTCGAGTAAGATTCGTATCCCCTTTGTGGAGTCGAATATCCATCCTGTAATCAAGTTTGCTTTTAGCCCTCGTTTGGATGATGAGTGTTTTAGGAATATTCCCCAATTCACGTCTTGGTTGGTCACCTATTATATGCCCAGTAACCGGTATCCCTGGTGTTCCTTCCTCTCTGCTCCCTATTATGACTTTTTGTCCCCTGTGGAGTCAGAGTTCCTGAGTTGAAATATACCTTTTAGGTCTTCCTCAGACGTTTTGAAGTTTTGATATCTCTCACCCTTATACCGGTCTTGGATACTCATCTTTTCCTGAGCATGTTGTATCTCTCATACTTGGCGTTCAGATCACATGTCTCTTTGAGCTTATTACCCAGTAACCGGTAATACCTCATCTCGCTGCTTCCCCAGGAGAGTCTTTTTAGACATCCCCAGCGAAGTCCCTTAGTGGATTGTTTTCATCCGGATTTTATCCGAAGTTTCCGTTGTGGACAGTTTTTGCTGTATTGGCATATTCCCCAATACATGCATCTTCGAGTCGGCTCAAGTCTTTCTAATGGATTTATTCCCTTTGGAATTCTGTTCCCCAAGCTTTGAGTCGTGACCTGCTCGCGCATTTTTATCCCTTTTCTATCCCCAGGAGAGTCCCCAGGGTCTTGGTCCCATGGAGTGAATTGCTCATATGGATTATCAATGGCTTCTGATTTCTTTGCTTTTGTGGACACATATCTCCACAGAGTGTTACCATTTTTCATACCTACATTTGCATCATGAGGTCTCTTAGGGACCAAAATTCGTCTCTTTGTTATTATTTAAGCCCATTCTACCCCGTCGAGACGAAGATTTTAACCTTCACTTCTCTGGCTAGAATGACCTTAAATAGGGGCATCTGTAAGACCCCAATTTTGACCCTAAGATCCCTCATGGCATCATAACATTGCATTTGCATTGCCTCAAGGATCTTTAGCATCTTGGTTCCCTTTGCCTTTGGGTGGGACTCCTTGTGATTGGTTTGAGATCACCAAGCATACTTGAATTATATATCATTGTTTCTCTTATTTTTGTTTACTAACCAAAAGCATAAAAATGTATCACTAATATCTTTTGTTTGAAACTTGAGTATCATCCAAGACGCTTTGCAGATTCTATTCGGGTGATCAGACAATACAAGGGAATGGCGTGGGTTACTTCCAACATGTTCCAATGGGATCTATTCACCATTCAAAATGCTAATCTGGAAGGAGCAAAAATCTGTCTCTGAGCTGTCATGCTCATTAGGCGAGCAGACTGGTTCGCTAAGTGAACTGAACTGTCATGATCGCTAAGCGAGCAGATCCTTCGCTAGGCGAAGCGCGCGCATTTTGGAAAATAACAGAAAATTTTGGGCTTGATTCTGAGCCCACCAAGCCACCAAAATCAGGTTATAAATACCAGAGCTTCATTTGAGAAAAGGGAGACTAGAGACTATTACAAACCCTAGATTATCAGAGAGAGAGACTACCTGACAGAGAACTCAGGGCAACCTCCAGGCAGCTCTGAAAAGTTCACTCTGACTCACACACTTTTTTCACCTCCGTCTCACGCAAACCTTGACATTGCCTTGCAAACCCAGCCGTGCCATTCGATTCTAATCGATCTCTCCAGTCAGGTTTGCCCTTATCCCCATTACTCTATGCTTTTAATTTGAATACCCAGAATGTGTGAGGTATCGTTCAGTTTTTGCCCACGGGTTTAGATATGCATGAATGTGTAAACAATACCTTGAATGTTTTGATCACTTAATTTCTGAGATGGATGCCATAGGGTTTGGAGTCCCTAAAATCGTACTGTTATCAATGGGAAATCCAGAACCCGCAGGCGCTCGCTAGCACCTTCGCTAGGCGAGCCTGCAGCGAAGCTTCGCTAAGCTTTCGCTAGGCGATGCAGCCGCGATCGCGACAGTAGTTGTTTTTTTTCCTGTTTGCTCTAACCTGTTTTGTGTTTGTTATGACATTGTTTTCTCCTAATTCCGTCATATTACTCTAATCTGTTTGTTGAGTGTTTGTGAGGGCTCACATACTCTTGCAGAGATAGCTCGCTTGGTATTCCACTTTATTTGTGGGGTACCACCTGGAGGTCTATTCCGATTACCTGTACTGACTCGCTTTCTTTGATGATGTTTAGGTTGGAAGAGTCTTTGGGTTTCTTATTTATCTAATTCCTGTTACTTCGGATCTTTATCCGTACGGTAGATCTCTCGATCCCTTTACTTTTCCCGCATGTTACCAATTTCTTAGGTTTCGTATAGCCTCTCGTGGCATGTCATTTAAGGTAGCGCGGTTCCTTCATCTAGGACTGCCTTTTTGCATGAGCGTTCCTAAAACGCAAACAAACTCATTGATTTTTCTTCTCCTAAGAACACGTTTACTCCTTCTACTACAGGAGAGTAAGTCTCCAAAGGTCGAGCATCCAGTAGATTGCGAAGTAACGTCGTTCATCCCAAAACTTAACCCGTAGTTAGTCGAACTACGTTTCGCTCTGATTCTCATTCCAGATGAGATACGTAGGCATAAGATGCGATGTCTTACCGAGCACACTCCTCTTTAACCCATAGGTAGCCGAGCTACGAAGACTTTGATTCTTAAATTCAGATGAGATACGTATGCAGTGGATGCGGCATCCGTGCGAGTCATTTTCTTTTGACCCTTCTTTTAATAAGTAGTACATTAGATAAACATATACGCTTTTCTCATCCCTTCAATCATGTTTGCACAAATAAATTTTCACGAAAAACAACAACCTTTGCAACAAATGTGAAAAGGGCTCCCTAGGAGTACCTAGGATGTTTTGGGTGCCTAACACCTTCCCATTGCATAACCAACCCCCTTACCCAGATCTCTGACATCTTTACTAGTTTTTGATTCGATAAAACTTTTAGGTTTTTGTTCGCTTTCTAACCATTCCTTTGGATAAATAGAAGTGCGGTGGCGACTCAACTTGTATGATTTACCTTGGATTTAGTCAATATCTCTAATGGTAACGAATACCCCGCTACACACATCCACTCTTCTCTACTTGCTCCACTTGAAATACATCTATGCTCCATAACCTTCAACTCAATCTTGAAGGTTCTATTGGCAGCCATAGGCACTTTAAGGACCATAACTCCATTTGCATCCATAATATGCAGTCCCTTGTTTTCAGCATTCTTTGAGTTGTTGTAGCTGTTATCCCGTAGTTGTTTGCTGCTACAATTCCCTTTCGTGATCATGACCAATAATGTATTCTATTCATCAAACTCTTGTCTTGCAACCTTGACTTCATCCCCTTGAGATTCCTTCTTGTTTGTATCGCACTCTTTTGCAATATGACTGAATCGTTGACACTTATAGAACTGCTCCTTGTCTTGTCAAACTTCTTCCTTTCACCTCTAACACTGCCTTGACCACCATATTTGTTGTAGCTGATCTCACCCATTTGACAAGTCGAACTCTTTGAATTTTGGGACTCTCTTCCACCAAAATTCTGAAAATTCCCTTTGCTCTTCATGAGTCATTTTCCTTTCGATCTCGTGTCCGAAACGACCTTGCAAAGTGATCTCCGTCTTTGCCTTATCATTATTCCTCTCTTCCATCATTTGCTCATGAGCCTCAAGAGAACTTTGCAACTTCTCTTTGCTCATCGTCGCGAGATCCTTCGACTCCTCAGTCTCCATGACTATATTGCCAAATCTTGGTGTTAAAGAACGCAAGGTTTTAGCGATAACATACTGATCCATAACAGTTTCTCCGCATGCCTTCATAGATTCACAAACCGAGTGATTCTCATTGTGAAATCGTTGATTGTCTCCTTTTCCTTCATTTAAATCAATTCGAGTTGATGTTTGTGAGTTTCTAACCTCACCACCTTTTCCTTGTCAGCCTCTGCATATGCCTTATCTAAGATCTCTCACGTTTGCTTTGATGATTCGCAATCACCAACTTTCTCAAAGTTGTCGCCATCAAATGGTTAACCGATTACACCTGCGAAAACACTATATTTTTGCTACTTGAATGAACCTCAAACCTTACTGTAATCGATTACCTACCCGCATTAACCAATTACAACATTTGAATTAATTAAAAAATACCAATAGATATTTTATTTTAATGTTTGAGTATTTTTGTTAATTTTTAGGAATAGGACATAATTATTTAATTCATTCAATTGCATTCAAATTAAACGAAACGAAATGAAAATCAAAGGATTTTATGAATTCAATCATATTTCCATTCATCTCATCAATTATATATAAATACAAACAATAAAAACTACCACTCTATAATATTCTAAGCTTTGCCTTATCCTTGATACATTATCATTTGGTTGCTTTTTTAAGGGATGGCATGTGCAGCTAGTGAATTAGCAGCTTAAACACAAAACTGTTTTATAAAAAGTGTCTAACTTGTTTAGTCATACTCCTACATGCTTTGTGGTGAATTTTAAAGACAATTCCAGCCTATTTTGCTAAAAGCTTAATTTAATGAAGTTCTACTTTTTCCTGTTTATCAGTAATTAAGGTCAACATAATCAACTTATCCTTGAAACTAGATCTGCCCACTTTCTGTTGAAATAGTGACATGCACACAATGTGAAACACTTAGGCAAAATTCGGCCGTCAAAAATATATGATTGTTAGTTACAATTATTTTTTGGCTCAACCTTAAATTAAAAGCAAATTAAAATATTATTTATTTTGGATTTGTAAATGTTGCAAACCTTTCGCCGACAGCAGCGTGGTCTTCTCCGTCGCTAATGCCCACTGCTCTTTTCAAGATTGTTTTGAGATATTTTTAATGTAATCTCGTGTGCATGGCTAAGCTTGCCTTTTCTTCACGCATTCAGTTAAAAAACTTATGCCAATCCCCATGAAAGTTGTACTATTATTCATATTATTGTAATTGATTTGATCATAGGACCTACTGGGGATGGACAAACCGGTGTCATCCGGTCCGAACCCGCAAAACCAGTATAAAATAAAGGAAAAATAGAGCTGATGGTGCTGATTTAATTTGGGACGGTCAAGATGATTGAATTAGACATATATATTCGAACCCGTCCATAAATATTGTTATTCATTAGTCATATATTGTATTTTTATCAAAACTATTTCATTTCTTATATTGTTAATAATTTGAGATAGAGGTTTTTTATTCTCTCTCTAACAAAATAAACCTAATTGATCGTCATTTTAGTGCCGCCTCCTCAAAATCTCATCCTCTTTCATTTTGTTCATCTTTTTTCTTTCTTATATCTTCTTCACACTTTGAACTTCATTTTTGTCTAGGCTCTTTTCAAGATGTTCAAGCACTTGTTCATTGATTTAAATCCTTTGTACTCCTTAAATTTTACTTCCCTTCATCTACAAGTGGGTTTCATTCACCATATCAAAATTGTTTTGATAGCTACCCATAACACAAATTTGAATGATATTTTGTTTTGATTGCTATCCATAACACATATCTAAACGAGATTGATTCTTCAATCTTCTTGAGATGATCTCCTTTTGACATTGATTCTATATGAGAATATAAGGGTTTTATTTTTCTTTTGAGTAGATCTTTTGTATTTTATTTTGAATTTTATAGTTTTTCTAATAAGTGATTATTCCTACCTTTAACTTTTGAGAGTTTTCATGGATTTATTGACAGATTTTTTTAATCAATTTTTAACTGAAACCGTAGAATCCACCTGCCGCAAAAACGTAACTTGTTCAAACCGAATCCTTTTCCGGACGAAATTGGGTTGTCTTTTTCTAATCTTGGGTTTTATCATATTTGAATTTTGAATTTTGAATCCGAATCTGACCCTATTTGACTGTTTGTGCATCCCTAGGACCTACCATAAATTTAAATGCATATCTTTTATCGATACAATAAATTTTAAAAAGTATTGCTCTTTTAAGTCAGTTTAGTGTCTATCTCTGCAGAGACATCAAAGGCAAGAGTCCGGGTTTGAATCTGTGACATCTCACTTGTTCATCTTTAAAGTATAAATTTCAATAAGTAGATCATTTGACAAAAAAAATTAAGAAATTATTTAATCTATTTACCTGTTGTGTTTTAATTATGCATAATTTTAAAAGTAATAATTAGTTGGGTTAATTTTAATAATAAAATAAATTTTATTTATTAAAATATTATTTTTAATAGTTATTTTTTTGATATTGTAAAAAATAATAATAAATATTAAAAATGCACTTTGAAAGTTAAGAATTTGAATTCAGATAAAATGATATATGAGTTGATGGAGTAGTTAGATGAAATAAAATATAAACAAATTTTGTAATTAAAAGTTAATAAATATTATTAGTATTTTAAAATAACAAATAATTTAAGATGGATAAATACAAAAAATACATTTATAATAAAAACGAAAGAAGTATTCTTGCAGGTCACTCTTTAAAAACGCACGTTATGTGGGTTGCTTAACGTGGTTCCAAACAGACGCGTAGATTTATTGTTAAAAAAAATATGTCTGGTTTTGTCATGCATGCCTCTGGTTCGGTTTCTAGTAGAAAAGAATAGAAGAGTTTTTATAGGACATCAATAATATAGAAAATAGGCGCATTAAATATCTCCCTCATAATTAGCAAACATTTCGCAAGGAAGTCTTGACGTATGACAATATGTTTGACATTAATGATTTATCTCGACCGTTTATGGTGCAGTTCACGCTTCCCTACATCTTGGATATTGTCATACCCCAAAATTTTCCATCCCCTTTTCACTTTTCATCTAACCTATGACTTGAGATTCATTTGTACTCATTCGCGCCGCATTCATGTGCATCATTCATTCATGTTAACACTTGCTAATAATCATCATAAACTCAAAGTTTGTGGCTAATAAAATCTAAGGTTTGCCTGTGGGTCAAGCCCTAGAGGCGTGGTATGTCTTATCATATGGGACCATTAGGGTGAAACCCTAATTTCTTGATCTTTGGGACTTTGATTCAAAGAGATTACATCATAACATTTATCTGTGCATCAAAAGCCTAATTCTTAACTATGGTACTATGGGGCCTTGTGATTGACCTTTTGAGCATTGATTTGATCATCTAAACCCTAATTGTGGGTCGATGAGTTATGAGATTGACTGTGGAGCTTTATGCTTGGTTTGGAGACCTTGATTAGGGGGTGTATATCATGGAACCCTAATTATGCATGCTTGGTACTTATGTGCCATTTAAGCTCGACTTTTGATCATGGAATTGACTGAAACTCTAAGTCACTGGGAAGAGGTTACTGACCATCTTGTCATGCATCATCAAACATTAAACTTGCTATTGTGCATAAAATTCATTCATCTAACCTACATGCCCACTTATTTGGGATTTCATCTGCTTCAAGGTTTGGTCATTGCATCCATTCATATGGTGTTTTCAAAATCTTTGGTCTTTGATTAATGGTCATTGCTTCCATTCATATGGTGTTGTCAAGATCATCAATCACTGGTCATTGATTCTTGGATTCGTGCTTGCATTAGTGCATTGGTCTTTTGGTTCTTGGTTTGTCTTTAATACATTGAGATTCTTAAGGCATTGTGGCTCATTCATTAGTGGTACATCCATGCATTTTAGTCCATTTGATCAGGTTCATTCATGTTGCTTAGCATTTGCACATAAATTATTGTTTCATTTAAGTCATGCCATATTCATTTAAAACTTATTTACATTACAAATCATCAAACAAGTCCTTACATATGCACCAAGCAATGCAAAACCCTAGTTTCTAATCTACAGTTGACTTTGATCAACTGTTGACTTTTTGATCAACAAGTTGACCAAAGTCAACCATCTTCCCTAAATCATCTTCAAGCCCATGTCCGTTGGTCCATGTTTTGATATCCTTGACCATTCTCCATGTCATTATTTTGTTCAATTTATATCATTGTTTTTTAATAAACCAAGACAGGCCATTTATTGTTTTCATTACTAACCTTTTTGAATATAACATGGACTTTTTTGATAACTAATTCAATAATGGTAACATGCCATAATTTTCACATATAATATGCATGATCCATTTTTCAAAAGCATAGCATGGACATACATGTCCAAGCATTCAAAAGATAACAATTTTTTCATTCAAATTCAACCATTCATTAACATGCCATATCTAACACATTCAATACAATAAACATTCAATTTAAATTCCATTCCATACAATTCCATCCATAACAAACATTTATTACATAATCTCATTCACAACTAACAAAATCAATACACAAAATCCATGCCCAAGTCTTATAACTAATCCAATTTCAACCCTAAGTTCCCATTTTAATCCCAAATAGGCATTCAACACACTCCAACCATCAATTCAAATTCCAATCCAACATATCCCAAGAAGCTCAAGCAAATCATAAACAATTTCACCCTACATTTCTTCAACAACACACACTAAGTCAGAAGTTCAAAACCATTGCCCTACAACCTACTGACCAAGAACCCACAACACATCAAACACCTTGCAAAATCCAAAACGCATAGTCACAAGTGAAAGCAACTAACACATGCCCTGCATAATTAAAAGCAGGGCCTAGACACGACCTGCATAACACATCCACCCTGCAAAATTCAAAAAAACTCACTTTCAGAACACAAAAACAAAATGCATACCTAACATATGACTTGCAGAACACATTGAACCCTACATCTTTCAATTAACTGCACAAAATTTGGAGACCACAATAGTTAACCTGATATGCAACCCATAAAATCAATTTTTCAAACTAATTAACTAACTCGTTTCAATGCTAACAAAATTTCTAGTTTGTAACCAACTAACTTGTGAATTTCAGATGCATTTCATGTGCATTTCTAACTGAAACTGCATATCAGAACTCTATAAATACTTCACTTGATCACACTTCATAACTGATGACTCAACACTTCATAATTCATAGAAATCAAACTCATTCACGCTACATAATACAGAAATCATCACTACAACATGTATTGGACTTCTCACTCAATAGTTATGGACAAGGTATGGTAACAATTGAGCATGTGGCACAGGGATCTGGTCACAATGAGGACGCTTTTTGTCATTACTCCTGTTTTGTCACTGGATTCGGTTATATTGCACCATTTGTTGACTTTGTAGAACCTAAGCCTGACGAGACTGTTGATATTGGGTTGTAACACCATATGGGTACCAAAAGTACTTGGAACTGAGAAAGAAACTGAGGAATAACCACTTGTGGGAACAACTGAGCATAGTGCATCAAGCCAGGATTGCCTATTTGACTAGAAGTCTGACCATAATGAACCCCAAACGGATCATAGGATGCCCCAGGATAAACATTTAGAGGTGCAACAATAGTGGAAGATGATGCCCCGGGATAGGCAAAAGGCGTTCCATGGTGATGTCCTTGATACTGATACTACACAGCAGAATGAAACACATAAAGAGGAATTGTGAAGTCCAATGTTCAAGGTTTGGTCATTGTATCCATTCATATGGTATTTTCAAGGTTCATGTGTATTGGACTTCTCATTCAATAGCATCATGAACCTATCCCACAAGAGAAATACAACAGATATATCCAAGACAATAATATATGAAAGCAATGAAGCATGCTATAATAATATAAAGCAAGTAACAATAGCAAATATAAACACCCAAACGAAATAAAGGAACAAATAAAACATGGCTAGACTACTACTTGCAAAAGCAATGACTCCCCAACAGATTCTCCAGCTGAAGCTACGCAAAAAATACCCAAGCGCATCGCACGCTCGAAGATACAACAAAGTCGCCATCAAACTTTATTTATTAATAAAACTCGGGGGGGGGGGGGGGGGAATAAAAAGGCTAAGGACGTCAGTTATGCAAGGGGAAGGTATTAACACTCATTCACATCTGTTGTACTCAGATGGATGTTACTATATAGAGATTACTCACAAAAGAATAAATGAAAATGATGGAATAGATAGAATGCTCGGTAAGGATTAGGTCCCTCATGCCTAGGTATCCTTATAGTGCAATAAGGAATTCAGAGCTCTGTAGTTCATGGAACTAATGGTGGGAGATGAAAGAAGAGTGATAAAGGTATGGTTTGAACTAAGGGATGATGTTGTTTGAACCCATAGGGTATGCATGTACGAACCAACAAGAAAATTGGCATCAATCCAAAACAAAAGGTAAACTGACATCAAGCCAAAAATAAAGGTAAACTGGCAACAAGCCAAAAATAAGGGATATTGGTTCAGAGGATGAACACTGGTTATTTGCCCAAGAGGTATATATGAAGCTCAAAGAAATAGTGTATTTGGCTCAAAAGAGAAAGTATATCACATGGATGAATGATTGGTAGAAGATATTAAATTTAGTTAGTGAATAGTGGATAATGGAAATGAATGGAAGAGTAGAGAGCAATGATTAATGTAGAAAGAACTAAAAGGTTTGGCAAAAGTGACGAAAGGTGTAATTTGGAACTAAAATATAATGGTGTTGTTGGAATCCATAAGGGAATGAAATTTGAACCACATAGTAAAGCATGCATCAGAGCTCCGTAGTTCATAGAACTATGACGGAACATAGAAAAGAGAGATTTGATAGAAGTGATGAAAAGTATACTTGCCACAAAAAGACAATGATATTACAGGAACCCATAAAGGAAATTAACTTTGAACCAAAGAGTAAACAGACATCAAGCCAAAAAGAAGGAGAATTAAGTATTTGACATCAAGACAAACAACTCTTGGTTCATAGGGTGGACACTAGTTATTTACCCAAAAGGTATATATGGGACCCAAAGGAATATGGTATTTGGTTCAAGGAAACAATATATCACTGTTGAGGAACAAGCAATCTAAAACCAAAAGATAATGGTATATATTGAATCCATGAAGGAATAAACTATGAACCAAAGAGTAAAACAGGAATCAAGCCAAAAATAAAGGAATTAAGTGTTCAACATCAAGACAAATAACTCTTAGTTCAAAGGATGGACACTAGTTATTTTCCCAAGAAAGTATACATGGAATCCAAAGGGATATTGCATTTGGTTCCAAGAAAGACAGTGCAACACTGTTGAGGAGTGGGAATGACATTGAAGATATTGGTAATTGATTACGAGAGATGTGGAAGGTGCCATAAGGCAGAAGAATCTCTTTGATTTGATTATAATTATGAAATTGGTTTTGCGAGTTTAATCATTGGTACTTAGAGGGAGATGAGCGTCTAACCACCGACTAAGTACGACCGATAATTAGAATACTCGGGAGTTGAGAGGATAATTTCATCCTAACCACTCTTTCACTCTTAGAGCAATGGTTTAGACTCGCATTTATTTGTTAAGTGTTCTGAATGGAAGTCAAGTAATCGGGCCACAAGCTAGGTACGATCGACAACCTAAGTACTTTAGTGTCGTGCACAAGTGCGTACACACCACTTTTCGTCCAAGTTTTATTATGGTTATAATTTGATAAATAGGAACCGATCAAGAATACAATGAGATAGGAGTAGAATGGATTGAACGGAAAAGGGATAAATATATGATGGAAATGAAGGATGAGATACTTAACGTTGGATCAAGCACTCGCCTTGCAATTGATTTGATTTAATTTGGAAAACACTTGGCATTGGATCAAGTGTGCCTTTTGTCTTTTGAAAAAGATCTTCTTATCGTTTGATTTTATCTTTTTTAGTTAGCATGCATTGAAAGCAATAAAAGAAAGATAAACCTAAACTATTACACTTTCATGGGAGAGGGGCACACGTAATCCACAATGGAGGGATGATACCAAATAATATATGGAATGGAAATGGGATCATACAAGTTACAAAACCAAGTACCATTCCTGAAATAATCAAGTTGCATGGTACCCCTATGTATTAACAAACAATACAAAGGCAAATGAAAGGTGTAACACAATGGTGATAATGAAAGGCATTAGGGATCAAACTTGAAGCCAAATGATCTAAGTAACCACACAAGGTAATGGAATTAGAATGGGATCAAAGAGATTAAAACAAGCAATCAAAGTTCAACTCATGGATTCCATATGGAAAATCAATAAATAATGAATATTAATCACATGGACATGATGAGAAATGATATCTAAGCAAGGCATACATCATGATAAATTGAAATGGCATTCAATTTAATAAGAATCATAATCTAATAGACATTTAAATGGGCATTAAACTAATGATCAAAATTATCATACCTAGTATACATATATGGATCATCGCCCATGGATCAATATCAAGATTAATACATGTTAAACCTACTCAAACCTTAAACAATTGTAAAACACTAATTTCTTGATCTTTGGGATTTTGATTCAAGGAGACCACATCATGACATTTATCTGTGCATCAAAACCCTAATTCTTGACTGTGCTACTATGGGATTTTTGATTAACCTTTTAAGCATTGATTTGATCATCTAAATCCTAACTGTGGGCCCATGAGATGGGAGATTGACTGTGGAGCTTTATGCTTGGTTTGGAGACCTTGATTAGGGGGTGTACATCATGGAACCCTAATTATGCATGCTTGGTACTTGTTTGCCACTTGAGGTTGACATTTGATTATGGAATTGACTGAAACCCTAGATCATTGGGAAAAGGTTCTTGACCATCTTGTCATGCATCATCAACCATTAAACTTTCTATTGTACATGAGATTCATTCATCTAACCCACATGTCCACTTATTTGGATTTCATCTAGTTCAAGGTTTGGTCATTGCATCCATTCATATGGTGTTTTCAAAATCTTTGGTCCTTGATTAATGGTCATTGCTTCCATCCATATGATGTTGTCAAGATCTTCAGTCCTTGGACATTGATTCTTAGATTCATGCTTGCATTAGTGCATTGGTCTTCTGGTCCTTGGTTTGTCTTTAATACATTGACATTCTTAAGGCATTATACGTCATTAATTAGTGGTTCATCCATGCATTTTAGTCCATTTAATCAGGTTCATTCATGCTGCTTAGCATTTGAAGATAAATCATTATTTCATTTAAACCATGTCCTATTCATTCAAAACTTATTTACATTAGAAATCATCACACAAGTCCTTACATATACATCAAGCAATGTAAAACCCTAGTTTCTAATCTACATTTGACTTTGGTCAACTGTTGACTTTGGTCAACTGTTGACTTTTTGATCAACAAGTTGACCAAAGTCAACCATCTTCCCTAAGTCATCTTCAATTCCATGCCCATTGGTCCATGTCTTGATATCCTCGACCATTCTCCATGCCATTATTTTGTTCAATTTATATCATTATTTTTTAACAAACCAAGACAAGCAATATGTTGTTTTCACTACTAACCATTTTGAATATAACATGGCCTTTTTTGATAACTAATTCAATAATGGTAGCATGCCATAATTTTCACATGTAATATGCATAATCCATTTTTCAAAAGCATAACATGGACATACATGTCTAAGCATTCAAAAGATAGCAATTTTTCCATTCAAGTTCAATGATTTATTAACATGCCATATCCAATACATTCAATACAATAAACATTCAATTCAAATTCCACTCCATACAATTCCATACCTAACAAACATTCATTACATAATCTCATTCACAATAAACAAAATCAATACACAAATTTCATGCCCAAGTCTTACAACTAATCAAATTTCAACCCCAAGTTCCCAATTTAATCCCAAACAAGCATTCAACACAGTCCAACCATCAATTCAAATTCCAATCTAACATATCCCAAGCAGCTCAAGCAAATCCTAAACAATTTGACCCTAGATTTCTTCAACAACACACACCAAGTCATAAGTTCAAAACCATTGCCCTGCAACCTAATAACCAATAGCCCATAACACATCAAGTACCTTACAAAATCCAATACACATAGCCACAAGTGAAAGCAACTAACACACACCCTGCATAATTCAGGAAAGGGTCTGGACACGACCTGCATAACACATCCACCCTGCAAATTCAAAAAAACTCACCTAACCCTGCGTCTTTTTCAAAACACACAAACAAAACGCATAGCTACCATATGACCTGCAGAACACACTGAACCCTGCATCTTCCAATTAAATGCACGAAATTTGGAGACCACAATAGTTAACCTGATAAGTAACCCATAAAATCATTCACTCAAATTAAATAACTAACTCATTTCAATGCTAACAAAATTTCTAATTTGTAACCAACTAACTTGTGAATTTCAGATGCATTTCATGTGCATTTCTAACTGAAACTGCATATCGGAACTCTATAAATACTTCACTCGATCACACTTCACAACTGATCACTCAACACTCGAACACTTCACAATTCATAGAAAGCAAACTCATTCACGCTACACAAATCAGAAATCATCACTACAATTAAGCTCAATCCTCTCTCTCGATTCATAGCAAAAGTAGCAGAAAGGAAGAATTTATGAGAATAAGAAGCAACATACATCAAGTATAAGCAGAGCAAAGAAGAGGGATAAATCGATACTTGTTTGTGCCATCGCGTCGAAGTTCAAATTCGGTAAGTCCTCTCCTACCTTCATGCTTCGTCCGTGTTTCCTTTCATACCTCACGCGCGCAAACGATTCAGTTTCGGTTGATGAAGATGATGATGGGCAAGAATAAGATTATGGTGTTGATGCTTCCAATTTTATTCTGGTGGTTCAAAAATCTTGATGAACATGGAACGTTTGAATTGAGATTAGTCAGAATGCATGGAATCGAAGTGAGGAGAGTATGCATATGCTGAAGCGTTTTGCTTAACGGCTCGTGTTTGGAGTTTGAAGTTTTGACCTGGATTTGGTGGGTTAACATGGACCAGGACATTGACTCAGATCAGCTTGCTTGGATTGGGCTTGAGGCCCAAACTTTCTAATTGCACCTCCATCACAGATCCACACCTCTGCCTCACTTCATATTTGTTTCTTGTTTTTCTTCATTTATTTATTTTTATTGTTTTTTACTCTTTTTAATTTTTGATTTTTTTCCTACATTTTTGTGCTTAATTCAATGTTAGGTTTAAGTTAATTTTAGATTAGCCTAATCTTTTATCACATAATATGCTTAGATATAATTAGGATATAATTAGGTTTAATTGATTTTAATTAGGTTTTAATTGTTAAAATTTAATTCAATATTAACGGAATTGTGCATAATGACCATTCTACCTCTAGGGTTTAGAAAATTCATGAAATGTATGCCCCCTAGTTTAGGGGTTGTATAGAATCAACTAGTATAGTTTGCTTGATTAGTCCATTAGTTTTGATCTTTTTAATTACTTTACATTTTGATCTTTGATTGTAAAATTTTGATCATGTTGACATAGTTGATTTTAATTTCCATATTGTTTATCATGTTAACCACCATGATCATTTGCCTTGCTTAAGGTTTGAATAGGTTTACAATGTATTAATCTTGATATTGATCCATGAGCCATGATACACATTTGTATACTAGGCATGATAATTTTGATCATTAGTTTAATGCCCATTTGAATGTCCATAAGATTATGATTTTATCATCATGTTCATGTATTAATATTCATTCTTTATTGATTTTCTATGTGGAATCCATGAGTTGAACTTTGATTGCTTGTTTTAATCTCTTTGATCCCATTCTAATTCCATTGCTTTTGGGTTCAAATTTGATACCTAATGTCTTTCATTATCACCATTGTGTTACACCTTTCATTTGCCTTTGTATTGTTTATTAGTACTTAGGGGTACCATGCCACTTGATTGTTTTATGCATGGTACTTAGTTTTGTAACTTGTATGATCTCATTTCCATTCCTTGTATTGTTTGGTATCATCCCCCCATTGTGGGTTATATGTCCCCCTCTCCCATGAAAGTGTAATAGTTTATTTTTATCTTTCTTTTATTTCTTTTAATGCATGCTAACTAAAAAATAGATAAAATCAAACGATAAAAAGATCATTTTCAAAAGACAAAAGGCACACTTGATCCAATGTCAAGTATTTTCCAAATTAAATTAAATCAAATGCAACGCGAGTGCTTGATCTAAAGTCAAGTATCTCATCCTCCATTTCCATCATATCTTTATCCCATTTCCATTCAATTCGTTCTACTCCTATCTCATTCTATTCTTGATCCATTCCTATTCATCACTTTATTTTCATGATAAAACTTGGATGAAAAGTGGGGTGTACATACTTGTACATAACACTCAGGTACTTGGGTTATCAGTCGTACCTAACTTGTGGTTCAATTACTTGACTTTAATTCAAAACACTTAACAAATAAACGCGAGTATAAATCATTGATCTAAGAGTGAAAGAGTGGTTAGGATGAAACTGTCCTCTCAACTCTCGAGTATTCTAATTGTCGATCGTACTTAGCCGGTGGTTAGAGGCTCATCTTCCTCTAAGTATCAATGATTAAACTCGTAATTTTTTTTAATAATTATCAAAGAGATTCTTCTGCCTTAGGGCACCTTCCATATCTCTCATAATCCATTACCCAATATCTTCAATGTCATTCTCATTCCTCAACAGTGTTCCATTGTCTTTCTTGGAACCAAATACAATATCCTTTTGGATTCCATGTATACTTTCTTGGGCAAAATAACCGGTGTTCATCCTTTGAACTAAGATTTGTTTATCTTGATGACAAACACTTCATTCCTTTCTTTTTGGCTTGATGCTTGTTTTACTCTTAGGTTCAGAGTTTATTCATTCATGGATTTAATATATACCATTATCTTTTGGTTTCAGATTGAATGTTCCTCAACAATGATATACTATTTCCTTGGACCAAATACCATATTCCTTTAGGTCCCATATATACCTTTTGGGAAAATAACGAATGTCCACCCTGTGAACCAAGAGTTGTTTGTCTTGATGTCAAACACTTAATTCTCATTCTTTTTGGCTTGATGCATGTTTACTATTTGGTTCAGAGTTGATTTCCTTTACAGGTTCACGCAATACCATTGTCTTTTGGTGCCAAGTATATTTTTCATCACTTCTATCCAATCTCTCTTTTCTTTGTTCCGTCTTAGTTCTATAATTACGGAGCTTTGATTTTCTCATTGCTGTCATATCCCAATTGTCTCAGAGTATTTTAAATACATCTGATACATGTCCATTTATCGAGTTTTTCATTTTTAACCATTTACATTTTTATCATAAAAAAAGTCACAATAATCACGCATATATGCATTATAGTAAAATAATCAACATAAAGTCAACATTTTACATGTTGAAGAAATTGATTAAAATTGCATTTTTTTTTCATTATGCATTTTAAAAATAAATTTATGATCATTTGATTTATCTTCAAAATATCTATTTGAATTTTATTAATCATTTTCATGCATCATAAAACAAAAAATATTATTTTAGAAGATCCAAAATATCTCTCATTCATTACATCATTATTTCATGCATATATTACATCATTATTTTATACATATATTACATCATTATTCACTATTTAATTAAATAAGTTTCTAGAAGACACTCACACTCTTTGCATAATTCATAAACTATCATTTTTAGAGTCTATAAATAAAATCATTCTCATTCATAAATCTCACCACCAATCTTTCAGAAAAACTAAGTCAAAACTCCCTTCATTTTTCTTCAAGTCATTTATTTATTTCTTTATTGAATTTTACTTTTGGTAGACTTTTATGTTTGTCATTTATTTAATTCTATTATATTTTTATTCTTGCTTCACCATTTTGCATGGAAACTCAATTGATTTTAAATCAAGAGTTGAAAAGTGTTATTGAACCTATATGAGAAAAAATTGATTAAATGTGATTTAATTTTTTTTATTTAACTTTCTTTGCATTATTATTCTTTCTACACTTAATTAATACCTTAATCATCACAATTTTGCATGGAAACTTCATTGATTGAAAACCAAGAGTTTAAAGTGTTCTTGAACCTCCATGAGCAAAAGTTATTAAATGCGATTTAATTTTTGTTTATTTAACTTTATTTGCATTATTATTCTTGTTGCACTTAATTAATCATCAATATTTTATATGAAAAACCCATTGATTCAAAATCAATATTTTATATGAGCAAAAGTTATTAAATGTGATTTAATTTTCATTTATTTAACTTTATTTGCATTATTATTCTTGTTGCACTTAATTAATCATCAATATTTTTTATGAAAAGTCCATTGATTCAAAATCAAGAGTTTAAAGTGTTCTTGAACCCCATGAATAAAAAGGGTAAAATGTAAATTTAGGCTTGTTTTACATAAATAATGTATCCAATAGCTTTTCAATATTACCCCGAACATGAATCTATGATTTGTTTGTCATGAGAGTGGATAAGATGACTGAATCAATCAAATATATGTTGTTGTATTTTTGTTGATTTTCAAATTTTTTCATTATTTATTTATTTATTCTAAATATACCATTATGTTCATGAGATCGAGTAGATAAATTTTCATTATTTATTTGCTTAATTCCGTGAAAAATTGAGAAAGTTATTGTATTTTTACGTTTCCGTGGAACCCACTTTCTTTCATTTTTGTTGCTACAAGAATATTAACCAAATATGGGGTTGAGAAAGATAAAATCTTCCCCACACCTGCTCATTGCTCAATGCATCCTTGTGAGACTCTCTTCTTTGGGTCTAGAATATTTTTCTAGCCACACCCCTAATTTTCAATTTGTTTTTGACTTTTGTCTTTTTTTATTTATTATTTTCTTATTATTGTTTTATTTATTTATTTTTGTTTTTTATTTTATTTAATTTAATTTTTTAAAACTCTTTTACCTCTTGTATTGATAGTGTGCCCCCTCCTTTTTATCATTTCTTTTATCTTTTTTTATTTGTTTTATTTGCTTTATTTTTTAGTTTATTGTATTATATTTTTAGTTGATGCATAATTGTTAATCCAAAAAGATGAAATGACTCTTAAAATTAACCTTTCAAAAAATACAAAAAATCAAAGGTGCTTGATCAACATCAAGTAGATTTTTTAAAATCACACCAAAACATTTCCAAACCAAAATCAATTGCTTAACATCTATTAACCTTCACAAATAAAATCAATCCTTTGAAAAATTCAAGTCGGTCAACACCAAACCCATTTCTTTAATAAGCACCTCAAGCCATTTCATTTCCATATCACAAACAAAATGCTTGATCCAACGTCAAGCTCATTTTCCCAAATCAAAATTCAAAAACACTTAATTCTTATTAAATACTTTTGCAAATAAGATGGAAACGGAATTTGATGGATACCATGCACTCCTGAGGCTAGGATTCGAGATGAATATCTCGCTCATCCAAGTTCTCTCCATTACTCAAAACACATTCAAACCAATTAAAAAATTTTCTCGCTGCTGTGCGATTGATCCTTAAATCATTTTCTCAAACGAAAGGTGTGTTGTTTCAAAACGACACAAAAATAATGCTTCGTCCACTTAACGTGTGAGTAAGCTTGCGACGTTTCCCACGAATGTTGATTTGTAAATTCATTCGGCCGTGATGCAAATGTCCCCTTCTCCACTTGTTTTGGATAGTTCAACAATATTTTCGTCGATTGACACAAAGTGACTTTCGCTAAAATCGACCAATAAAGAAATATTTTCTACCCAGAACTACGTAAGCCTTAAGTTCTCTATTGCACCCGGAGATACGTAGGAGCAGGATTTGTAAATCTTGTCAGACTCATTAATAAAAAACTTAGGTTTAATCCCTTTCATTGTAAATCGCAAGTTCGACTAAAAGGTTCCCGTTGAGTACAACGGACGTGAGATGTGTTAATACATTCCCCTTGCATGATCGACTCCCGAACCCTGATTTGGTTGCGATGACCAATATCATTTTCGTTCTTTCTTAGGTTTTATCGATATTTCCCCTTTCCTTTTTAGGAATAAATAAAGTTCGGTGGCAAACCTATTCAGTCCATCATGCGAACGTGCAATTACGCTTCGCTAAGTTATGTTATCATTTTTCAAGGTGCGACACATGGCGACTCTGCTGGGGAACTATTTCCCTTAGTGATTCAAGCCTAGTTAGGTCGTTTGTATGCCTTTGTATGTTTACTTGTGTGGATTTTATTTATTGATTTTTTTTAATCTTCATTGATATATTTGTTGTATTAGTTCCATTAAATTAAGAATAATAACAACTTAACAACACAACATCAACACATCAAAAGCAAAACATAAGCAAAAAAGAAGAAGAATATTGGTCTGGAACTTTTGTCGAACACATTAAGAGTGAGGAGCGAGACTCCTATTTTGAATGTCGATTGATACAAAATAGAAACAATGCATACAAACGAGAAAAGAAAAATCAAAACAAAAAGAATCGGATTCAGATTTTATTTTCTCCGCCAAAACCTGTAGAAATCTCGTCGGAAACACCATTATCCGGCCAAGCATCCTCACCACTTTTGTGTAACTGTTTCTGACACCGAAAAACCTCTTCTAGAAATAAGAAATAACTCCACCTTGCCACCACTATCGTTGTTGCCTCTGATCACGTCGAGCGATAACATTCTTTCTCCTTTGAAATTGTAATTTATCGATTGAAACACGCGTGAGATTCTTTTTCTTTTTTCCGCGTAAATTCGATCTATGTTATCCGAGGGAATGAATAGAGAAGAGTTTTTGCTCTGTTATTATTTGATTATTATTAGAGAGTAGGAAGATGAGAGAGAGAAAGAGAGAGAGAAAGAGAGAGAGAGAGAGAGAGAGAGAGAGAGAGAGAGAGAGAGAGAAATAAGGGAGTAGTCATGTTTGAAGTTTAGAGAGAGGAAGCACGTTGGAAAGAAAAGCGCTTTTGAAGCTTTCTTCTTGTTGTGAAAATGATGTCGAAATTACAAAGTATAATTGATTTCTTAATCAGTAAGAAACCCACAAGGGCTGAAAAATAAGAAAACAATGAGAATACAATGAAATTGGTTACAAACTGATATTTTTTACTTTCTCTTTGAAACAAGATTACAAGTGTTATAGAATAGCAAATAACCTTTCTCACCCTAATTAGGATTTGCATTGTGCAATGATGAAAGAATAGTATGCTATTTATAAGAAAACTAACATACTAAACTAATGGGCTTTTACACACAGGATAATTACACAAGTTAACTTAGAGAACAAGCTAACTTAAATAGTTAGGCATAACAAACAGGCTCAATTCGACATGCTAACACTCCTAGCATATTGTAACACCTCAAAATTTGCCCTCCTCTCTTGGGACTAGCTTAGCATATTGCATTTCATTTTTAGGTCATTAGGCATGGCATATTTGCATATCATATGGCCACAACAAGCAAGTCATCCTCCTAGGTCTTGTTCAGAAGGTAAAGAGGTTGAGATTCAAGCTGAGGGTTTCATTGGATTGATCACTGATCATCTGAAGGCTTGTGCCTCAAATTAGGGTTTCATGGTTCCTCAAGGGGATTGAGCTTCATCTTGGTTGAAATGATACATCATCATCATCATGGTTTTATCATCACCAAGAGGTTCATTATAATTGATCAGATGCCTTGGGATTAGGGTTTTGACCTCTGGTCAACCCTAATCATCTGCATTGTGCCAATCAAGGCTTGTCAAGGAAATGAGGTCTTCATTGAGATGAGGGATCATTTCATGGTTACATTGAGATTATGGAAGGTAGGGTTTCATCATTGAGCCATTTCATCAGGAGTTTGAAGCTCAAGATCATCAGTGCATAGCCAATTCATCTATCAGTCAGAAAAAGTCAACCAAAGGTCAACTGATGGATTTGGAGGTGGGAGAGGGTTAGAGACACTTCATTCATGTCCAAACAAATTTCATTTGACATTGCAAACATCAAGAATGAAGAAAATAAAGTCAGATGGAAACTTTCCAAAAATAGAAAGTGACTTGTAATTCAAAATTGCCAAAAATGGAAAGGTTTTCTCCTTAAAATTACATATCCAAAAATGCTTCAAATGGAATTTTGTCCAACATGAAAGTTGTAGATCTTGCTCTCACCTTTCCAAAAAGTCCAAGAACATGAATTTCTCATTTGTGGTTGGCAAGTTATGATCAAATCATTGTCCAAAAAAGTTGAATTTCAAAAGTGCATAACTTTTGATTCACAAGGCCAAATGGAGTGAAACTTTTTTGAGCAAATTTCTTTTGATGTCCTCTATCCAAAACAAGCATTACATTTCATGAATTTTGCTCACACAAAAAGTGCATTTTTCAAGTGAACCAATTTTGAAAAATGGAGGGAAAAAGGTCATTTTGCAAGATATTCATTGTTTTCACTCAATTCCACTTGCATTAGCTCACAAACATCATTTGAAACTTGCTCACAACCAGAAATTCTACTGTTACATTGGTTTTGCACAAGTGAGGGTGGATTGGTCAATTGGCCATTTAGCATGAAACTTGCATTTTCACTAATCCTTTGTAATTACACTAATCATGATTACTAGCATCATTAACATCACATATATAAACTAAATCATAACTGTTTTCTGATTAACCATAACAGAATCAAAATCTAGATCTGAAAATCACCAAATTCTTCAACTTCTTCTCTCACCTTTTTTTTGCAATTTTCTTCACAAACCTTGTCAAGATCTTCATCAATCCATGATCCATGTGCATTATTGAAGCTGTTGGAAGCAAGATCTCATCCTTTTCAAGCTGAATTTGGAACTGTTACAAGAGTGCTCATCTATGGCAATTTGAGATTTCAGCAAGATCGTGTACAAGCAACATCCAAACCTTGTTCCATTCATCAACTCAAGCATCAAGGAGCATCTGTTTTGCACTTACAAGGCTTGGTTCGCGCGAATTCACAACTGTCATCCAAAGAAGGTCAGATTTCGATTTTGATAATTCATGAAATCAATTGATGCATGTTGTAGATCTTGCTTAGTAGAGTATTCTGCAAGTTGAATCACTGATTTTGGTTGAGAAACAAGGAAGTTATGTGGATTAGAACTTTGATGCATGATTATGTTTTTCATCGAATCTCTTTATCCAGGAAGAATTAGGTCTAATCAATTTGTGATTCGTGATGTATGTTGAACAAGGATTCCAATGATATATGGTTTGTGGATTTTGGTGAGGATTTGTTCTTGAGCTAGGTTTTAGGATGAACGCGTGATGAATGTGTTGAAAATTTTCCAGAATGCTGCTTTGATCTTCATTTTCGCGTTTGGCTTGTTTTTAGGTGTTAGCGCGTGCCTCATCTTTTAAATCCGCACCTGCTTCGATCCTTGCCTATGACAATTCCACTTTTGCCTTATTCCATTATTTTTCATGATATGCCTTGCCATTCATGTATGCATTTCACATTTTTTAATTTTCTTCCATATAAAAAATTCCATAACTCCATATCCATTAATCCAATTGAGCTGTGGTTTTTTTTTTGTTCTCATCATGATCTCTACAATTTAATGAATATTTTTGCAAAAATTGTGCATGTGTGGATTTCTGTTTTGGCTAGGGTTTGTTCATGTATGTTCTTTCATGCACCTTGCTTGATGTTTTGATCATGAAATGATGATGCTTAATCCAAAATTCTTGAAATTTGCATGTGTAAAATATACATCTCAATGAACATTTTGGCTTTGAGTTTGTGATTTTTGCATTCCTGGTTGATGAGATATGAGCTGTTGAATGTAGGTGTGACAATTTGTGTCACACCATTTCTTGTCTAACTTCCTGATTTTATTTGCCATGCCATATGAACTTGAAATGAGCTGAATTTTTGCATGTTGATACTTCTGGATGTTAGGTTCACTTGTGAATTTTTGTGGATTTTTTGAGTGCATTTCCAATTTGTTTGAGAATTTCCTTTCTGTTTGACCAAATGTGGACCTTTTGTGAGTCATGATTTTATTTGATTTGTGAAATTCTTGATATGTATTGGATGGACTTGAAATTTTGTGGAGTGACTATAAACATCTTGAAGTTTGCCATGGTTTTGGTTTCACTCATTTATCATGTTTGGTTTCTGTTTTATGATTGCTTGGAGTTGATGCATGATTTAATGCCTTGTATGAGCTTGTTTGAGTATTCTTTGGCTTGATGAATTTAATTGACTTGATTCCCTTTGTCCAAATAGCCTGAAATTTGGTGTGATGATCATGTTATGAGTTCTGTTTAGCCATGATTTTTTTGGGAATTTATTGAAATGTTTGTGAGTTGATTTGAATTGTATCTTTCTGTTTGGTCCTATGAGGTTCTAAATTGCATGCTTTGTACTCTTTGCCTCATGAAATGATAATGGTTGATGATATGAATGTGAGACCACTTAGATTTGATTCTTATTTGATTGATCTTGATTTTTGATAAGTTTCATGTTCTGTTTTGGTTTATTGCTCTCATTTTGACCCTAGTCTTGTACTAGTGGTTTATGTTCTCACATTTGAGCTTTGTTTCAGGTCAAAGAGCACAATTGCTTATGCTTGATGATGTGCACTCAATTAGGATTGGTTTATTGCTTGTTTATGACTAACCTTGAGTTTGTTTTGTAGGCATTGAGATTTATGCTTAGGCCTTGTGGCTTGCACATATGTGCATTGATGCTTGTTATCTGTTTGTGCTGTGGAATTGTAATTTTCTGTTAGACTTTTGTTTGTCTGGTATACTGATTATGTTGGATTGATTTCAGGTACCTTAGTTGCTATAGTTCATTTTGAACTTGCTTGTACTGTTGCTTGGTTGCTTAACCAATTGAGGTAGAATTTCTTTTCTCCATGTAGTCTGGAAGACCTGGCCTGTTACTTGGCCAGGCACCTGTCTGAAGTCCTCCTTAAGAGGCAATGCTTGTGATTGTTTATCTTTGTCCCCAAGCAGGAAAAGACCTTGAATAAGGCAATTGGCAGATACAAGAGATGTGCAATCCATCTCCTGCTATTCTGTTGAGTCGTCCCTCTGCTCACACAACTGGTGTTGATGCATTGTGGACATTAACCCAAGATCCTTGTACAGTTGTACAGTTGAGTCAGTGTCATAAGTGTAGAAGGGTTCCCACTTTCTGAACCCACACTTCTTTGTCTGAAGCTCTCCCAGGCCAGGGATAAGAGCTATGAGGCACACCCCTCACTTCCTATTTCATCTGCTTCACCCTAACTCTCAATGTTAGGGTTAAGAGCTAACATCACCTGATACAGTTGGTTTGCTTTTGCAGCCTAACCCTTGTGTGAGCCTACTTTGTCTGGATATAGTGTGTGCTAACTGTGAATGTTTGCTTTGTTTTGATTATGATTGTATGCTTTGCTTTACCTGTTTAGGATTAGCTTGTTGCCTGAGCAAGATAGATAGTCAACCTTAACTTAGGGATGATATGCATGATAACATCTAGGCTCGAGTCATAGTCTCCCTAGTTGTGTCTCCCTTTGTATCTGGTTAGGCTAGTCTTTCTCCCCTGTTAAGGGGAACTACGTTGCCCTGATCCTCATACCAGATGAGGTACGTAGGCAAGAGGTCGCACAAGATCTCTCCGGGCACCCTTTTTCTTTTTGTGTGTGTTTGCTTGATAGTTGCTAGGCTCGAGTTCCCGACTCCTTAGTAACTTGTTGCTTGTTTCTTCTTGTGTGTGTTAGGATATGGACATAAGCCCAGCGATTGGCAGTCCGTATCCTATTGTTGTGTGCTTGGAGTCCGGTATAAGTCCATCAAGTGGCATCTGGTTTCCAGTGTGGGTTTGTTTGGTTCAGAAGCTGATGTAAGTCCAGCGATTGGCGTTCGGGTTCCATGTTTGCCTTTTTGTGCGTGTGTTTGTTTCGGCGTGCGTGAGCCGAACTACGGTAGCTCTGATTCTCGTTCCAGACGAGATACGTAGGCATAGGATGCGATATCCTAGCGAGCCCTCTTCCCTCTTCCTCCACCTGTGTTGTCTTCAGTGTGTGTGTGTGATGTTTGTTTTAGCAACCTTTTTCTATCTTTCTGAGCGTGGATCCCGTCGAGTACGACGGATGCGTAGGGGTGCTAATACCTTCCCTATGCATAACCGACTCCCGATCCCATTCTCTTTGGTCGCGAGACCATGTCCTTTCCAGGTTTACTTCGAGCGTTTCCTTTCCCTCTTTTGGGATAAATAACGCACGGTGGCGGCTCTGTGTTGTTTTTGTTTTAGCCCGCCGGTTGTTTTTCGCGGATGCTACAGCTGGCGACTCTGCTGGGGACTTATAGAAGTTGACCTATTGTTGGTCCATCTTCCCTAAGCGAGTCTCTCCTAGTGCTCTAGGATAGTTTAGGTTGCTTGTGTTGTTTTATTTATTGCATTTATTATTCTGTTGTGTATATATTTGCATAAATACTTGCATGCATCATACTATCGTGTTGCTGTCCTCTGTACAGGTGGTTCCTCTGTTTTGGGGTGGGTGTTCTGAGTGGGGCTAAAACCCAGGCCCGAGTACACACCTAGGATTAGTGTGGTCTCATGTTGCCTCCTTCATGTTAGGTCAACATGTGTTTGGCAACGTGATGTACCACAAGCCGGACGAGGTTCATTTGATAGTGCCCTTCCTTTGTGGAGTATCCACTTTGGTTGAGTTACTTCATCTGAACTATTGACTCTGGTGACCGATCATTTCCCGGATCTTTGGTTTAGACGATCTCAGGAGAGCTACAATTGCACACCCGAAAGGGCAAACCCATTGAGTATCTCTGCCCGATTGTCGAGACTATTATCCGCCTTAGGATGACCTGATTAGAATTTACCTGTGAGGGGAGGGTGATTCTTACAGATGCATGTTCAGATGGTGACTTTGATGGTGACTATTGGTTCCGTGGATCAGAGTCCTATTTATAAGTTGGATTTATGGATTTATTTCCGAGACGCCGGAGTGCTGTCCGTGGTATTTATCAGTGGGGATCCGTTTATTTCAGGATTCCCCGGGCCGATTCAGAGATTGTTGCGGTTATCTGCTCAGAGATTGCGTGAGGATGATGATGATGTATCTTTCAGTGTCGTTTATTTCGGAACCCTTGAGTTGGATTTGTGGTTACAAATTCCTTCAGATGGTTGTGATCAGTTCAAAGATCAGGGTTGTGACTCAATGCAACAGTTGATTAGATGACTTGGAGGATGGCACAATGCATTGCATTCATTCATCAGCATCATCACATTTTGCATTTATCTGCATCTAACACATGTTTATCCATATGCAGGGACATTTTTGATCGAGATCCTGGTTGAGAGACTCCTTGCTCAGATATGAGGCCCGGTTTGAAGGACGATGTTGTCTACAGCTTCTTCGACCCAGAGATCGGTGTGCTGAGAGATATGATAGCATTGATTACGCCCGACCATGTGAGGATGTTCAGAGAGTTATACGGTGGTATCCTGAAGATGGTTTTCAGACTCACTGACAGTGACAGAAGCGCTATTCATACTCTTCTCCAGTTTTATGACCCGGGCCTGAGGTGTTTCGTGTTCCCGGATTATTTGTTGGGGCCACTGATGGAGGACTATGCTAGCATTCTGGGTATGCAGATCCGAGATCAGATTCCTTTCTGTGCCATTAGGGGAGAGCCTGACATCCTTGAGATTTATCGTGCTCTTTATTTGAGCCCGGAGATGATCAAGGAGGGTTTGAAGGAGAAGGGAAAGTTACCTGGTTTTCATCTGAGTTTCTTGGAAGCTAAGGCCAAGGAACATGCTGCTGCGGGTAACTGGAAGACGGTCTGTGCCTTGGTTGCTGTGAGCATTTATGGGACCATCCTGTTTCCTAATCAGAAGGGCTTTGTAGACCATAATGCCATCAGATTGTTCATACAGAGGAACCCCATTCCTACCCTGATCGGAGATGTCTACTACTCGGTTCATAACAGGAACGAGAAGCGGCGTGGGGGTTTGATCAGATGTTGTGCTCAGATGCTATACAGATGGTTCATGGGGTATTTGCCTTCCCGGGGTGCTTTTGCTTTTCTTGATCCTACGGTCAAGTGGTCAGTCAGGTTGATGGGTTTGCGGGCCGCTGATATAGCTTGGACTCATAACGGTATGGCTGGACGGGATTTCATATATAGCTGTGGGAGTCTTCCCAATGTGCCTCTTGTAGGAGTTCAGGGTTGCATCAATTACAACCCGGTACTTCTTAGGAGACAGATGGGGTTTGCTATAGAGGGTTCTCCTCTTGGGCGAGAAATCCAGGAGTCCTTCTACTTCCCGATTGAGGGCAATCAGGCCAAGTTGAGGCAAGTGTTGGATGAGTGGCGTGACATTCAGAGAAAGGGCAAAGTTCCTTATGGCAAGGTTAATAGCCGGTATTTTCCTCTATTTGATGATTGGCTTCGGAAGAGAATCGAGATTACACATCTACCATTTCCTGGAGGTGATCCTTGGTGTCCTTTGATTGAGGGTCCGCGTTCTTCTGTCAGTATGGAAGAATTCCTCGAGATGAAGAAGGAAAGAGATCAGTTGTTTGTAGAGAAAGCTGAATTGGAGGTGAGTGTTGCTCGGATTCAGATGTCTAATCAGGAGATTAGAGTGAAGATGGAAGATCAAGACAAGCGACATGCCCTGGAAGCAAAGCGCTTTGAGATGGATACTGCCTACTATGGGAAGATCAGCCAAGCCCTAGCGTCATCCACAAAGGAGCACGACATCACTAAGGAGAAGCTAGCCAGAGCTGCAAGGGTCATTGAAGATCAGAAGAGGAGGCAAATTCTCGTGAGAGATCAGAGGGAAGATAGAGTTAGAGTTCTCATTGCTGAGTGGGAGTCAAAACTGAAGACCAAGGAAGCAGAGAACATGAAGATCACCGTCGAGAGAGATCATTACATTGCTGAGAGAGATCATTACTTCAGGCAGATGAAGATTCACCAGAAGGAGGTGGGGAGATTACAGCAGGAGAACACCGAGCTCAGGTTCGCCGCAGAGTTCGCGAAGATGGTTGATGATATAGGGCCTTCTGTGGGACCCTCGTCATGATAGACCTTTTTCTTTTGTGTGGATTACCGTCAGGCCTGTTGACGGAATTCACTTGCTTATATTTCCTTTCTGATTCTGGAGAATTGTATTTGGCTTGTATCAGCTGTGATGTATGACTATGGCACTTATTGTGCATTTTGATATGCAATGATTGTTTTCATTCAGTGGTTGATCTTCAAGCTTTATTTGCTTTACCGTATGCACTCACACAGCACACACATGGTTGGGGGTATTTTGCTAAATCATATATCTCTGATTTGTATGATGAAATCAAATGAGGAATGTCAGAATATTGCTGCCGGATTATTATTTGTCTCGATGAAGCCAGGATCAAGAGATAAAGTGTTCCTCATGTGGATAAACACTGCATTCATGCATGATCATAATAACGTGTTTTCATTTTGCAGGTATCAGTTCTAACGTGCTTGATTGTTTCAGGAATCATTGCTCGTGCTCGTAGAGTTGTACCTTTGCACGCAACACGCCCGCATAGATATTTCACTCGACGCAACACTCCCAGACTGATGGATCTCCCTAACACGGATATTCTTGAGCTGAAAGATAAAATGAGCGAACTGATCAACATCATGCAGGGTTTTTCCATTGGTCAGAAGGCTTTGGCTGACAAAGTTGAGAAGCTCGAGCGGGCTTCTGCTGCTAATAGTGGTGTAAACCTGGATGGTGTCTCCAACCAGGGGCTGGGTGGTTCTAGAGATGGTGGCAAGAGGACAACCGTGGGTATAGTGAATAATGCTGCCGGCTTTGGCGCTGCTACTGGTGGTCAACCTGGTCCGATGGGCCAAAATATGAAGGACAGTCTATTCCCTCATTTCTTCGGGGTCGATGATGACAGAGAGGAAGACCGGGAAGCAGATCAGTTCTCCATGCACAACGAACCGTTTGGTCAGTATGGTGCCCAACCACAGAATAAGGAGATACAACTGCTGGCTGAAAAGATTAGAGCTCTTGAAAGCTATGCCACTCCTGGGGTTGTCAACATGTCAAATATGGGGCTAGTTGAGGGGATTGTGATCCCACAGAAGTTTAAAGCGCCCACTTTTGATAAATACAATGGGAGTTCCTGCCCGGAAACTCACCTGCAAGCATTTGTCCGCAAGATCTCTGCATACACTATGGACCAAAAGCTGTGGATATACTTCTTCCAGGACAGTTTGTCTAGAGGGTCCTTGGAGTGGTACACCAAGCTTAAGTCCTCCGATATAAAGAGCTGGCAGGATCTTGGTGACGCGTTCTTTAAACAGTATCAGTTCAACGCTGATATGGCTCCGAGTCGTACCCAGCTACAGGGTATGTCTCAGAAGAATAACGAAGGGTTTAAAGAATACGCTCAAAGGTGGAGGGAGTTGGCCGCCAGAGTGCAACCTCCATTGGTGGACAGGGAGATGTCTGATCTCTTTATGGGTACCCTGCAAGGGGCGTTTGCTGAGAGGATGGTCGGTTGTCCGGTCACCAACTTTGCGGATATTGTCGTGGTTGGAGAGAGGATAGAGAGCTGGCTGAAGCTCGGAAAGATTCAGGGTAACGCTTCATCGTCAGGTTCGAAGAAGCCCTTCGGGAACGGCCAGAGGAAGAAAGAGGGTGATACAAGTGCAGTATACACCCAAAGAGGACCCAGTAGGGATCGTTACTATCAGCACAACGCTGCGGTAACTATTCCTGCTGATAATCAGCCTGCACAACAGCAACAACAGCAACCACAACAACAAAGACAACCGTTTCAGCAGAGGCCGCAGAGGGCTGGGTATCAGGTCAGGGGCAGGATGAATGATCGGCAGTTTGACAGGCCGCCTGTGACTTATTCTTTCCTATTGAAGAAGCTGAAAGACTTGGGGTTGGTACAGTTGAGAACTCTGGCACCTTTGAGACCTGATCAGAGGCCAGCCAGCTTCGATGAAAATGCTAAGTGTGAATTCCATTCAGGTGCTCCTGGGCATACTGTTGAGGACTGCAAAGCTTTTAAGCACGTAGTCCAAGACCTGGTGGATTCGAAAGCTATCAACTTTGCACCGTCTCCCAATGTGAATGCTAATCCCATGTCTGCGAATGGTCAAAGGGGGGTGAATGTTATCTCTGAGGAGAACAGAGTGGGGCTGTTGTCTGTTGATCAGTTGAAGACTCCGTTGGCTGAGGTTAAACGACAGTTGTTGTTAAATGGGGTTTATCCGGGCTGTGGTGATGATTGTGCTGCGTGCATTAGTGCTCCTGAGGGATGTACACTGTTGAGGAAAACTGTCCAAAGGCTGATGGACGATGGAAGTATTCGGGTTGAGAAGGCTGGTTTCGGGAAAGATGAAGTCTCCACCATAACGATTTACTTCGACCTGGTGGATTTGTCAACTCTAGCTGAGGCGGCTCCAGTTACCATCACGGTACCTAGACCAATTCCCTATGACAAAGATGATGTCGTGCCGTGGCATTATGGTGGGGAGGTATACTGCAACGGAGAGAAGGTGGAAGAACAGACTGCGGATGAAACCACCGTTTCAAAGGTGGATAATGTCGGACCTAGTGGTTTCACTCGCAGCGGAAGACTGTTTGCTCCTAATGCGTTGAGGAGAGAAGAAGGAGAAAAAGAGAAAAAAGAAAAGGCCGAGGCTTTAGCCAGGGCAAAAGGAAAACAAGCTGTGGTGAATGATGGTACTCCCATAGTGACACCGGCGCCTGGTGGGCCGGAGAGAGAACTTGATGATGAGGCGGAAGAATTCCTCAGAATAATCAAGAAGTCTGAGTACAAGCTTGTGGACCATCTACAGCAGACTCCTTCCAAGATATCGATTATGTCGTTGCTGTTAAGCTCTGAGGGTCATAGAGAGGCTTTGATGAAGATTATGAAGAAAGCCTATGTTCCTCAGGAGATAACTATTAATCAGTTCGAGACGGTAGTGTCTAATGTGCATGCCAGCCATGGGCTGGGTTTTACTAACATGGATCTGACTGTAGATGGGAGGAATCACAACCGGGCATTACACATTGAGATGGAATGTAAAGGAGCTGTGCTTTCGCATGTGCTGGTTGATACCGGCTCCTCTTTGAATGTGTTGCCTAAGAAAGCTCTGGCAAAGTTGAATTGCGAAGGATTGATCCTGACGCCCACAGACTTGATAGTGCGGGCTTTTGATGGGTCGAAGCGGGCCGTATTTGGAGAAGTTGAGCTTCCGGTGAAGATAGGCCCTGAGGTGTTTAAGTCGACTTTCTACGTCATGGATATTCAGCCGGCATACAATTGCCTGTTGGGTCGCCCATGGATTCATGTTGTTGGGGCAGTGACCTCGACTTTGCACCAAAAGCTGAAATATATATGGGAATGGCAAGTCGTTACCGTCTGTGGGGAGGAAGACATCTTTGTCAGCCACCTTTCATCTTTCAAATACGTTGAAATGGATGGTGAGATTTGGGAGACGTCGAGTCAAGCATTCGAAACCGTTAAGGTGGAGAATGCTCTTTTTGCAAAAGAAGAAGAGAAGCCGTCCATATCTTCGTACAAACAGGCCGCTGAGGTGGTAAAGAATGGAGAGGCTCCTGGTTGGGGGAGGATGATGGACATCTCCGCCAAAAAAGACCGCTTCAGAGTGGGGTATCAGCCGGGCAGAGGCTCGTCAGGACAAGGCCGAGGACGCCGTACGTCAGTCACATTCACCAGTGCCAGAATGCTGGATCCGGATCACATCTGCATGGTGGGTGACGAAACTGATAGTGACTGTGAAATGGACCGATGGATAAAGCCGTGCGCACCAGAGATGGGAATCCAGAACTGGAAGGCTGAAAAGATCATCACGGTCACCCTGCTCGAAGAGTAATATTTTCTTGTTTTCAGTTTATTTGCATGAAAGCCATACGTGTTGCCCGACACGTAATGGTTCATTGTAAGGGCCACCTCATGTTTCATTTTGCAATTTCTTGCATCATTAATAAAAGGATGTTTTTCAATTAAAAGCGGTGTTCCCTGTTTTTCATTTACTTTTACAGTTAAAAAAAAAATGGCAATGTTTTCATTTTTCTTTTCAATTTGTCTCGCTCCGGTTCTAATGCAATGCATGAATCCACATTCATGCAGATGCGATCATTCTCCGGATCTCATTGATAACAATCCTGTTACACCCTTGTATGACTTCGACAATCCAATCTATCATGCCGAAGAAGAAGGCGAAAAAGATTGTGAACTACCAGGGGAATTAGCCAGGTTGTTGAAACAAGAGGAAAAGGTGATTCAACCGCACGAAGAGCAGATTGAAATTGTGAATCTGGGTACCGACGAGGTCAAGAAAGAAGTGAAGGTCGGGGCTGCTTTGGAGGAAAGTGTCAAGAGCAGAATGGTAGCACTGTTGAAAGAGTATGTCGACATCTTTGCCTGGTCTTATCAAGATATGCCAGGATTGGATACCGATATCGTCGTGCACAAGCTACCGTTAAGAGCAGATTGTCCTCCAGTAAAGCAGAAGTTGCGCAGAACTCGACCTGACATGGCGATGAAAATCAAAGAGGAAGTGCAGAAGCAGTGGGATGCTGGTTTCCTTGCTGTCACTAATTATCCGCCATGGGTTGAGAACATTGTACCAGTCCCGAAGAAAGATGGGAAAGTGAGAATGTGTGTGGACTACCGGGATCTGAACAGAGCTAGTCCGAAGGATGATTTTCCGTTACCTCGCATTGATGTGTTGGTAGATAATACAGCTCAATTCTCGGTGTTTTCCTTCATGGATGGATTTTCTGGCTATAATCAAATCAAAATATCGCCAGATGATATGGAGAAAACAACGTTCATCACACCTTGGGGCACTTTCTGTTATAAGGTGATGCCATTTGGTCTCAAGAACGCCGGTGCTACTTATCAGAGAGCCATGGTGACTTTGTTTCATGATATGATTCATCATGAAATTGAATGCTATGTTGATGACATGATAGCGAAGTCTCAAACAGAAGAGGGGCATTTGGTAGATCTGGCTAAGTTGTTTGACCGGCTGAGACAATTCAGACTGAGGTTGAATTCGAACAAGTACACTTTCGGAGTGCGATCCGGTAAATTTCTGGGGTTCATTGTAAGTGAAAAAGGAATCGAGGTTGATCTTGCTAAAGTAAAACCAATAAGAGAAATGCCTGAACCGAGAACAGAGAAGGAGGTTCGTGGTTTCTTAGGTAGATTGAACTACATTTCACGGTTCATATCTCATCTAACAGCCACGTGCGAACCAATTTTCAAGTTGTTGAGAAAAGATCAAACGGTCAGGTGGAGTAATGATTGCCAAGCGGCATTTGAAAAGATAAAAGAGTATTTGCAGGAGCCTCCGATTCTGATGCCTCCTGTGGAGGGAAGACCGTTAATCCTGTACTTGACGGTCCTCGAGGGGTCTATGAGGTGTGTATTGGGGCAGCATGACGAGTCTGGTCGAAAAGAGCATGCCATATACTACCTTAGCAAAAAGTTTACCGACCGTGAAACAAGATATTCACTGCTCGAGAAAACTTGTTGTGCTTTGGTCTGGGCTGCTCGCCGACTGAGGCAGTATATGCTGGTTCATACCACTTTATTGATCTCCAAGATGGATCCAATCAAGTACATTTTTGAAAAGCCAGCATTGACCGGACGGGTTGCGAGGTGGCAAATGATTTTAACTGAATATGATATCCAGTATACCTCTCAGAAGGCAATCAAGAGGAGTGTATTGTCTGATTACCTCGCCCAACAACCTATTGAGGATTATCAACCGATGAAGTTTGAATTCCCTGATGAGGACATCATGTTTCTCAAATCGAAAGATTGCGAGGAACCAATCCCGGAGGAGGGGCCTGACCCTGAATCCGAATGGATTCTGATGTTTGATGGGGCCGTTAACGTGAATGGTAGCGGTGTTGGTGCTGTTTTGGTTACGCCGAAAGGATCCCATATTCCTTTTGCTGCCCGGCTAACATTTGAGTGCACCAACAACATGGCTGAATACGAAGCTTGTATATTGGGGATTGAAGAGGCGATTGATTTGAGAATCAAGAACCTTGTCATATATGGAGATTCAGCTCTGGTTGTAAATCAAGTTAACGGAAAATGGTATACGCATCAATCTCATTTAGTTCCATACCGGGATTATACGAGGAGATTGTTGCCGTTTTTCACCAAAGTAAAGATGCATCATGTGCCTAGAGAGGAAAACCCTTTGGCTGATGCTTTGGCTACTCTGGCCGCTTTGATTAAGGTACAGTGGTGGAATCAGTTCCCCAGTGTTGAGGTGGGACGTCTGGATAGACCGACTTATGTGTTTGCTGTTGACACAGCGCCTGATGATGAGAAGCCGTGGTATTATGATATCAAGCGCTATCTAGAGACTCAAGAGTATCCTGAGGGAGCATCGAAGAAGGACCGAAAGACTCTGCGGAGGTTGGCCATGGTGTTCTACCTGAATAAGGATGGGGTTTTGTACAAGCGGAATTTCGATTGGGTCTTGCTCAGATGTGTTGATGACAGAGAAGCAAGCCAATTGATGAAAGAGGTTCACGAAGGATCGTTCGGTACCCATGCTAGTGGGAATGCGATGGTAAAGAAGCTGATGAGGGCAGGTTATTACTGGATGACAATGGAGGCCCAATGTTTCAATTTCGTGCGGAAGTGTCATAAATGCCAGATTTATGCTGACAAGGTGCACATGCCTCCAAATCCGTTGAGTTTGATGTCGTCCCCGTGGCCGTTCGCTATGTGGGGCATTGATATGATTGGAAAGATTGAGCCTACAGCTTCGAATGGGCATCGGTTCATATTGGTGGCTATTGATTACTTCACAAAGTGGGTGGAAGCAGCCTCCTATGCGAACGTGACGAAATAGGTCGTGGCCAGGTTTCTCAAGAGAGACATCATTTGCCGATATGGGGTTCCCGAGAGAATCATTACTGATAATGGTTCTAATTTGAACAACAAGATGATGGCAGAGCTGTGCCGGGAATTCAAAATCGAACATCACAATTCTTCTCCCTATCGTCCGAAGATGAATGGGGCGGTTGAGGCAGCCAACAAGAATATAAAGAAGATTGTGCAGAAAATGGTGGTGACCTACAAAGACTGGCATGAGATGTTGCCGTTTGCATTGCATGGGTATCGAACGTCTGTGCGCACATCTACTGGGGCAACGCCTTTCTCTTTGGTATATGGAATGGAAGCGGTGCTACCAGTTGAGGTTCAAATTCCCTCTCTGAGAGTCTTGATGGACGTGAAGTTGCAAGAGGCGGAATGGGTAAGGACCCGGTACGAAGAGTTGAGCCTGATCGAGGAAAAGAGGCTGGCGGTCATCTGTCATGGGCAGTTGTACCAGCAACGGATGAAACGTGCTTTTGACCGAAAGGTGCGACCTCGGGTGTATCACGTAGGTGATATGGTGCTGAAAAGGATCCTTCCTCCTCAAAACGATCAAAGGGGCAAATGGACACCTAATTACGAAGGTCCATTCGTGGTCAAGAAGGTTTTCTATGGCGGAGCCTTGTTGTTAATGACCATGGACAGTGAGGATTTTCCATCCCCTGTGAATGCGGACGCAGTTAAAAAATACTTCGTATAAAGAGACCCGCTGGACGAAAAGAATAAAATAGTCCAGGCAAAAATGGGCATCCCGGCGAACCAAAAACAGAAAGAAAAGGTTCGGGCAAAAATTAGGGATAAAATGAAAAATGTACACCCGGCAAGTCGAAAACCTGAAAAGGCGACTTGGGCAAAAAAGGGTATCCCGGTGGACTGAAAACCCGAAAGGGCGGTCCAGGCAAAAGAGGGATTGAAACGAACAACTGCGTCTAGCATGATCGTTTGCTTTGGTTAAGGCACATGGATAATACCCGGTAGGGATCAATCAGAAGCGTCTTGCTCAGAAGGCAGAAAGCACGGAGAGTCTGAGGACATATGGGGTGTAACCGAGTTGGAACTCGATGAGATCACGAGTTTCACATTGCCATTAGGATAGATTTTTCCTTTTGTGCGAAATTACCTCTTTTCAGGAATTGCTTCCTTTGTATTGCTCATTCATGAGCCACACTTTTTCAGTCAATAAAATGCATGTTCAGTTAAATAAATTCTGTTTTTGTTTTTCATTACCGCTTTGATTGCAAAAACATCCAGTTATGTTGATAAAGAATCTTGCATTTTAAGACATACAGGTCCCTTTCAGTGCATGTTTATAAGATTGAAAGCTTGAAATCTTATTCGGAAGGTTGAGTGACCCAAGTGTTGAAATCTTGACACGTCTGGGGCACGTTTTTATCTAACGATCTCTTTTGCAGGTATTGTTAGATATTTTCACTCACTTGCAGGTTGTGATGTGGAAGCTTTGGCAAAATAATCCCCGTGGAGTCCGATCAGGGACGAAAGAATTGAAAAATGGTGAAAAGACGACGAGAGACGTACGACGATCCTTGAAATTAATCAAGAAGACTCTTCAAAGTCGGAAGATTGAAAAGAATGTATAATTCCCAGGAGTCCGTTCTTCGTCGAGTACGGAGCGGTCGGGAATACAAGGTGATGAATCAGAAAAGTCCAGACGAGTCTGGGAGTTCTCAAAATTGGAAAGCTGACATGGGAGTTGGATGTGGAATACCAAGGTTCGACGAGTCGACGGGTGTTCAGTAGCAGATTTTCCTCCTCCCCAAGCAGAGTCGGAATGACTAATTCCCCAGCAGATTCAAGGTTTGTGGCTTCCCTAGCAGGGTCAGGATGGTTATCCCCAGCAGGTTTCAGATTGATGCTTCCCCAGTCGCCAAGCCTGAAGGTTGCTAGTTCCCAGCGGAGGTATCTGTGGGTGGTGACTTCCCAAACAGAGTCTGGAGTGTTGCATCCCCAGCAAGTCAAAGACCGTTGTTTCCCCACAGAGTGCATTGGTGATCTATTCCCCAGCGATTCCCCAAGCGGATTGGGTGCAAAAGAGGTTATCCTCAGCAAGGGTGGCCCTTTTCCCAGCAGCAACGCTATTTCCCCAGCAGGGTGGAGATCGGAGTATTGTCGAGTTCCTCAGCCGAGTGTCTCGAGCTCCTCAGAAGAGTCCCTTGAGAGGGATGCCTTTTTATACATTCATCATGTAGAATAAGCATAGCATATTGCATAATAAATCGCGTAGCATTTCCATGATTATGGAGCATTACGTTGGAAAAATATCATGCATCATTATTGCAAGCACAAGTTAGTCTCGAACCGTGGTTATCGTTTGAGAGGTGGTTTTGCCCGAAGGCGAAGGTATTACTCCGAGGAGTCTAGCATCGTGATTTTTAATCAGAGGTATTCCCCAGTAGTGCGATGCTGGAGGAAGAGTTTCTGTCGAGCAGAGATGGGAATGTTAATCAAAGAAGTTTCGGGGTCCAAAGAGAAAAAAAAAAACAAGAAAGAATAATCCCCAGCTAAACACGAAGTGTTCGTTGGCTAGGGTAGAATAAAGGAAAAGCCAGTTCGTGGCTTGCTATCCCCCGCATGGGTTGTTGGCATGCGTGCCGACTCACTTATCACTGTTTTGTTATTTTTGCCGATGCTGATAGGCATAAAGAGTTTCCGGTATCCAGACCGAGATGGTAGTCAGACCAATCTTCCGGTATCCAGACTGAGGTGGTATTCAGGCCAGTTTCCGATTTCCAGATCGAAGAAGTTCTCGATGTTCAGGTCAAAGAACTTGTGGCGCTCAGGCCGGTTTCCGATTTTCAGATCGAAGAAGTTTCCAACAGTCAGGTTGAAGTACTTGTGGCATCCAGGCCAATTTTCCGGTGATCAGACCGAGGCGGGTATTCAGACCGATGCGGCGTTCAGGCCAGTTCCGATTTTCAGATCGAAGAAGCTTCCGACGATTAGATCGATGCAGCTTGCGGCAGGCAGGCCAGTTTCCCGGTATCCGGACCGAAGTGGTACCCAGACCAAAGTGGTGTTCATACCAAAGTGGCGTTCAGGCCGATCTCTCGGTGTTCAGGCCGATCTCTCGGTATCCAGACCGACATCAATACTCTCATATTCCGATGTTCAGTATGCAGATTGACGAGCGGCGTTCATGCCCTGGTTATCTCTGTGATTCCGACATATTTCTGTTCCGGTATTCAGGCCGACTTCTTTTCTCCGTACCAGACGGATTTTTCTTCAAGATTGTTTCTTTGCCAATTCTGACAGGCACTGTTAATTATTTTCCCATCAGAGTGCAAATTGTTAGTCTGTTCTTGGTATTCAATCACTCTTCACCCTGATCATCTGAAAGCCGAGGCTATTCATATCGACAGGTTCACAGTGGATTGAATAGGGGCAGCTGTAACACCTCAAAATTTGCCCTCCTCTCTTGGGACTAACTTAGCATATTGCATTTCATTTTTAGGTCATTAGGCATGGCATATTTGCATATCATATGGCCACAACAAGCAAGTCATCCTCCTAGGTCTTGTTCAGAAGGTAAAGAGGTTGAGATTCAAGTTGAGGGTTTCATTGGATTGATCACTGATCATCTGAAGGCTTGTGCCTCAAATTAGGGTTTCATGGTTCCTCAAGGGGATTGAGCTTCATCTTGGTTTAAATGATACATAATCATCATCATGGTTTTATCATCACCAAGAGGTTCATTATAATTGATCAGATGCCTTGGGATTAGGGTTTTGACCTCTGGTCAACCCTAATCATCTGCATTGTGCCAATCAAGGCTTGTCAAGGAAATGAGGTCTTCATTGAGACGAGGGATCATTTCATGGTTACATTGAGATTATGGAAGGTAGGGTTTCATCATTGAGCCATTTCATCAGGAGTTTGAAGCTCAAGATCATCAATGCATAGCCAATTCATCTATCAGTCAGAAAAAGTCAACCAAAGGTCAACTGATGGATTTGGAGGTGGGAGAGGGTTAGAGACACTTCATTCATGTCCAAACAAGTTTCATTTGACATTGCAAACATCAAGAATGAAGAAAATAAAGACAGATGGAAACTTTCCAAAAATAGAAAGTGACTTATAATTCAAAATTGCCAAAAATGCAAAGGTTTTCTCCTCAAAATTACATGTCCAAAAATGCTTCAAATGAAATTTTGTCCAACATGAAAGTTGTAGATCTTTCTCTCACCTTTTCAAAAGGTCCAAGAACATGAATTTCTCATTTGTGGTTGGCAAGTTATGATCAAATCATTGTCCAAAAAAGTTGAATTTCAAAAGTGCATAACTTTTGATTCACAAGGCCAAATGGAGTGAAACTTTTTTGAGCAAATTTCTTTTGATGTCCTCTATCCAAAACAAGCATTACATTTCATGAATTTTGCTCACACAAAAAGTGCATTTTTCAAGTGAACCAATTTTGAAAAATGGAGGGAAAAAGGTCATTTTGCAAGATATTCATTGTTTTCACTCAATTCCACTTGCATTAGCTCACAAACATCATTTGAAACTTGCTCACAACCAGAAATTCTACTGTTACATTGGTTTTGCACAAGTGAGGGTGGATTGGTCAATTGGCCATTTAGCATGAAACTTGCATTTTCACTAATCCTTTGTAATTACACTAATCATGATTACTAGCATCATTAACATCACATATATAAACTAAATCATAACTGTTTTCTGATTAACCATAACAGAATCAAGATCTAGATCTGAAAATCACCAAATTCTTCAACTTCTTCTCTCACTTTTTTTTTGCAATTTTCTTCACAAACCTTGCCAAGATCTTCATCAATCCATGATCCATGTGCATTATTGAAGCTGTTGGAAGCAAGATCTCATCCTTTTCAAGCTGAATTTGGAACTGTTACAAGAGTGCTCATCTATGGCAATTTGAGATTTCAGCAAGATCGTGTACAAGCAACATCCAAACCTTGTTCCATTCATCAACTCAAGCATCAAGGAGCATCTGTTTTGCACTTACAAGGCTTGGTTCGCGCGAATTCACAACTGTCATCCAAAGAAGGTCAGATTTCGATTTTGATAATTCATGAAATCAATTGATGCATGTTGTAGATCTTGCTTAGTAGAGTATTCTGCAAGTTGAATAACTGATTTTGGTTGAGAAACAAGGAAGTTATGTGGATTAGAACTTTGATGCATGATTATGTTTTTCATCGAATCTCTTTATCCAGGAAGAATTAGGTCTAATCAATTTGTGATTCGTGATGTATGTTGAACAAGGATTCCAATGATATATGGTTTGTGGATTTTGGTGAGGATTTGTTCTTGAGCTAGGTTTTAGGATGAACGCGTGATGAATGTGTTGAAAATTTTCCAGAATGCTGCTTTGATCTTCATTTTCGCGTTTGGCTTGTTTTTAGGTGTTAGCGCGCGCCTCATCTTTTAAATCCGCACCTGCTTCGATCCTTGCCTATGACAATTCCACTTTTGCCTTATTCCATTATTTTTCATGATATGCCTTGCCATTCATGTATGCATTTCACATTTTTTAATTTTCTTCCATATAAAAAATTCCATAAATCCATATCCATTAATCCAATTGAGCTGTGGTTTTTTTTGTTGTTCTCATCATGATCTCTACAATTTAATGAATATTTTTGCAAAAATTGTGCATGTGTGGATTTCTGTTTTGGCTAGGGTTTGTTCATGTATGTTCTTTCATGCACCTTGCTTGATGTTTTGATCATGAAATGATGATGCTTAATCCAAAATTCTTGAAATTTTGCATGTGTAAAATAGACATCTCAATGAACATTTTGGCTTTGAGTTTGTGATTTTTTCATTCCTGGTTGATGAGATATGAGCTGTTGAATGTAGGTGTGACAATTTGTGTCACACCATTTCTTGTCTAACTTCCTGATTTTATTTGCCATGCCATATGAACTTGAAATGAGCTGAATTTTTGCATGTTGATACTTCTGGATATTAGGTTCACTTGTGAATTTTTGTGGATTTTTTGAGTGCATTTCCAATTTGTTTGAGAATTTCCTTTCTGTTTGACCAAATGTGGACCTTTTGTGAGTCATGATTTTATTTGATTTGTGAAATTCTTGATATGTATTGGATGGACTTGAAATTTTGTGGAGTGACTATAAACATCTTGAAGTTTGCCATGGTTTTGGTTTCAATCATTTATCATGTTTGGTTTCTGTTTTATGATTGCTTGAAGTTGATGCATGATTTAATGCCTTGTATGAGCTTGTTTGAGTATGCTTTGGCTTGATGAATTTAATTGACTTGATTCCCTTTGTCCAAATGGTCTGAAATTTGGTGTGACGATCATGTTATGAGTGCTGTTTAGCCATGATTTGTTTGGGAATTTATTGAAATGTTTGTGAGTTGATTTGAATTGGATCTTTCTGTTTGGTCCTATGAGGTTCTAAATTGCATGCTTTGTACTCTTTGCCTCATGAAATGATAATGGTTGATGATATGAATGTGAGACCACTTGGATTTGATTCTTATTTGATTGATCTTGATTTTTGATAAGTTTCATGTTCTGTTTTGGTTTATTGCTCTCATTTTGACCCTAGTCTTGTACTAGTGGTTTGTGTTCTCACATTTGAGCTTTGTTTCAGGTCAAAGAGCACAATTGCTTATGCTTGATGATGTGCACTCAATTAAGATTGGTTTATTGCTTGTTTATGACTAACCTTGAGTTTGTTTTGTAGGCATTGAGATTTATGCTTAGGCCTTGTGGCTTGCACATATGTGCATTGATGCTTGTTATCTGTTTGTGCTGTGGAATTGTAATTTTCTGTTTGACTTTTGTTTGTCTGGTATACTGATTATGTTGGATTGATTTCAGGTACCTCAGTTGCTATAGTTCATTTTGAACTTGCTTGTGTTGTTGCTTGGTTGCTTAACCAATTGAGGTAGAATTTCTTTTCTCCATGTAGTCTGGAAGACCTGGCCTGTTACTTGGCCAGGCACCTGTCTGAAGTCCTCCTTAAGAGGCAATGCCTGTGATTGTTTATCTTTGTCCCCAAGCAGGAAAAGACCTTGAATAAGGCAATTGGCAGATACAAGAGATGTGCAATCCATCTCCTGCTATTCTGTTGAGTCGTCCCTCTGCTCACACAACTGGTGTTGATGCATTGTGGACATTAACCCAAGATCCTTGTACAGTTGTACAGTTGAGTCAGTGTCATAAGTGTAGAAGGGTTCCCACTTTCTGAACCCACACTTCTTTGTCTGAAGCTCTCCTAGGCCAGGGATAAGAGCTGTGAGGCACACCCCTCACTTCCTATTTCATCTGCTTCACCCTAACTCTCAATGTTAGGGTTAAGAGCTAACATCACCTGATACATTTGGTTTGCTTTTGCAGCCTAACCCTTGTGCGAGCCCACTTTGTCTGGATATAGTGTGTGCTAACTGTGAATGTTTGCTTTGTTTTGATTATGATTGCATGCTTTGCTTTACCTGTTTAGGATTAGCTTGTTGCCTGAGCAAGATAGATAGTCAACCTTAACTTAGGGATGATATGCATGATAACATCTAGGCTCGAGTCATAGTCTCCCTAGTTGTGTCTCCCTTTGTATCTGGTTAGGCTAGTCTTTCTCCCCTGTTAAGGGGAACTATGTTGCCCTGATCCTCATACCAGATGAGGTACGTAGGCAAGAGGTCGCACAAGATCTCTCCGGGCACCCTTTTTCTTTTTGTGTGTGTTTGCTTGACAGTTGCTAGGCTCGAGTTCCCGACTCCTTAGTAACTTGTTGCTTGTTTCTTCTTGTGTGTGTTAGGAGATGGACATAAGCCCAGCGATTGGCAGTCCGTATCCTATTGTTGTGTGCTTGGAGTCCGGTATAAGTCCATCAAGTGGCATCTGGTTTCCAGTGTGGGTTTGTTTGGTTCGGAAGCTGATGTAAGTCCAGCGATTGGCGTTCGGGTTCCATGTTTGCCTTTTTGTGCGTGTGTTTGTTTCGGCGTGCGTGAGCCGAACTACGGTAGCTCTGATTCTCGTTCCAGACGATATACGTAGGCATAGGATGCGATATCCTAGCGAGCCCTCTTCCCTCTTCCTCCACCTGTGTTGTCTTCAGTGTGTGTGTGTGATGTTTGTTTTAGCAACCTTTTTCTATCTTTCTGAGCGTGGATCCCGTCGAGTACGACGGATGTGTAGGGGTGTTAATACCTTCCCTACGCATAACCGACTCCCGATCCCATTCTCTTTGGTCGCGAGACCATGTCCTTTCCAGGTTTACTTCGAGCGTTTCCTTTCCCTCTTTTGGGATAAATAACGCACGGTGGCGGCTCTGTGTTGTTTTTGTTTTAGCCCGCCGGTTGTTTTTCGCGGATGCGACACATATTTCGACTACAACATGTGAACTGACTTCGACGATATGCTAAGGTCTTGTCGAGTGGTCGAACCAAGAAGCTACCCTTTGACCATACTAGAGTTCGATCCAATATCTCACAAATCTTCACCTTGGAACAAACTCTATAACATCAAGGGAACAAACTAGCTTTCTTCATGCAACTTTATCAACTACATATAGTGGAAAAACTTGCAACTTGGTAATGTCTTGGTGATCATATTAGTAACATTGTGATTTGTCAAAACCTTTAGCACTTGGGCTTCTCCATGCTCGATTACCCCTTTGACGAAATACAACTTCACATCGAAGTGCTTGGTTTGCTCATGATATGCTGAATTCTTTAACAGATGTATAGCACTTTGAATATCACATTTAATAGTGATAACTCGACCTTGAATTTTTAGTTCTTTAGCAAAACCTTCAAGCCACAATACTTCTTTCACAGCTTCAGTGAAGGCGATATATTCCACTTCAGTGGTTGATTGTTGAGAATGTATCAAGTGTGAGTAGTGTGGGTAATAGTCCCATATTGGTTAGAAATATGGAGAGTTGAGCATTTATAAGTGAGAGAACCCACCCACCTATCATCTTAAGATTTTGGATGAATATGTGGTGTGTCTCTCACAAAGGTGTTGCTATAAAAGAAGAAGTTTCACAATGTTCAGTGCTCCCTAGTGAAAAACTCCCCTAACAAATGGTATCATGAGCCTTTGGTTCGAGAAAGGGACCGACTTACTTGTATCGAAAGTCAATGGCGCTAATGTGGTGAATAAGAAACGTTCCGTTGAAGAGTGTCAACGACGACAATGTGGTGAATAAGAAATGTTTTGTACGGTACAAGAGTTTATGGAAGTAAGAAGAGCTTTCACTTGAGAGGGGATATTGTGGACTCACACTTGAGGGGGAGTGTTCAGAATGTATCAAGTATGAGTAGTGTGGGTAATAGTCATATATTGGTTAGAAATATGGAGATTTGAGCATTTACAAGTGAATAACCCACCCACCTATCACCTTAAGATTTTGGGTGAATATGTGATGTGTCTCTCACAAAGGTGTTACTCTAAAAAAAGAAGTTTCACAATGTTCAATGCTCCCTAGTGAAAAACTCCCACAACAAATGGTATCATGAGCCTTTGGTTCGAGAAAGGGACCCACTTAATTGTATCAAAAGTCAACGGCGTCAGTGTGATGAATAAGAAACATTCCATTGAAGAGTGTCAACGACGACAGTGTGGTGAATAAGAAATGTTCTGTGCGGTATAAGAGTTTGTGGAAGTAAAAGAGCTTTCACTTGAGGGGGAGCATTGTGGACTCACACTTGAGGGAGAGTGTTGAGAATGTATCTAGTGTGAGTAGTGTGGGTAATAGTCTCACCTTGGTTAGAAATATTGAGACTTGAGCATTTATAAGTGAGAGATCCCACCCACCTATCATCTTAAGATTTGTGGTGAATAAGTGGTGTGTTTCTCACAAAGGTGTTGTTCTAAAAGAAGAAGTTTCATAATATTCAATGCTTCATAGTGAAAAACTCCTCCAACATTGATAAGGCAACAACCTTCTGAAGTGTTGTTTTCCAATTAACTATTGTGCCAAACATAGTGAACACATATCCATAAATAGATTTTCTAGAATCCATACAACCTGCATAATCAGAGTCGACATACCCTTCGATTTCTGTTTTACTATTTTCACCACATGCTCCATCCACAAATCAGGACTCTGTTCAGAGACTCATTTATGTACCTTAGAATCCACTTCAATGTTTGCCAATGAGCCTTTCCAGGATTCACCATGTACATGCTTACAAGACTTACTGCATATGTTATGTCGCGTCTAGTACAGACCATAAAATCGAATTTCAAACTATATTCAAAGTCGAACTATATATAGTTCAAGTACAACTCTTTTAATTAACAAACTTATTTTTTTATTCATATTCAATTTATTTGATTCATAAACATAATTTAGTCGAATTTCAAACTATATTCAAATTTATTTAATTTAGTTCTTTGAGATATCATATGATATCATGAACATTTAACATATACCAAACTATTCTCCGTATTTCTTTCTCTCTCAAGTTATAAATGAGGTGCTTGGTTGTCAAAAGATAATTTTCTATTAAGTATATTAATATTCTTGAAAAAGAAAACTATGTCATGAGATTGGGGTTGGTTCTAGACATCTATCTGACCAGTCCCGACATTTGTGCTTACTACTATCTCTCACACACACATCAACTATACTCTATATCTATACATTTCATTTCTCAACAAAACTTCATCAAAGATAGTGCCCCATGAACCCCCACAAACAAACCCTTTTCAGTTATGACCGTCAAATATGGAAACAAGATCATAGAACACAGAAGAATATCATAGGTGCATCATCATCATCTTCAAATAACTCTTCATCTTTAGCTGATTTCCATGGCAGCAGAAACTACAACAATCTGCTTGAAGATGACGATCTAGTCTCTACTGTAGTACCTGCTGTTACGGTTGTGCTGGAGGGCCGTTCGATCTGCCAACGCATCAGTCTGCATAACCATGATAGCTACCAGAGTCTCGCTGTGGCTCTACGGCAGATGTTTGTGGATTGCACCGACGAGGACGGTGGCGGTGATCGTCATCTTGATCTGTCTAATGCCATTCCCGGTCATGTTATTGCATATGAAGACATGGAAAATGATCTTCTTCTTGCTGGTGATCTTACCTGGAAGTAAGGATCTCTTAATTTTATTCCTTAATTAATTATTATCTGATACCAGAAACACAAACAGACAATAATAACACATTTTTTTTAATAGAGGTGTTGGTGCTACGAAGATTATTATACAGTGATCATTAATTATGTATATCTATTTTATGTTAATAGAGATTTTGTACGTGTGGCAAAGAGAATTCGGGTGCTTCCGGCAAAGGGGAACTCAAGGAAGAGAAGTATAAGCTAGCTTCAACATCAAAACATGAAACATGGTTAATCATGATTTGGAGTACTTTGTTAATTAATTATTGTGAGTTAATTAATCTAATTGAAAGTACACGTAAAGTTGTGCTTTGTATGAATAAAATGTCGCGTTTTCCCATTTGCAGTTCATGGTTTCTTTGATTATTTTTTCTTTATTTTTTACTATTATAAAATTACAAAATGGTTCTTTATATGTTTACTTATTGTTCCAAGGTTGAGTTATATATATATTTAATCAAGAAAACAAATTGATATAACTTGATAGATAAGCAAGAGAGTGAATCAGAGAAAAATATGATAAGTTAAAGCAAGTTATGTAACTAACTAAATATAATCAAGTTGAATGGATCACTCTAACTTCTAAGAAAACTTTTGGTTGAACACTTTTAATCAAAATTATAACATATTACACCACCTATTTCATTTCAAAGTCTTTCTATTCCTATAAGGTTTTTCAATTCATTTAATTTTGTCTTCTTTAATGGTAATAGAAAAATCTCAATTTTTCCATCGGTTAAATATATAGTCTCTAAAGAGTTTTTAGAGATAGTTATCTCATACCTTATAAATTGATTTTGTAGGAATAAGTTAGATCGAATTTTTGTTGAGAATGTAATTTATGGTGTCAAAACATGTTATTGTTGAAACACCTAGGTGTCGAAGTGTCGAGGAGTTAGTCTCGACATTGATTTTTACTTAGACCCAATTTTGAAGTGTTAGCAGAATTAGGTATTTGGGCTTTCCTTGAGGAGCAAACAAACCCAAAATCTATAAATAGAGAGTAACTCTTATTGATTGTAACAGAACACACATTTGCAGGTGCAAAATAATAAAATCTCAATTTGCGAGCAAAGAGTTACTCTGCAAAAATTCTTCTTCTTCCTTATTCGAAAATCCTAATCTCTCTTTCTTCCCCAATTCAATTTTGTTTCTTTTCATTACCATTATTCAACGAAATCTTGCAACCTATTGTGGTTGATTCACTTGAGTGAATAGTGAAGAAGAAGAGGACTACTCAACCAGAAAGATTGATTTTTGTTCATCAAGATTTGGTTCGAAATTCTCCATAGGTTTAAGTGACTTTTTTGAAGGGAAATTGGAGAATTTCCAACATCTGGTATCTAGAGCACTGACTAATCGATTCGTGGGAAGCAAACCATGATGGTGATGAATCATCTGAACGGACATTTTCTGATGAGTCTCCCAATTTTGAAGAATCAAAATTATGAGAATTGATGCAAGTAGATAAAGGTTGTCTTTTGCTATCAAGATATTTGGGATCTTATGAAGGAGGGAGTGACGCCGCTTGCAGCCAACATGACGAATGAAGAAAAGGTTGCACACAAAGAATTAAAGAAGAAAGATTATAAAGCTCTCTTTATGATCCATTAATGCGTTGATGCAGAGAATTTCAAAAAGGTTAGTGATGTTGAATCAGCGAAAGAAGCATGGAAAATTCTTGAGAAATTGTTTAGAGGCGCAAAAAAGTTGAAAGAAGTGAGGTTACAAACTCACAAAAGAAGATATAAATTGCTTTAGATGGAAGACAGTGAAAGCATAACTGATTTTTTTCACTAGGGTTACAAAACTGGTGAATCAAATCAAGGTATGTGGAGAAGTATTGACATCAAGATCAGTTATTTCAAAGATCTTGAGGTCATTAGCTCTGAAGTTCGATCACGTGGCAGTAGCCATAGAAGAGTCAAAAGACTTGTCAACATTGACAAAGGAAGAGCTTCAAGGGACGCTTAAATCTCATGAACAAAGAATGGTTGAAAGAGTTGCAGGCAAGTCAAAGAGTGATATGGATTTGCGGCACAATCAGCATGAGAAAAGAAAGGTAAAAGGAAGTTGTTCAACAACAAAGGTAGATGAGGCTATAACAATCTGACTGGTTGAAATCAACAAGAAGGAGGTTGGTCGAATAAAAGAAAGCTCTCACACCAAAACAACCAAAGAGGTGGTGTTGCGGATAGAGGAAGAAGTGGTGGTCGAAAACTTGATAAAAGTCACACTCAGCGTTTCAATTGTCAGAAATACAGTCACTACTCTATTGATTGTCTTGAAAAACAAAAGAATCAAGATAAGGATGCAAAGTTTGCAAAGCATGAAGAAGAAGAGATGAGTAAAGATTCTAGGACCAATGGTACTTGGACTCAGGATGCTCATCACACATGACTGGTAGAAAATATTGGGTTGTCAAGATGAAACTCTCAATGAAGAACATGGTAAAATTTGCAAATGACAATACTCTAGCGGCTGGAGGTATTGGTGATGTTCTGATTATGAGGAAAGATGGCAAGAGGTCAGTAATTTCTAATGTATTATATATACCAGGCATGAAAAGTAATTTGCTCAACATAAGGCGGTTATTAGAAAAGAATTACAAAGTGTCAATCGAAGACAAGATTATGAGAGTTCTCGACTAAGGTGAAAGGTTAATCTTGAAGGCACTTATGTCTTAGAATAGAACCTTTAGGATTGAACTTAATATGATGGAGCACAAGTGCCTTGCAACTACAACTAGAAGGGATGAATGGATATGGCACTATAGACATGGTCATCTCAACTTCAAAGACATCAGAGATCTGAAGAGAAGAAATATGGTTTTAGGGTTACCAGAAATTGACATTCCAAATGAAGTATGTGAGTAATGTGTATAGGAGAAGAAACACAAGAACAACTTTAGCAAGGATGTAGGAAACAAGTTAAAGGCAACCCTTGAAGTCATATACTCTGATGTGTGTGATCCTATCCAATTGGATTTGATTAGAGGTAACAGATACTTTGTCACATTCGTAGATGATTTCAGTCGAAAACTGTGGACTTACCTGATCAAGAAGAAAAGTGAAATGATCAAGGTATTTCCCAAGTTTAAATCTATGGTAGAAAGACAAAGTGGTCGAAAGCTCAAGATTCTGAGGACCGGTGGTGGTGGAGAAAATGTGTCGAAATATTTCAACATGTTATGTGAGAAAGAATGGATTATGCATAAGGTGGTGCCAACCTACACTCCACGGCAGAATGGAACTGCAAAAAGGAAGAACATAACAATCATGAATATGGTGAGAAGCGTGTTGAAAGGCAATTATCTACCTAAAGATTTATGGGGGGGAAGTTGTGTCAACTGCAACATATATTTTGAACAGATGTCCGACAGAGAAGCTAGATGGAATCATGCCAGAAGAATATTGGTCTGGTGTCAAGCCTAGCTTGAGTCATCTGAAAGTATTTGGATCTATAGCACATAGACATGTGCCAAATCAGTTGAGAAGAAAACTTGATGACAAGTCGATTTAGATGATCCAAATAGGGTAGCATTCGACTAGAGGTTACAAGTTGTTCGATCTAGTGAACAAGCAAGTAGTGATCAACATGGATGTGATCATATATGAGCTTAAGTAATGAGATTGGACTGTAAATGTCAAGAAGGATTCAGTGAGAATCTTATGTGAAGAACCAATAAGTGAAGTGGAAAGAGAAGTTTGACAAGAAGAAGTAAGAGTTCAACCAAGCACAAGCAGACCTCAAAGGACAACATACACGTTTGCAAGGTTTCAAGAATTTGTGATTACATCATATGATGTGGTCGGTGGTAAAGGTGATCTGGTACACTATGCTTTCTATGCATATGTTGAACTAATCAATGCAATTAAAGCATTAAAGGATTCGAAGTGGGTGAATGCAATGAATGAGGAACTGGAGTCCATCGAAGTCAATAACATTTGGTCACTTATCAAATTGCCTCAAGGCAAGAAGTCAACCGATGTGAAATGGGTATACAAGGTGAAGTTAAATACCAAAGGTGAAGTAACTTGAAACAAGGAAAGACTTGGGGCGAAAGGATTTCTTCAGAAGGAAGGAATCGACTTTTATGAAGTCTTCGCACTTGTTGCTAGAATCAAAACAATCAGGTTGGTTGTTGTTCTAACAAACATGAACAACTGACACATATGTGAGATGGATGTGAAATATGAATTCTTGAATGACCCATTAGATGAAGAAGTTTATGTTGCATAACCAACTGGGTTTCTGAAACATGGCAAAGAAAGCAAGGTATACAGGCTGCATAAAGCCCTGTATGGACTTAAGCAAGCTCAAAGAGCTTGGAATAAGAAGATAGATTGTTTCCTAAGGAAGAAGAAATTTGTGAAGTGTGCAAATGAGCATGGAGTATATGTAAGAAGAAGCAATAGTGATTTGCTTATAATATGTCTCTATGTCGATGACCTGTTGATAACAGGAAGTTGCAAGAAGGAGATCGAAGATTTCAAACATGACCTAAGTGAGGAGTTTGAAATTTTAAACTTCGAAAATCTATCATATTTCCTTGGCATCGAATTCTACAAGAGTAGTAGAGGCTTGATGATGCACCAAAGAAGATATGGAGGCAAAATACTCAAGATATTTGAGATGCAAGATTGCAACCCAACTTCAACTCCAACTGAACCCAGATTGCAACTATTGAAAGACACAAATGAAGATGATGCCGATCCAACGCAGTACAGAAGAATCGTTGGATCAATTTGATACTTTTGTCATACAAGGTCTGATCTAGCATACAGTGTAGGTATGGTGAGTAGATTCATGCAGAAGCCAAATGTGTCACACCTAGCAGCGACGAAGAGGTTACTAAGGTATCTGAAAGTAACTCTCGACTATGACATTTTGTTTCCTACAACTAATGAAAGAAAAGAATGCAAGTTATTGGGATACACTGACTCAAGTTGGTCTAGTGATGCTGAGGATAGAAAATCCACAGTGGGTTATGTGTTTATGCTAGGTGGTGCATCAATTTCTTGAAGTTCGAGAAAGGAACCAATAGTAGCATTGTCATTGTGTGAAACAGAGTACATGGCTGCTTCTTGGGACGTTTGAATTACATTGCCCGATTTATTTCCCATTTGACCGCTACTTGCAAACCCATCTTCAAGTTACTGAGAAAAAATCAAGAGATGATATGGAATGATGAATGTCAAGAAGCTTTCGACAAAATCAAGAAGTACCTCCAAGAACCTCCAATTCTGGTGCCACCAGTTGAGGGAAGACCTCTAATCATGTATTTAACCGTTTTAGAAAACTCAAATGGGTGCGTGTTGGGACAACATGACGAGTCCGGTCGAAAAGAGTATGCCATATACTACCTTAGCAAAAAGTTTACCGACTGTGAAACAAGATACTCACTGCTCGAGAAAACTTGCTGTGCTTTGGCCTGGGCTGCTCGCCGACTAAGACAGTATATGTTGAATCACACCACTTTGTTGATTTCTAAGATGGATCCTATCAAATACATATTTGAGAAACCCGCCCTCTCCGGAAGAATAGCAAGATGGCAGATGATTTTAACAGAGTATGATATCCAGTATACCACCCAAAAAGCAATCAAAGGAAGCGTGCTAGCTGATCATTTGGCTCATCAGGCCGTGAATGATTATCAGTCTATGAATTTTGAGTTCCCAGATGAGGATGTCATGCTTGTTACTGATTATGAAGAACCTGGACCAAATGAAGGACCCGAAGTGGGACCCCGATGGACTATGGTTTTTGATGGATCGTCTAACGCATTAGGCAACGGTATTGGCGTCGTGATCATTTCCCCCAAGGGTGGCCATACGCCTTTCACCGCTAGACTATGTTTTGAGTGTACCAACAATATGGCTGAGTATGAAGCATGTATTTTGGGACTCAGAGCTGCTATAGACCTGAGAATCAAGTTTTTGAGGGTGTATGGAGACTCAGCCTTAGTAATCAGTCAGGTCAAAGGAGAATGGGACACTAAACATCCGAACCTCATCCCCTATCGAGAGCAGGTGTTGACATTAATCCCATACTTTGAAGAGATCACATTCGAACATATTCCCCGAGAGGAGAACCAGTTGGCAGACGCATTGGCTACCATGTCATCTATGTTCAGAGTCAGATGGGACAATGAAGCTCCCCGGATTACCATTGAACGACTAGACGAACCAGCATATTGTTATGAACTTAACGCTGATGAAGTAGAAGAGAAGCCTTGGTTCCACGAGATAAAAAGATATTTAGAAGCTCAGGAATACCCTGAAGGGACATCCATCAATGACAGGAAATTTCTGAGGAAGTTCTCCGCTAAATTCTTTTTGAGTAATGGAATATTGTACAAACGTAACCATGATTCGACTTTGCTTCGCTGTGTGGATAGAAAGGAATCAGAGAAGATTATGGAAGACATGCACGACGGTATCTTTGGGACTCATTCTAGTGGACATACAATGGCCAAGAAGATTCTGAGGTCAGGGTATTATTGGTCTACCATGGAAACTGATTGCCACCATCACTCTAGAACTTGTCATAAGTGCCAGATCTATGCGGATAAAGTACATGTGCCTCCTGCTCCATTAAACGTGTTGACCGCGCCGTGGCCCTTTGCAATGTGGGGCATTGATATGATTGGCGAGATTAAACCTACCGCCTCTAATGGACATCGTTTCATCCTTGTTGCTATTGATTACTTCACAAAGTGGGTGGAGGCAGCCTCATTTGCTTCTGTTACTAAGAATGTGGTGGCACGATTCATCAAGAACAGCCTCATCTGCCGATACGGCGTCCCTGAGAGAATTATCACTGACAATGGCACTAATTTGAACAACAAGATGATTACTGAACTCTGCACGCAGTTCAAAATAAAACACCATAACTCTTCTCCGTACCGGCCAAAGATGAACGGCGCTGTAGAAGCGGCTAATAAGAATATTAAGAAGATTATACAAAAGATGACGGTAACATACAAAGACTGGCATGAGATGTTACCATTTGCTCTTCATGGTTATCGTACTTCCGTGCGAACTTCGACAGGGGCAACTCCTTTCTCTTTAGTCTACGGAATGGAAGCCGTTTTACCAGTGGAAGTTCAGATTCCCTCTCTAAGGATCATGAAAGAGGCGGGCTTAGACGAGGACGAATGGATTCAGACTCGACTCGATCAGATAAATTTGATGGATGAGAAGAGACTTGCGGCTGTATGTCACGGGCAGATATATCAGAAGCGCATGACCAGGGCATTCAACAAAAAGGTCAAGAGACAAGTGTATCAAATTGGCGACTTGGTAATCAAACGCATCATCCTACCACAAACTGACCCCAGAGGCAAATGGACTCCCACATACGAAGGGCCATTTGTAGTTAAGAAGGTATTCTCAGGTGGAGCCATGATACTCGCTACAATGGATGGTGAAGACTTCCCACATCCCGTGAACGCGGACATAGTTAAAAAATACTACGCATAAAAGAGACCCGCTAGATCGACGTATCTAGGCAAAAGTAAGGGCATCCCGGCGAACCAAAAGGGTTCGGGCAAAAATTAGGGAAATATAAAAAAAATGTACACCCGGCAAGTCGAAAACCTGAAAAGGCGGCTTGGGCAAAAAAGGGTATCCTGGTGGACTGAAAACCTGAAAAGGCGGTCCAGGCAAAAATTAGGGATTAAAGCGTATGACTATGTCCCGTTCTCAGTCAACTTTCATCCAAGTTCGAGGGACTGACCAAGCCAATCACTTCTATCCGACAGCAAGGGATGAGATGCTCGAAGACATAATGACAGTAGTAGGCTTAAAATCAATAGGACTTCTTCCACATAGCTTTCTCTTTGTTTTCGACAATTTCCTCTTACTAGGATTTCTGTCTCCTTGTACACAAATTGCCTGTTTATAGGCCTCCTTTCAAAATCAATACAACCCTCTTTCAAAAAAAAGATGCTTTTGTTTTTACTTTTCTGTTTTGGTTGCGTAAATGTCCATTGATTTAATTTGAATTAATATGTGCATTTGAATATGACTGATGTTTACCAAAAATACATGCATAGAATAGCAATAGCAATTACTACCCGACTTCAGGATCAAGGAAAAGGTCTAATCATGCTTCCAATGAATCCGCTACCAATTCTCTTCCCCAGCAAGCCTTTTTTTTTTTTCCTCAGAAAATGGCAGTATCCCCAGGCACAGCCAGTTACTCCCCAACAGAGGTCGGCGTCACCAGACAGATTGATCATCTCATCCATCCCCAGCCAGGCTCTGTTGAATATTTCCACCATCAGACAGAAATCAAGCATCCCCAGCCGAGAAAGGGTCATCGACACAAATGTCTCAAATCAGTAGATGGGGATTTATTTTCCCCAGTAGAGTCCCCAAGCAGAACTTCTCATACGCATAACTCATTCATTACATCCTTTCACAGCATACGCATGCATACAACATTCACATTTATTTTAGCATAACACGAAACATCTCATGCATCATGACATAGCATGAAGCTAACTTTTTCTTTGCAGGTTAATTATCCTCCTGATATAGTCAAAGTAGAAGGTTCATTCAGACAGACACCTTTATCAATCACATTCAAGATTCAGATACATATTTCAAATACAGTTCATGGGAACATTCATTCTGACAACACTTCGATATCCTCCTAACGATGGCATCTCTAAGCCCATCCCAGACATTTATTGCAAGTACAACATATACAGGTTATCAGATACAGCCTAACGTACGGTTCATTCTGATTCAGCCCAACATATGACTTCTTCAGCAACTCCAATGCGGTCTAACGTACGACCCATTTGGACCTTCAAATCCTCAGATGCTGCCTAGCGTACGGTACATTCAGGGGTGTAGTCTAGCGTACGACTACTTTCTTTTTCAGATGCAGCCTAACGGACGGCTCATTCTACAACTCGGATACGATCTAACGTACGATCCATTCTGAACTTCAACAACCCCAACGCGGTATAACGTACGACCCGTTTGGATCTTACAACCCTCAGATGCTACCTAACGTACGGTACATTTCTGAAGTGTAGTCTAACGTACGACTACCCCTTTCATCATCAGATCCTACCTAACATACGGTACATTTCTGAAGTGTAGTCTAACGTACGACTACCCCTTTCATCATCAGATCCTACCTAACATACGGTACATTTCTGAAGTGTAGTCTAACGTACGACTACCCCTTTCATCATCAGATCCTACCTAACATACGGTACATTTTTGAAGTGTAGTCTAACGTACGACTACCCCCTTCGTCATCAGATTCAGCCTAACGTACGGCTCATTCTGCAACTCAGATACGATCTAGCGTATGGTCCATTCTGATCCTTTATCCCCAACAGCATATGACACACTCCGACTCCCCAGCGAAGTCGGCAGCCTAATGGATGACTCATTATACGGTCTAACGTACGACCCAGTGTGGCACCCATGTCTTCAAATTGGCCTAATATACGGCGCTATCTGAAGCTTTCGTCATCAAACCTCCCGAATGGCATCTTTAAGCCCATCTCCATCAAGACCAACTGTCGATTCTCAAGTGCAAATTTTTGGGGCATTCTAGTGTTCAATAATCTTCCACCTCCAGACCACGAATGGCGTATACACCATTCTAACTCTCTCGGTCCAAGAATATTGAACAGGGGCAGCTGTCATACCCCAAAATTTGCCCATTAATATTTCAAGACATTTTGCAAGGCATTCCAACTCATATATAACACTGATCTTGAAGAAACAAAGGCCCAGCTCACGGATGGCCCAATCCAGAAAATGGCCCAAACTGGCCTGTTCGCTACGCGCTCGCCTAGCGAAGCTGACAGACAACAAAAATTTCGGGCTTCATTCTGAGCCCAAAAAAAAAAAAAAAAAAAGAGAATTTTTTTTTTAATTAATTAATTAATTAATTAATTAATTAAATAATTAAAATAAATAAATAAATAAAATATAACAAATTATTTTGGACTTGGGTCTCCCTCATTCCAAGCCCATTACCCACGAAATTAGTCTATAAATACTGAAGTTTCAGTAGGGGAGTGACACTTGGAGTTACACTGGGAGATTCACTGGAAAAAAAAAGAGGAGTAGAACAGAGAAGAACGAATAGAAGTTTTGGCATAGGAACCCTGCCTACCCGGAGAATTCAGAGTAAAGAAACCCTGAAGGCAGCCCATCTGCACCGAAGCCATCGCCGTCCAATTCCCGCTGCCTAACTTATTCCGATACTACAAGTGGTCAATCCCTTCAACCTTGAATTGGCAAACAGGTTTGCGTATCTCTATTGTTTATACTTTCAATTGGCCATATCTACATATATAATGCATCATGATTAAATGTTGATATATAATTTGCTTTCGTATGGGAATTTAAATATGCCTGAATACCCTGAATGTTTGATCATGTTATTCCTGTGATAAAATGCCATAAAATTCAAAGTTCCTAACGTGGGGCTGTTTTCAAATTCAAAATCCGTGGCCGCTCGCTAGCACCTCGCTAGGCGAGCCTGGGGCGAGTATTCGCCTGGCCTTCGCTAGGCGAGGCAGAGGCGAACGAGACAGTAGCTGACTTTTCTATTCTTTTTTTTTATGTTTTATCATAGCCATGCATTATTCATCCTATCCTATTTATTGTTGTGATATTTCTCCGGTGTAATCTTCGATTGCACCCTGATTTGGTGTTCTGACATGTTTCTTTTTTTTTTTGAGTTTCGTAAAGGTTCGCATATCCCAGGAAAAGGTTATTGGCTAGGTATTCCACTTTAGTTGTGGGATACCCTTGTGGAGTTTCACCCTAAATTAATTTTTAATGTATTAATTTCTAATGTATTAATTTTTTTTAATATATTATTTTTAATAATTTTAATGTGGAGTTTCATCCTAATTATATAATTAATTGTAAAACTTTGCCTTTGAATAAGTGATCTTGGACCTCTCTTTGTTGCCTTACGATTACGATATTACGGTCATGTCCCGCGAACGTGGGGATACCCTTAGCAAAGACCCTTCGGTTAAATCATCATAAAATAAATTATAGTCCCTCGGATGTTGCCTTCGAATATACAACTTTGTCCCTCGATGACCCTCCGATGTTGCCTACGGTTAAAAGATGATAGTCCCTTCGAATGCTAAGGTATCCTCGTAACTGTTGCCTTCAATGACCAATCGATGACCCTACGATGACCCTTTTACATCCAAAGGATAAAACTACTTATTTCTCAATAATAAGGACAGTTTTACCCTCATAAGGATAGGAAATACTCATAAAGACCTTGGGTCGGTATAACTCTTAATTGCTGGCTCACAACCTAAAACATTTTTTCACACCTCACACCTTTCAAAATACCTTCAGAAAATCACCACTTGGTATACATTCATACTAGAATCATTACCGAGTTATATTTTTCTAAACAATTTTCAAAACTAAACGAGATAATCACTTTGTATACATTCATACAAGAATCATTACAAAGTTAAATTCTCTTTTCAAAACAATTTTTCTAAACAATTCACAAACACTTTTTTTTAGACAAAAATAATATAAGTGATCGAGCAATTAAGAGCCCATGGATAACCATGGATACAAAGGGTGCTAACACCTTCCCTTTGTATAATGTACCTCCCGAACCCAAAATCTAAATTAAGGTTTTTCCTGTTCTTTTCCACCTTTCCTTATTGGATAAAAGAAAAGTCGGTGGCGACTCTTGCTAACCGCGACATTGCGATTAAAACCACAAAAAAGTCCAGTTCACCGTATGACAGAACTGGCGACTCTGCTGGGGAGCCTAAATATTTAAAAAGAGAGGTTACCTTAAAAACAAGATCACTTATTCAATTTGTCTGATTTATTTTTAAGGGATTGCTTGGGTATGTTATGCTTGAGTGAAAGATCCTACACCCGGATCTAGTGTACCTTAGGTAAGTAGCAAGAGATCATCGCGACTGTCCGGCGTATACTGGAATGGTCAAAATGATGGCTACGGTTAATGTGGCACTTTGGATGTCCTGATGTTCCTCATGTTAGTTGAGGAAATATTTGGCATTCGCGTGGTGTCATAAAAGCATTAACCAGACCTTTAGAACCCTAATTGACTCATCCTGGCCATTAGAAAGTAGTGAGATAACTGGCTTCGGTTCCGACTGGAGTTGGTTGAGACTCGATACTACACTCTTTGAGATTGGACTTTAGGGAAGCTTCGGTCAACCACTTGGTGTTGCACTGAAGTGGACTTAAGGAAAGGTCAATGATTTGAGATCCTTCTAGAACCCGGTTACTATTCTAAGACAGGTTGAACCAACCAAACTTCAGTGGGGAGGGTATTTACCTATGGAACTCACGCAAGCCTTAAAACCTAGGAATGATTGTTGTGTGACTTGCTTGTGCTTGTTATTTATCTAACAACATAACATCATAACATCATAACATCATAACATCATGGCATTGTACTAACCATTTCAAGGATTTAGGGATTTAACTCTGCTAAAAAAAACAAAACAAAAGCAAAAACAAAAGAGAAAAGAAAAAAAAAGCTCTTTTTGTTAGTTTATGCAAAGTTAAATCCCGAAAGTCCTTGAAAACATTTCATACATTGCATTGCATCGCATAACAGGTATTCTAAAGGATCAGTGTTCTCACGATTTTCCTATCAAACAGATTCCAGCAGATTCAAACAGATTGAACAATGGCTCTCGAACAAACTGTCAAAGATCTCCAGGCCCAGAATGCTCAATTCCAGGAAATGATGCTGAGCTTATCTAAGGGGCAGGAAGAACTGAAAGCTCTTTTGATGGAGAAGAAGAAGGACCAGAAACCTGTGGGTTACATCAATCCGGGGAGAAGGCTTAAGGGACAGGTTACAGGAGTCAAGATTAGAATTCCGAAGGATTCAGAAGAAGAGACCGAGAATGATTCGGAAGATGAGAATCCTAATCTCGTCAATTCTGAGGACGACGATGAAGATTATGAACATGAACAGTACTCTCCGAAGGATGATAAGTACAAGTTGCTGGAAGAACGTATGCTAGCTATGGAGGGGCAGAAAGTGCCCGGTCTGGATTTCGAAAACTTGGGTCTGGTCTCTGATGTGGTCATTCCCCGCAAATTCAAGGTTCCCATTTTCACTAAGTATGATGGTGCCTCTTGTCCTCAGATGCATCTAAGGGCTTATGTGAGAAAGATTCAGCCGCACACTACTGATAAGAAACTGTGGATCCATTTCTTCCAAGAGAGTCTGTCTGGCACACAGTTAGAGTGGTATTATCAGCTTGAGAGCTCTAACATCCGCACATGGACTGATTTAGCAACAGCTTTCTACAAGCACTACCAGTATAATTCTGAGTTAGCGCCTACTCGGCTACAGCTACAAAATATGACTATGGGCTCTAAAGAAAGTTTCAAAGAATATGCTCAAAAGTGGAGAGATTTGGCTGGCAGAGTCAAACCCCCTATGACTGATCGAGAGTTAGTGGACATGTTCATGGGTACACTGACTGGCCCATTCTACAGCCATCTACTGGGAAGTTCCTCGTCAGGTTTCACTGAACTTATCTTGACAGGTGAACGGGTTGAAAGCGGCATTCGAAGTGGAAAGATACAGGCAGCTACTTCTGCAAGCACCAAAAAGTCCTATCAGGGAAAGAATGAATCAAATGCTGTGTACAGTGAGAGGAAGCATAACAAGAAGAATCGTGACCATACTGTTGGGGCAGTTACAATTGCCGCACCGCCATCTCAGAACTTCCAACACAGACAAGACAGGTCGAGAAGACAGTTTACCAAGATCAATATGACTTTAACCCAAGCACTGCAGAGTATGTTAAAGGCCAATTTGATTACCCTCAGAGGCCCTCCTGCAAATCCCAACACTACTTCTCCTCGTTATAATCCCAACGCCAGGTGTGCCTATCACTCCGATAGCCCCGGGCATGATACGAATGATTGCTGGTTGTTGAAGAACAAGATTCAGGATATGATCGACGCTGGAGAAATTGAATTTGATCCTCCGGCGACCCCCAATGTCATCACAGCACCTATGCCTAATCATGACCAGAATGTTAATGTTGTGGACGACAATTCTCACGTTACTGACGTTGCTGATTTAGCATCTCCTCTCCTGATCGTTAAGAAGAATTTATTGCAAGCTGGTTTATTTCCAGGTTGTGCTGAAGATTGCGATCTCTGTGTACTCCGACCCAATGATTGTTTGAAGTTGAAGAACGGCATTCAACGGCTGATGGATGATCGTACAATTCTATTTGAAAGGGTTCCTAAGGTGGACAACTCTATTGAAGAGGTATCTGTGATTGCTAGGTCCAAAGCTCCAGTGAAGATTACCGCTACTAGAGTGCCTGTGAAGATTACCGCTGAGCCCAAAGTGGCTCCCCTGATTATTACCGCACCTGGCCCCGTGCCATATTCCTCCAGCAAAGCTATTCCGTGGAACTATGGAGGCGACGTTTACATCCATGGCATAAAGCAAGTTGGTAGTTCTGCTAATCCTAATGATATTGTGGGGACTAGTAAAGTTACTCGAAGTGGAAGGATCTACTCCCCAGAAATCTCACCTCCCGCTCCCGAAATTCGAGGAAAAAGACCAGTCAATCCTCCTCAGTCAGAGACATCGGTCGAAGTTACTTCTGAAGATGTTGCCAAACAGGAAATGGAAGAGATGCTGAAAATCATCCGTAAGAGCGATTTTGATGTAGTGGAACAATTGGGGCATACTCCGTCTAAAATCTCAATGTTGTCCTTGTTATTATCCTCTGAATCCCATGCCAATGCATTGATGAAATTCTTGAAGACCGCTCATGTGCCTCAAGAAACATCCGTCGATCAATTCGAACATTATGTTGCTAATTTGACTGTTGACAATGGCCTAGGCTTTTCCGATGCTGACCTGACGCCAGCAGGAAAGAATCACAATAAAGCTCTGCATATCTCCATCGAGTGTGAGGGGATCACCCTGGCTCACGTGTTGATCGACAACGGCTCTTCCTTGAATGTGCTCCCGAAAGCTGTACTCGATAAATTTGACTACAAAGGCATTGAACTGAAACCTAGTGATGTTGTGGTGCGTGCTTACGATGGTGCGAAGAGTGTTGTCTATGGTGAAGTGGTTCTCCCTATCAAGATAGGACCTCAAGTCTTCAACACTACCTTTCACGTGATGGACATTCGTCCCGCCTACTCCTGCTTGTTGGGGCGCCCTTGGATCCATGGGGCAGGTGCGGTAGCTTCGTCGCTTCATCAAAAGCTGAAGTATCCAATAGCAGGCATGGTTGTCACTGTATGTGGAGAAGAAGAGTATATTGTCAGTAGTGTGCAAGCCTTCAAATACGTCGAGATGGATGGTGAATTCTTTGAGACTCCTTCTCAGTCATTTGAAGTGGTTCCTCCACCCAGTCCTGTCCTTAAGCCAACTCCCCTTGTGCCCAAGGTTGTTCGTGCTCCCCCTGTCATGATCTCTCTGAAAGATGCTCAAGCCGCGATTGAAAATGGTGATCGTGCTGGTTGGGGTCAACTGATCAATGTACCGTACAAGTCTGATAAAGCTGGCCTGGGGTTTAACTCTGGAAAGATAGTCAAAAATCAGATTAATGCTATGGAAGATGCTGATAGTGATTGCGACTTGGATAGCTGGATTTTCCCAACAATTGGTGACGGACTCAACAATTGGAAGACTGAAGACATTATCCCGATTTCCTTTAGTCAGGAGTAATTGTTATTGTTTATTCTAGAATTGCAAATTTTAATTTTCTTTTACAATCAAACTTCTTAAAGCATTGTGTCTATGCCCGAGGCACAATAGCTAATTTGTTAAGGGTTTTGTCATTTTCATAAGCATATTTATATTCAATAAATCAATGGACGTTTTGCATTCAAATATTGCGCTCTTTGTCTTTCCTATTATCTTTCAAACGAGCTATGTTTTCTTACACACACGCACGTAACGAATTGCAGATCCCTATCCACTCTGGATCCTGTTGATAATAGTTCTACTACTGTTCATTATGACTTTGAAAATCCGATCTACCGAGCCGAAGATGGAAGTGAGGAAGATTGTGAAGTACCTGAGGAACTTGCCAGAATGTTACTACAAGAAGAAAGGACTATACAGCCGCATGAGGAGTCAGTTGAGACTGTAAATCTGGGTACCGAGGTGGACAAGAGAGAAGTCAAAATAGGAGCAGGCTTGGAAATCAGTGTCAAAAGAAGATTGATTCAAATGCTACATGACTATGTGGAGATTTTTGCTTGGTCTTACGAAGACATGCCAGGGCTGGATACCGATATAGTAGTGCATCGTTTGCCGACGAAGGAAGATTGTCGTCCTGTTAAGCAAAAGGTTCGTCGCATGCGTCCTGAAATGTCCGAGAAAATCAAGGCCGAAGTCATGAAACAATTCGATGCTGGTTTTCTGGCGGTTACTTCTTATCCTCAATGGGTTGCTAATGTGGTACCAGTGCCAAAGAAGGATGGTAAGGTGCGAATGTGTGTGGATTACAGAGATTTGAATAGAGCGAGTCCCAAGGATGATTTCCCACTGCCACACATTGATGTTCTGGTAGACAACACCGCTCAACACAAGGTATTCTCCTTCATGGATGGATTCTCGGGTTATAACCAGATCAAAATGGCACCTGAGGACATGGAGAAGACTACGTTTGTGACGCAATGGGGCACCTTCTGTTATAAAGTAATGCCGTTTGGTTTAAAGAACGCAGGAGCAACGTACCAGCGTGCTATGGTGGTTTTGTTCCATGACATGATCCATCATGAAATAGAAGTATATGTGGACGATATGATAGCCAGGTCTCATACTGAAGAAGAACATCTCGATCATTTATACAAACTGTTTGAGAGGCTGAAGAAATACAAGTTGAGATTGAACCCGAACAAATGCACCTTTGGAGTAAGATCTGGTAAACTCTTGGGCTTTATTGTCAGTGGTAAAGGTATTGAGGTCGACCCAGCCAAGGTGAGAGCTATTCAAGAGATGCCAGTTCCCCGTACGGATAAAGAAGTCAGAGGTTTCTTGGGACGTTTGAATTACATTGCCCGATTTATTTCCCATTTGACCGCTACTTGCAAACCCATCTTCAAGTTACTGAGAAAAAATCAAGAGATGATATGGAATGATGAATGTCAAGAAGCTTTCGACAAAATCAAGAAGTACCTCCAAGAACCTCCAATTCTGGTGCCACCAGTTGAGGGAAGACCTCTAATCATGTATTTAACCGTTTTAGAAAACTCAAATGGGTGCGTGTTGGGACAACATGACGAGTCCGGTCGAAAAGAGTATGCCATATACTACCTTAGCAAAAAGTTTACCGACTGTGAAACAAGATACTCACTGCTCGAGAAAACTTGCTGTGCTTTGGCCTGGGCTGCTCGCCGACTAAGACAGTATATGTTGAATCACACCACTTTGTTGATTTCTAAGATGGATCCTATCAAATACATATTTGAGAAACCCGCCCTCTCCGGAAGAATAGCAAGATGGCAGATGATTTTAACAGAGTATGATATCCAGTATACCACCCAAAAAGCAATCAAAGGAAGCGTGCTAGCTGATCATTTGGCTCATCAGGCCGTGAATGATTATCAGTCTATGAATTTTGAGTTCCCAGATGAGGATGTCATGCTTGTTACTGATTATGAAGAACCTGGACCGAATGAAGGACCCGAAGTGGGATCCCGATGGACTATGGTTTTTGATGGATCGTCTAACGCATTGGGCAACGGTATTGGCGTCGTGATCATTTCCCCCAAGGGTGGCCATACGCCTTTCACCGCTAGACTATGTTTTGAGTGTACCAACAATATGGCTGAGTATGAAGCATGTATTTTGGGACTCAGAGCTGCTATAGACCTGAGAATCAAGTTTTTGAGGGTGTATGGAGACTCAGCCTTAGTAATCAGTCAGGTCAAAGGAGAATGGGACACTAAACATCCGAACCTCATCCCCTATCGAGAGCAGGTGTTGACATTAATCCCATACTTTGAAGAGATCACATTCGAACATATTCCCCGAGAGGAGAACCAGTTGGCAGACGCATTGGCTACCATGTCATCTATGTTCAGAGTCAGATGGGACAATGAAGCTCCCCGGATTACCATTGAACGACTAGACGAACCAGCATATTGTTATGAACTTAACGCTGATGAAGTAGAAGAGAAGCCTTGGTTCCACGAGATAAAAAGATATTTAGAAGCTCAGGAATACCCTGAAGGGACATCCATCAATGACAGGAAATTTCTGAGGAAGTTCTCCGCTAAATTCTTTTTGAGTAATGGAATATTGTACAAACGTAACCATGATTCGACTTTGCTTCGCTGTGTGGATAGAAAGGAATCAGAGAAGATTATGGAAGACATGCACGACGGTATCTTTGGGACTCATTCTAGTGGACATACAATGGCCAAGAAGATTCTGAGGTCAGGGTATTATTGGTCTACCATGGAAACTGATTGCCACCATCACTCCAGAACTTGTCATAAGTGCCAGATCTATGCGGATAAAGTACATGTGCCTCCTGCTCCATTAAACGTGTTGACCGCGCCGTGGCCCTTTGCAATGTGGGGCATTGATATGATTGGCGAGATTAAACCTACCGCCTCTAATGGACATCGTTTCATCCTTGTTGCTATTGATTACTTCACAAAGTGGGTGGAGGCAGCCTCATTTGCTTCTGTTACTAAGAATGTGGTGGCACGATTCATCAAGAACAGCCTCATCTGCCGATACGGCGTCCCTGAGAGAATTATCACTGACAATGGCACTAATTTGAACAACAAGATGATTACTGAACTCTGCACGCAGTTCAAAATAAAACACCATAACTCTTCTCCGTACCGGCCAAAGATGAACGGCGCTGTAGAAGCGGCTAATAAGAATATTAAGAAGATTATACAAAAGATGACGGTAACATACAAAGACTGGCATGAGATGTTACCATTTGCTCTTCATGGTTATCGTACTTCCGTGCGAACTTCGACAGGGGCAACTCCTTTCTCTTTAGTCTACGGAATGGAAGCCGTTTTACCAGTGGAAGTTCAGATTCCCTCTCTAAGGATCATGAAAGAGGCGGGCTTAGACGAGGACGAATGGATTCAGACTCGACTCGATCAGATAAATTTGATGGATGAGAAGAGACTTGCGGCTGTATGTCACGGGCAGATATATCAGAAGCGCATGACCAGGGCATTCAACAAAAAGGTCAAGAGACAAGTGTATCAAATTGGCGACTTGGTAATCAAACGCATCATCCTACCACAAACTGACCCCAGAGGCAAATGGACTCCCACATACGAAGGGCCATTTGTAGTTAAGAAGGTATTCTCAGGTGGAGCCATGATACTCGCTACAATGGATGGTGAAGACTTCCCACATCCCGTGAACGCGGACATAGTTAAAAAATACTACGCATAAAAGAGACCCGCTAGATCGACGTATCTAGGCAAAAGTAAGGGCATCCCGGCGAACCAAAAGGGTTCGGGCAAAAATTAGGGATATATAAAAAAAAATGTACACCCGGCAAGTCGAAAACCTGAAAAGGCGGCTTGGGCAAAAAAGGGTATCCTGGTGGACTGAAAACCTGAAAAGGCGGTCCAGGCAAAAATTAGGGATTAAAGCGTATGACTATGTCCCGTTCTCAGTCAACTTTCATCCAAGTTCGAGGGACTGACCAAGCCAATCACTTCTATCCGACAGCAAGGGATGAGATGCTCGAAGACATAATGACAGTAGTAGGCTTAAAATCAATAGGACTTCTTCCACATAGCTTTCTCTTTGTTTTCGACAATTTCCTCTTACTAGGATTTCTGTCTCCTTGTACACAAATTGCCTGTTTATAGGCCTCCTTTCAAAATCAATACAACCCTCTTTCAAAAAAAGATGCTTTTGTTTTTACTTTTCTGTTTTGGTTGCGTAAATGTCCATTGATTTAATTTGAATTAATATGTGCATTTGAATATGACTGATGTTTACCAAAAATACATGCATAGAATAGCAATAGCAATTACTACCCGACTTCAGGATCAAGGAAAAGGTCTAATCATGCTTCCAATGAATCCGCTACCAATTCTCTTCCCCAGCAAGCCTTTTTTTTTTTCCTCAGAAAATGGCAGTATCCCCAGGCACAGCCAGTTACTCCCCAACAGAGGTCGGCGTCACCAGACAGATTGATCATCTCATCCATCCCCAGCCAGGCTCTGTTGAATATTTCCACCATCAGACAGAAATCAAGCATCCCCAGCCGAGAAAGGGTCATCGACACAAATGTCTCAAATCAGTAGATGGGGATTTATTTTCCCCAGTAGAGTCCCCAAGCAGAACTTCTCATACGCATAACTCATTCATTACATCCTTTCACAGCATACGCATGCATACAACATTCACATTTATTTTAGCATAACACGAAACATCTCATGCATCATGACATAGCATGAAGCTAACTTTTTCTTTGCAGGTTAATTATCCTCCTGATATAGTCAAAGTAGAAGGTTCATTCAGACAGACACCTTTATCAATCACATTCAAGATTCAGATACATATTTCAAATACAGTTCATGGGAACATTCATTCTGACAACACTTCGATATCCTCCTAACGATGGCATCTCTAAGCCCATCCCAGACATTTATTGCAAGTACAACATATACAGGTTATCAGATACAGCCTAACGTACGGTTCATTCTGATTCAGCCCAACATATGACTTCTTCAGCAACTCCAATGCGGTCTAACGTACGACCCATTTGGACCTTCAAATCCTCAGATGTTGCCTAGCGTACGGTACATTCAGGGGTGTAGTCTAGCGTACGACTACTTTCTTTTTCAGATGCAGCCTAACGGACGGCTCATTCTACAACTCGGATACGATCTAACGTACGATCCATTCTGAACTTCAACAACCCCAACGCGGTCTAACGTACGACCCGTTTGGATCTTACAACCCTCAGATGCTACCTAACGTACGGTACATTTCTGAAGTGTAGTCTAACGTACGACTACCCCTTTCATCATCAGATCCTACCTAACATACGGTACATTTCTGAAGTGTAGTCTAACGTACGACTACCCCTTTCATCATCAGATCCTACCTAACATACGGTACATTTCTGAAGTGTAGTCTAACGTACGACTACCCCTTTCATCATCAGATCCTACCTAACATACGGTACATTTCTGAAGTGTAGTCTAACATACGACTACCCCTTTCGTCATCAGATTCAGCCTAACGTACGGCTCATTCTGCAACTCAGATACGATCTAGCGTATGGTCCATTCTGATCCTTTATCCCCAACAGCATATGACACACTCCGACTCCCCAGCGAAGTCGGCAGCCTAATGGATGACTCATTATACGGTCTAACGTACGACCCAGTGTGGCACCCATGTCTTCAAATTGGCCTAATATACGGCGCGATCTGAAGCTTTCGTCATCAAACCTCCCGAATGGCATCTTTAAGCCCATCTCCATCAAGACCAACTGTCGATTCTCAAGTGCAAATTTTTGGGGCATTCTAGTGTTCAATAATCTTCCACCTCCAGACCACGAATGGCGTATACACCATTCTAACTCTCTCGGTCCAAGAATATTGAACAGGGGCAGCTGTCATACCCCAAAATTTGCCCATTAATATTTCAAGACATTTTGCAAGGCATTCCGACTCATATATAACACTGATCTTGAAGAAACAAAGGCCCAGCTCACGGATGGCCCAATCCAGAAAATGGCCCAAACTGGCCTGTTCGCTACGCGCTCGCCTAGCGAAGCTGACAGACAACAAAAATTTCGGGCTTCATTCTGAGCCCAAAAAAAAAAAAGAAAAGAGAATTTTTTTTTTAATTAATTAATTAATTAATTAATTAATTAAATAATTAAAATAAATAAATAAATAAAATATAACAAATTATTTTGGACTTGGGTCTCCCTCATTCCAAGCCCATTACCCACGAAATTAGTCTATAAATACTGAAGTTTCAGTAGGGGAGTGACACTTGGAGTTACACTGGGAGATTCACTGGAAAAAAAAAGAGGAGGAGAACAGAGAAGAACGAATAGAAGTTTTGGCATAGGAACCCTGCCTACCCGGAGAATTCAGAGTAAAGAAACCCTGAAGGCAGCCCATCTGCACCGAAGCCATCGCCGTCCAATTCCCGCTGCCTAACTTATTCCGATACTACAAGTGGTCTATCCCTTCAACCTTGAATTGGCAAACAGGTTTGCGTATCTCTATTGTTTATACTTTCAATTGGCCATATCTACATATATAATGCATCATGATTAAATGTTGATATATAATTTGCTTTCGTATGGGAATTTAAATATGCCTGAATACCCTGAATGTTTGATCATGTTATTCCTGTGATAAAATGCCATAAAATTCAAAGTTCCTAACGTGGGGCTGTTTTCAAATTCAAAATCCGTGGCCGCTCGCTAGCACCTCGCTAGGCGAGCCTGGGGCGAGTATTCGCCTGGCCTTCGCTAGGCGAGGCAGAGGCGAACGAGACAGTAGCTGACTTTTCTATTCTTTTTTTTTATGTTTTATCATAGCCATGCATTATTCATCCTATCCTATTTATTGTTGTGATATTTCTCCGGTGTAATCTTCGATTGCACCCTGATTTGGTGTTCTGACATGTTTTTTTTTTTTTTTGAGTTTCGTAAAGGTTCGCATATCCCAGGAAAAGGTTATTGGCTAGGTATTCCACTTTAGTTGTGGGATACCCTTGTGGAGTTTCACCCTAAATTAATTTTTAATGTATTAATTTCTAATGTATTAATTTTTTTTTAATATATTATTTTTAATAATTTTAATGTGGAGTTTCATCCTAATTATATAATTAATTGTAAAACTTTGCCTTTGAATAAGTGATCTTGGACCTCTCTTTGTTGCCTTACGATTACGATATTACGGTCATGTCCCGCGAACGTGGGGATACCCTTAGCAAAGACCCTTCGGTTAAATCATCATAAAATAAATTATAGTCCCTCGGATGTTGCCTTCGAATATACAACTTTGTCCCTCGATGACCCTCCGATGTTGCCTACGGTTAAAAGATGATAGTCCCTTCGAATGCTAAGGTATCCTCGTAACTGTTGCCTTCAATGACCAATCGATGACCCTACGATGACCCTTTTACATCCAAAGGATAAAACTACTTATTTCTCAATAATAAGGACAGTTTTACCCTCATAAGGATAGGAAATACTCATAAAGACCTTGGGTCGGTATAACTCTTAATTGCTGGCTCACAACCTAAAACATTTTTTCACACCTCACACCTTTCAAAATACCTTCAGAAAATCACCACTTGGTATACATTCATACTAGAATCATTACCGAGTTATATTTTTCTAAACAATTTTCAAAACTAAACGAGATAATCACTTTGTATACATTCATACAAGAATCATTACAAAGTTAAATTCTCTTTTCAAAACAATTTTTCTAAACAATTCACAAACACTTTTTTTTAGACAAAAATAATATAAGTGATCGAGCAATTAAGAGCCCATGGATAACCATGGATACAAAGGGTGCTAACACCTTCCCTTTGTATAATGTACCTCCCGAACCCAAAATCTAAATTAAGGTTTTTCCTGTTCTTTTCCACCTTTCCTTATTGGATAAAAGAAAAGTCGGTGGCGACTCTTGCTAACCGCGACATTGCGATTAAAACCACAAAAAAGTCCAGTTCACCGTATGACAGCATGGATGAAGTAAGCATATCGAAATGAGGTTCCATTATCTTCGAGAGCAAGTAGAAGAAGCGAAGCTGAACTTGGAACACTGCAGAATTGAGAACCAGATTGCAGCCATCATGATGAAAAGAGTGCAAGTCGAAGTTTTTAATAAGTTAAGGTGTGTGATGAATGTAGATAGCTTAGACACAATGAATTAGGTGGTTTATTGAGAATGTAATTCATGGTGTCGAAGCATGTTTTTGTCGAAAAAACTAGGTGGTGAAGTATCTAGGTATCGAAGTGTCGAGGAGTTAGCCTCGACGTGGATTTTTACTTAGGCCCAATTTTGCAGTGTTAGCAGAATTAGGTATTTGGGCTTTGCTTGAGGAGAAAGCAAGCTCAAAATCTATAAATAGGGAGTAACCCTCATTAATTGTAACATAACATAAATTTGTAGTTGCAAAGGAATAAAATCTCAGTTTGAGAGCAGAGAGTTACTCTGTAGAAATTCTTCTTGTTTTTACTTATTTGAAAACCATAATCTCTCTTTCTTCCTCAATTCAATTTTGTTTATTTTCATTACCAGTGTGCAGTGAAATCTTTCAATCCAGTATGGTTGATTCACTGGAGTGAAGAGTGAAAAACAAGAAGAGTAATCAATCAAAAATATTGATTCTTTTTCATCAAGATTTGGTTCAAAATTCTCCATAGGTTTTGGTGAATTTATTGAAGGGAAATTGGAGAATTTCTAACAATTCTAACTCTAATATGGTATTAGAGTCCATCGATCGGACAATGGATCACTAACTGACAATATCCACGTACCAAATTCAATAGTGTTTGGCGTGAGGGTATATTTGAAAAATATCAACTCTCACGTTGGTTCAAGATAGATTCTCTAAATAGTTTATATAGATAGTCACACCTTACTTTACGAGTCGGTTTTATAGATATTAGTCAGGCCAGATTCTAATTCTAATAAATGGATTTGTCGGAATGTCGGTCGATTGCCACCTTAGTTCTATGATATTTAAGCTCTAATCTATCATTCTATCATTGTTTACTCTTTTTTCTTAGGAAATGAATTTCTCTTTCAATGCGTTTGATTCTTTCATGGTTGATTGGGTGTTTTGTTAAATCAATGGATGATTTGTTTCCAACCAACAACTTTGTTTTTATAGCTTCATGAATCTCCAATTATTCAAGTAACATCCAAATACATAGTGATTGACAAGATGCAACTAAGGCTACAACATATTATCTCATGTGATGACAGAGTAACTATTCGTTACTTATTTGAACTCCATGATATTAGTATCCATCAATCATGAACATGTGGCATGTTATGATTTACCTACCATTTGATTACCTCCCTAGTTAAAATTGAGTATCATTACGCAATTGCGTATCCTTTATTGTGTTTCTTATTTGGCATCAAAACTCCATGATCAACTATGCTTCTAACATATCTGAGTATCTTCTTTGTAGCCACTAGATGGCATACTCTTGATTGTTTAAAGAATTTATTTATCAAGCCTACACTTCGGAACAAATTTGATCTTATATTGAAAAAGTACCTTAAGGAGACAATGGTTTTTTTTATCACATTTCATAAATTGCTTTTTCATTTTTATATTTGCTTAGTTTTGCGTCATTTTTCATTTGAGTTATTATAGAATTGCAACTGCTCATATAAGACTTTTTCGATCCATCTCCAACATACTTCTTTTGTTGCAAAAATATACATATACTTTTTCATAAATTCTATTCCTAAAAAATATCATAAGTTTTCAAGTTCAAATAATTCAAGCTTCAGCATTATGTTTACCTTGAGAGCTTTCAACTTCTCCTTATTTTATCTAGTAATAAAGAAATCATCAACATATAGGTACAATATTAGCATCTCATTATTGCATGTCTCCTTACATAGACTCCATGTTCTAATACACACTTTGTGAAGTCTAACTTGATGAGGAAGATGTAAATTATTTTTTCAAAACTCTAGACGTATGCTTCAAACATATAGAGTTTTTCTTAATCTCAATGTTTTTTCTTATTGGACTTTCAGCTCAAAACTAGGTGAATGTTTGACATTAACCTCTTCTTCTATGGGCATTTAGGACATTATATTTTACATCTAGCTAATGTATAGTCCAATCTCTATAAGTTGATATTGCCATAACTATTATGATTGTTTCAAGTCTTGCAACTAGTGCAAGGACTTCATTAAAACCCACATGAATTTTGTTTCAAAAGGACCACACACATAAAAGTATACCATCTCCAGATTCTACTTTGACTTTATTTGCAAGTTGCCTCTGAATGACCTTCTATTTTTCTTTGTTGTAAAACATTCTTCACAAACTTCATTTTGTGGTTTTATCTAGAGCAAGTCATACACCTTTATTTTCATGTTAAGAAACTTTAGGCTTTTGAAACTCATATGGCCATTGATGAGAGTTCGTCATTGCATGTATTTATTCGAAGAATCGGAGTAACACAAGTGAAAGTCGATAAAATATGAGAAGGAATGACCAAAGAATGAAGAAAAAATAACTAAGTGTGCAAATTGTGTACTTAGTGAAATTTTGAGTGAAAAAAGAGAAAAAAAAGAGTGAAGCTTCAGAAATAATCACATCCACCATCGCGCACGCGATAGTGAATTAAAAGTTTTATCGTGCGTGCGATGCAAGGTATCATGTGCACGATGGTCAGTTTTCTGGACCTTTTTCTAGCGTGTTCTAGTCCATTCTAACACCATTAAGAGGAGAAATTATACACTTTCACAAGGGTTACGAAATTTGGCATTGAGAGCACCATTTTACATCATCAAAGGGTGATTTTAAGAGCATTGAAAGCCATTGGAGGCCAATCCTTCAAGGGAATTCATATGATATTCTTCTTTATTCAATTAGTATTGTAATTTTAACTATGAGTAGCTAAGCTTCCTTAGGTTAGGTTATGTGATGATGAACCTTATTCAATCTTGTTGGCATTATATGTTGGTTTTACTTTGTATGAATCCTTTAAATATTCAATTATTGTTTTATCTTAATGATTTTTATTTGAGATACTTTGTTAATCTGATTTTGGACACATAGGGATTATTGACCTTTAGCCTATGTGTTAGACTTATGGCAATTGTTCTACTTACGCTGGTTAAATAGGGATAGAAGACCTCGAGTAGTGGCATATGGAGTTATTGTTATGTACATCGCCTAACCCTACTTACGTTTGAGGAGTAAGGATAGAAAGCTTTGAGTAGTGGTTAGTGAGTTATTTCATGAGGGATCAACTATAACGGTTTTTCTAATTCACCATGAAATTATAAGGATAAGACCATTCATACAAGGCATCATACACCAACAAGAGAGGATAAGGGGCATCTAATACACAACTTAACCATCTTAATTACTTATGTTTCAAACTCGTAAATCGTTTTCCGTCTAAAAACCTGACCCCCCCCCCCCCCCCAATATTTTTTTTATTGTTTCCCTTTATATTGCACAACTGTTGGCTTGTTCGAACACGGTCTTTATGGATTCAATCTTTTATTACTGCAAAAATATCGATACACTTACCGAGATGTCATCAAGTTTATGGCGCCGTTGTCGGGGACTGCTGATTGCAACAGGGCAACGCTTTGTGCAACATATTTTATTTTTAATTGTTTATTTTTGTTTTATTTTCTTATTTATCATAGTGCTACTGAGGTATTTCCAATTTGTGTATGCACAGTTCAGGGTAATCATTATTACCATTTGATCCATAAATCAAAAGAATTGCACGTGCTCTAAGAAAAGTAACTAGAGAAGCGAGTCTGGCTGAAGGAGATTCACCAATATTTTCTTCGGATTCTGAAGAGGAGGATAACATGGCAGCACCACAACCCCTCACTATGGGGGACTACTGCAAATAGACAGATGAAGGACAGGTTTCTAAGAGACAATCTGTTCGACGGGAATGCTATCAGAGATCCATGGTCTCATCTTGCGCGCTTCTGCGAAACTGCTTTGATGTGCAAACCCGATGGTGTCTCGAACGATCAGGTAAAGTTACGGTTGTTTGGTTTCTCACTCATTGGAAGGGAAAAAGATTGGTTATTATGCCTTCATTCGAGTACATCATTAGTTATAGTTTTCATCTTTGAGTATTATCATATTCTTAGGGAATTAATTCGAAGTATTCGACTTTGTTACTACTAAAAGAAAAACCTTGTATAACTTGAGGATTTTGCCAGGGGTAAAACCCCTCACTAAAAAAACAATGTTTTTTGGGGTTAAATCTCTCGCACTACTCAAATATAAAAACAAAATTATAAAAAACAAAAACGTGGGGTGACCCCTCCCAAACATGGAAGAATTTTTTTTTTAATTTTGAAATTGGACTTTGTTAGGGGTCACCCCTCGCAAAGAAAAAATAGCGCCAAATAGAAGTAAATGGATTGACAAATATTGTCATGAGCGAGGGGATACCCCTCACCAATTATATTTGTTTAGTTAGCGAGGGGATATCCCTCATCATTTATAATGGTTAAGTCAAATCATGCACTTATTACACTTGCTAAAGCCTGCTGCATGCTGAAAAAATGTATGTAACACGTTATAAATTCCGAGGGGCAACCCTTTGCAAATGGTATCCGCTTTTTCCGCATGGGGTAGCCCTTCACAATATGCTGCACATTCTGTACACCATTGTACCACTTTGAACACGTCACAAATTTGTTAGGGGTTGCCCCTCACAATTTATGACTTTTATATGGTGTGTGGGAATGCCCTTCACCATTTGTCAACCATAAATCAGCAATTGCCTCCCTTCTTCCCCAGACGCCTTATTCTCTCTCTCACACTCATTTTTCTTCTCTCTAGTCACTCTTCTTCTCTCTCACAACAAAAACAACTCAGTTTTCTTCCCTCTCTCACAACAAAAACAACTCTTGTAAATTCAAACATTCAATTTCTTCTTCTTTCAAATATCCTACCATTATGAAATTAGGTAAATATCAATGTTTTATTATAATTTCTATTAATTTATAATTTACATTCACTAATTAATTTTTTATTTTTTATTTTCTGTGTTGCATGTATAAGTTAATTCGTTAAATTTCATCAATAGAGAGCTTCAAGATTTTGCAAGAGGAGATCAGGAGGATGAGGAAGAAGTTGATTAAATTTGTTGAAATATAAAACTTTTAATATGTATTCTAAAATGTACTTTTATTTCATCTTTGTCATGAGTTATTTTTAATTTGGTGGATATGAATATAATTTATTTTTATTTCACTTTTAATGATAAATTATTTTATTTACTAATCTTACTTTACAAATTTTAAAAATGTCACAAAATTTTAAAAATACATATTTATTTATTATAATTGTATTATTATAATTATAATAATATAATTATAATAATATAATTATAATATTTTTTATATAATATATAAACATTAGTTAGAGATTGATCCTCTCACAAATTATGGAACGAATATGAATTTCCTAGGGGTTTTACCCTTCACAAAATGCAAAACGTAGATGCATTAATTAGGGGTTTATTTTCTAGCGAAATAACTGACACGTGTGTGCCACTAGTCTATCCCTACGCCTACAATATGGCAGACTAAAATTTATGAGTTATATGTAACGAGGGGTTTATCTCGTAGTCAATTTTGTGACAGACTTGTCCCCTAATCATTTATTTGCGATGTCTATTTAACTAGGGATTATATTCCCTTACAAATTTTTATTTTATGATGAATTTTTTATATTAATGAAGAATTTAACTCTTAATTAAAAACACTTTTTCTTATAGTGTACTCATCTTTATCAAAGAAAAATGGATGAAACTAAACCTGTCTTTGTCTTTGTTATAGCAATTTGTTGGAACTATACGAGATTAATGACATATGTAGGGAGTAAGAATGGTCTTATTTGTGAACCAAACTATTATAATGAACTCAACAAGTTATGTAACCAACTTTAACCAATTAATAAAACTTCTAACAAAATGTTTGTTAACTTCTTTTTAAACAGAATTACAACACACCAGCGATATAGTGGATAATTCAAATCTATTTAGAAACAGTTGTAAAATGTTCAGCAATATCACTTTAGTTTAAAATTTAAAAAAAAAAATCCTTTCTCAATGTAAGTAAAATAACTTTTTACTTTTATTATTTCATTATACTTCTCTTTCTCTATAATAAACTATATTGTTGATCATACTATTACAAAATAATAATAATAATTACTATATATTGTCAGTGTAAAAAGTTTTAAATCGTCGATTCATCACCATCATCTGTTTGTATTACTTTATAAATTTTTAAAATAAAAGTCAAACTTGTTTTAATATCTAACGTCTATGATTAACTGACGGTGTAAAATTCTTTTCCACTGTCAGTGTATTTCAATTAAACTCTTAAAAATATTATTATATACATATATATATATATATATATATATATATATATATATATATATATATATATATATATATATATATATATATATATATATATATATATATATATATATATATATATATATATATATATATATATATATATATATAAACGTTGAGTGATGCTGAATAAGGCTATTGTGTTGCCCACTTAAAATTAAGTGGTTTTTGATAGCTTAGCTTATATAATGGTCCAATATGCATGTCATTAACTAAAGTCCAGCACTCAACTTTCCTAGAGACTCATATTTTAAAATTATAAATATGAAGAGAAATGTAAAGGACCACTGCCAGTAATTTAACAGCAAAAGTGAAAACTAAAAAGCATATGAAGAAGAGAAATATTAATGGAAAATAATAAATCCACGTCTTGCTCACTCTAATTGTTTGGAGCTAGTGGCTTAAGAAAAATACTATTGTGTTGGTAAATAAGCCACACATTAAATGAACATTAATTACTTCGAAAGAGATCAATTTCGACCATTGTGTGGAAGATATACCTAACTTTGCAAACTAAATAAAACAAAAAAATTTAGAAATATGTTCATCAACTCTACCATACTTCTAAAGCTAAGTATGAGTTCACATTTACAACAATAAAATATGAAAATTATTATTTTTTTATCAAATTTAATTTGAGCATTACTCATTACACTCTATAAATTAACACGCTCTAGTAAAATTTAAAAATAATCCTAAATTCTATATTTTAAAATCTGGATGTGTTTAATAGATTATTAAAATTAGATATTAAAAATTTTCAGAGACTATAATTCGTATATTAAATTACGAAGATTAGAATTCGAATATGTCTAATAAATTATCTATATGGTCAACCTCGGGACTAAATAATTTAAAAATATTACGAATTCTAAAGTTCGAATTTAATATGAATATTGGAATCTTGACACTTATGCTTAAGTAAACTCACGTTTTTTCTTCCCTCATCCCACTTTCATTTCACAAAAGAGCAAAAGTAGAAAATATGAAGAGATACACCTCGTCTGTGTTTACAGAAGGTGTTCTCCTCATTTTCAAGTCTTATAGCTTATAGTCATTACATTGAAGTTTATCGCGTCTCTACTAGTGGCAGAACCAAATAAAAAAAAGGAATGACCGTTAATGTGAAATAAAGATTATAAATATTAATAATATTTTATATAAAACATTTAAGTTAACATAAATATAAAATTGATTATCAAAAAATTAAACTATATATAATTTAAAATTACCTTAAAACAATGTTTTACGCGTTCCTTGTGATTTGAAATCATTAATAATATACTTAGAACTAATGTTTCACTAATCTCCCTTTCAATATATTATGTCTTATTATCTCTTAGAATCCAGCCTCCATCTTGTTTTTCAACTTAGTCTTGATAATTTTCATTGCTGAAAAAGACCTCTCAATGGTGGTCGTAGAAACTGGAGGAGTCATGATAAGACAAAGTAGTCTATCAATCAAAAAGTAAAATTCAGCCTGTCCAATTGCAACCAAACATGAGCATAATTCTTGAGTAGTTGATAAATTATTCAAATTTGATTCTTTGCGAGCAATAAGTAGAAAATGTTGGAGTTGAAATTGCAAATTATTCTTCTCTTGATCACTAAAATCCATAGGATAGTATTTTTAACTAGAGAATAAATAGTATCAATGTCAAAAGCTTTATATCCATCCTTAAGAGACAAACCAGAAGAAAGGGTTAACAAATCCATTACTCATTAAATCTTCTACTCAACTATTGTAACTGTTTGTCAATAGTAGTGAAAAAGGTTTTAACTTTAAAGTAATGTTGAATTGTGACTTAATTCTATTTAAAACGGGATTGTCCAAATCTTATTGTTGAATGAATATCATTAAGATCAGGAATCTCAATACCATGCTTTTCACAAAAAGATCTCACTTTAGTAAACAATATATCCCAACCATTTTCTCTCAAGTATTGAATAAAACCCTTTGTTGAATGAACCAAATGCATAACATTAACTACATCTTGATTTTATTTTTGTAAGGCTTAACAAAGCATATCTGTTATCCCTATAATTTCTTTCATCAAGTGCAAAATAAATATAAAATCAAATACCTTCAAGTAATTATAAGAACCATCAACATCCCCACGTGTAGCATAACCTCCTCTTTCTTTTGCAAATTTTTTTTAAAAATTGAACGAGTTTCTTCATACATGTTTATCAAGCTACAAATATAATTAATGTGATCCCTAACGAGTATATCCCGCTCGTTTCAAATTACCAACTTGATTTGCACCTTTACCAATTACAATCGCATCAATATCTAATAAATATGAAATTTCTTCTAATTTGGTCGCTTGTAACTCATCATGGCGCTTCGTAGAAGAACAGACAACATTGATAACAAAATCCAGCTTCTCAAGAGTTGATGAATTGATTTTACCTCTCTTGATGGTGTAACCAATGTAAGTTGCAATTGATTAGCAAAATAATGAACATAGTATGCATAAGGATAATACTAAGAGTGTTGTAAACCATTATATTCTCCTCTCATGTTGCTAGCACCACCATACTCTTGGTCGCGAATATTAGAAACATCAAGGTTATGTCGAGAAAGTATATCACATATTGCTTCATTAAGAGTTAAAGATGTGGTGTCTTTAACATGTGTCACATCAAAAAATATCTCTTGTATTAACCAACTTTATCAACAAATCTTAATACAAGAGTTATTTGTTCCTTTTTTGACTCATCACGAGCTTCATCACAATGATACAAACTTTGAAATTACCAATTTTCTCACGAATATTCTTTTTCACCCTGCTAGAAAGAATTTGCAAGAACTCTATTTGAATTGGATGTGAAGTATACTTGCAATTTTGTGGAGCATTTTCCAACACAACTTTTGCAATTTCATCATTGTAAGATTCTAAAATTTTTAACAACTCAAGAAATTTCCCTTAATTTCTTGAACTGCTAGTTTCATCGTGACCCCTAAAATCAAAATGAAGAGATCTTCAATGGTGAAAATCCTTACATATTAAGCTATAACTTGCTTCCAGTGTGTTATCCCACTCCTAATTCGTATTTTCTGTCAAAAATCCAGTCTAAACCTCAAAAATCACTTTTTGACTTTAAATACGGCAAATCAGACTTTTTTACGATTATGGCCCCCCATACGCGTATGAGAAAGTTGATACATGTATGGACAGACAATTTTGAATTATCCTTTTGTGTCTATATGAAAATTGCAGTCATGGATGTTATCTTTTATTTGCCTCTGGTCCCACATCATTCCGAATTATGATGCTCTAGTTATGATCAAAATACCGCACGCCTATCATGATGCAAAACATGCTGGAAAATATATTTTCCCAATTTTTTTGTAAATTCTCCGTGTTCCTTTTCCGACCATATCATTGACTTCATCCGACCTAAAAAACACTTTAACCTTCCCAAAAAGATAAAAAATATCATGAATGATTAAAACATAGATAAATACGAAATTAAAGAAACTAACATATAAACCACTCAAACTATATGAAAAATGCAAAAAACTCGTCTACTTTCACCTGTTAAAATGATAATAACTATAACATAAATGGTGACTGATCAGTCACCCCCTATTAGTTGACAAATTTTATCCAAAAGAGTGGAAAGCATGGTCGACCATAAGGGCTGTCAGAGGACTAGATCGACGAGGGAAAAACTATAGCACAGGGTCGACATAGAAAGAAGCAAGTCGAAGTAGAAGGCCAACACTCCATGATGGGAAGTGATTGTGGGTGTCTGAAACGTGGGAAGTTACCTACAGACATGGGAGAATTGCGCTGACACGTGTCATCTTGGGAAAGAGTTGCAACCTTCCAACAATTATTTTCTACTAGTATTTGAGCAAGTTATAAGGATCATTTCAAGGATGACATTTTTAGCATTGCAATAGGAGTACACTTGAAGTACCAAACCGTTTACGAGAAAAGAGTCATCTCCCTACAAAAATGTACTTTTGTTTCCACTTATATTTACCAGTCATTTAACTTAATGAATTATCTTTTTTTTTTTCTTTTTTTTTTCTACCATACTTTTGTCTTTTATTGCATTACTTTACTGTATTTTTAACTTGCTAAAACTTACATTCACTCCCTTTAAACATTCCAAATACTTTACCAACAAAATAACCATATACTCAACACCAAGTCTAGGACTTTGTAGCTGGTCTTGCAAGTAAACCTCTGATAGGAAAGCTAGAAATTATTGGCAAAAATCAAATCGGCACACCCGGTGGGACACGAGGTGTTTAGTGTATGCAACTACATAGTGGAAAAATTGTGTCACCGCGACCACACGAAGATACGTCTTCGGAGAGAGATACAGTTGCGTCACAAACGGTCGACGTTGGTTCCAGCGCGGTGTCGGCGGTTTCGACTGCGTTTGTGGGGCCAATTCTAACACCGCATCAGCTACAAACACCGACGCCAACAAAAATGGGAACTTGTGGGCAATACATGCCCAACTTTACAGTCCTCATGCACAGAACATTGGGAATGTCGACTGAGTTTATGGAAAGTATGCACAATCTCGGTTCAAATTTTGGCGAAGCATCATCATCGACATTCCCACGTTACCAGGGGTTAGGACCTTTGGCAACTCAATTTGGTCGACCCTCGGGATTTGGATTGTCGTCTCAGACAGTCCCAACTTTCACGTCGAGTTCTGTCGCTGTTATGAGACAACAGATGGACGAAAGTAATCATGAAATGGTCCATATGTTAACTCAGCAAATGGGCATCATGCTGAGGCCTTTGATCCAAGATTCTACACAAAGTTACCAGCAACTGGCAACTCAAATAACGAGAATAATAGACTTTTTAGGGGCTCCTAGGGCGCCAGTTCGTCAGAACCCCACGGTTCCTCCTCGACCGGAAACCCCAGTCCGATAAGAGGAAATGACGGACGACACGGTCGAATAAGAATATCAGGAGTTCGAACAGGTTTCTAGGGTGGCTCGAAGGCCTCCCGTGGTTTTGGTCAACAGAAACCAGGATCCCGACCATGTGGTCAGGCAGATTTGACACGAGGCAGCCGTTGGGGAACAAAACCTAGAGGCTATTGTCGAGCGGATCATAGTACGAAATAGAATAAGCCCAGGCCTACAGCGGCCGACTTACTCTTCACCCTTGTCAGACTTTGTCTTACAGACAAAACTACCTAGGGGTGGAAAGTCCCGAAATTCACCAAGTTCGCTGGGGATATCGAGGAGTCCACTGTTGAACACATTGCCAAGTATCAAACTGAGGCTGGCATCATAGCGAATAATGAGGATTTGAAGTTAAAATACTTCCCAAGTTCTCTTACAAAAAACGTGTTCACATGGTTCACAACGCTACCTCCACAATCGATCCAAACGTGGATGCAATTAGAGAGATTGTTCCATGAGCAATTTTACATGGGACAGTCGAAGATTAGCCTTAAAGAACTAGCCAACGTCAAACGAAAGACTACTGAGTCGGTTGATCAGTACTTAAACAAGTTTAGACTGTTGAAAGCGTGATGCTTTACTCAAGTCCCTGAGCATGAGTTAGTTGAGATAACAGTCGGGGGGGTTTAGATTATTCTATAAGGAAAAAACTGGATACTCAATATCTTAGGGATATGGCACAATTGGCAGACAGATTTCGACGCATCGAATGCCTGAAAGCAGAGAATACCAAAATTGATCGATATCATAAGAAAGAAAAATTATCATATATCGCACTCAAAGGATGCTCTTCAGATGATGAAGAGTTGATCGACAAAAGCGAAGTTAACGTGGCGGAACTTAAGCCCGGACCCCCATACGCGTGTAAGGTGTTAAAGCCCTCGAATTGGAAAAAACTCACCGAAGCTGAAAAAATAGATAAATACGTAGTTAAGACTTACACATTCGACGTGTCTAAGTACAACGAAATCTTTGATCTATTAGTTAAAGACGGTCAAATTATTGTCCCTCAAGGTCTAAAGGACCCCCTCTAGAACAAAAGAAGAAAAGTGGATTCTGTAAGTTTCATAATTTCCTTGGTCATAAAACTCATCAGTGTGTTCTTTTCAGGGATTTGGTGCAAAAGGCTTTAAAAGAAGGAAGACTTCAGTTTGGCGAAAGGCCAAAGATGCAGGTAGACTCCGACCCTCTGAAAGTGGAAGAAGCTTTGTATTCGGAACCTCTCGAATGTATGATGGTCGAGACTACTAATGGTCTCGTAGAGTCTTCCGATGTGGCTTCCTTAGCTGAGTCTTTTGAGGTGTTGATGGTCGAAACTACTGACGGTTTCGACAACAAGGCCGAAAATGGATTGGAGTCAGCCTATCCTCAACCAGGAGAAAGCTTATCAGACTTCCAAGAGAAGTTCAAGGTAAATGGGTCAAAAGCTCTGCTATATCCTAAATACAATCCGGTGTTCAACGGGAAGACCGCTGAAAGATTGGAGTCTGACAACAATGCATTGAAAGAAGAGAAACTTGTCGTCCCACGATTCGTGTTCGACAAACATGGAGCACCTCGACAAAAAGAAGAATACAGGACGCCGTTTCAACACTCCCAACCAAAGACTTCCATTCCGCCGACGGATGTTCCACGGGAAAGATGGGTAGAGTCAATCAACCAGAAAGGGGGCAAGAAACCAAAGTGGAAAGTGTTGGGAAAAAAATAGCGTCTTCGGAGAAGAAGAGAGGCTATGTCGTCTCTCCCAACTACAAAGGAAAGAACCCAATGACTAGAACACAATGGAGGCATTACCAGCGGGAAAAAGGCTGGGAAGAATATCACAACTCCACATTTGAAACCTATGGAAACTTTTGGACAAAAGTGGCAGATGCCAAAGGCAGTGGGGGTGGGACAAGAAAAAATGGTGGTTGATCAAACAATGGTTGTGATTGTCGATTCAACGGGGAAGAAAGCAGTAGTAACTTCCCAAAGTATGAAGTGTTCGTCTGAGTTTGAAAAACAGCCAGGGGACGTGGGTGAATCGAAGGAGGAAGAACCTAAGTAATCCTCTCATCCAGAGGAAGGAGAGCCTGAATACTCCCCCTAGTCCGACGAGGAGTTCGACGAAGACATGTATGACGAAACCAATGATGACATCCATGGTGATGACTTCGTTTTAAACTGTGACATTGTATCGGTATTTCCGACTGAGTACGACATGGTATCTGAAGTCTTCGAAATGGAGGAAGACTTTATGACAGATGAAATGGTTGGAGGGAAACCACTGTGCTACTACGTCATGAATAACGGTTTAGTGGAAGAATAGAAGGCCACGTTCGAAAGACCCAACCCAAGGATGATATATCTGAAGGAGAATTGCCATCCAAGGCGCAACGGAATTTAAAATTTTCTCCATTTAGTGATCCTTACGAATGGGCATGATCAGTGATAGAATCGTTACCTCTTGTGGCGATTCAAACCTTTGGTGCAGATCTCTTGTAACGATCAAAACCTTGGATACAAATCCACGGAGCGATCACGAACGTTGAACGATGACAACGTCTCTACTCAGTTCACACGAACGGGTTCCTTCAATCTCAGTGCTAGCTGGTACGAATGAAGGCTTTGAGTGAGAGAGAGAGGGAAACGAAATTCCAAGTCTTCACTTGAGTTGAGTTTGAGTGACAATGCTTCTACCCAAGGGGTTCTATTTATAGAACCACTTGTGCGGGCTTCAAGCTAAAAAGCCCACTTAAGTGTATTTTGGCCCATATCTTATAATATGCCCAAAATCACTTAAGTATTTGGTACCTTACCATATTTCGTATTCCACTTAAGTGCACCGTACCTTACGATGTTCCTTAGTTACTCTATCTCTCATCAATCCGTCCTTTGTGTGTGACCCTGTAGGTTTTCGCGACGTTGGCAATTATATTAAATCACGCATTTAACATAATAAACAGTGAGCGGTATCTAGCAACACATCACTGCTACCCAAGACACGAAAATGTCATGTGATCTGACAAAACCTCCTGTGATAATAATTATGTGTATAATTACCCTTTTGCCCTTATGTATATATTGAACACAAGGTATAGACCGTGCCATCCTTGTCCAGTTCAATATTGGGCCCATAGACATTTATCCTGTTACACAGGATGGGCAAATTCCATCTAGGTCACTCATGTCCCTCAGCATGCTTCGTGGAGTACCCATCAACTGTCTTTATGGTTATCCAGTTACGGACAACGTTGGATCAGCAATAAAGCACTCGACTCTACATCTAGGATCCATAGTGGTTTCAGGTCGAAGAGTGGTATACACCATTATCACCATGAGAATAACTTATGACACTTTGCATAACTTTCTATATAGTATTCTCATAGCGGGTCAATCTGGTATAAATATTACTCTTAATATTCATACCTATGTTTAAGACTTGATAACTCTTTATCCATGATCCATGAGATGTGATCATCAGTCTACAAACATAATAGTCTTAATGCTTTAATGTTATCCCACTTCACAATAAAGCTCGACTACGGATACTTTAAGAATAGTGTCCTTATGTTTAATGTGATCTCATGATTAAGTCACACTTGATACATTAAACGGACTAGCTATTCTAGGGACTTTATTAATCAAACATAATAAAGAAAATGCCTTTTATTATTAATAAATAATTCGATACAAGTACCAAAAGTATTGGCCTCTAGGGCTTACACCAACAATCTCCCACTAGCACTAGAGCCAATCAGGCATAACCCTAATGCCCATTGATCTAGTATGGCCATCATGCTTCTGCTACGCAAGAGGCTTTGTTAGTGGGTCAGCAATATTGTCAAGTGTTGGTACTCTACATATTTTCACATCTCCTCTATCTATTATCTCTCGTATGAGGTGATAACGCCTAAGTATGTGTTTGGATCGTTGGTGAGGTCTAGGTTCCCTAGCTTGTGTGATAGCACAATTGTTATCACAATAGAGACCAATGGGATCCACAATGCCAGGAACTATGCCAAGTTCACTAATGAACTTTTTGATCCAAACAGATTCCTTTGCTGCACTTGAGGCAGCAATATACTTGGCCTCGGGTGTAGAATCAACAACTGTATCTTGCTTTGAACTTTTCCAACTCACAGCGCCACCGTTTAAGCAAAACACATAACCATTGGAACCATTCATATTAAAGCGTCTCAGCACTTTGTCTATGTACTCTGACTTAAGCCAAGCATTTTGTGATCTATCTCTATAGATTATGATTCCTAATTTATAGGCTGTTTCACCTAGGTCCTTCATAGAAAAGCATTTCCCCAACCAAGACTTTACTTGTTGCAGGGTAGGGATATCGTTTCCAATGAGTAATATTTCATCTACATATAATACCAGGAACATGATCATGCTCCCACTAACCTTCTTGTAGACACAAGGCTCATCTTCGTTTTTGATGAGTCCATGAGTAATACATCACCTTGATCAGATATCCATATATCTCAGGTAGGTGACGTATCCTGCCTTACCTACGCTGGTCTTGTTCTACTTGAGCAGGTTGCTCTTACACAACTATTTGTGTTTCCTGCTCTTATTCATCCATAGGTGTATCAATGCCTTGTGATTCTTGAATTTCTTCAAGCTCTACTTTCCTCCCACTGATTCCTTTGGAAATAAAATCCTTTTCTAGGAAAACTCCAGTTCGAGCGACAAACACTTTGCCCTCAGAAGGATTGTAGAAGTGATACCCTCTTGTTTCTTTAGGATACCTTACAAATAAGCATTTGTCAGATTTGGGCTCAAGCTTAGTTGAAATTTGTCGTTTCACATAAACTTCGCAACCCCAAATCTTCATGTAAGACATATGTGGTTTCTTACCACTCCATATCTCATATGTGTCTTTTCAACCTTTTGGATGGAATACGGTTAAGTGTGTAAGCTGATGTCAATAGTGCATGTCCTCAAAAGGAGTTTGGAAGATCGGCGTGACTCATCATGGATCGTACCATGTCTAACAGGGTTCGATTTCTTCTCTCAGATACACCATTCCATTGGGGTGTTCCAGGAGGAGTAAGTTTGGATAAGATCCCACACTCTTTCAGATGGTCATCAAACTCTAGGCTTAAATACTCACCACCTCGATCTGATCGAACAATTTTAATATTCTTACCTAGTTGGTTTTTGTACTTCATTCTTGAATTCCTTGAACTCTTAAAAGGACTATGATTTGTGTTTCATTAAATACACATAACCATATCTACTGAAATCATGAGTAAATGTGATGAAGTACTGAAAACCTCCTCTGGCTGGCATGTTCAGTGGTCCACATACATCAGTATGTATGAAGGCCAAAAGATCATTATCTCTTTCACTTTTTCCTGTGAATGGAGACTTTGTCATCTTTCCAATTTAAACAAGATCTGCATGTCTCATATGATTCATAATCAAAAGAGTCCAACAGTCCATCTTTATGGATTTTGGAAATGTGTTTCTCATTTATGTGGCCTAATCGACAATGCCAAAGGTAAGTTGGATTTAACTCATTAGGTTTCATCCTTTTAGTATTAATGTTATAAATAGGCATTTTAAGATCAAGGACATATAGTCCATTGTTCATTTATGCAGAAGCATAGAATATATCATTCAAATAATTTGAGCAACAATTGTTCTTTATTATAAATGAAAAACCAAACTTGTCCAAACAAGAAATGGAAATAATATTCCTGCTAATTGCAGGTACATAATAACAGTTCTCTAACTGAATTATTAACCCACTAGGTAAAGTCAATACATAAGTTCCTACGGCTAAAGCAGCAACCTTTGCTCCATAGCCAACTCGTAGGTCGACTTCACCTTTTGCCAAATCTCTACTCCTTTTTAGTCCCTGCACATTTGTACAAATGTGAGAACCGCATCCAGTATCTAATACCCATGATGCTGAAGTAGATAAATTTATTTCAATAACAAAAATACCTGAAGTTGAAGTCTCTACTCCATTCTTCTTATCTTCCAGGTACTTTGGGCAGTTTCTCTTCCAGTGTCCGGTCTTACCGCAATGGAAGTAGGTGCCTTCTTTTGTTATGCCTCCACTAGGCTTTAAAGCAGCAACGGTGGGTTTGGGTTTGGCAACTTCCTTGCCTTTCCCTTTATCACCCTGCTTAGTGGGCCTTTTGTTCTGTCTCTTTCCATTTCCGATCATCAGAATGGACTTCCGTTTTGAATTTAGATTCTGCTCGGCAGTTCTTAACATGGCGAGTAGTTCAGGAAGAGATTTTTCCATTTCATTCATATTGAAATTTAGGACAAATTGACTGAATCTATCTGGCAACGATTGCAAGATCAAGTCAGTCGCAAGTTCCTTTTCGAGGGGAAAACCCAATCTCTCAAGGTTTTCCACATACCCAATCATCTTGAGCACATGGGGACCTACAGGGGCTCCCTCAGCTAACTTGCCTTGAAAAGGGGCTTTTGAAACTTCAAACCTCTCATGCCTTGCTTGCTCTTGATAGAGCATCTTCAAGTGTTCGATCATATCGAACGCTGACATGTTCTCATGTTGCTTTTGCAATTCTGAGTTCATGGTAGCTAGCATGAGACAAGCAGTTTCATTGGCAACATCGACATGCTTCTTATAAGCATCTCTTTCTGCCTTAGGTGCAGAACTAGGAGGTTCCTCTTCAGGAACAGGTGTCTCCAAGACATACAACTTTTTATCATGTTTGAGGACAATCCTCAGGTTTCGGTGTCAATCCAGAAAATTTGTCCCAGACAATTTTTCCTTATCAAGGATTGATCGCAGGATATTGTTAGAGGTGTTTGCTGTCATGGTAATCTACATAAGGATTAATGAAAATATAAGTATCATTGACATATTTAATTAGGCCTTTAATCAAATATGCTCCCACAATTTTACTCAAAACAAATGACCCTCATCATTTGATTCGGAAAATCCCGTTGGAAGATTTTTTAGTGGGTCGAGATCCATATTTCACTTCGTTCTAAGTCCGCGTAGGCAGATTACACAAAACTAGGTTATTTAGGTAGGAACTCCTTCCAATTGTATCTCATACAACTCTCGAAAATTTTAGTTGGGTGAATATCTCCTTATTTCAATCCATCATATGGATCATTCCCAACTCTTGCTTCTAAACATATATAATATTATTATAATTAAGTTTGACCCATCGTTTTAGCAGTTGGATATTACAATTATCCCATCGCACCTTACCAATATAGAAAATGCACCTCGCGTAGGCGAAACCTACATTGTCTGATACTAGTCTTGATGAGTGCTAAAACTTGGAAAGCAAACATATATAATATTATTATAACTAGTAAAGGACCCGTGCGTTCGCACGGGTCGCGCAAGTGCAATAATTTATTTTTAAAAAATTAAAATATAATATATTTTTTTGTTTTTATATATATATATATATATATATATATATATATATATATATATATATATATATATATATATATATATATATATATATATATATATATATGGTTGGATCAACGTACACAAATTTATTGCATAAGAGTTTTTTTTAATGTAATGGATGTTAAATGATCAATAAATGGGTTCAAAAAATTTCCACAAATAACTTTTTCCAGTTTGGGACATAATAAAGTAAAACATTATTAATTTATAGTAATATAATTTGCTTAATTTTTTTGTATACTATATTAAGGAAATAATCAAAAAATATAATACAAAAATATTTTTACAATTTATTGATATATTGATATATAATAAACATTCCATTGTTAATGTTATGAATAAACATTTCATTTATCATTGAGATTTTGGACATAAGAAATAAAAATATATTTATTTAGTAATGAATGAAATTTTCCAATCTGTTACTAATTTGAGGTATAAAAGCGCAAATATTAACCTTCATAATAAATGATTATTTAACCAAAATACATAAACCATGTAAAAGAAATACCAGAACCTCATTTGTTTTAAAATATAGTAATGAATACTACCAAATGTATTTTGATATATTTGAATCAATTTTTAATTATATTTTATATAATATATAGTGGGATTTAGTGGGGGCCATTTTCTTAGCCCACTTTAATTATTTACAATCATTTTCTTGTACAACTAAATGTATAAAGAATTGATATTCTTATTGATTTATTACAAATCATGCATAACATTAATTATCTTACGGCTTAATTATTTTAATACTCCACTGACCTAGCCAATAGAAAGGAGGCAGTGGACATAATTATTCATTTCAACCCCCAACTATATTTTGGCAAATAAATAATTTAAATATGTTAGAGTTATAATACTATATATGATGACGTGAGATTGGTAAAAAGTATAGTTGCATGCTTAACTTAATCATTTCAAACAAACAATGTAGATTTTCCATTACCAATCAAAAGACAATTCACTGTATATGATAATTATACCTTGTTTTTTTTATAAATCCTTAATTCAGTTGAATGCAAGATTCAAACATTGCTCCAACATTTCTGAACTACCTGCAATTTTAACATATGTATTAGACTTTGAAAAAAATTGTAAAAAAATGTGTTTCTATGTGTTTTCTATAATTAGTTTTGAAGGATTTCATAATAAATTTTTATGTAATTGTTTTTTTAATTTCTAACACCATTAGGCATGCTGAAACCAAACATGACATGCAATAATCTATTTATAATTTAGTCGTATACACATATTTCATAAGATGACAACGTATTTTGTTATCAATCTAAAATACTTATTAACATTTGAAGATATGATACTCATATAAATTTTGTAGTTGAAAGAACACACAAAACACAATGTTCAACATAACAACATAGGATTTTGAATAACTTCATACACATGAATTAAATACCCATTATCATCCTTTAAACCATACATGAAATATAAATGTCAATTGTAATCCCACAAAATAAACACTTCAAAAAAGTAAGAACACATCCTACAACCAAAACATATCATATTCTTAACAATTTCATACTTAAACTCATTATGATGCTAAAAAGTTCATAAAATATATTTCAATATCAAATTTCCGAAATTTCTAATTAAGAAGATGTTCTATCTTTAATTTCTTGGATGGTTTGGTGCCTGATAATTGGGTAGCGCCAGACGCTTCAAAATCAACTTCTTCACCCTTGTCAGCAATTACAACATCCTTAGTCGGAGTCATTAGAATGATTGATTCTGGATCATTAGAATAATTGCGTAGCGCCAGACGCTTCAAAATCAACTTCCTCACCCTTGAAGTATCTCACCAAAATCTTTAAAGAAATATCCTTTAGGTGGAATATTTTGAAGTTCGATTGCCTTCATTGTGGTACCACCAAGAAACACAATTTTTTTTTAATGATCACATACCTTCCACTGAAAATCATTGTTATAGACACTGCCATTGTTTATAATGCAGGTCATATTCTCCTTAATAACCTCTTTCCATTTCAGTAAATGGTCATGACGAATAAGGACCTGAATCCGATCACCCTAACAAAATGAAAATAATCTTCTTTTTATATGTTATACAAAAAAGCATTTTGTTGTAATTACTAACTATCATACAAAAATCTATACTTAAAAAAAGAAAAGCAATTTACCAAGGAATCCATAACAATCATCTCCAAATGTTCAATACCCTTATTATTCACAACACTCCAAACATCCATTATTCGAACAGCAAGATGCCAAGTTTCTTTTGAGTCATTGATGTCTTTCACAGAATCAACCTTTCTACTCATTTTCACTGAAAAAAAATTCAAAAATTAATGTAACTGCAAATTTAGATGACTATAAAATTACAAACCTAATAACCTGGAAAAAAAAAAGAGTATATAAATTTGATAGAGGTGTGTGGCAAAATGCTGAAAAGGATCCAACCTTTGATGTTACACATATATAACATCGTTTTGATTGTATAATTATATGTTATTAAATTATAACTTTAAATTAAAAATAACTATTTAATATAGTTGATTAATATTAATTGAGTAATTTAATATTATTGTTAATTTACCTACCAATTAATTATTATTATTGTTATTATTATTATTGATATTTACCCGCCATATATGATAAGAATATTTTTAAAATTTAAATAGTATATTTATTATTTGATTTGATTTGATTTAATTGAGATCCAAACTCTATAAATTAAAATCGGTTACTTATTATGAACATAATATAGGGTCATTCCAATGTCAATCTATTATTAATTGAATTTTACATAGATGTAATTTTGCAATAACACGCTGGCATATTGAATCTTATACCGCTGTTATCTTTGCACTAACATATTTTATCCTTTCAACAGAATAATTATAATAAATACGTACATTTTGTATACCGAATTATAATAAAAATGTATTAAAATCAAAAGCAATAAAACTGTTTACAGCAAATAAAAATATAGTCTAATTTCTTCATGATCATAAATATTTAAAGAAAAATTCATTGAAATAAAAAATCAATAATAAATCAAAAGTTGAAATAAATGCTAATGACATAACATATATTTAAAATTTTATTTGATATATTTTTATATAATAAATAAATTAGTAATAAGTAAATGAATAATCAAATAGAATAGAATTTTAAGATGTTATTCTATATTTTTATTTACTGTAAACAGTTTTATTGCTTTTGATTTTAATATATTTTTATTATAATTCGGTATGCAGAATGTACGTATTTACTATAATTATTCTGTTGAAAGGATAAAATATGTTAGTGCAAAGATAACAGCGGTATAAGATTCAATATGCCAGCGTGTTATTGCAAAATTACATCTATGTAAAATTCAATTAATAATAGATTGACATTGGAATGACCCTATATTATTGTTCATAATAAATAACCGATTTTAATTTATAGAGTTTGGATCTCAATTAAATCAAATCAAATCAAATAATAAATATACTATTTAAATTTTAAAAATATTCTTATCATATATGGCGGGTAAATATCAATAATAATAATAACAATAATAATAATTGTCATTAAATAGAGTTTAGTACGAAATTACTTATAGGAACATGAAAGTAGCTGTATTATGGATTGTAATTAGGGTAATTAAGTAATTATGGTGGTAATTAACTTTTATATATTAAAAGTAGATTTGTTTAGTTAAGTTTGACCCATTGTTTTAACAGTTGGATATTACAATTATCCCATCGCACCTTACTAATATAGAACATGCACCTCGCGTAGGTGAAACCTACATTATCTGATACTAGTCTTGATGAGTGTTAAAACTTGGAAAGCATAAACTTAATATTTAATTTGAGGGAATTGCAATTATTTTTTTTGATCTCACCGGCTTATTTATCATATAAATCGCCTCTCACATGCATCAACATACATACATACATAATGAAACAGTTTTGACCCCTAGCGCAATTGTTCTCCCAAGTCAATGAGAAAACCTAAGCTAACCTAACAACGATCTAAGCTTCTCCAAGCAAGATCTTCAAGGTTGTCCTCCTTTGGCACTGACTTCTTTGCTTTCTTCATATCATCACATTACATAAAATAAACTCGTTTTACATACGAGGGAGTGAGATGAGAAAAGAAGTTACATTGAGAGATCAAAAGAGAGGCACGACACGCAGGTCGTATTTTAAAAACCCAAAACAAAATAAAGGAAAACTAAGGCCATAATCGATCACCACAAGAAAATAATAAACACATTATTATTATTATCAATTTTAATTCTTTTAATTAATTAAAACCAAATTAAATCTCGACGACCGATCACACTACGCAGAGTTAGCCGAACGGGTGAATTTTGCCTTGCGTTAACCGATTAACCATATGCGTTAACCGGTTAACACTGTTTGAAATCTGTTCAAAAATTGTTTTCTGCCTTGCATTAACTGGTTAACCAAATGCGTTAACCGGTTAACACTGTTTGAAAATCTCTTGGAAAACTGTTTTCCATTTTGCGTTAACCAGTTAACCAAATGCGTTAACCGGTTAACACTGTTTGAAAACCTTAAAATTTTTATTTCGCATTGCGTTAACCGGTTAACCATATGCGTTAACCAGTTAACACTGTTCCAAAAAGTGTTTAGAAAACACAACTCTTGTGCAGTCACAACCCCAATCGCATAACTCTCTGACAACACAACCCTTGTGCCGTCACTAACCCTGATGCACCAATTTCAGACCGTCAAACACATCTCGATTGTTGATTCAGTATGATTGATCAACACGTCATTGCTTCACCATACTAATGTCGGATCAAGAAGCAAATGACCATTGATCGCTCAAAGGAAAACAATCATTGAATGTTTGAATGAACGAAACGAGAACACTATATCATATATAATGTATTTTGCATCAAGATTACATATATCATATATATATATATATATATATATATATATATATATATATATATATATATATATATATATATATATATATATATATATATATATATATATATATATATATATATATATATATATATATATATATATATATATATATATATATATATAACTTGATCGATCTCAATTTAATCTTTGATTCATTCTGTCTTTAATCATATTAATACAGAACAAAAACAGTTATCAGATTCATGGTTTCGTAAGTGGCTCTGATACCACTGAAGGAGAATTGCCATCCAAGGTGCAACAGAATTTAAAATTTTCTCCATTTAGTGATCCTTACGAATGGGCATGATCAGTGATAGAATCGTTACCTCTTGTGGCGATTCAAACCTTTGGTGCAGATCTCTTGTAACGATCAAAACCTTGGATACAAATCCACAGAGCGATCACGAACGTTGAACGATGACAACGTCTCTACTCAGTCCACACGAACGGGTTCCTTCAATCTCAGTGCTAGCTGGTACGAATGAAGGCTTTGAGTGAGAGAGAGAGGGAAACGAAATTCCAAGTCTTCACTTGAGTTGAGTCTGAGTGACAATGCTTCTACCCAAGGGGTTCTATTTATAGAACCACTTGTGCGGGCTTCAAGCTAAAAAGCCCACTTAAGTGTATTTTGGCCCATATCTTATAATATGCCCAAAATCACTTAAGTATTTGGTACCTTACCATATTTCGTATTCCACTTAAGTGCACCGTACCTTACGATGTTCCTTAGTTACTCTATCTCTCATCAATCCATCCTTTGTGTGTGACCCTGTAGGTTTTCGCGACGTTGGCAATTATATTAAATCACGCATTTAACATAATAAACAGTGAGCGGTATCTAGCAACACATCACTGCTACCCAAGACACGAAAATGTCATGTGATCTGACAAAACCTCCTGTGATAATAATTATGTGTATAATTACCCCTTTGCCCTTGTGTATATATTGAACACAAGGTATAGACCGTGTCATCCTTGTCCAGTTCAATATTGGGCCCATAGACATTTATCCTGTTACGCAGGATGGGCAAATTCCATCTAGGTCACTCATGTCCCTCAGCATGCTTCGTGGAGTACCCATCAACTGTCTTTATGGTTATCCAGTTACGGACAACGTTGGATCAGCAATAAAGCACTCGACTCTACATCTAGGATCCATAGTGGTTTCAGGTCGAAGAGTGGTGTCATACCCCAAAATTTGCCCGTTAACATTACAAGGCATTTTTCAGGACACTCCAACTTATTTTTCAAGGCATTGATCCTAAAAGAACGAAGGCCCAGCACACAGATGGCCAAATCCAGAAAATGGCCCAAACTGGCTTACTCGCTAGGCGAGCAAAACCTTCGCCTAGCGAACCCCTCGCTATACCACTCGCCTAGCGAAGCTTGCGAATACCAGAAAATTCTGGGCTTCATTCTGAGCCCATTAGGTCACGAAAAAGCATTATAAATACCAACACTTCAGTCAGAAAAAGGAGAACGAAAACGGAAGGAAGACGGGAGCAAGAGAGAAGGCACAGCAAACCCTGGAGGCTAACCCAGAGAATTCAGAGCAACCCCAAAGGAAACCCTGAAGGAAACTCATCTGCATCAAGGTCACCTCCGCCCAACTCAATCCGACTTGCCAATTCAAGGTTGCAATTCACTTGCAAACAGGTTTGCATTACCATTACCGCTTTATGTTCTTAGTTTGCATGTGATATTATAATTGAATTCATAAATATATTTGAGGTTTTGCATGTGAATTTAAGTGTGCCTGAATATCTTGAATGCTGAACCATGTAATGTCTGTATTGGATGCCATAGGGCGTGAAGCATGTTGAGATCGTACTGTTCTGAAATTCAAAACCCGCAGCCACTCGCTAGCACATCGCTAAGCGAGCATGTAGCGAGTATTCGCTAAGCCTTCGCTAGGCGAGGCAGAGGCGAACGTGACAGTCGCTAATATTTTGATTGTTCTATGCTTATCTGATCTGTTCTATTTTAATCATGCGTTATTTTGCTTGACATTCCTACTGCTGTGTTTCTTTTACGGTGTAATTCTCGATTGCACCCTGATTTGGTATCCTGACCTGTGTGCTGAATGTTGTAAGGGTTCACATATTCCCAGGAACAAGTAGCTTGCTAGGTATTCCACTTTATTTGTGGGATACCCTTGTGGAGATTCATCCTAATTACTTAATTGATTTTAATGTGGAGATTCATCCTAATTATTTAGTTGATTTTAATGTGGAGATTTATCCTAATTGTTTAATCGATTTTAATGTGGAAATTCACCCTAATGACCTAATTGATTACGGCTATCTAATTAATTGTAAAACTTTGCCTTTAAATAAGTGATCTTGGACCTCCCTTTGTTACCCTATGATTACGGTATTACGGTCATGTCCCGCGGATATGGGGATACACTTAGCAAAGACCCTTCGGTTAAATCATCATAGTCCCTCGAATGCTGCCTTTGTCCCTCGATGACCCTTCGGTGTAGCCTACGGTTAAATGATGATTGTCCCTTCGAATGCTAAGGTATCCTCACAATTGTTGCCTTCAATGACCAATCGATGACCCTACGATGTCCCTTTACATCCCAAGGATAAAACTACTTACTTCTCAATAGTAAGGACAGTTTTACCCTCATAAGGATAGGAAATGCCCATAAAGACCTTGGGTAGGTATAACTCTTAATTGCTTACTCACAACTTAGAATACTTCTTACACCTCACACCTTTCAAAACATCTTTTAGAAAATCACCACTTGGTATACATTCGTACTAGAATCATTGCCGAGTTATATTTTTCTAAACGACTTTCAAAACTAAACGAGATAACCACTTTGTATACATTCATACAAGAATCATTACAAAGTTAAATTCTCCTTTCCAAAACATTTCTCAAACACTTTTTCAAACAAAAAAAAACATAAGTGATTAAGCAATTAAGAGCCCATGGATAACCATGGATACAAAGGGTGCTAACACCTTCCCTTTGTATAATGTACCTCCCGAATCCAAAATCTAAATTAAGGTCTTTTCCTGTTCTTTTCCACCTTTCCTTATTGGATAAAAGAAAAGTCGGTGGCGACTCTTGCTAACCGCGACATTTGCTTTCCAAAGCAAAAACACATAAAGTCAGTTCACCGTATGAAAGAACTGGCGACTCTGCTGGGGACTACAAAGAGAGGTCACCTTAAAAAAAATCATTTATGTTGGCAAATTATTCCTTCTTTTAAGGGTATTTTCGAGCGAAAGATCCTACACCCGGATCTAGTGTACCTTAGGTAAGTAGCAATAGATCATCGCGACTATCCGGCGTATACTGGAATGGTTAAAATGATGGCTACGGTTAATGTGATACTTTGGATGTCCTGATGTTCCTCATGTTTACTTGAGGAAAAATTTGGCATCCGCGTGGTGTCGTCAAAGCATTAACCAGACCTTCAGAACCCTAATTGACTCATCCTAGCCATTAGAAAGTAGTGAGGTAACTGACTTCGGTTCCGACTGGGGTTGGTTGATACTCGATACTACACTCTTGGAGATTGGACTTTAAGGAAGCTTTGGTCAACCACTTGGTGTTGCACTGAAGTGGACTTAAAGGAAAGTCAATGATTTGAGATCCTTCTAGAACCCGGTTACTATTCTAGGACAGGTTGAACCAACTAAGCTTCAGTGGGGAGGGTACTTACCTATGGAACTCATGCAAGCCTTGAAACTTAGGGATGATTGTTGTGTGGCTTGTCTATGCTTATTATTTGCTTAACATCATAACATCATACCATCATAACATCATGACATTGTACTAACCATTTCAAGGACTTAGGGATTTAGCTTTGCTCTGTTAAACAGGTTATGGCTTCCAAGAAGACCATCCGGATCAATTTTGTAGCGACCTCTCCTAAACTCAAGGATTTAGTGTCAGAACTTCCCGATCATGCTCAGTTCATCAAAAAACATGGTTCTCTTCTCAAATTGGTTACCACCGGTTTCAAGGAAGATATGATGAGAGTTCTATTCCAGTTCTTCGATCCTAAACATCATTGCTTCACCTTCCCAGATTATCAGTTGGTACCCACATTAGAAGAATTTTCCAGGCTGCTTGGGATACCTATCCTTGATCAAATACCTTTCAGTGGTTTAGAAAAGATTCCAAAGTCTGAAGAAGTTGCCGCGGCTTTACACCTGACAAAGTCCGACGTTGAAACTAATTAGGTAACAAGAAGTGGAGTTAAGGGTTTACTTGCCAAATTTCTGATAAATAAGGCCCGAGAATTCTTAAAAGTTATGGATGTCCATGCTTTCGAAGATGTCCTAGCATTACTAATCTACGGATTGGTGTTATTCCCTAATCCAGACCAATTCATAGACATGAATGCTATTAAGATATTTCTCACTCGTAACCCTGTGCCTACCTTGCTTGGAGACATTCTGCATTCCCTTCACACTCGTACTATGAAAAGGCAAGGGACTCTCATGTGCTGCGTACCTTTATTGTCTAGGTGGTTTATTTCGCACCTTCCTCAATCAGTCTTGAAGAATGATCAAAATTTGAAGTGGTCTCAGAGGATAATGTCGCTCTCCCATTCAGACATCCGTTGGTGTCCTCATCTCAAAGAAAATGTTATCATCATTGACCGTTGTGGAGAATTCTCTAACGTACCACTCCTGGGGATAAGAGGAGGTATTACTTATAACCCAGCTTTAGCCCTACGTCAGTTTGGTTATGCTCGAAGAGATGGTCCACATGAAGTAATCCTTCAAAGCACTGTGTTTGACTATGACAACGACTCTCAAGGTCTCCGTCAAAGGTTTGTACGAGCTTGGGGCATGGTGAAAAGAAGTACTTTAGGACAGAAAAACTCCATTCCTATGGAACCTTATCTCAGATGGGTACGCGCAAGAGCTCGTGAACTTGTCATGCCATATCTTGCGGTCGGACCATTGATTGTTGAACCAGGGGTTGAAGGAGGTACTTCTCAGATCATTCCTTATCCAGATATGCCTACCGATGTTGAAGAATTGAAGAGATCCTGGATCCAGTTAAGAGAGGAAAGGGATACTTTTGAAGCTCAGTTCTGTGCTGAAAGGAAGAAAGTGTTAGAACTTACCAGCCAGCTTAATGAGGAACGAAGACTCAATGCATATCTTCGCCCAAAAAGAAGCCGTCCCTGGGAGACTTGAGCTTTCATTGTATTTTTATTATTATTTCTTGTAATGAACAATGATTAAAGAAACTATTAATAAAAATTTCTCTCTTTTTGGTGGTTTACACAAAGTTAAATTCCAAAAGTCCTTGAAAACATTTCATACATTGCATAGCATAACATAGCATTGCATAACAGGTATTCAAAAGATCAATGTTCTCATGGTCTTCCTTCTAAACAGAAGCATGGCCCTCGAACAAACTGTCAAGGATCTCCAGGCTCAGAACGCTCAATTCCAGGAGATGATCTTGAGCTTATCCAAGGGGCAGGAGGAACTAAAGGCTCTCTTGCTCGAGCAGAAGAAAGACAAGAAACCTATAAGTTACATCAACCCGGGAAGAAGGCTTAAAGGACAGGCCGCAGGAGTCAAGATCAGAATGCCGAAGGATCAAGAAGAGGAAACAGAGAATGATTCAGAAGAGGAGAATGTTGATCTCTTCAACCCTGAGGACGACGATGAAGATTACGAGAATGAACAGTACTCTCCAAAAGATGGCAAGTACAAGTTGCTAGAAGAACGTATGCTAGCTATGGAAGGCCAGAAGGCGCCCGGTCTGAATTTTGAAAGCCTGGGTCTGGTTTCCGACGTGGTCATTCCCCGCAAATTCAAGATCCCTGTTTTCACTAAGTACGATGGTGCGTCTTGTCCTCAGATGCATCTGAGAGCTTATGTGAGAAAGATTCAGCCGTATACCACTGATAGGAAGCTATGGATCCATTTCTTCCAAGAGAGTCTGTCTGGCACACAGTTAGAGTGGTACTATCAGCTCGAAAGCTCTAACATCCGCACCTGGACTGATTTAGCAACAACTTTCTACAAGCAGTACCAGTATAATTCTGAACTAGCGCCTACTCGGCTACAGTTGCAGAATATGACTATGGGATCTAAAGAAAGTTTCAAAGAATATGCTCAAAAATGGAGAGATTTGGCTGGCAGAGTCAAACCCCCTATGACTGATCGGGAATTAGTAGACATGTTCATGGGTACACTGACTGGCCCATTCTACAGCCATCTACTGGGAAGTTCTTCATCGGGTTTCACTGAACTTATATTGACAGGTGAACGGGTGGAGAGCGGCATTCGAAGTGGAAAGATACAGGCGACTACCTCTGCAAGCACCAAAAGGTCCTACCAGGGGAGGAACGAATTAAATGCTGTGTACGGTCAAAGGGGTCGTAACAAGAAAAATCGTGACCATACCATTGGAGCAGTTACGATTGCAGCACCGCCATCTCAAAACTTCCAGCACAGACAAGACAGGCCAAGAAGGCAGTTTACCAAGACCAATATGACTTTAGCATAGGCACTGCAGGGTATGCTAAAAGCAAATTTGATTACCCTCAGAGATCCTCCTACGAATCCCAACACTACTTCTCCTCGTTATAATCCCAATGCCAGGTGTGCGTATCACTCCGACAGCCCCGGGCATGATACAAATGATTGTTGGTCATTGAAGAATAAAATTCAGGATATGATCGACGCTGGGGAAATTGAATTTGAGCCTCCGGAGACTCCTAATGTCATCACTGCACCTATGCCTAATCATGACAAGGTTGTTAATGCTGTGGATGACAATTCTCACATTTCTAATGTAGCTGACTTAGCATCTCCTCTCCTGGCCATCAAGAAGAAGTTGTTGCAAGCTGGTTTATTTCCAGGTTGTGCTGAAAGTTGCGATCTCTGTATATCCCGACCCAGTGATTGCTTGAAGTTGAGAAATGGTATTCAACGGCTGATGGACGATCATACAATCCTCTTCGGAAAGGTTCCTAAGGTGGAAAACCCTATTGAAGAAATATATGTGATTGCTAGGTCCAAGGTTCCAGTGAAGATTACCGCTACTAGAGTGCCTATGAAGATTACTGTTGAGCCCAGGGTAGCTCCCCTAATCATTACTGCACCTGGCCCAGTACCGTATTCCTCAAGCAAAGCCATTTCGTGGAATTATGGAGGTGATGTTTACATCCATGGCGTAAAGCAAGATGATAATTCTGCTAATTCTAATGACGTTGACATTGTTGGAACTAGTAGAATTACTCGAAGCGGAAGGATCTTTTCTCCAGAGATCTCACCTCCAGTCCCCGAAAATAGAGGAAAGGAACCAGTCAATCCTTCTCAGTCAGAGACACCGGTCGAAATTACTACTGAAGATGTTGCCAAACAAGAAATGGAAGAAGTGCTGAAAATCATCCGCAAGAGTGATTTTGATGTGGTAGAACAGTTGGGGCATACCCCGTCTAAGATCTCGATGTTATCCTTGTTGTTATCTTCTGAATCTCATGCCAATGCCTTGATAAAATTCTTGAAGACTGCTCATGTACCTCAGGAGACCTCCGTCGATCAGTTCGAAAACTATGTTGCTAACCTGACTGTTGACAATGGCCTAGGTTTTTCCAATGTTGACCTGACACCAGCAGGGAAGAATCACAATAAAGCTCTGCATATCTCCATTGAGTGTAAGGGGATCACCTTGTCTCATGTGTTGATCGATAATGGCTCTTCTTTGAATGTGCTACCGAAAGTCGTGCTCGATAAACTTGACTGCAAAAGCATTGAACTGAAGCCTAGTGACATTGTGGTGCGTGCTTACGATGGTACGAAGAGTGTTGTCCATGGTGAAGTGGTTGTCCCTATCAAGATAGGACCTCAAGTCTTCAACACTACCTTTCATGTAATGAACATTCGTCCTGCCTATTCCTGCTTGCTGGGACGCCCTTGGATTCATGGGGCAAGTGCTGTAGCTTCGTCTCTCCATCAAAAGCTGAGATATCCAATAGAGGGTAAGATCGTCACTGTGTGTGGGGAAGAAGAGTATATTGTCAGTAGTGTACATACCTTCAGATACGTCGAGATGGATGGTGAATTCTTTGAGACTCCGTCTCAGTCATTTGAAGTAGTTCCTCCGACTAATCCTGTCCTTAAGCCAACTTCCTGTGCGCCCAAGGTTATTCGTGCTCCTCCTACTATGATTTCTCTGAAAGATGCTCAAGTTGCGGTCGAAGATGGTGGTCGTACTGGCTGGGGTCAACTGATCGATGTACCATACAAGTCTGATAGATTCGGCCTGGGATTTAGCTCTAAGAAGGTAGTCAAGAATCAGATTAATGCTGTAGAAGATGCTGACAGCGATTGTGACCTGGATAGCTGGATTTTCCCAACGATTGGTGACGGACTCAATAATTGGAAGGCTGAAGACACTATCCCGATTTCCTTTAGTCAGGAGTAATCGTTACTGTCTATTTTAATGTTGCAATTCTTTTAATTTTTACGATTGAACTTCTTAAAGCATTGTGTCTATGCCCGGGGCACAATAGCTAATTTGTTAAGGGTTTGTCATTTCATAAGCATATTCACATTCAATAAATCAATGGACTTTTTGCATTCAAATATTGCGCTCTTTATCTTTCCTGTCATCTTCCAAACAAGCTATGTTTTCTTACACACACTCACGTAACAAATTGCAGATCCGTACCCACTCTGGATCCTGTTGATAATAGTTCTACTACTGTTCATTATGACTTTGAAAATCCGATCTACCAAGCCGAGGATGGAAGTGAGGAAGATTGTGAGGTACCTGGAGAACTTGCCAGACTATTACTGCAAGAAGAAAAGACCATACAGCCGCATGAGGAATCAATTGAAATTGTAAATCTGGGTACTGAAGTAGACAAGAAAGAAGTCAAAATAGGAGCAGGCTTGGAAAACAGTGTCAAAGAAAAATTGATTCAGATGTTACATGACTATGTAGAGATTTTTGCTTGGTCTTATGAAGACATGCCAGAATTGGACACTGATATAGTAGTGCATCGTTTGCCAATGAAGGAAGATTGTCGTCCTGTTAAGCAAAAGGTTCGCCGCATGCGTCCTGAAATGTCTGAGAAAATCAAAGCCGAAGTTATGAAACAATTCAATGTCGGTTTTCTAGCCGTTACTTCTTATCCTCAATGGGTTGCTAATGTGGTACCAGTACCGAAGAAGGATGGTAAGGTGCGAATGTGTGTAGATTACAGAGATTTGGATAAGGCGAGCCTCAAGGATGACTTTCCACTTCCGCACATTGATGTTCTGGTAGATAACACCGATCAACACAAGGTATTCTCATTCATGGACGGCTTCTCAGGTTATAATCAGATTAAGATGGCGCCTGAGGACATGGAGAAAACTACGTTTGTGACGCAATGGGGCACTTTCTGTTATAAAGTAATGCCATTCGGTTTAAAGAACGCAGGAGCAACGTACCAGCGTGCTATGGTGGTTTTGTTCCATGATATGATCCATCATGAAATAGAGGTGTATGTGGATGACATGATAGCCAGATCTCATACTGAAGAAGAACATCTCGATCATTTATACAAACTGTTTGAGAGGTTGAAGAAGTACAAGTTGAGATTGAACCCGAACAAATGCACCTTTGGAGTAAGATCCGGTAAACTCTTGGGCTTTATTGTCAGTGGTAAAGGAATTGAGGTCGACCCGGCTAAGGTGAGAGCTATTCAAGAAATGCCAGTTCCCCGTACAGATAAAGAAGTCAGAGGTTTCTTGGGACGCTTGAATTACATTGCCCGATTTATCTCCCATTTGACTGCTACCTGCAAACCTATCTTCAAATTACTGAGGAAAAATCAAGAGATGGTATGGAATGATGAATGTCAAGAAGCTTTTGACAAGATCAAGAAGTATCTCCAGGAACCTCTCATTCTGATACCACCAGTTGAAGGAAGACCTCTAATCATGTATTTGACCGTGTCAGAAAGTTCAATGGGGTGCGTGTTGGGGCAACATGACGAGTCTGGTCGAAAAGAGCATGCCATATACTACCTTAGCAAAAAGTTTACCGACTGTGAAACAAGATACTCACTGCTCGAGAAAACTTGTTGTGCTTTGGCTTGGGCTGCTCGCGGACTAAGACAGTATATGTTGAATCATACCACTTTATTGATTTCTAAGATGGATCCTATCAAATACATATTTGAGAAACCCGCCCTCTCCGGAAGGATAACAAGATGGCAAATGATTTTAACAGAGTATGATATCCAGTATACTACCTAAAAGGCAATCAAAGGAAGCGTGCTAGCTGATCATTTGGCTCATCAAGCGGTGGATGATTACCAGTCTATGAATTTTGAGTTCCCAGATGAGGATGTCATGCTTGTTACTGATGATGGAGAACCTGGGCCGGATGAAGGACCCGAACTGGGATCCCGGTGGACTATGGTTTTTGATGGATCTTCTAATGCATTGGGCAATGGTGTTGGTGTTGTAATCATTTCTCCCAGGGGTGGTCATACGCCTTTCACTGCTAGACTATGTTTTGATTGTACCAATAATATGGCTGAGTATGAAGCGTGTATTTTGGGACTCAGAGCTGCTATAGACCTGCGAATCAAGTTTTTGAGTGTGTACGGGGACTCAGCCTTAGTAATCAGTCAGATCAAAGGAGAATGGGATACTAAACATCCAAATCTCATCCCTTATCGAGAGCGGGTGCTAACATTAATCCCGTACTCAGGGCCGGCCTTTCACAGGCGCAACAGGCTCTATGGAACTGGGCCCCAAAATTTTGGGGGCCTATTTTTTTTTTTTTAAATCTAATTAATATGAAAAAATTTAAAATATATATTATTTTTCCTCATTCCAAACGCAACCTAAAACCGAAAAGACGCCAAGGAAAATGAAACGTCGGCATTAAATTATTAAAACGTCGGCAACCTAAAACCGAAAAGACGCCTGATTTTTAGTGTATTTTTTTATTATTAAATTATATATATATTTTAGATTTAGGCCTATTTATTAAATTAAAACAGGGCCTCCAGATTGATTGGGCCGGCCCTGCCCGTACTTTGAAGAGATTACATTCGAACATATTCCACGAGAAGAGAATAAGTTGGCGGACGCATTGGCTACCATGTCATCTATGTTCAGAGTCAGATGGGGCAGTGAAGCTCCCAAGATCACCATTGAACGATTAGATGAACCAACATATTGTTATGAACTTAATACTGAGGGAGTAGAGGAGAAACCTTGGTTCCACGAAGTGAAAAGATATTTAGAAATTCAGGAATACCCTGAAGGGGCATCCATCAATGACAGAAAATTCCTGAGGAAGTTCTCCGCTAAATTCTTTTTGAGTAATAGAGTATTATACAAACGTAATCATGATTCGACCTTGCTGCGCTGTGTGGATAAAAAGGAAGCAGAAAAGATTATGGAAGACATGCATGACGGTATTTTTGGGACTCATTCTAGTGGACATACGATGGCCAAGAAGATTCTGAGATCAGGCTATTATTGGTCTACTGTTAGATGCCCAAAAGTGCTTATTTGAGCTATCATATGTGGGCATCTTTCACTCTTTTGCCTTGCTAAAATTGTAAAAATCACATTTGTTTTACATGGAATGCGTTACATTGATAAACAAGTTTGGTGCCTTTGATGTGTGTGTTATTGTGCAGGAAAGGCATGAATTAATTGATAATAAAGACACAAGAGAATTGGCAAAGGAACCGAAGAAAAGGAGCATTTCATCTGCCTGCTCGCTAGGCGAGGCTGTGGCGAAGAATGGGTTCGCTAGGCGAGCTCCTGGCGAACAGCTCCAGTAAATTAGCAAATTAATTCGCTAGGCGAGCTCATGGCGAAGTTTGCAGCGAATTCATTCTGTTTTGGTGAAAAGTGCAGCCAACACTCACTCGCTAGGCGAGGCTCTAGCGAGTCCCCAGCGAGCATTCCAGTAGCAAAACTTCTCAACCTCGCTGGGGCGAGCTTGAAGCGTTTCCTTCGCTAGGCGAAGGTATGTTCGCTAGGCGAACATGACAGTTCACCAACGCCCTGTTTTCTCTGGGCGCAGGGGCCTTTTGTGCTCATATTTGACCTTCGCTAGGCGAGCCATTCTGCTCGCCTAGCGAACATGACAGTTCTGCACTTGTCTATAAGTAGCAGGTGCCACTTTTGGGCACCAGACCTCATTTTTACCAACTTTTCCATTTTTTTGTACTTTCTTCTAGATATTTTACAGCATTGTTTTGTGGGAGCTTTTATGCCCTAATTTCATTTCTCTTCATCTAGCAACCATCTTCCACAAAAAGAAGGTGGATCCCCATCCAACTTCGATTATCCGACTTGGATGTTGATCAACCTTCTTTCCTTACTTGCCGACCAAGCTACCATGAAAATGAGTAGCTAAGTCATCCATTTGTCAAGGTTAGATGTAGGTGATTTCTAGCTTTGTGTGTAAATGTAAGGACTTGATCCGTACCTGAGGGCTGTTTGTGACTACAGTTTTGAGTGGATGGCAGCATCCCAACGAGCTATGATTGATATGCACAGCAGTATGCAGAGGTTGGAGCTGCAAGGTAATGACCCCTCCGGTGCTCGAGCATTGTTAGCGCGTGAGCAGTTTATGCTTAACGCTAATTGGCCTGTGGACAGGCCAGTCTATGGTGAGGGGGTGGACGCTGAAGCTGAGAATGATGATGATGTTGATGATGAGGCTACCGGTTCTGAGGCCGGTAGCGAAGAGGAGTCCTGAGCCCTTTGTGGGTTGAGTATTTGTATTTTTTCAGTTTTTATGTTATTTTTATTTGTACTTTCGAATTTTGTATTTTGACCATGGTGTGTACTATTGGGGTGTTTTGTCCCCCACGAACAAATTTTTATTTTCAGTAATGTTATTTAATTATGTTTTTTATTTTGTGTGTTTAATAAACTTTTGGTTGAATGAGTGGCAAACCCTTCTAGATTGGTTGCTCCTCAAGAAGTACCCAATGAAGGTACATCCGAGCTTGGATGGCAATGATAAGAATAACAAGTGAATGAAGCTAAGGTACATGGTTACCGTCGGCTAGAATTTTAGAATGCATTAGGAACTTTACTCTTTTTGGTAAATTGAATATTGTCTTTGTGCAACATAATAGAATGAATGTTTCATCTAGAACTCAAAACCACAAATTTTGAGGAAACCTCCATTGTTCACTTAAATGCTGGATTCTAATAAGTTTTGTTGATTCATGTGATTCATGCTTTGTCTTTTACTATTGTGAAATTGTGGAAGCAATTAGAAATGATCAAGGCACTTGTTTTCTTTTGAGCACAACTACATCCAAAAACAACTTACCTGTGAGCAGAGAGAGTATTTGTTAACCCCTTTGAGCCTGAACAGTTGAATCTCGGCTTGTAATAAAGCGAGATCTCAAAAATCTTTTTTTTACACAACCCGGAAAATCTTGATTATTGTTCTTTTGCCGTAAAAAGTTAAGAGCATTCACTTAGGGTGTGGAAGAAATAAGTTGGGGAGAACGAAAAAGAATTGGTAAGTACCACAACTCTTGAAAAAGAAAAGAAAAACCGAGCAAGCATAGAAAAATATATGTATAGAAAATGTAGAAAATAAACATCTGTTTTGTATATTTGATGTGAAAGAAAAGAACAAAAATAGAAAGAATGAAAAAAAATGCTTGCTTGGAAGAAAAATAGTGAAAAATAAAAGTGGAGTTGTGGAATATGTGTTGTGAAGGTTACAAATAAGAAACATAGGAAACAAAGTCGAGTAGTGTGAATAATACTGTGAATGTCTCTTTTGCATCGGCACTTTCGTTTCAATGGCCTTAGAAATGACCCTTGTTTGTTAACCTAACCAAGCTTCAACCGAAAAGCCCTTAGTGATCTTTTTGCTTCCACAGTAGCATTTTTAATTGATTAGACATTGTATGAATCTGTTTGATTTCTTCATTATTTGTTAGAGAGTGAGATTAGTCCCGCGGTTGCAAACGCGCAAAATCTTCATTCCTTATTCGAAGAGGAGAGATAGGATGATTCATTCAGAATAGTATTGTTGTAGATAGATAAATATTTTGCATTGCTATTTAAGTTTAAGTTCCTAGGTATTATTTTATTCGAACCGTTGGGAACTTGTATATGCAAATTTCGCTTGTGTTTGAGCCGTGTATCCAACTTCGGAGAAACCATTTCTTAATGCAAATCCTCTTGTCTTTCAAGAGGCATACTTTGCTTGAGGACAAGCAAGAATCTAGTTGGGGAGAGTTGTTAGATGCCCAAAAGTGCTTATTTGAGCTATCATATGTGGGCATCTTTCACTCTTTTGCCTTGCTAAAATTGTAAAAATCACATTTGTTTTACATGGAATGCGTTACATTGATAAACAAGCTTGGTGCCTTTGATGTGTGTGTTATTGTGCAGGAAAGGCATGAATTAATTGATAATAAAGACACAAGAGAATTGGCAAAGGAACCAAAGAAAAGGAGCATTTCATCTGCCTGCTCGCTAGGCGAGGCTGTGGCGAAGAATGGGTTCGCTAGGCGAGCTCCTGGCGAACAGCTCCAGTAAATTAGCAAATTAATTCGCTAGGCGAGCTCATGGCGAAGTTTGCAGCGAATTCATTCTGTTTTGGTGAAAAGTGAAGCCAACACTCACTCGCTAGGCGAGGCTCTAGCGAGTCCCCAGCGAGCATTCCAGTAGCAAAACTTCTCAACCTCGCTGGGGCGAGCTTGAAGCGTTTCCTTCGCTAGGCGAAGGTATGTTCGCTAGGCGAACATGACAGTTCACCAACGCCCTGTTTTCTCTGGGCGCAGGGGCCTTTTGTGCTCATATTTGACCTTCGCTAGGCGAGCCATTCTGCTCGCCTAGCGAACATGACAGTTCTGCACTTGTCTATAAGTAGCAGGTGCCACTTTTGGGCACCAGACCTCATTTTTACCAACTTTTCCATTTTTTTGTACTTTCTTCTAGATATTTTACAGCATTGTTTTGTGGGAGCTTTTATGCCCTAATTTCATTTCTCTTCATCTAGCAACCATCTTCCACAAAAAGAAGGTGGATCCCCATCCAACTTCGATTATCCGACTTGGATGTTGATCAACCTTCTTTCCTTACTTGCCGACCAAGCTACCATGAAAATGAGTAGCTAAGTCATCCATTTGTCAAGGTTAGATGTAGGTGATTTCTAGCTTTGTGTGTAAATGTAAGGATCCTCATATGTAAACTCTTTAATGGTAAATATATGATGAAAACTTTGTTTCTATTTAAAACTATTTGTGTTGGTATTTGATCGAGAGATGTTTACCGATTCTTGACCTAGGTTTTCATCCAAACTTGTTTGTTAGCTAGAGATAGTAACGAATGATTTTGTTCACCATAAGGTTGAACCAAAAAGTTGTCATTTTGATAGATTGTGTTCGAGAGAAACAATGGATCAAAATAGCAAAACTCACAATGGGTGTTCGAGAGAAACGCATTGAGAGGACCTTGTGAAATAATTTATCATCTAAAGGAGTTTATAAGATTGTTGACCGAGCAAATACATGCAAAGCATTGTAGTCATTGAAACCTAACTTTGACAATATTTCTCATATTAATCAAAACATAACTTTTTTCCGCAATTAATTACTTTGTATGCAAGATAACTTGATTAAAACCAAAACCCTAGTGTTACATTAAGTTAAGATTAATTCAACCATTGAACGGCAGTGATATCTTACAATCTCTGTGGATACGATAACAAAAACCTGACACGAAATATACTTTTCAACAAAATGGCGCCGTTGCCGGGGATTGTAAATTGATATTGCGAGCATAGCAATGGTTGTTTAAGTTTTAGCTTGTGAATTTTTGACTTGTGCTTGTAATTTGTTTGGTTTAGTGTGCAGCTTACGTTTTATGCGAGGGCAAATCCCTGTGGACGAACTTCTTTTTGATCCTGAGATCGAGAGAACCGCAAGGAGGCTCAATAGCAAAACGAGACGTAGGAGGCAACAGGCTAGACAACGCCAAGAGCAAGGAGAAAGTTCTTCGACCACAAATCACCACCCATTCATACCAAACATGGAGCCACAACCACCACCACCTATTTCTACTCCATGTATCAACAGTCCAAGGAACACCGCTCAGTTTGCCAACCACACAGGAAGGCAAGCTGAGATGAAGACGGGAACTCTGAATTTATTATATGGGAGTCCATTCACCGGAATGGACCATGAAGACCCATTTGCTTTTCTCACAAAATTTTATGAGATAGCATTGGCTGCCGGAGTGGATCAGGCTCAGGAGCTTCCGTTGTTCAGACGATTGTTTCCCCACGCTTTGCTCGGTAAAGCAAAGGATTGGTATCTTGATCAAACACCTGCCGTAATGACCGACTGGAATGTGTTAGAAGAGAAATTCATTGAAAGATTTTTTTCTCATAACCGATTCATGGAATCAAAGACGGCCATCTCGGTGTTTTCTCAAGGAACCAGTGAATCTTTAAATGAAGCGTGGGAGAGATTCAAGTCCATGCTTAGGAAATGCAAAGGGCATGGATTTGATGAATTAACTCAAATCCATATCTTCAGAAATGGACTTCAACCAAACTGTAAGACGTTGTTGGATGCCACCTCGGGTGGCTCGTTGATGTCAAAAAGTGCCGAAGAAGCCACAAACATTATCAACCGTATGGCTTTGAATGATCTTCAAAGTCAAAGTCGTGGAAATTCTTTGAAGAAGGCGGGAGTGCTTGAGTTAGGGACGAATGATGCCATACTTGCCCAAAACAAGCTCATCTCACAACAAGTGGAACTCTTAACGCAACAAATAAAAGAGTTAAGAGAACCGTCAAAAGCTAAACAAATAGCTTGTTGTGAACTTTGTAAAGGTGAACATGACACCGGATTTTGTCCACCTCCCGGTTTTGACGAAGTAAATTACATGGCCAATCAACGGGACTATCAACCAAGACAACAACAACCTTATCAACCGCACCCTCAACAACAACAACAACAACAATTCCAAGGGAACCAAGGGTTCCAACCTAGAAGCAACTATTATCATAACCAAGGTTATGGAGGTGGTTCTTCTAGCCGTCAAAACCCTCCCCAAAATCCGTATCAATCTCAACCACCGCCGGTAGTCAATTCTAAATTGGAAGAGACATTGACGCAATTCATGCAAATGTCAATGGCCAATCAAAAGAGTAATGACGCGGCCATAAAAAATCTTGAAACTCAAGTTGGGCAACTTGCCAAGCAACTCGCTGAACAACAAACCGGTCCTTCTTTTTCGGCTAATACGCAAACAAATCCTAAGGAGCATTGTAAGGCGATTATGACGAGAAGTGGAAGGGAGTTGGGTAGTGAAAATGAAAAAAGAGTGGAGAGTGAAAAAAGAGAGAAAGAGAAGGAGATTGAGGAGGAAATAGTGGATGAAAATGTTGATGGTGAAGTAGGAGTGTGGAGTGATGAGGAAGTAGTTGAAAATAATAAAAATAATGGTGAAGTTGAAAAAGAAAAAGGTGTGGAGATTGAGGAAAATAAAAGTGATGAGGTAATAAGGGAGGTAGTGAAGAAGCCTAGATGGAAAAGTGCTAGAATTGCAAAGGGAAAGGAGGTAGTGAGCGCTACTCCGGTCCAAAATCTTCCTTACCCTCATGCTCCTTCCAAAAGGGAAAATGAACGGCATTACGCCCGGTTCATGGATATTTTTAAGCAATTACAAATTAACATTCCGTTTGCTGAAGCTTTGGAACAAATGCCAAAGTATGCCAAATTCATGAAAGACATACTGACCAAAAAGCGGAGGTATACGGAACCGGAGACCATCGTCCTTGATGCGAGCTGTAGTGCCATCATTCAAAGGACGCTTCCTAAGAAAGAGGTTGATCCGGGAAGAGTTACATTGCCGGTTAAGATTGGTGACGTTTATGTCGGGAAGGGACTTATTGACTTGGGGTCGAGCATAAATCTTATACCTTTGTCAATTATCAAGAGGCTTGGCAACATCGAGATTAAGTCCATCCGAATGACATTACAATTGGCGGATAAGTCGACAACCCATCCTCATGGCGTAGCCCAAGATGTGTTGGTGAAGGTCGACAAATTCTTTTTCCCGGTGGATTTTATTGTAATTGATATGGAGGAAGATGATGATGCTCCGCTCATATTGGGCCGACCATTCATGAAGACCGCAAGAATGATGATTGATGTTGATGACGGTTTAATGAAGGTGCGTGTTCAAAATGAGGAGGTCACATTTGATCTATTCGAGGCGATGAAGCATTCCAAGGACAGAAATGATAGCTTTCGCATCGATGTGATCGAAGACGCTATTATGGAAGTTTCAAAGCATATCCACGAGATATCTCCTATGGAGTTAGCTCTCGACGACTCATTGGAGGTTTTCACTGTTGAGGAGGAGCTAGCTCTTGAGGAATGCTTAAAGGAACTTGATAGCTTGGAAGACCTACAACCGTGGGAAGTAGAGGAAGAAAATTTGAAGAAGGAGGTAATTGACGAGAAAGTGCCAATTGAATTAAAAGAGTTACCTTCGACTTTGAAATATGTGTTTCTAGATGAGACCGAGGCAAAGCCGGTCATCATAAGCAACCTTTTGACAAAAGAAGAAGAAGCCCGTCTAATCATTGTGCTAAAAACCAATCAAGAAGCTATGGGTTGGACTCTTTCCGATCTAAAAGGAATTAGTCCATCCTATTGTATGCACAAGATTTTGATGGAGGAGGATTTCAAGCCGGTAGCTCAACCACAACGCCGCTTAAATCCTACGATGAAAGAGGTTGTAAGAAAAGAAGTTGTGAAGCTTTTGGATGCGGGAATGATTTACCCGATCTCGGATAGTCCGTGGGTTAGTCCCGTGCACGTGGTTCCGAAGAAGGGTGGAATGACCGTAATCCGTAATGACAAAGACGAATTGATCCCGACTAAAGTTGCAACGGGGTGGAGAATGTGTATAGATTATAGACGGTTGAATACCGCGACTCGTAAGGACCATTTTCCACTCCCATTTATGGATCAAATGCTTGAAAGACTATCGGGCCAACAATACTATTGTTTTTTGGACGGCTACTCCGGGTACAACCAAATTGCGGTTGACCCGGTTGATCATGAGAAGACGGCTTTCACGTGTCCGTTTGGAGTGTTCGCTTACAGAAAAATGCCTTTTGGGCTTTGCAATGCGTCGGCGACATTCCAACGATGTGTCCAAGCTATTTTTGCCGATCTGATAGAGAAAACAATGGAAGTCTTCATGGATGACTTCTCGGTGTTTGGTGGGACGTTTAGTCTATGCTTGGCAAATTTGAAGACGGTGTTGGAAAGGTGTGTGAAGACTAATTTGGTGCTAAATTGGGAAAAGTGTCACTTCATGGTGACCGAGGGGATCGTGCTAGGCCACAAAGTCTCAAAAAGGGGGCTTGAAGTGGATAGAGCTAAGGTTGATGTAATTGAAAAATTACCCCCTCCGGTGAATGTGAAGGGCATCCGTAGTTTTTTGGGGCACGCGGGGTTCTACCGGCGCTTCATCAAGGACTTCTCAAAGGTGGCAAAGCCTTTGAGCAATTTGCTCGCCAAAGATCAGGTATTTCTCTTCACCGAAGATTGTTTGCAAGCTTTCGAGGTTTTAAAAGAAAAATTGGTTACCGCTCCAATAATAGTCGCTCCCGATTGGAATGAAAATTTTGAACTAATGTGTGACGCGAGCGACTATGCCGTTGGAGCGGTACTTGGCCAAAGAAAGGACAAAACTTTTCATGCTATATGTAACACCCTTCTACCCAAACGACATATTTATATATATTATCAGAGTACAACATGTAGAAGAGTTTACATTTCATACAACTTAACACTTATCGCATCACAATAAACATAAATCATATTATTTAATATTTAAAACTTCGCAGCGGACAACAACACAAGTATTCTCATTCGTCATATAATAATTCATAATAATGTTCAACATCATCTCGACAAAACATCTCAACATATTAGTCATCATAAACAACGTAAATAATAATAATTTATCTATCGAATCCCATAATCCCCGGTGTCACATGACCAGAGCATTTGACTCGACTCTGTAGAATAACTCTACACTTATTCTTCGAACCTCAACAATAGCTACTCCGCTTTATCTGCACATTGCTCATCATAGATGAACATAAACACATGCAGAAGGGGTGAGAATTACATTATTAAATAATAATATAACGACAGAAATATAAACATAAATATATTTCACATATGCCAACACATTTCATCATAATCATCATAATCAATAAACTCATGAACATCAACAACACAACACATCAAATGCAATGCACACACCCATGCATGACTCAACACGACTCGGTATACCCATTTTGTGATCAACTACAGGATCACCACTCCCAGATTCATCACCATAGAATCCGAGTCCCCCGTAAGGAACCAAGCCTCTCAACAAGCCCGGAGTCAACAACATCATTGGAACTCATGTCCGTTCATCACTAGGCATCGGCCTTTCATGAATGCATGCACATCAAACATGCATCATAATCATCATCGCAACAACAACATCATATAGTCATGTTATCATCATCATTAATATCATGACATACAACTCAACAAAACAACAACAACATCATAACGATATCACATCGTCACATAACACATTCATAATTAAACACGTAAATTCAACATATCCTCATCATGACACCTCATACAAATCATATAATCACTATTAATTGTTTATAGTACAACTACAGCGACTTACTAAGAGTCTCGCAACTCAACGTACTCAAAACCCACCAACATTAGCTTCTGCATTTCACCAGTTCGCGCCGCCAACATAGGGACGCGCCGCGAACTCTCCAACTCAACACAGTTCGCGCCGCGAACGAAGGGTCGCGTCGCGAACAACTTATTTCGCTTCAGTACGCGCCGCGAAGCAGGGTTCGCGTCGCGAACAACGAATTACAGAACCCCTCTAAATCCTGCCCAGTTCGCGCCGCGAATCGCGCGCAACCAGAACCCTCTGCTGCAGAATTCAGCGCAGCTTCGCTTCTCTACTCGCCATAACCCGTACCCCACAGCTAGCAAACCAAAATCGACATTTAACAGACACATATACGCAACATACTTCGGTTACGATGCATATAACACAACAAAACTCACAAATCAGAGGATTTTCCATCAAAACCCCAACTTTCCCAATCTCCCTAAAATCCCCAAAATTCATCAACAATTCAACAGATGTCATACAATTGCTCGCATATCATTGTTTAATAAGGTTCAGACCCCTTACCTCTTTGGATTGAAGGAAGTTCTGAGCACTCTCCAAGCTTCAGCTTTTCCGTTCTTCGACCTTCGCTCTACAGCTCTTTCCTCTTCTCTGCAGCTTTCCAACTTCACGTGAAACTCTTCTGTTCCAAAAATGAGAATCTTTCTCTTATCCCAACTTATATATTTTCCAATAATTATTATTCCAATTAATAATAATAATAATCCAATAATTCCATTTTATTTAATTAAATTAATAAAATAATATTATCAACTTAATTAAATAATTCTTTTACTTTATTTGGGGTGTTACAACTCTCCCCCACTTTAGAAGTTTTCGTCCTCGAAAACATACCTCAAGCAAATAGAGTCGGATACGACTCCTTCATCTGATCTTCACGCTCCCAAGTCAAGCTCTCACCAGCTGGACCTCCCCAAACAACTTTCACTAGAGCAATCTTCTTACCTCTCAGGGTCTTCTCTTCTCGGTCATCTATCCGAATTGGCAACACATCAACGGTCAAATTATCCCTCACCTGGATATCATCCAACTGAACAACATGCGAAGGATCCGCAATATATTTTCTCAACTGAGATACATGAAACACATCATGCAGATTAGAAAGCGACGGCGGTAAAGCTATCCGATACGCCACTTCCCCAACCCTCTTCAAAATCTGATACGGACCCACAAACCTCGGAGTAAGCTTTTTAGACTTTAAAGCTCTACCCACACCTGTCGTCGGAGTAACTCTCAAGAACACATGATCTCCCTCTTGGAACTCAAGTGCCTTTCTTCTATTATCATGATAACTCTTCTGACGACTCTGAGAAATCTTCATTTTCTCCTGAATCATCTTAATCCTTTCAGTCGTCTGCTGCACAATCTCAGGTCCGAGTACAACACTCTCACCTGATTCATACCAACACAATGGAGTTCTACACCTCCTACCATACAATGCTTCATATGGAGCCATACCGATACTAGCATGAAAACTATTATTATAAGTAAACTCCACCAACGGCAAATAACTATCCCAAGAACCACTCTGCTCCAACACACAAGCCCTCAACAAATCCTCCAAGGATTGGATAGTTCTTTCAGTCTGACCGTCAGTCTGAGGATGATAAGCTGAACTCAACCTCAACTTAGTCCCCAACGCTTTCTGCAACTTTCCCAAAATCTAGAAGTAAATCTGGGATCTCTATCAGACACAATACTGGATGGAATACCATGCAGCCTCACTATCTCTTCAATATACAACTCTGCCAACTTCTCTAAAGAGTGATTAATCTTCATCGGCAAGAAATGCGCCGACTTAGTCAATCGATCCACAATCACCCAAATAGAATCATTACCTTTCACCGTCCTCGGCAATCCCGTCACAAAATCCATGGAAATGCTATCCCCCTTCCATTCAGGAATCTTCAAAGGTTGCATCACACCTGCCGGTTTCTGATGTTCAATCTTTGACTTCTGACAAGTCAAACAGGCATACACAAACTTAGCAACATCTCTTTTCATACCAGCCCACCAAAACAATTTCTTCAAGTCTTGGTACATTTTAGTTGCACCTGGATGGATACTCAATCCACTCCTATGGCCCTCTTCAAGAATACTCTTTTTCAATTCAGATATCCCAGGAACACAAACTCTACCTTTAAATCGCAGGATGCCATTCTCATCAATCTCAAAATTACCACCATTACCCTGGTTAACCATAGTAATATGATCAACTAGAGCGACATCAACTTGCTGACCATTCCGAATATCTTCCAGAATTCCACTAGTCAACTTCAGCATGCCCAACTTTACACTATCAGCGGAAACTTCACAACCCAAACTCATATCACGGAACTGTTCAATTAACTCAAGCTCCCGAACCATCATCATAGACATATGTAGAGACTTTCTACTCAGTGCATCTGCAACTACATTAGCCTTACCGGGATGATAACTCAATTCAAAGTCAAAATCCTTCAGTAATTCTAACCACCTTCTCTGTCTCATATTTAACTCTTTCTGATCAAACAGATACTTCAGACTCTTGTGATCACTGAACACTTCGAATCTGGAACCATACAGATAATGCCTCCACATTTTCAACACAAATACAACAGCTGCAAGTTCTAGATCATGCGTAGGATAATTCCTCTCATGAACTTTCAACTGTCTAGAAGCATAAGCTACAACTTTACCATTCTGCATCAAAACACCACCAAGACCCATCAAAGAAGCATCACAATAAACAACGAAGGACTCACCAGGATTAGGCAAGATCAACACTGGAGCACTGGTCAACCGCCTCTTCAGCTCAACAAAACTCGCTTCACAAGCTGCATCCCACACATACACTTGACCCTTCTTAGTCAACTGCGTCAACGGCAATGCCAACTTAGAGAAGCCCTCAATAAATCTGCGATAATAACCAGCTAACCCCAGAAAACTGCGTATCTCGGTAGCAGACTTCGGAGTCTCCCACTGTAATACAGCAACAACTTTAGCAGGATCGACCGAAATCCCACCGCTCGAAATCACATGGCCAAGGAAACTCACTTCCTTCAACCAGAACTCACATTTAGATAACTTTGCATATAATTTCTTTTCTCTTAACACCTGCAAAACAATTCTCAGATGTCCTGCATGCTCTTCCTCCGTCTTAGAATATATCAATATATCATCTATGAACACCACAACAAAATTATCAAGGTACGGATGAAATATACGATTCATATATTCCATAAACACACCTGGAGCATTAGACACACCGAACGGCATCACAGTGTATTCATAATGACCATACCTCGTACGGAAAGCAGTCTTCGCAATATCATCTGACTTCACTCGGATCTGATGATAACCTGACCGCAAATCAATCTTACTGAAAACATGAGCTCCAATCAACTGATCCATCAAATCATCAATCCTCGGCAATGGATACCGATTCTTGATAGTCACCTTATTCAACTGCCGATAATCGACACACAACCTCATCGTACCTTCTTTCTTCTTCACTAACAATACTGGTGCACCCCAAGGAGAAACACTTGGACGCACAAACTTCTTCTCCAGCAATTCCTCAAGTTGCTTCTTCAGTTCAACTAATTCAGTTGCCGACATTCTATAAGGAGACATCGACACTGGACTCGTACCTGGTACTAAGTCAATGGCAAATTCGACTTCACGTTCTGGAGGTAATTCACTTACATCCTCCGGAAACACATCCTGAAATTCACAGACAACAGGCAAATCTACACTCACTACTTCCTTATCCGCTTGCAGAGACGCAAATAAAGCGAATATCTGGGCTTCATCTTTCACAAATTCCCCCACCTGCCTAGCAGATAGAAATCTTGCCTCATCATTCTCACCAACTTCAGAAAACCGCACCGTCTTTCTATAGCAGTTGATAGACACGCCATAGAATTCTAGCCAATTCATTCCTAGAATAATATCAATTTGGTGCAAGGGTAGGCACACCAAATCAACCACGAACTCTCTCTCAAAGATCGTCAAATGACAACCTCGACAGACAACAGAAGTCTTCACAGAACCATTAGCAGGAGTATCTATCACCATACTTCCGCCTAGGGACGACATAATCACACCAATCCTAGTTGCACACTCATATGAAATAAACGAATGAGTAGCACCAGTGTCAACAATAGCAAGCAGTTCAACATTATTAATCAAGCAAGTACCTTTAATCAGATTATCTTCTTTAGGAGCTTCAGTCCCACTCAGAGCAAACACCCTACCAGTAGTATGAGCTGCAGTAGCCGCCTTCTTCGGTTTCGAGCACTGCGAACTGATATGGCCTTTCTCGCCACAATTAAAACATGTCGGACCAGCATCCTTACATTCCGTAACTCTATGACCAGCCTGACCGCATCGGAAACATCTCAGCACTTTCTTGGTACAGCTATCAGCACGGTGGCCTGGCTCGCCACACTTGAAACATTTACCAGCTATGGGAGATCCTCCCCCACTTGGCTTCTTCTCATCTACTACTTTCTGCTTACCTTTTCCATTCGGAGATGCATAAGGACTACCACGATCCTTATTCTTCTTCTCACTAAGACTCTTGTAGTGAGCAGTCCTAGCCTTGCTATCTTCATCAAATATCCTGCACTTGTTAACCAGTGTAGGAAACCTACGAATCTCCTGGTAACCAATGCCTTGTTTGATCTCTGGACGCAACCCATTCTCAAACTTGACACACTTGGATTCCTCAGCATCAGCATTATTATAATGAGGACAATACTGCACCAGCTCCTCAAACTTCGAAGCGTAATCAGCAACAGACATGTTACCTTGCTTCAGTCCTAGAAATTCCATCTCCTTCTTACATCGCACATCAGCAGGAAAATATTTCTCCAGAAAGGCCGTCTTGAACCTTTCCCAAGTCATCTCAGCACCTGGTACCGCAATCCTCTGGCGAGTGTTATCCCACCAGTTCTCAGCCTCTTCAGATAACATATGCGTACCAAACTGCACCTTCTGTGCTTCAGTACACGTCATCACCCGGAAAATCTTCTCAATTTCCTTCAGCCAAATCTGAGCACCATCTGGATCATAGCGCCCTTTGAATGTAGGAGGGTTATTCTTCAGAAACCTTCCCAAATTCCTAAACTCGTCGACCGGCGGATTCTGCTGCGCCTGCATAGCCTGCGCCATAGCAGTCAAAGCCTCAGCAATCGCACGGTCATTCTCTCCAGCCATACTCTGCACAACACAACCACAACCGTTAAATATCGACAGTGTCATCCACACTAATCGACCAACAGGGAAAACCTCACACTACGACTCGACTGGACTGACCATGCTCTGATACCACTAATGTAACACCCTTCTACCCAAACGACATATTTATATATATTATCAGAGTACAACATGTAGAAGAGTTTACATTTCATACAACTTAACACTTATCGCATCACAATAAACATAAATCATATTATTTAATATTTAAAACTTCGCAGCGGACAACAACACAAGTATTCTCATTCGTTATATAATAATTCATAATAATGTTCAACATCATCTCGACAAAACATCTCAACATATTAGTCATCATAAACAACGTAAATAATAATAATTTATCTATCGAATCCCATAATCCCCGGTGTCACATGACCAGAGCATTTGACTCGACTCTGTAGAATAACTCTACACTTATTCTTCGAACCTCAACAATAGCTACTCCGCTTTATCTGCACATTGCTCATCATAGATGAACATAAACACATGCAGAAGGGGTGAGAATTACATTATTAAATAATAATATAACGACAGAAATATAAACATAAATATATTTCACATATGCCAACACAATTCATCATAATCATCATAATCAATAAACTCATGAACATCAACAACACAACACATCAAATGCAATGCACACACCCATGCATGACTCAACACGACTCGGTATACCCATTTTGTGATCAACTACAGGATCACCACTCCCAGATTCATCACCATAGAATCCGAGTCCCCCGTAAGGAACCAAGCCTCTCAACAAGCCCGGAGTCAACAACATCATTGGAACTCATGTCCGTTCATCACTAGGCATCGGCCTTTCATGAATGCATGCACATCAAACATGCATCATAATCATCATCGCAACAACAACATCATATAGTCATGTTATCATCATCATTAATATCATGACATACAACTCAACAAAACAACAACAACATCATAACGATATCACATCGTCACATAACACATTCATAATTAAACACGTAAATTCAACATATCCTCATCATGACACCTCATACAAATCATATAATCACTATTAATTGTTTATAGTACAACTACAGCGACTTACTAAGAGTCTCGCAACTCAACGTACTCAAAACCCACCAACATTAGCTTCTGCATTTCACCAGTTCGCGCCGCCAACATAGGGACGCGCCGCGAACTCTCCAACTCAACACAGTTCGCGCCGCGAACGAAGGGTCGCGTCGCGAACAACTTATTTCGCTTCAGTACGCGCCGCGAAGCAGGGTTCGCGTCGCGAACAACGAATTACAGAACCCCTCTAAATCCTGCCCAGTTCGCGCCGCGAACTAGGCTTCGCGCCGCGAATCGCGCGCAACCAGAACCCTCTGCTGCAGAATTCAGCGCAGCTTCGCTTCTCTACTCGCCATAACCCGTACCCCACAGCTAGCAAACCAAAATCGACATTTAACAGACACATATACGCAACATACTTCGGTTACGATGCATATAACACAACAAAACTCACAAATCAGAGGATTTTCCATCAAAACCCCAACTTTCCCAATCTCCCTAAAATCCCCAAAATTCATCAACAATTCAACAGATGTCATACAATTGCTCGCATATCATTGTTTAATAAGGTTCAGACCCCTTACCTCTTTGGATTGAAGGAAGTTCTGAGCACTCTCCAAGCTTCAGCTTTTCCGTTCTTCGACCTTCGCTCTACAGCTCTTTCCTCTTCTCTGCAGCTTTCCAACTTCACGTGAAACTCTTCTGTTCCAAAAATGAGAATCTTTCTCTTATCCCAACTTATATATTTTCCAATAATTATTATTCCAATTAATAATAATAATAATCCAATAATTCCATTTTATTTAATTAAATTAATAAAATAATATTATCAACTTAATTAAATAATTCTTTTACTTTATTTGGGGTGTTACACTATACATTATGCGAGTAAGGTTCTTAACGAGGCTCAAATAAATTATGCCACAACGGAAAAAGAACTACTCGCAATAGTGTATGCGCTAGAAAAGTTTAGGTCCTATCTTATAGGGTCGAAAGTCGTTGTCTACACCGACCACGCGGCGATTAAATATCTGCTAACCAAGCCGGATTCGAAGCAAAGGCTCATCCGTTGGATCCTCTTGTTACAAGAATTCGATGTCGAAATCAAAGACAAGAAGGGGTCGGAAAACTTGGTAGCGGATCATTTATCCCGCTTGGTGAATGTCGAGGTTACCGCATCTGAAAAGGAAATCCGGGAAGAATTTCCTGATGAAAAATTGTTTAAGGTTCAAGTTAGGCCGTGGTTTGCAGACTTTGCAAACCACAAGGCTAGTGGTTTTGTGCCGGCCGACCTAACTTCGAACCAAAAGAGGAAGTTCCTTTCGGATGCGAAGTATTATGTTTGGGATGACCCATACTTGTTTAAGTTGGGTAGCGATAACCTGTTAAGGAGATGCGTAACTGGTGATGAAGCCCAGAGCATCCTTTGGCATTGTCACAACTCGCCTTATGGCGGACATTATAATGGGGTTAGAACGGCCACTAAAATTCTTCAATCGGGATTTTATTGGCCAACTATTTTCAAAGACGCACATACCCATGCGCAAAGTTGTGACAGTTGCCAAAGAAGTGGTGGGATAGGTAAGAGAGATGAGATGCCTCTCCAAAATATCCAAGAAGTGGAAGTGTTCGATTGTTGGGGCATAGATTTTGTTGGACCTTTCCCACCCTCTTACGGGAATGAGTACATGCTTGTAGCTGTTGATTATGTCTCCAAGTGGGTTGAGGCGATTGCCTCACCTCGGGCGGATGCCAAAACGGTGATAAAATTTTTAAAGAAAAACATCTTTTCCCGTTTTGGAACCCCCGAGTGTTGATAAGTGACGGAGGGTCACACTTTTGCAATGCACCTTTGGAAACAATTCTAAAACATTATGGTGTGTCGCATAGGGTGACAACTCCGTACCACCCTCAGGCTAACGGGCAAGCGGAGGTCTCTAATCGAGAGATTAAGAGAATCCTAGAAAAAACCGTGTCCAATTCTAAAAAAGAGTGGTCCCAAAAATTGGACGAAGCATTATGGGCCTACCGTACGGCCTTTAAAGCTCCAATTGGCCTAACTCCGTTTCAATTGGTATTTGGTAAAACTTGCCATTTGCCGGTTGAATTGGAGCACAAGGCCTTGTGGGCCATAAAGTTTTTAAATTTTGAAAATAAGGCGGCCGGTGAAAAAAGGAAAGTACAACTTCTTGAGTTGGAGGAGATGCGCAATGCCGCATACCAATCAAGTTGGTTGTACAAGGAGAAAGCAAAGAAATATCACGACAAGAAGATCCGAACCAAAGAATTCGTGCCCGGACAATTGGTCTTATTGTTCAACTCCCGGTTGAAGTTGTTTCCCAGGAAGTTGAAATCAAAGTGGTCCGGGCCATTTCGGGTGAAAGAAGTAAAAGAGTACGGGGCCATTATCATTGAAGACATGGACGAGAAAGATAGTTGGGCCGTGAATGGCCAACGATTGAAAGTGTATCTCGGCGGTCATGTGGATCGCGAGAGTTGTGCTCAGCCGCTCGATGCTCCTCTGTGAGCATCGCTCCGTCGAGCTTAGCCGACGTTAAACAAGCGCTAGTTGGGAGGCACCCCAACATTGTAAGTATTTCCTGTTTTATGTTTTCTGTTGTATTGAGTACACTGTGCTGAACCCATGCTGGATGACTTGCAAGTGCTGCATTTGCCTTTGCACTTGCTGTCATGCTCGCTTGCAGCTCGCTAGGCGAGGCAGCAGCGAGCACGCTCGCTACCTGCTCGCTAGGCGAGGCAGCAGCGAGCGCTGCAGTACTGTTTACTATTTAAATCTCAGCAGGGCCATTTTGCCCAAACCCTCAAAAACATTTCTGGACGGCTCTGCTGAGAAATTTCGCGAAGCTTCTCAAACTCTCGCATTTGCATCGCTATCACCAACCCGTGCTTCTTTCGGTAGATTGCAAACTCTCCCCACTTCTTTTTTCCAAATCCGTATACCTAAGGTTTGCCCTATTACATGTTTCTTTTTGTTTGCACTCTTAATTTCCAAATGTGAATTGCAAATAGGATAAGTGTAGTATGGGACCTTGAGGTTGCATGTATTATTTTGAGAGTTTGCAATGTTTGTACATTTAGGTTTTCAAATTGGGGATTTAATTTTAATTTAGGTTTTGCATGCAATTAGGCAATCCCCAATAGCATTGAACGATTCATTGTCATGAGAAATTATTAGGTTCTGTGTGGGAACCATTAGAGTACGGGTTTTGGGGGAAACATCTTTGAAAATGCAGAAAATCCCAAAACCCGTAAGGTTCGCTAGCAGCTCGCTAGGCGAACCTGGGGCGAGCGTTCGCTGCAACTTCGCTAGGCGAAGCAGCAGCGAACATGACAGTATTTTGATTTATGTTTTAATGACTAATCTGTGTGTTGGTGTGTGTTGTTTCTTTGTATCTTTTGCAGATGGAGTCTAGATCTGGAGCTGGTAAGAAAAGAAAGGGAGCTGCAACTACTTCCAGGACCGTGCCGATTCAATTCGATACCGACAAGTTTGTCGGTCCAAAACAGGCGGCACGGTACATCGCTTTGGAGAAGCGAAAAATACTTCCTGAGAGGCGTTTTCTGATCAACCCACAAGGCACTTACAGAACTTTCGCCGGGTTGATAGACGCCAAGAAGTGGGATAGGTTGATAAGTCCCTTGGAGCATTACGACATTGCTACAGTGCGGGAGTTCTATGCTAACGCACTGCCCGACGACGACGAGCCCTTCACTTGGGTTTCTAGAGTTGTCGGGCGTGAAATTCCATTTGACAGGGATGCTATCAACCGAATCCTAGAGGAACCGCTCCAGCTGGGAGCTGATCAGAGAGACCAGTACCACACCGACCTCAGGCTTCACAGGGATGTCCCTGCCATTACCGCCGACCTGCTTTTGCCTGGGAGATCGGTTGAGCCGAACCCATCTGGGGTTCCTGTGAGATATCACCGGGAGGACATGACTCCCATGGCTCAGCTGATCCTACTCTTGGTTTTGACCAACATCCAGCCCAAATCACACACCTCTACTGTGCCGATCCCAGTGGCACATTTAGTCCATTCCATCCTCACAAATGTTGAGATTGATGTGGCGAGGATAATCGCCAATGAGCTGAAGACCGTGGTTGAGAGCGGGCTTAAGTCTGGGGCTCGTGTTAATTGTCCCTTGGCTTTCCCGTGTTTGATTATGAGCTTATGTGTTCAGGCTAGGGTCCGGCTTCCGTCTCGCGGGCAGGTTCGAATCCCGGCACCTATTGATGATAGGTATGTGGCTAAGTATTGTAGAGCTAAGACTTCTGGTGGCAGTGCAGCCTCAGGAAGTACTCGGGCTGCTGATGGTCCTAGTGCTTCTTCTCCCGGACTTGATCCGTACCTGAGGGTTGTTTGTGACTACAGTTTTGAGTGGATGGCAGCATCCCAACGAGCTATGATTGATATGCACAGCAGTATGCAGAGGTTGGAGCTGCAAGGTAATGACCCCTCCGGTGCTCGAGCATTGTTAGCGCGTGAGCAGTTTATGCTTAACGCTAATTGGCCTGTGGACAGGCCAGTCTATGGTGAGGGGGTGGACGCTGAAGCTGAGAATGATGATGATGTTGATGATGAGGCTACCGGTTCTGAGGCCGGTAGCGAAGAGGAGTCCTGAGCCCTTTGTGGGTTGAGTATTTGTATTTTTTCAGTTTTTATGTTATTTTTATTTGTACTTTCGAATTTTGTATTTTGACCATGGTGTGTACTATTGGGGTGTTTTGTCCCCCACGAACAAATTTTTATTTTCAGTAATGTTATTTAATTATGTTTTTTATTTTGTGTGTTTAATAAACTTTTGGTTGAATGAGTGGCAAACCCTTCTAGATTGGTTGCTCCTCAAGAAGTACCCAATGAAGGTACATCCGAGCTTGGATGGCAATGATAAGAATAACAAGTGAATGAAGCTAAGGTACATGGTTACCGTCGGCTAGAATTTTAGAATGCATTAGGAACTTTACTCTTTTTGGTAAATTGAATATTGTCTTTGTGCAACATAATAGAATGAATGTTTCATCTAGAACTCAAAACCACAAATTGTGAGGAAACCTCCATTGTTCACTTAAATGCTGGATTCTAATAAGTTTTGTTGATTCATGTGATTCATGCTTTGTCTTTTACTATTGTGAAATTGTGGAAGCAATTAGAAATGATCAAGGCACTTGTTTTCTTTTGAGCACAACTACATCCAAAAACAACTTACCTGTGAGCAGAGAGAGTATTTGTTAACCCCTTTGAGCCTGAACAGTTGAATCTCGGCTTGTAATAAAGCGAGATCTCAAAAATCTTTTTTTTACACAACCCGGAAAATCTTGATTATTGTTCTTTTGCCGTAAAAAGTTAAGAGCATTCACTTAGGGTGTGGAAGAAATAAGTTGGGGAGAACGAAAAAGAATTGGTAAGTACCACAACTCTTGAAAAAGAAAAGAAAAACCGAGCAAGCATAGAAAAATATATGTATAGAAAATGTAGAAAATAAACATCTGTTTTGTATATTTGATGTGAAAGAAAAGAACAAAAATAGAAAGAATGAAAAAAAATGCTTGCTTGGAAGAAAAATAGTGAAAAATAAAAGTGGAGTTGTGGAATATGTGTTGTGAAGGTTACAAATAAGAAACATAGGAAACAAAGTCGAGTAGTGTGAATAATACTGTGAATGTCTCTTTTGCATCGGCACTTTCGTTTCAATGGCCTTAGAAATGACCCTTGTTTGTTAACCTAACCAAGCTTCAACTGAAAAGCCCTTAGTGATCTTTTTGCTTCCACAGTAGCATTTTTAATTGATTAGACATTGTATGAATCTGTTTGATTTCTTCATTATTTGTTAGAGAGTGAGATTAGTCCCGCGGTTGCAAACGCGCAAAATCTTCATTCCTTATTCGAAGAGGAGAGATAGGATGATTCATTCAGAATAGTATTGTTGTAGATAGATAAATATTTTGCATTGCTATTTAAGTTTAAGTTCCTAGGTATTATTTTATTCGAACCGTTGGGAACTTGTATATGCAAATTTCGCTTGTGTTTGAGCCGTGTATCCAACTTCGGAGAAACCGTTTCTTAATGCAAATCCTCTTGTCTTTCAAGAGGCATACTTTGCTTGAGGACAAGCAAGAATCTAGTTGGGGAGAGTTGTTAGATGCCCAAAAGTGCTTATTTGAGCTATCATATGTGGGCATCTTTCACTCTTTTGCCTTGCTAAAATTGTAAAAATCACATTTGTTTTACATGGAATGCGTTACATTGATAAACAAGCTTGGTGCCTTTGATGTGTGTGTTATTGTGCAGGAAAGGCATGAATTAATTGATAATAAAGACACAAGAGAATTGGCAAAGGAACCAAAGAAAAGGAGCATTTCATCTGCCTGCTCGCTAGGCGAGGCTGTGGCGAAGAATGGGTTCGCTAGGCGAGCTCCTGGCGAACAGCTCCAGTAAATTAGCAAATTAATTCGCTAGGCGAGCTCATGGCGAAGTTTGCAGCGAATTCATTCTGTTTTGGTGAAAAGTGCAGCCAACACTCACTCGCTAGGCGAGGCTCTAGCGAGTCCCCAGCGAGCATTCCAGTAGCAAAACTTCTCAACCTCGCTGGGGCGAGCTTGAAGCGTTTCCTTCGCTAGGCGAAGGTATGTTCGCTAGGCGAACATGACAGTTCACCAACGCCCTGTTTTCTCTGGGCGCAGGGGCCTTTTGTGCTCATATTTGACCTTCGCTAGGCGAGCCATTCTGCTCGCCTAGCGAACATGACAGTTCTGCACTTGTCTATAAGTAGCAGGTGCCACTTTTGGGCACCAGACCTCATTTTTACCAACTTTTCCATTTTTTTGTACTTTCTTCTAGATATTTTACAGCATTGTTTTGTGGGAGCTTTTATGCCCTAATTTCATTTCTCTTCATCTAGCAACCATCTTCCACAAAAAGAAGGTGGATCCCCATCCAACTTCGATTATCCGACTTGGATGTTGATCAACCTTCTTTCCTTACTTGCCGACCAAGCTACCATGAAAATGAGTAGCTAAGTCATCCATTTGTCAAGGTTAGATGTAGGTGATTTCTAGCTTTGTGTGTAAATGTAAGGATCCTCATATGTAAACTCTTTAATGGTAAATATATGATGAAAACTTTGTTTCTATTTAAAACTATTTGTGTTGGTATTTGATCGAGAGATGTTTACCGATTCTTGACCTAGGTTTTCATCCAAACTTGTTTGTTAGCTAGAGATAGTAACGAATGATTTTGTTCACCATAAGGTTGAACCAAAAAGTTGTCATTTTGATAGATTGTGTTCGAGAGAAACAATGGATCAAAATAGCAAAACTCACAATGGGTGTTCGAGAGAAACGCATTGAGAGGACCTTGTGAAATAATTTATCATCTAAAGGAGTTTATAAGATTGTTGACCGAGCAAATACATGCAAAGCATTGTAGTCATTGAAACCTAACTTTGACAATATTTCTCATATTAATCAAAACATAACTTTTTTCCGCAATTAATTACTTTGTATGCAAGATAACTTGATTAAAACCAAAACCCTAGTGTTACATTAAGTTAAGATTAATTCAACCATTGAACGGCAGTGATATCTTACAATCTCTGTGGATACGATAACAAAAACCTGACACGAAATATACTTTTCAACATCTACCATGGAAGCTGATTGCCACCATCACTCCAGAACCTGTCACAAGTGCCAGATCTATGCGGACAAAGTACATGTACCTCCTGCTCCATTGAACGTGTTGACAGCACCTTGGCCCTTTGCAATGTGGGGCATTGATATGATTGGAGAGATTAAACCTACGACTTCTAATGGACATCGTTTCATCCTCGTTGCTATTGATTACTTTACAAAGTGGGTAGAGGCGGCCTCATTTGCTTCTGTCACCAAGAATGTGGTGGCACGGTTCATCAAAAATAATCTCATTTGTCGGTATGGCATCCCTGAAAGGATTATCACTGACAATGGTACTAATTTGAACAACAAGATGATTACTGAACTCTGCGTGCAGTTCAGAATAAAACACCATAACTCCTCTCCGTACCGGCCAAAGATGAATGGCACCGTAGAAGCTGCTAATAAGAATATTAAGAAGATCATACAAAAGATGACAGTAACATACAAAGACTGGCATGAGACGTTACCCTTTGCTCTTCATGGTTATCGCACTTCAGTGCGGACTTCGACAGGGGCAACTCCTTTCTCTTTAGTCTACGGAATGGAAGCCGTTTTACCGGTGGAAGTTCAGATTCCCTCTCTAAGAATCATGAAAGAGGCGGGCTTAGATGAAGATGAATGGATTCAGACTCGACTCGATCAGATAAATTTGATTGATGAGAAGAGGCTTGCGGCTGTTTGTCATGGGCAGATATATCAGAAGCGCATGACCCAGGCATTTAACAAAAGAGTCAAGAGACAGGTGTATCAAATTGGCGACTTGGTGATCAAGCGTATCATTCTACCACAAGGTGATTCTAGAGGCAAATGGACTCCCACATACGAAGGGTCATTTGTAGTTAACAAGGTATTCTCTGGTGGAGCCATGATACTTGCTACAATGGACGGCGAAGACTTCCCGCATCCCGTGAACGCGGACATAGTTAAAAAATACTACGCATAAAAGAGACCCGCTAGGTCGACATAACTAGGCAAAAGTAAGGGCATCCCGGCGAACCAAAAGGGTTCGGGCAAAAATTAGGGATAAACATGTAAAAATGTACACCCGGCAAGTCGAAAACCTGAAAAGGCGGCTTGGGCAAAAAAGGGTATCCTGGTGGACTGAAAACCTGAAAAGGCGGTCCAGGCAAAAATTAGGGATTAAAGCGTATGACTATGTCCCGTTCTCAGTCAGCTTCACCCAAGCCAAAGGGACTGAACAAGCCAATCACTTCTATCCGACAGCAGGAGATGAGATGCTTGAAGACATAATGACAGTAGCAGAATTAAGATCAATAGGACTCTTTTTTCTTCATAGCTTTTTCTTTGCTTTCTCGACAATTTCCTCTTACTAGGATTTCTGTCTCTTTGTACTCAAATTGCCTGTTTATAGGCCCTCTTTCAAAATCAATACAATTTTATTCCCAAAAAGATGCTTTTGTTTTACTTTCCCTGTTTTGTTTGCGTAAACGTCCATTGATTTAATTTGAATTAATATATGCATTTGAATATGATCGGTGTTTACCAAAAATGCATGCATAAAATAGAAATAGCAATTACTACAAGACTTCAGGATCGAGTAGAAGGTCTAACCATGCTTTCCGACAAGTCCGATTGCTGATTCTATTCCCCATCAAAAACCAGCTATTTTCCAGAAGAGGTCGGCATCGCCAGACAGACTGGTCATCTCTTCCATCCCCAGCCGGGCTCTGTTGGATATTTCCACCATCAGACAGAAATCAAGTATCCCCAGCTAAGAAAGGGTCATCAATACAAGTATTTCCAACCAGAATATTGGGATTTATCTTCCCCCGGCAAAACTTCCAGACGCATAATTCATTCATTACATCATTTCACATCATACGCATGCATACAATGATCGCATTTATTTTCACAAGCATAAAACATCTCATGCATCATGACATGGCATGAAGCTAACCTTATTTTTCAGGTTAATTATCCTCCTGATACAGTCAAAATAAAGATTCATTCGGACGGATCTTTATCAATCACATCCAAGGTTCAGATACATCTTTCAGATATGCTCCATGTCAACATTCATTCTGACATCCTCCTAATGATGGCATCTCTAAGCCCATCCCAGACATTTATTGTAAATACAACATATACAAATATTGTCAGACATAGCCTAACGTACGGTTCATTCTGATTCAGCCTAACGTATGGTTCCTCCAACTGTTCCAAAACGGTCTAGCGTACAACCCATTTGGATGTTCATCCCCTCAGATACGATCTCGCGTATGATCCATTCTGATCTTTATTCCTCAAATACTACCTAGCGTGCGGTACATTCTGAAACGCGGTCTAGCGTACAACCCATTTGGATGTTCATCCCCTCAGATACGATCTCGCGTATGATCCATTCTGATCTTTATTCCTCAGATACTACCTAGCGTGCGGTACATTCTGAAACGCGGTCTAGCATACGACTACCCTTTCATCCTCAGATGCAGCCTGACAGACAACTCATTCCGCAGCTCCAATACGGCCTAGCATACAGCCTAATGGACGGCTCATTCTGCAACTCAGATACGATCTAGCGTACGATCCATTCTGATCTTTCATCCCCAGTGGAGTCACCCGCGAAATCACCCGCCTAATGAATAACTCCTTCTGCGATTCAGATACGGTCTGGCGTCTGGCCCATTCTGATCCCTTATCCCCAGCAGCATATAACACTCTGACTCCCCGGCGAAGTCGACAGCCTAATGGATGACTCACCTTACAGTCTAGCGTATGACCCGGTATGACACCCATGTCTTCAGATATCGTCTAATGTACGACGCACTCTGAAGTTCTCAAACTTCCTGTATGGTATCTTTAAGCCCATCTTCATCAAGACTAACGGTTGATTAACAAGTGAACATTTTGGGGCATTCTAAGTGTTCAATAATCTTCCACCTCCAGACCACGAATGGCGTACATACCATTCTAATTCTCTCGGTTCAAGAAAATTGAACAGGGGCAGCTGTCATACCCCAAAATTTGCCCGTTAACATTACAAGGCATTTTTCAGGACACTCCAACTTATTTTTCAAGGCATTGATCCTAAAAGAACGAAGGCCCAGCACACAGATGGCCAAATCCAGAAAATGGCTCAAACTGGCTTACTCGCTAGGCGAGCAAAACCTTCGCCTAGCGAACCCCTCGCTATACCACTCGCCTAGCGAAGCTTGCGAATACCAGAAAATTCTGGGCTTCATTCTGAGCCCATTAGGTCACGAAAAAGCATTATAAATACCAACACTTCAGTCAGAAAAAGGAGAACGAAAACGGAAGGAAGACGGGAGCAAGAGAGAAGGCACAGCAAACCCTGGAGGCTAACCCAGAGAATTCAGAGCAACCCCAAAGGAAACCCTGAAGGAAACTCATCTGCATCAAGGTCACCTCCGCCCAACTCAATCCGACTTGCCAATTCAAGGTTGCAATTCACTTGCAAACAGGTTTGCATTACCATTACCGCTTTATGTTCTTAGTTTGCATGTGATATTATAATTGAATTCATAAATATATTTGAGGTTTTGCATGTGAATTTAAGTGTGCCTGAATATCTTGAATGCTGAACCATGTAATGTCTGTATTGGATGCCATAGGGCGTGAAGCATGCTGAGATCGTACTGTTCTGAAATTCAAAACCCGCAGCCACTCGCTAGCACATCGCTAAGTGAGCATGTAGCGAGTATTCGCTAAGCCTTCGCTAGGCGAGGCAGAGGCGAACGTGACAGTCGCTAATATTTTGATTGTTCTATGCTTATCTGATCTGTTCTATTTTAATCATGCGTTATTTTGCTTGACATTCCTACTGCTGTGTTTCTTTTACGGTGTAATTCTCGATTGCACCCTGATTTGGTATCCTTACCTGTGTGCTGAATGTTGTAAGGGTTCACATATTCCCAGGAACAAGTAGCTTGCTAGGTATTCCACTTTATTTGTGGGATACCCTTGTGGAGATTCATCCTAATTACTTAATTGATTTTAATGTGGAGATTCATCCTAATTATTTAGTTGATTTTAATGTGGAGATTTATCCTAATTGTTTAATCGATTTTAATATGGAAATTCACCCTAATGACCTAATTGATTACGGCTATCTAATTAATTGTAAAACTTTGCCTTTAAATAAGTGATCTTGGACCTCCCTTTGTTACCCTATGATTACGGTATTACGGTCATGTCCCGCGGATATGGGGATACACTTAGCAAAGACCCTTCGGTTAAATCATCATAGTCCCTCGAATGCTGCCTTTGTCCCTCGATGACCCTTCGGTGTAGCCTACGGTTAAATGATGATTGTCCCTTCGAATGCTAAGGTATCCTCACAACTGTTGCCTTCAATGACCAATCGATGACCCTACGATGTCCCTTTACATCCCAAGGATAAAACTACTTACTTCTCAATAGTAAGGACAGTTTTACCCTCATAAGGATAGGAAATGCCCATAAAGACCTTGGGTAGGTATAACTCTTAATTGCTTACTCACAACTTAGAATACTTCTTACACCTCACACCTTTCAAAACATCTTTTAGAAAATCACCACTTGGTATACATTCGTACTAGAATCATTGCCGAGTTATATTTTTCTAAACGACTTTCAAAACTAAACGAGATAACCACTTTGTATACATTCATACAAGAATCATTACAAAGTTAAATTCTCCTTTCCAAAACATTTCCTAAACATTTCTCAAACACTTTTTCAAACAAAAAAAAAACATAAGTGATTAAGCAATTAAGAGCCCATGGATAACCATGGATACAAAGGGTGCTAACACCTTCCCTTTGTATAATGTACCTCCCGAATCCAAAATCTAAATTAAGGTCTTTTCCTGTTCTTTTCCACCTTTCCTTATTGGATAAAAGAAAAGTCGGTGGCGACTCTTGCTAACCGCGACATTTGCTTTCCAAAGCAAAAACACATAAAGTCAGTTCACCGTATGACAAGTGGTATACACCATTATCACCATGAGAATAACTTATGACACTTTGCATAACTTTCTATATAGTATTCTCATAGCGGGTCAATCCGGTATAAATATTACTCTTAATATTCATACGTATGTTTAAGACTTGATAACTCTTTATCCATGATCCATGAGATGTGATCATCAGTCTACAAACATAATAGTCTTAATGCTTTAATGTTATCCCACTTCATAATAAAGCTCGACTACGGATACTTTAAGAATAGTGTCCTTATGTTTAATGTGATCTCATGATTAAGTCATACTTGATACATTAAACGGACTAGCTATTCTAGGGACTTTATTAATCAAACATAATAAAGAAAATGCCTTTTATTATTAATAAATAATTCGATACAAGTACCAAAAGTATTGGCATCTAGGGCTTACACCAACAGTATCATCTGAAGTCTTTATTCATAAGGGCGAAGGTTGATGGAGTGGCAGTAAACAAGGTATTTCTCGATGGGGGCGCAACCGTCAATTTAATGCCTTATACTCTATTTAAGAAAATTGGGAAGTGCGACGACGATCTCCGACAACACAACATGGTTCTATCAAAATACGAAGGAAAAACCAGCAATATAATGAGTGTTGTCCAGGTCGATCTAGTTGTAGGCACAACAACACGCTCGACACTGTCCATGGTAATAGATTCCAAAGCTAATTTCAATTTGCTCTTGGGTCGGGAATGGATCCATTGGATAGGAGTGGTACCTTCAACGGTACATCAGAGACTTATAATCTGGCGTAAAGACGGCATCATGGAAAACATTGAGGTCGGCCAAAGTTATTACAAAATCGATGATAGGGGCTCGAAGAGATCCTTCAACCGACATTTGGTGAACATCACATCATGTGATGACGAATCAGATTCCTATAATTCCGTCAACACCGGTCGCGTATTGAACCTAGATCCCAATCATGGTTTCATATGGGACATTGAGGAGGAGACGGAGCCAGAAACTGTGATTCCACCTACGGGGTGGCTTGTAGTCGATGAAGATGACTGCTGAGTCAGAAAGTTTGGTTCGAATTTTGGCCTATTTGGCTGAAAACAAGAGAAAGTCGACTATGGAAAAGGAGAGGCTTCAAGACTTGGCCTTTGAGGCCAAAGAAGTGGGAGATGGTCGACAAAACCAAATAACAACTTCAAAAAGTTGGAGGCTTGATTGCATCTATGACAATGAGCCTTTGGGGTTCGAAAAGAACCCATCAAATGAGTTGCCGAAGATGCAAGCACAAGACCCCTAGAAGAAATCGATCTAGGAGATGGGGTCACAAAAAGACCAAAATACATAAGTACCATGGTTGGGTCAAAGATGAAGGCGAAGTTGATTGAAGTATTGATAGATACAGAGACTGTTTTTCCTGGGATTATAACGAAATACCCGGTTTAAATCGAAGCATTGTGGAGCATCGACTGCCTATCCAACCTGTGAAAAGGCCAGTGGAGCAACATCCCCGATGATTTGCTCCGAAGATCACCTTAAAAATTAAGCAGGAGATTGAAAGACTCCTCAAAAGTTGTTTCATCAGGACTGCGAGGTACGTCAAATGGTTAGCTAATATAGTGCCTATCATTAAGAAAAGTGGAACTCTTAGAATCTGTATAAATTTTAGAGATTTAAATAATGCCACGCCCAAGGACGAATACTCGATGCCCGTGGCAGAAATGTTGGTCGATTCGGCCGCAGGTTTTGAAAATTTGAGCATGCTTGATGGCTATTCTGGCTACAATCAAATCCTTATAGCCGAAGATGATGTCCCCAAGACAGCGTTTCGATGCCCTGGAGCTTTAGGCACATATGAATGGGTTATGATGTCGTTTGGCCTAAAAAACGCATGAGCGGCCAATCAAAGAGCTATGAACGCTATATTTCACGACTTCATTGAAAATTTTATGCAGGTATATATTGACGACATTGTGATAAAATCGTCATCATAATAAGATCATCTTGATCGTCTTCGACGCTCATTTGATAGAATTAGAAAATATGGATTGAAAATGAATCCATTAAAATGTGCTTTTGGTGTACATGCAAAAGACTTCTTGGGTTTCATGGTACACAAACGAGGCATCGAGATCAATCAAAACAAGACAAAGGTGATCTTAGATCTCAAGCCCCCTTCGACAAAGAAGCAACTTCAATCTTTGTTGGGGAAAATAAACTTCTTAAAAAGGTTCATATCGAATCTAAGTGGCAGGACGAAGGTGTTTTCGCCACTACTCAGAATCAAGAAGTAAAGTGATTTTCACTAGGGACCGGAGCAACAAGAGGCTTTCGATGCCATCAAAGAATACCTTATAAAGCCTCTTATTTTGTTGCCCCCTAGTAGGAGTAAAAATATGAGTTTATATATTATCGCGTCAGATATAACCATAGGGAGTATGTTAGCCCAAGAGGATATTAGTGGTGTCGAAAGACCCATATATCACCTCAGTCGAATGTTAAATGATGTTGAAACTAGGTACATTCTGATTGAAACTGTGCATATGCATGTACTTCGCATGTATGAAATTAAAGAAATATATAAAATTAGTTGATGTTTATGTTTTGTCTCACTATGATGTTATTAAACATATGTTGTCTAAACCTATTCTGCATAGTCGAATTGGAAAATGGGCACTAGCTTTAACAGAGTTTTCTTTGACATATAAACCTTTAAAGGCTATGAAGGGCCAAATTGTAGCAGATTTTATAGTGGATCATGCTATGATCGAACCTTCACTAAATATGGTTGACACAAACCCTTGGCGGTTATATTTCGATGGGTTGATCCATAAAGACGGAACAGGAATTAGGGTGTTGATATTATCTCCATAGGATATTCCGACAAGATTCAAATGTAGAATCGACGAAAAATGTTCTAACAATGAAGCTGAGTACGAGGTCCTAATAACTGGTCTTCGAATCTTGAAAGAATTGGGAGCCAGTAGGATAGAGGTGAGAGGAAATCCAGAGTTGGTAATTAAGCAACTCACACGAGAATACAAATGCATTAAGGAAAATCTGTTGAAGTATTTTGTGATGGCAACAAAACTGTTGGAGTACTTCGAGATCGTCGACATTACGCATGTGCCAAGAAATGAGAACCAATAAGCCAATGATCTAGCCCATATTGCCTTTGGGTATAAAATGTCGAAGTCGAGACTCTAGTAAATTATTGAAGTTAGGGAGAAGATGATATCGAACGCACCACCACTAAGGGCAAACATTCAAGAAGAAAAGGGGGGAAGACATCCATGACGGAAGTATCAATTGTTATGAAGGTTTCGACGACTAGGGCCTCGAAGATTTCGAGTTTGAAAATTTCTGGGGACACGAAGTTTTCTCTATTAGCAATTCGTCACCATCAGATTGGAGAAAACCAATTTTGTAGTACTTAGAGAATCCAGTTGGAAATACTAACAGGAAAATCAAATACAAGGCTTTGAGATATGTGCTGCTGGGGAATGAATTGTTGAAAAAAACTTCATAGGGAGTATTACTACATGTTTGGGAAGTATGGAAGCATATTTGGCCATATCTGAAGTGCACGGTGGAGCCTGTGGTACACACCAAGCAGGCCACAAGATGAAATGACTATTGTTCCAATAAGGTGTTTATTGGGAAATATTTGAAGAAATATAAACTATGCTACAAGAAATTCAAATCCAAACATGATGAAGAATTCGTTAATTCGATTAGATGGCCTAAAAGGCATTACAAAAATGGTCTGCTAACCTTACAAGATCAAAATATAAAAAAATCAGGCGAGAAATCTAGATTTGAAATCCTCAAAAGAGGTTATCTCGTGAACAATCCGACTATCTAGAAAAACTTTCTTCCCTCACAGTTGCTTGATATTGGCCTCGATTTTAAGGGTCTTCTCACCATGAGAGATTCTCTTCAGAACTTCACGGTCGACGGCTTCTTGTGCATGAAGCTCTTCAGCCATCTCTAAGGAAGCCTTTTGCGCTTCCACCTCAGCAATTTTCCTGTTAAGTTAGGCTATATATGCCTGTAGTCCAAAATTTGTTGGTCGAAGGCATGTTGTCGGCTGAGGCGTTCCTTTTTCTTGGCTTCAAAATCACTGAGTTTTTGCTCGCATGCTTCGCTAAAGTCCCACTCAAGCCTCATTTCATTAAGCTTCAACTTGATTTGAAAGTCCACATTTTAAAGAAGGTTGAGGTCCTTAAAAAATTGGGTAAATAAAGCTTCAAAATCAACAAAGTATTTGATGAACGAGGCAAGAAGCACGTGAAGTGCAAGTACATCAAAAAGTTTGAAGGCGTCACGGGTTAAACCATCTTCTTCTTCAAGGACGGTTAGGAATTCACCCTCGAACAACAAGTCTTTCAACTATTGAAGTGTGACGACGACGACATCCATCTCTGGTGGGGGAGTCATATTTGAAGATGAAGGTTGTGCCTCAGTCGAAAGATGAAGAAGTTGTTGTAGCTTCCTTAGAGCCTCGGCTGGATTTTGTAGCTTGATTACCAAAATCTCGTCTGGAGTCGGAACGCCGACAAAAACTCCCTCGTCAGTAACATTGGGAAGGTTTTGAGTTATTTAAGGGGTGAGATTCTGTTGGATCTTAGGCGAGGCATTCTGAAACTCAACTTGCTTTTGTGGGCTCAGGACAACCTCGACAATTTGGTTGTCAGCTCTCTCTTCTGCCGCGGGTTCGTCCGGAGTCGAATCACCCACATGTTCCTAGAGTATCAAGAATTAGAACCCACACCGAAAGTAAGCCCACGGGTTGGTAAAGAAGGAAGAAGGACAAATACCCGAGGGGTCACATGAAATGGAGAAACAGTGGGAGTCCTTTCTGAGTCATGAGGGGAAAAAACTTCCTCAAGGTCATCTGGGGCGGCAGGGGTCGAAATCGAAGGAGCCACTTTTTAAGGGGTCATCTTAGCCTGAGCTTTCTTCCTTCGAATTGGAGTATGAGGAGTTGTGGGTGGCTCCTTCGACGTCGGAAAAATGTGTGAATGCACACTACCGTCGAACTCCTCGACTTTGGCCAAAGGGACTTCTTCAGGAACCTGGATTACAAGATAGGTAAGAAGATAATGAAAATTGTTAAGATACGAAACCTTTTGAGGACATTGATGTAAAATACCTTCGATTTTGGAGTCGATGGTGCCTGTTGCTTCTCCGAGGGCTTGCCCAAAGCTGGTCCAGATGAGGGAACAACCCTTTTTCGACCCTAACAACAGAAACGTTTAGTTTTGCATCTGTGATGAAAGAAGGAGTGAAAGAATAACATTTACCTTTCTTGGGGTTTCATCGAAGTTGTCAGTTTGAATTATGTCGTCGGGAGCATTAACAGACGGTGGAGGAGGCGGTATATCGCTAACGAGAATGGAAAAAGCATCGATCATATTCTGGAGAAATAGGTCACTAGAAAAGGCTTGACGTTGGTCGATGGTCCACCATTCGTCAAAATCAGATGTTGTTAAAAAGGATTGTTGAAACTTTAACACCAGAGTTCATAGCGCTGAGTAGATTTGCAGAAACGAAGACAGGCTTTGTGGTCATCAGAATTTAGTGATCGACTAGACCATACGATGTCGGTCAGATGTGATACTGAAGGATTGGGGACCATTTGACTTAGCCCAAATTGGCGAGCCACCAAATTGGGTTGATAACTCATAAAACCATACCCCTTCGGCCCTGCTTCAATTCTGAAAGATATCAGTGTCGGATTTAAAAATGCTCTCCATACGGAATTCGAATATGCTGCAGCTTGAGGAGAGTCACCGGGGAAAGGGTCTTTAAACCATTTTGGGCCAAAGCTTCGATCCGCAAATGGGGTCATGCCAGGAACAAATTGGTCAGCCTCAATGAACATATTCAGGTATTTCATGAAGAGATGTTTGTTGGGTGTTTCCTGACATGTTATCAAAGCTAACCATGCCCCTTTGATCGGTCGGTCCTCGTTCAACCGCAGGATACATTCTGACACTAGATAACCTAACTGATATTCAAAGGTGGCATTTAACCAATGTTGTAAAAGCTACAGAGGACCCGACAAATTCAGAGCCTTGGAGGTATTATGTAGAAATTTTCAGTTTCAGGGTGGCAAGCCCCAAAGATTGATACAAGGAGGCTAGTAATAGCTTGCCCAAGGACACCTGTCGGGCCTCGTGAAGTTGGATCGCTAGGTTGATATAACTTTGGGCTATCTGCAGAGAGTCGGGGCAGAATACGTAATATGAAAGCCACAGAGTAAGGAAAGCGATGTGTTCTTCGTCTGATACTTCGACGAAGTCTTTGTTGTGATGGTCTTCGATGTAATTTTGAAGGTTGGCTTGACCAAACGAGAAAGTGTTCTCCGTCGAAAGCGTGGGGTCGAAGGTATCTCCCAATGGTGATAAACCAGTAATGGCCGCTACGTCAAAAAGTGTGGGCATCAGCATCCCACAGGGAAGTTGGAAGGTGTTAATCAAACCCTCCCAGAAGTACATGGAAGCCAGTAACATGCAAGGATTGATGTGGTGGGCATACTTAGAGATTTAGATGGCATCGAAGATCCGTGCACTCCTCCATTGATCTTGGTGTTTCCACTGGACTTTGTTAAGCCACGCCAAATACGCTTTATTACTTGGAGTAGGCATGGATCTGAAGACTCTGGCTTTAGACTCCATAAACCTAACGTCGATAACGCCGACCTTGTCGAAGGAAGGAGGAGCAGTAGGTTCATATCCAGGGAAAAAAATCTTCGACTGCTTTTGGTGAGGACTTTGGTTCTACAAGAGGCCCATGAAACGCAACTACTTTCTTATCAACGACGAAAGGAATAAGCATCTGGCGCTGCCAGATTTTCATCATCGCTTCATCAGAAGAAGTAGGTTGAGGGATGCATTCCATGCTCTCCTTTGTAGTGAGTTTAAAAGAGATGGGGTTGTCCCCAGTGGTGAAAGAACCTGCGTCTTTAGTATGAGTAGAAGAAGCCATGGATAAAAAGTTTGAAGGAAATGTAGTGAGGATGAAGTCGCTGCAAAAGTTACTGAAGAAAGATGCAAGGGAAATATGCATATACACAATTATGGAAGTAGAAAAAGTTTTGAGAATGAAGAGGTAACTATTTATAGGCTAACAAGATGAACAGTCAAGCACTAGTCGAGTACAAAATGTCCAACTACAAGGTAGTGGGAGAGTTAGTGGTGTTGGTTGCAATCCCCACGACCTAGGGGGAAACTGATAATGATGATAATGTGTCTGGGAAACCGCACTGAAGGAAAGCCATCATCACACATAAAACCATCATTTATTATTAGATGGTTTTCCGAAATTTGGACAGTCAAAAGTCAGGTTCCTCGATCGACGAGATCAAATTGAAACCATCCTTTTCACAGGGAAATTTGTTAGCTGACAAATTCCGTCCCAAAGAGTGGAAAGCATGGTCAACCATAAGGGTTGTCGGAGGACTAGATCGACGAGGGAAAAGCTATAGCACATGGTCGGCATAGAAATAAGCCAGTTGAAGTCGAAGGCCAACACTCCATGATGGGAAGTGATCGTGGGTGTTTGAAACGTGGGAAGTTACCTACAGACGTGGGAGAAGTGCGCTGACATGTGTCATCTCGGGAAAGAGTTGCAACCTCCCAATGGTTATTTTCTACTTGTATTTAAGCAAGTTGTAAGGATCATTTCAAGGGTGACATTTTTAGCATTGCAGTAGGAGTACACTTGAAGTACCAAAACGTTTACGAGAAAAAAGTCATCTCCCTACAAAAATGTATTTTTGCTTCCACTTATATTTACCAGTCATTTAACTTACTGAATTGTCTTTGTTTATTTATTTTATTTCCACCAGACTTTTGTCTTTTATTGCATTATTTTACTGTATTTTTAACTTGCTAAAAGTTACATTCACTCCCTTTAAACATTCCAAATACTTTACCAACAAAATAGACATATACTCAACACCAAGTCTAGGACTTTGTAGTCGGTCCTGCAAGTAAATCTCTGATATGAAGGCTAGAGATTGTTGGCGAAAAACACCCCCTCACAAAATTGCTTTCCTTTTATTTTCTCAGTTTCTCTTTATTTTTCTTTTTTCTTTTCTCTTTCTCCTATTCTTTTCTCATTCTCGGCCCTCTTCTATCTTCCACTCTCCTAAAAAAACGATATCACTTACAACATCATATATCATCCCTTCTCCCAACACTTTCTTCATAAACTAATACTCACCATCACCATAATATTTAACCCATCACAATCTCTTCCTCCATTGACTCACGTCAACACCTGGAACAAACAACTCCCCCCTACAACCAAGCAACAACATCACACTTTGCAACACCTCTCGCCGCCATCATCATCCACCATCACCACTTCATCGAAAATTCATCATCATCTTTAAAAAAACTCACAACCCAACTAAACACAAAACCACTATCTCATCATTTTTCTCTTTCTCTATTCACCACCTTCAACCATTAACATCACACAACCATCAACTGCATACTCCCTTGAACCTACACTTTAAACCACTACAATAAAAATTGTTAACCACACTCCTAGCCACATCTTCTTCCACTAAAAACCATGTGAAACCTGTTGTAAAAAACGATGTCGGAATTACAAAGTATAATTGGTTTTTTGATCGGTAAGAAACCTGCAAGGGTAAAAAAGAAGAAAACAACAAGAACACAATGAAATTGGTTATAGACTGATATTCTTTACTTTCTCTTGGAAACAAGATTACAAGTGTTACAGAATAGCAAATAACTTATCTCACTCTAATTAGGATTTCCCCTTTACAATGATGAGAGATTAGTATGTTATTTATAAGAAAACTAACACACTAAACTAATGGGCTTTTACACACATGTCCAATACACAAGCTAACTTAAACAATTGGGCAATACAAACAGCAATTCAACATGCTAACAATCCTAGCATACTTCGACTACAGCATGTGAGCAAACTTCGACGACATGCTAATGATCTTGTCGGGTTGTCGAACCAAGAAGATACCCTTTGACCATACTAGAGTTCGATCCAATGTCTCACAAAACCATATAAACCTACCTTCCAAATGCAACTGCAACAAAACACGACTAGATAACACACAATCGCGTCACCCATCAAATTGATATGTCGTTACACACGGCGACCTCTTTTCAAACTCGTCGTGCAACACCCTTTTAAACTGTGACACAACAGCAACTCAGACCTCCGTCTGCTGATTCGGTAGACATCCAACACCAAACATAAACCACCGTGATCCTCCTCAATAACGGTATCTCACCGACCATCCTTATTACTCTACCGTGAAAATGCAACGCCACTGCCTACCATATTTGAGAGTGAATGAGAGAGAGATCTTGAGAAACACTAGTTTTTTTATTTTTTATTTGATTGTTGTTTTTAAACTTAAGGAGAAGATAAGTTTTGTACAAATATTTGACTGATTTTTTTTTTGAAAACATATGTTGTTGTTGTTTCTGCATTCGAGTTAAAAAAAGATGATTGGAAAATGTTTTTTTTTTAACTAAATCCTCCCTAACACGGGTCACGCAGGAATGGATCTTTTGAAATTTTAAAAAAATCTTCCTCTCTTTCTTATACTATACTCATCGTCCCAAGCTTCTTATATTTTTCTTTCTTTATTTCGTTTTTCTTTATTTTTTTTATTTTTTTTTGTGTATCTTAGTATATGTATTATTTTATTATTAATAGTATTATTAGTATTATTATTATGTTTATTATATTATTTTGATTATTATTAATTATTAACTATTATTATTATTACTATTGATTAAATAATATTATTATTACTATTATCATTTATTTTGATTATTATTGTTAATTTTCATTATTGTTTATTATTTTTGTTGTTAATTTTATTATTATTATTATTATTATTATTAACAATTTTAAATTCTATTATTGTTATTATTGATCATTCTTATTTATTATTATGTTTACTAATTATTATTATTGTAATTGTATATTTTTTTGTTGATTTATTATTTGTTATTTATTATTATTAATTATTATTATTATTATTGAATATTTTTTTTTGTTTATTATTATTTTTTATTTATTCATTGTAGATTATTATTATTATGTATTATCATTGTTAATGTTAATTATCATTATTGGTTAATTATTGTTGTTAATTATTATTATTAATATTGTTACTATTATTTATATTATTGTCTATTGTTATTGTCATTTATTATTTAATTAATTTGTTTATTTTAAAATTATTATGAAAAAATTGATTTAATTGTCTCATCGGTTTTTCAGAGATGTGTTGTAATTTTGGAGTTAAAATTCAATTTAACTTCAGAAATTGCTTAAGCGCAAGAGTCTTGTTGACCGGCCTTAGATAGGACGATTCCTACCTGAATCATTTTACAATTTTTTAACATAGTGCTAAGTTCTTTTAGTTTAATTTTCTTTTCTTTTTATCGCTTAAATCATCGTTTTTTCATATATGTCTTGTAATTTCAGAGTTAAAAATTCAATTTAACTTCAGAAATTGCTTAAATTGCTTAAGCGCATAGAGTCTTGTTAACCGACCTCAAATATGGTGATTCCTACATGAATTGATTTACGATTGCTTAACATAGCGTTAAATTATATAGTTCAAAATTCTTTATTTTTATTTTGAGTCTCTTGGCTTTCTCTTGGGCCTTCTGACAATGAGATTTTTTATTTGCAATTGTCTTTTGAGCTTGTAATTGTTAATTATTATATTGTATCCTCATTTAACACATTGTACCCTTATTCCCGTGATGTGTAATAACTTTACCGCTTTCCTTTATCGCTATTGTGTTAATTATCTTTTAACTTAAGATTAAAATCAACACTTTCAGAAAAGAATAAAAGCAAATACTTGATCCAACGTCAATCAGTTTTCACAAATCAGAATTGTTTTCACCATCCACTTCTCCATCATTTTCAAAGCATTCAAATCATTCCATATGATATTCAATTCAACGCCAAATAATAAAAACCTTCATCAAACACCGAGTGCATTTTTCCTAATCAAATCCAAATTACTTAATCATATTTAAACACCTTTCGAAAAGGGTGAAAAAGGAGATGGTCCAGAGCCTTCGATTCCTCTCATTGATTGTTTGGATACGAGTTACCTTACTCGTCCATTTGAGTAACTGTCATCCATTAAAAACTCCTAACCCCCCGCCATATCCAAACTCTTTTCATAATCAAACCTTAAGTCAAACTCATTTTTGTAATAAACTTAGACAAAAAGGAGGTGGTCTAGAGCCTTATATTCCCTTCCACGAGTAATTGGATACGAGTAGCCTTACTTGGCCATTCGAGTATTTTTCGTCCATCCAAAATACATTAACCTTATTTAATTCCTTTTGCAACTAAGGATAAAAGGAAGATGTTTTGGAGCCTTCTATTCCTTTTTTCAAGTACTTGGATACGAGTAGCCTTACTCGGTCATTCGAGTAATCGTCATCAAACAAAACACTCAACAAATCAAACTTGTTTTCCGCCCTTGCGTGACCCCGAAAACATTTTCGAAAAAGAGTATATTCTTTATCCATATCCTATGTTAAACAAACGAAGGCTTTAGCCTCCAAGAGAGAGCAACAAGTAAAGGTTTAATCACTCGATATGTCTAAAGGATCACTCCTTAAAAGCAATAAGTTAAGTAGTTCTCTTTTAGCAGAACTACGTAGCCTTAAGTTCTCCATAGCACCTGGAGATATGTAGGAGTATGATTGAGAAATCTTGTCAGACACAATAATGTTAAAAAACACCTCCTTTAATAAAAAAATGTTTTCCTTTCTTTCTTTTTCTTGCTCAGTAAGTAGAAGATAACAATTAACATCGCTAAAAATCTATCGCAAATTTAACAAAGTGGTTCTCATTGTGTATGACAGATGTGAGGGGTGTTAATACCTTCCCCTTGCATAACCGACTCCCGAACTCAAATTTGGTTGCGACGACCATTTTCTTTTTCTTTTAAGGGTTGTATCGATATTTTACCTTTCATTCATTGGAATAAATAAAGTTCAATGGTGACTCTGTTCAAACATCTTTTTTGCAAGCGTGTGAGCGCCTTGCGAAGGATCACATTTTTCGAGATGCGACAGTAATCGATTACCAAGAATTAGGTAAGCGGTTACACCCGCCCTTCATACGAGTCCAACATGCCAAAAAGCCAGCTTTCGTGTTGGTAACCGGTTACATAAAACAGTGTAACCGATTACACATGTATGTTCTTCAACGTCCAGTAGCCTAGAAATACAAACCATCGAATTAGTAATCGGTTACGCAAAACCAGGTAATTAATTACACCTACAGTTCAGAAAATTCCAGTAGCCAGGAAATACCTATTTTTGTGTTGGTAATCGATTAGGCCATATCAGGTAACCGGTTACACCAGTTTGCTCATCACTTACAGTAGCAGCAAGAACATAGGTTATCGAGTTGTTAGTCGGTTACCAACAACAGGGTAACTGGTTACAGGTATGTTACAGCCTCATAAAACCAACCCAAAACATGTTTTCGTGCTGGTAACCAATTACGCCATACCAGGTGTAACACCTCAAAATTTGCCCTCCTCTCTTGGGACTAGCATTAACATATTGCATATCATTTTTAGGTCATTAGGCATTGCATATTGCATATCATGTGGTTACATGGTGCAAGTCATTCTCTCAAGTCTTGGTCAGAAGATGAGGAAGTCAAAGTGCAAGCTAGGGTTTCATTGGACTGGTCAGCAATCATCTGAGGATGTGGAGGTCCCAATTAGGGTTTTGTGATTCTCAAGGAGATTGGTCTTCATCTTGATTGAAATGATTCATCATCATCATCATGGTTTGTTATCATCAAGTGTTGAAGCATGTTCCTTGAGATTAGGGTTTTGACCACTGGTCAACCCTAATCAGGTGCATTGAGCCAATCAGGGCATGGCTAGGAGATGGGGTCTACAATGGATATGGGGATCATTTCATGGTTTTATTGAGCTTATTGAGGCTAGGGTTTCATCCTTGAGCCATTTCATCAGAAGATTGGGGTTCAGATTGATCAATGCATTGCCAAGTTCATCTATCAGCTGAAAAGTCAATTGTGGTCAACTGTGCTTGATTTAATGGATTTGGAGGTGGGAGAGAGTTGGATACACTTCATTCATGTTGGAACAAGTGTTATTTGACATGTCAAAGCTCAAGAATGGAGAAAATAAAGTCAGAACAAAAATTGCCAAAAATAGAAAGTGACTTGTAATAGAAGTTTCCAAAAATGGAAAGTTTTTGACCTCAAAATTACATGTCCAAGGAAGCTTCAAATGAAAATTTGTTCAACATGAAAGTTATAGATCTTGGTCTCACCTTTCCAAAAAGTCCAAGAACTTGAAATTCCCATGTATGGTTGGCAAGTTATGGTCCATTCAATTTCAAAAATGACCCATAATCAAAGTGGCATAACTTCCACATGGAGTGTCCAAATTGAGTGATCTTTTTATGCACAAACTCCATTTGACATGTACTTTCATGGTGCATAATTGGAATTCATCAAAAATGGTCAATGCAAAAAGTCAATTTTCAAGTGTACAGTTAAAGATCCAAGGGCAAAATGGTCCAACTTGAGAAATAATGAGAATTTTTGAGTGGGGATTTTTGCAACACCTCACAAATGCAATTTGAAAATTGTTGGAATGGTCATAACATGTCAAGGTTTCATATTTGGTCAACTCACTTTTGAAATGCGCTTGAAAAGTGTACAAATTGCCATGGCATAGTGAAATTCCAAAATACACATCCAATGACCATATGAAAAGACCATTTTGCCCTTGCTTTGAAAGTGACACTTTTGTTAATTACCTTGCACTTTGGTTAAATCATGATTAAGAGCTGATTAATTGGAAGTATAAATTCCTAATCATAACAAACTTCTGATTAGAATCACATTTCACAAGAATTCAACCACTTTTCCCTCCAAATTCTCCAAAATTCTCAAGAACACACAAGAGCAAAATTGGATCAAACTCTTCCAATTCTTCACCAAATCGTGTGATTCTTTTTGCTGCCATCTCCAATCATCTTCTTCTTGAACTGTTTTGGCAAAGCAACATCAAAATCCTCAAGATCCGTGACTGTCCAAGTAATGCTCATCCATGGTGAATTGGAATCTCTTCCACTAGAAGCAATTTCAACCGAACCTAACACCTCCAGTCAACATCCTGAAGCTTCTCTTGCACCTGTTTTGGATCAATACGCGTCAAGAACATAGGAATCACTACTGCCATCTCAAGGTACTTCAAAATCGAATCTCATGAATTGATGAATTGCTATATGCTTTTTGAAGAGTGTTCAATGTAGATCGTTGTGATATGTTTAGTTTTTGGAATGATGAATTGTAGAGAGAGATATTTCGATTCAAAGTCTTGAATGCAAAACCTAATTCAATCGATTCGTTTCATATGTGAATTTCTGGATGTTTTTATCATGATATTTGGACTCTACGTTCTCAGACCTTTCCAATGACTATCTATTTGTGAATTTTTATGGAGTTTTGTTGTTCTTGTGTTCATGTGGATTCTGGAAAAATATGCGATGAAGATGATGAGATTTCTGGAAAATCTCTTAGTTTGATCCATACGCTGGCCTGGCCGTTTTCAAATCATGTTTGCCGCGCGAATCTGGCCAATCACAAGCTGCCAGCGTAAAAATGAGAAACGCGGCGTTTTGGTCCAGGCAGTGATAATTACAACTTTGCCACTTAAACATTTCAATTTAAATAAAACATTCAATAATTATTTAAAAAATTACTAAAACTTAGAAAAATCATAAAAAAATAATGGCTAATCCAAAAATTATGAGGATTTTTTTGTTACTTCCCAATTTTTCCCTAGTTTTTTATGAGCATGATTTTACAAGTTGTGCATGGTGAATTGTTGACTTGGACTATAGAACTTTGACTTGTGTGTATTCTTTACATGTTTTGCCATTTTCATTGTGAAATGCTCATACATTAAAAGAAATTCCTGAAATTTTTTGAGCTCATTCTGGACATGTTGATGGTGATTTACATATAAAGTTTGTGATTTTTGGATACCTGTGGAGTGAGATATGATTTTTTGAACTTAGGTGTGACAATTTGTGTCACACCTAGCTAGGTTAACTTCATGAATATTTTTGCCTGGCCTATGATTGTTGAAATGGAGTGAAATTTTGCATGAATGATTATTGATATGTTGAGATGTCTTGTGAATTTTTCTGGATTTTTCCATGGCATTTTCAATTTGATTGATATTTTTCATCTCTGTTGGTTAATTGTGCAAGCTTATAGGACACATGTTTGTAAATCTTGTGTGAAATCCTCATATGGTTTTAGATGAATGTGAAATTTGGTATGCTGGTTGTAGACACATTGTGGGACATCACTGTTTTGGTCCCATTCATTTCTTAATTGATTTCATTGACTTATGAATTTTTGAAGTGAATGCATGTGTTGTTGCCTTGAATTGGCTTGAATAATTGTGTCTGGATTTCTTGATTTTCATTGCCCTAGTTCCTTTTGTCCAATTAAGCTGAAAATTGACATGCTATACCTTGAATAGGTCCTGTTAAGGTGTGAATTATTTGAGGATTTTTGGAATTGTTTTGGTATGCTTTTGATTGAAGTTATTCTGTTTGGACATTGGATGTTGCATTTGACCTAGTTTGTGATGTTTTGGTCATGAAATGAATGTGGTGAATGATATGAGTATGGAATCAATTGCATTTGCTTTCTATTTGCATTAATTTGGTTTTGGTTGAGAATTGTTTGCTGTTTAGAATTTTTTCTCCCTTTTGGACCCTAGGCTTGGCCTAGTGGTCTAGTTTCTCACATTTGGTGTGGATTTTCAGGATGAAATGCATAATGCTCAAGGAGAATGCTTCAAGTCAATTAAATTGAGATTGTTGGATGTTTTGAACTAATTTGACTTTGTTTTGTAGGTTGTGAAGCTTGAGCTTGAGCTTATAGCTTGCACTTGTGTGCATTAATCTGTGTTGCTTAATCTGTATAGTCTGACTGATTAACATTTGCTGTTTATGGTTGTTTGTCTGAGTACTGATGATACTTGATTGATTTCAGGTACATTTAGTCGCTTACAGTTCTTTAAGAACTTGCTTGCTGCTGCTTGGTTTTTAAACCACTTGAGGTAGGACTTCTATTCTTCATGTAGTCTGGAAGACCCGGCCTGTTACTTGGCCGGGCAACTGTCTGAAGTCCTCCTTAAGAGGCGATGTTTGTGATTGTTTACATTTGTGCCAAGCAGGTAAAGACCTCTATGAGGCAATTGGTGGAAGCCAAGGGATATGCAATCTATCCCCCACTATTCTGTGAGTCGTCCCTCTGCTCACACGGCTGTGTGTTGATGCATTGGGACACAAACCCAAGATCCTGTGTTGTTGCACAATCGAGTCAGAGTCTTTGAGCGTAGAAGGGTCCCTCCATTCTGGACCCACGCTCCTTTGTCTAAAAGCTCTCCCTGGTTAGGGATAAGAGCTGTGAAGTCTAATCTTCACTCACCTTTCATCTGCTTCACCTTAGCCTCGTAATGGCAAGGTTAAGAGCGAATATACCCTTGTACAGATGATTTGCTTCGGCAGTCAAACCCATTGTGTGAGCCTCACTTGATTGGTTATAGTGTGTGCTATGTGAATATTTGTTTGACATGTTTGCTTGAATTGTTTGGATTGATTGTATGCTTGCTTTCTTCCTAGATAGGATTAGCTTGCAGTTGCGCAAGTAGGTAGAAACCTCAACGTAGGGTAATGATGCATGACAACACTAGGCTCGAGTACAGCTCCCTGGTAGTGTGTCTTCCCGTGGTTTCTGGCTAGATTTTCTTTCCCTTGAGGGGGAACTACATCGCCCTGATCCTCGTTCCAGACGAGGTATGTAGGCAGGAGACCGTGCGAGGTCTCTCCGGGCACTTTTTTTCTTTTTGTGTGTGTTTACTTGTCATCTGATTGTGTTTGTTTGGTTCGGATGCTGACGTAAGTCCAGTGATTGGCTGTCGGGCTCCACGTTTGCCCTTTTGATTGTGTTTTGGTTCGGATGCTGACGTAAGTCCAATGATTGGCTGTTGGGCTCCATGTTTGCCATCTGTTTGTGTGTTTTGTGTTGTTTGGCGTGCGTAAGCCGAACTACAGTGGCTCTGATTCTCGTTCCAGACGAGATATGTAGGCATAGGATGCGACGTCCTATCGAGCTCCCTTCTCTTAACCCCACCTGCGTTCCCTGTGTGTGTGTGTGATGTTTAGCAACCTTTTCTTTTCTCAGAACGTGGATCCCGTCGAGTACGACGGACGTGAGGGGTGCTAATACCTTCCCCTTGCGTAACCGACTCCCTTACCCTTTCTCTTTGGTCGCGAGACCATGTCTTTCCAGGTTTCTCTGAGCGTTTCCTTTCCCTATCTTGGGATAAATAACGCGCAGTGGCGGCTCTGTGTTGTTTTTTTGTTTCAGCCCGCCGGTTGTTTTTCGCGGATGCGACAGCTGGCGACTCTGCTGGGGATCCTCGGATGTAGACCTATGCTGGTCCATCGTCCCTAAGCGAGTCCTTCCTAGCGTTCTAGGATAGTTTAGGTTGCTTGTGTTGCTTTATTTATTGCATTTATTATTCTGACGGTGTATATATTTGCATAAATACTTGCATGCATCATACTATCATTATTGCCGTCCTCTGTGCAGGTGGTTCCTCTGTTTTGGGGTGGGTGTTCTGAGTGGGGCTAAAACCCAGGCCCGAGTATACACCTAGGACTAGTGTGGTCTCATGTTGCCTCCTTCATGTTAGGTCAATATGTGCCTGGCAGCATGATGTACCACAAGCCGGACGAGGTTCATTTGATAGTGCTTTCCTCTGTGGAGTATCCACTTTGGTTGAGTTACTTCATTTGAGCTGTTGACTCTGGTGACCGATCATTTCCCGGATCTTTGGTTTAGACAATCTTAAGAGAGCTACAATGGCACACCCGAAAGGGCAAACCCATTGAGTATCTCCGCCCGATTGTCGAGACTATTGTCCGCCTTAGGATGACCTGTTTAGAATTTACCTGTGAGGGGAGGGTGATTCTTTCAGATGCATGTTCAGATGGTGACTCAGATGGTGACTATTGGTTCCGTTGATCAGAGTCGTATTTATAAGTCGGATTTATGGGCATTTATTCCCAAGACGCCGGAGTGCTGTCCGAGTTATTTATCAGTGGGGATCCGTTTATTTCAGGATTCCCCGGGCCGATTCAGAGATTGGTGGTTATCTGCTCAGAGGTTGTTTGGTGATGATGATGATGATGTATCTTGTAGTTCCATTTATTTCGGAATCCCTTGAGACGGATTTGTGGTTACATTTTCCTCAGATGGTTGTGATCGGTTCAGAGATCAGGGCTGTGATTCAGAGCAACAGATGATCAGATGACTTGGAGGATGGCCCAGTGCATTGCATACATCTGCATCATTCTCATTTTGCATTCATCTGCATCGAACCTATGTCTAGCCATATGGGGAGTATTATGGATTGAGATTCTGGTTGAGAGACATTATGAATTTCAGAATGTGGATGCCGGATTATTATCTGTCTCGATGAAACCAGAATCAAAAGACAGAATCTTCCTCATATGGATAAACGTTGCATTCATGCATATTAACCTGTTTGCTGTTTTGCAGGAATCATTGCTCGTGCTCGTAGAACTGTACCTTTGCACTCAACTCGTCCTCACAGATATTTCACCCGACGCAATACTCCCAGACTAATGGATCTCCCAAACACAGATATCATCGAGCTGAAGGACAAGATGACTGAGCTGATCAACATCATGCAGGGTTTTGCAGTTGGTCAGAAAGCTCTGGCTGATAAGGTTGAGAAGCTCGAGCGGGCTTCAGCAGCGAACAGTGGGGTTAATCTGGATGGTGTCTCCAACCAGGGGCTCGGTGGATCCAGAGACGGTGAAAAAAGAGCGACCGTAGGTATGGTGAACAACAATGCTGGTGGATTTGGTACTACTGGTGGTGGGCCCGGTCTGGGGCAGAATCTGAAGGATAGTCTGTTCCCTCCATTCTTTGGGGCTGATGACGATAAAGAGGAGGACCGAGAAGCTGATCAATTCTCCATGCACAATGAGCCATTCGGTCAATATGGTGCTCAGCCACAAAGCAAAGAAATTCAGTTACTGGCAGAGAAGGTAAGGGCTCTGGAAAGCCATGCTACTCCGGGGTTTGTCAACATGTCCAACATGGGGCTGGTCGAGGGGATTGTGATCCCACAAAAGTTCAAGGCGCCCGCATTTGACAAATATAATGGGAGTTCCTGCCCAGAGACTCACCTTCAAGCATTCATTCGCAAGATCTCTGCATACACAACAGATCAGAAGCTCTGGATGTACTTCTTCCAAGACAGTCTGTCTGGAGGATCCTTGGAGTGGTACACCAAGCTTAAGTCGTCCGATATCAAGAGCTGGCAGGATCTTGGTGACGCTTTCTTTAAACAGTATCAGTTCAATGCTGATATGGCCCCGAGTCGTACCCAGCTGCAGGGTATGTCTCAGAAGAATAACGAGGGGTTTAAAGAATATGCTCAGAGGTGGAGGGAGTTGGCGGCCAGAGTTCAACCTCCGCTGGTGGATCGGGAGATGTCTGATCTATTCATGGGTACCCTGCAAGGGGTTTTTGCTGAAAGGATGGTGGGTTGTCCGGTAACCAACTTTGCTGATATTGTGGTGGCCGGAGAAAGAATTGAAAGTTGGCTGAAAATGGGGAAGATTCAAGGTAATGCTTCGTCATCAGCATCGAAGAAGCCATTTGGGAATGGTCAGCGCAAGAATGAGGGAGAATCAAGCGCTGTGTATGCCCAGAGAGGATACAATGGGGATCGTTACTACCAGCACACTGCTGCTGTAACCATCCCTGCTGGTAATCAGTCAGTACGACAGCAACGTCAGCCATCTCAACAGAGAGCCGGGTACCAGGTGAAAGGAAAAGGGATTGATCGCTATTTTGACAAGCCACCCGTGACATATGCGGTTCTGTTCAAAAAGTTGATGGATCTTGGGTTGGTTCAGCCAAGGGCGATGGTTCCGATGAGATCAGATCAGAGGCCTCCTAATTATGATGAGAACGCCCAGTGTGAATTTCATTCTGGAACACCGGGGCATAACATTGAGGGCTGTAGAGCATTCAAGAACGTTGTCCAGGATCTGGTAGACTCAAAGGCTATCAATTTTGCGCCATCACCGAATGTTAATGCTAATCCCATGCCGGCACATGGTCAGGCGATGGTGAGTGCAATTGCTGAAGATTCAGATCACGCCTATACAGTGGGTAAAGAAACTGACAGTGACTGCAAGTTTGATGGTTGGATAACGCCGTGCGTACCAGGAAGCTGGAAGGCTTAAAAAGATCATCACTGTCACTCATCCTGAGGAGTAATAATTTCTGTTTTCAGTTTTTATCTGCATGAAAGCCATACGTGTTGCCCGACACGTAATGGTTCATTGTAAGGGCCACCTCATGTTCATAATTTGCATTTTCTGCATCATTAATAAATGAATGTTTTTCAGTCAAAAAGCGGTGTTCCCTGTTTTTCATTTATTTTTGTAGTTTTAAAAACAAATAAAAATGGCAATGTTTGTTTTCATTTTTCCTTTTTGATCTATCTCGTTCCGAATTCAAAAATAATTCTCCGGATCTCATTGATAACAATTTGGTTACACCTCATATGACTTCGACAATCCAAACTGTCATGCCGAAGAAAAAGGCGAAGAAGATTGTGATTTGCTGGAATTAGCCAGGATGTTAAACAAGAGGAGAAGGTGATTCAGCCGCATGAGGAGCGGATTGAGGTTGTTATTCCGAGCACCGCCGAGGTCAGGAAGGAAATAGGAAAATTAGAGCCGCTTCAGAGGCGAATCGAGAGCAGAACGGTAGTCCTGTCGAAGGGACATGTGGATACCTTCACCTGGTCATGTCAGGATATGCCAGGGTCGGATACCGATGTCGTTGTGCACAAGCTGCCATGGAGAGAAGACTGTCCTCTAGAGAAGCAGAACGCCAGTGCCTGTATCAGAGAGCCATGGTGACTTTGTTTCATGATATGATTCATCATGAAATCAATTGCTATGTTGATGACGTGATAACAAAGTCCCGAGCAGGAGAGGGGCATCTGGTAGACCGAGGCAAGTCGGTTGACCAGTTGAGACAATTCAAACTGAGGTTGAATTCAAGTGAGTGCACTATCAGAGTGCGATCCGGTAAGCTGCTGGGGTTCATTGTAAGGGAGGAATCGAGGTTCATCCTGCAAAAAAAAAAAAAAAAAAAAAAAAAAAAAAAAAAGAACAATAAGAGAAACGCCTGAACCGAGAAAGAAAAAGAGAGGTTCGTGGTTTCTTAGAAAGATTGAACTACCTGTCATGGTTCACGTCTCATCTAACAGCCACGTGTGAACCTATACTCAAGCTGTTGGAAAGGAAAAGATCAAACGGTCAGGTGAAATAATGATTGCCAAGGGGCATTGGAAAAAATAGAATAAAAGAATAAGTCGCAGGAACCTCTGATTCTGATGCCTTCTGTGGAAGGAGCGATTGTTAATCTGATACTTGACGGCCTTCGAGGGGTCTACGAGGTGTATTGGGTCAGCATGACGAGTCTTGTCGAAAAGAGCATGCAATTTACCTTAGCAAAAAGTTTACCGACTGTGAAACAATACATTCACTGCTCGAGAAAACTTGATGTACTTTGGCATAGGCTGCTCGCCGACTGAGACAGTATATGCTGGTTCATATCACTTTGTGGATTTCAAGATGGATCCGATCAAGTACATACCTGAGAAGCCAGCAATGATCGGATGGGTTGTGAGGAGCAAAAGAATGTTGACTGATTTGTGATACTCTCAGAAAGCAATAAAGGGGTAAATTGTCTGATTACATCGCTCAGCAACCCATTGAGGATTGTCAACCGAGGAAGTTTGAGTTCCCTGATGAGGACATCTCGAGGTGCTCCAATCGAAAGATTGAGTGTAACCGATCCCGAAGGAGGGGCCTGGCCCTAAATCCGAACGGATTTTGATGTTTGATGGGGAGGTTAAGGTGAATAAGCTTTTGTTGCCCGGATAACGTTTGAAGGCACCAACGGTGTGGCTGAGTATGAAGCTTGTATTCTGGGTATCGAACGTCGGTGCGTACATCTACTGGGGCAACTCCTTTCTCATTGGTGTATGGAATGGAAGCCGTGTTACCTGTTGAAGTTCAGATTCCCTCTTTGAGAGTCTTGATGGATGTCAAGTTGCAAGAGGCTGAATGGGTAAGGACCCGGTACGAAGAATTAAGCCTGATCGAGGAAAAGAGGCTAGCAGCCATCTGTCATGGGCAGTTGTACCAGCAAAGGATGAAGCGTGCTTTTTACAAGAAAGGTACGACCTCGGGTGTATCACGTTGGGGATATGGTGCTGAAAAGGATCCTTCCTCCTCACAATGATCGAAGGGGCAAATGGACACCGAATTATGAAGGTCCGTTCGTGGTCAAGAAGGTTTTCTCTGGCGGAGCCTTGGTGTTAACGACCATGGATGGTGAGGATTTTCCATCCCTTGTGAATGCGGACGCAGTTAAAAAATACTTCGTATAATTGACCCGCTGGACGAAAAGAATAAAATAGTCCAGGCAAAAATGGGCATCCCGGCGAACCAAAAACAGAAAGAGAGGTTCGGGCAAAAGTTAGGGATAATAAAAGAAAAGAACTGTACACCCGGCAAGTCGAAAACCTGAAAAGGCGACTTGGGCAAAAATGGGTATCCCAGTGGACTGAAAACCCGAAAGGGCGGTCCAGGCAAAAGAGGGATTGAAGCGAACAACTGCGTCCCGCATGATCGTTTGCGCTTTGGTTAAAGCATCATGGATAATACCCGGTAGGGATCAATCAGAAGCGTCTTGTTCAGAAGGCAGAAAGCACGGAGAGTCTGAGGACATATGGGGTGTAACCGAGTTGGAACTCGATGAGATCACGAGTTTCACATTGCCATTAGGATAGATTTTTCCTTTTGTGCGCAGTTACCTCTTTTCAGGAATTGCTTCCTTTGTATTGCTCAATTTGAGCCACACTATTTTCAATCAATAAAATGCATATTCAGTCAAATAATTTTGTTTTTGTTTTTCATTACCGCTTTGATTGCAAAAACATCCAGATATTTTTGATAAAGAATCTTGCATTTTAAGACATACAGGTCCCTTCCAATGCATGTTTATAAGATTGAAAGCTTGAAATCTTATTCAGAAGGTTGAGCGACCCAAGTGTTGAAATCTTGACACGCCTGGGGCACGGTTTTATCTAACGATCTCTTTTGCAGGTGTTGTTAGGTATTTTCACTCACTTGCAGGTTGTGATGAGGAAGTTGTTGATGAAACAAATCCCCGTGGGAGTCCAATCAGGGACGAGTGCACGAAAGAATGACAAAGAGACGTTGAAACGTACGACGATCCTTGATAATAATCAAGAAGACTCTTCAAAATCGGAAGATTGGAAAGTCTGTGGAAATTCCCCGCAGGGTCCAACCAGGGACGGATGAATGGGTAGAGAAGCGATGAGAATACGTTAAGACGTCCGAGGACCCTTGAAATTAATCAAGAAGGCTCTTCAAAGTCGGAAGATTGAAAAGTATGTATAATCCCAGGAGTTCGATCTTCGTCGAGCGCGGAGCGATTGGGAATACAAGATGATGGAGCAGAAAAGGTCCAGACGAGTCTGGGAGTTCTCAAAAGTGGAAAGCTGATACGAGATTGGGAGGTGGATACCATGGTTCGACGAGTCGACGGGTGTTCTATACCAACTTTTCTCATTTCCCCAGCGAGGTTCCCAAGCAGAAGTAGAGGACCAACTCCCTAGCAGATCCAAAGGTCTATGGATCCCAGCCGAGTCGGGATGATTATCCCCGGCAGGTAAATGGTTTTTCCTCAGCAGCCAGGTCTGAAGGTTGCTATTCCCCGAGTGGAGCGGGTTTCAATGAAATATATCTCCAGCAGTGTTCATCCTACCCGCGGATTGGACGAGTTTCCATAGCAGATTGATATCTGCATCCCCAGCTGAGTTGATTCTACCTATGGATTGCATGGGTTGTCCCCAGCGGAGTGGCATTCGATTCCCTAGCAGGGTCAGGATGGTTATCCCCAGCAGCTGTCAGATCGATGCTTCCCCAGTTGCCAGGCCTGGAGGTGGCTGTTTCCCCAGCGGAGCTCTCTGTGAGCGCTTCCCCAGTAAAGTCGACAGGTATCTGTGAGGGTTTCCCGAAGCAGAGTCGGGATTGATATCCCTAGCAAGTCAAAAGACTGTTGTATCCCCACAGAGTGTTGGTGGTACTTATCCCCAGCAGTTTCTCGAGTGGATTGGGTGCAAAGGAGTTTCTTCCCCAGCAAGGGTTGCTTTTCCCAACAGTAGTGCTTATCCCCCAGCAGGGTGGAGATCGGAGTATTGACGAGTTCCTCAGCAGAGTGTCTCGTGCTCCTCAGCAGAATCCCTTGAAGGGGACGTTTTTATACATTCATCATGAAAAATAGCATAGCATGTTGCATAGAAAAATAAATCGCGTAGCATTTCCATAAGTATGGAGCATTACGCAGAAAAAAATCATGCATCATATTGCACGCATAAGCTAGTCTCAAGTCGTGGTTACCGTTTGAGAGGTGGTTTTATCAGACGACGAAGGTGTTACTCCGAGGAGTTTAGCCTCATCATTTGATCAAAGGTATTTCCCCAGTAGTGCGATACTGGAGGAGTTTTTCTGTCGGGCAGAGATGGAAAGGTTACGCGATCAGCGCGATTCAAGCCGTGGTTACCGCTTGAGGATTGGTTTTGCCGGACAGTGAAGACGATACTCCGAGGAGTTCAGCATCGGGATTTTGGAGCAGCAGTATTTCCCAGTCATCAGTAAGTGTCTGGTCAAGCTTTGTTTGGTGTCAGTAAACATCATCATTCGATGTCCAGTAAACGTCGAGTTATTTCCCAGTCATTGTTTAATGTCTGGTCGATCTTTGTTCGATGTCTTGTCAACATCCTTGCTTGATGTCCTGTCAACATCCTTGTTTGATGCCTGTCAACATCATTGTTTGATGCCTGTCAACATCATTGCTTGATGTCCTGTCAACATCATTGTTCGATGTCCTGTCAACATCCTTGTTTGATGTCCTATAAACATCCTTGTTCGATGTCCTATAAACATCATTATTCGATGTCCTGTAAACATCATTGTTTGGTGCCTGTAAACATCATTGTTCGATGTCCAGTAAACGTCGAGTTTTCTCCCAGTCATCAGTCAGTGTCTGGTTGAAAGTGTTACTCTGAGGAGTTCAGCATCACGACGTCAGATCAGCAATGTTCCCCAGTAGTGCGATATTGGAGGAAATGTTTCCGTCGGACAGAGATGGAAATAATATCAGAAGACGTTACGCGATCAGCGCGATTCCGGGGTTCAAATGGAGAAAAGGAAATGTTGAGGCATTTTCTGGGGTTCAAATGAAGATTGGAGTTGAAGATTGTATCCGGGATGAGGTCCTTAGGATTATCTTCTGTTCATGTGTCACCTTAGACTCTGGCTGAGGCCAATGGAGGTCGTTATAGGTGTCTTCTGAGGAAGAGATACACATGCTACCTTCCTTTTGTGAAGGTATACCCTCTGACATGTCGCCCTCAGAGTGGTGTTTGGTGTTATTTCCGGCGTTGCCAGCGGAATTATCACAAGAAGTTGGAGACGGGGTTCAAACGGAGAAAAGAAGATGTTGAGGCATTTTCTGGAGACGGGGTTCAAATGGAGAAAAGGAGATGTTGCGGCATTTTCTGGAGAACGGGGTTCACAATGGCGATCGTGAGTTATCGTCAGGCGACTGGGGTTCAAGCTGGAGAATGGGGTTCATTATTTGGCAAATAGGAGAGCGGGGTTCAAATGCAGTGATCAGGGATCATTTGCGCGAAAGAAAAGTTTCGGGGTTCAAGAAAATGAAAAAAGCAAAGAAAGATCAGAAAATTTTGGGGTTCGAGAAAAGCATAAAAAGAAAAAGAATAATAATCCCGAGCGGATGTGGTGTTCAGGCCATAGTTATCCCTGTGTTACCATTTATTTTGGTATCCAGGTCGACATTTTTCGGTGATCAGGCTGACTTTCTCCATACCAGACGGATTTTGGTTTAGAGATTGTTTCTTCGCCGATTCTGACCCATCAGAGTGCAAATTGTTCGTCTGTTCTTGGTATTCAATCACTCTTCATCCTGATCATCTGAAAGCCGAGGCTATTCATATCGACAGGTTCACAGTGGATTGAATAGGGGCAGCTGTAACACCTCAAAATTTGCCCTCCTCTCTTGGGACTAGCATTAACATATTGCATATCATTTTTAGGTCATTAGGCATTGCATATTGCATATCATGTGGTTACATGGTGCAAGTCATTCTCTCAAGTCTTGGTCAGAAGATGAGGAAGTCAAAGTGCAAGCTAGGGTTTCATTGGACTGGTCAGCAATCATCTGAGGATGTGGAGGTCCCAATTAGGGTTTTGTGATTCTCAAGGAGATTGGTCTTCATCTTGATTGAAATGATTCATCATCATCATCATGGTTTGTTATCATCAAGTGTTGAAGCATGTTCCTTGAGATTAGGGTTTTGACCACTGGTCAACCCTAATCAGGTGCATTGAGCCAATCAGGGCATGGCTAGGAGATGGGGTCTACAATGGATATGGGGATCATTTCATGGTTTTATTGAGCTTATTGAGGCTAGGGTTTCATCCTTGAGCCATTTCATCAGAAGATTGGGGTTCAGATTGATCAATGCATTGCCAAGTTCATCTATCAGCTGAAAAGTCAACTGTGGTCAACTGTGCTTGATTTAATGGATTTGGAGGTGGGAGAGAGTTGGATACACTTCATTCATGTTGGAACAAGTGTTATTTGACATGTCAAAGCTCAAGAATGGAGAAAATAAAGTCAGAACAAAAATTGCCAAAAATAGAAAGTGACTTGTAATAGAAGTTTCCAAAAATGGAAAGTTTTTGACCTCAAAATTACATGTCCAAGGAAGCTTCAAATGAAAATTTGTTCAACATGAAAGTTGTATATCTTGGTCTCACCTTTCCAAAAAGTCCAAGAACTTGAATTTCCCATGTATGGTTGGCAAGTTATGGTCCATTCAATTTCAAAAATGACCCATAATCAAAGTGGCATAACTTCCACATGGAGTGTCCAAATTGAGTGATCTTTTTATGCACAAACTCCATTTGACATGTACTTTCATGGTGCATAATTGGAATTCATCAAAAATGGTCAATGCAAAAAGTCAATTTTCAAGTGTACAGTTAAAGATCCAAGGGCAAAATGGTCCAACTTGAGAAATAATGAGAATTTTTGAGTGGGGATTTTTGCAACACCTCACAAATGCAATTTGAAAATTGTTGGAATGGTCATAACATGTCAAGGTTTCATATTTGGTCAACTCACTTTTGAAATGCGCTTGAAAAGTGTACAAATTGCCATGGCATAGTGAAATTCCAAAATACACATCCAATGGCCATGGGACAAGTTGCAACAGCTCACACATGTCATTTTGAGAGTGTGTGTGCTGTCAATGAGCTGTCACAGAGCTCATATGAAAAGACCATTTTGCCCTTGCTTTGAAAGTGACACTTTTGTTAATTACCTTGCACTTTGGTTAAATCATGATTAAGAGCTGATTAATTGGAAGTATAAATTCCTAATCATAACAAACTTCTGATTAGAATCACATTTCACAAGAATTCAACCACTTTTCCCTCCAAATTCTCCAAAATTCTCAAGAACACACAAGAGCAAAATTGGATCAAACTCTTCCAATTCTTCACCAAATCGTGTGATTCTTTTTGCTGCCATCTCCAATCATCTTCTTCTTGAACTGTTTTGGCAAAGCAACATCAAAATCCTCAAGATCCGTGACTGTCCAAGTAATGCTCATCCATGGTGAATTGGAATCTCTTCCACTAGAAGCAATTTCAACCGAACCTAACACCTCCAGTCAACATCCTGAAGCTTCTCTTGCACCTGTTTTGGATCAATACGCGTCAAGAACATAGGAATCACTACTGCCATCTCAAGGTACTTCAAAATCGAATCTCATGAATTGATGAATTGCTATATGCTTTTTGAAGAGTGTTCAATGTAGATCGTTGTGATATGTTTAGTTTTTGGAATGATGAATTGTAGAGAGAGATATTTCGATTCAAAGTCTTGAATGCAAAACCTAATTCAATCGATTCGTTTCATATGTGAATTTCTGGATGTTTTTATCATGATATTTGGACTCTACGTTCTCAGACCTTTCCAATGACTATCTATTTGTGAATTTTTATGGAGTTTTGTTGTTCTTGTGTTCATGTGGATTCTGGAAAAATATGCGATGAAGATGATGAGATTTCTGGAAAATCTCTTAGTTTGATCCATACGCTGGCCTGGCCGTTTTCAAATCATGTTTGCCGCGCGAATCTGGCCAATCACGAGCTGCCAGCGTAAAAATGAGAAACGCGGCGTTTTGGTCCAGGCAGTGATAATTACAACTTTGCCACTGAAACATTTCAATTTAAATAAAACATTCAATAATTATTTAAAAAATTACTAAAACTTAGAAAAATCATAAAAAAATAATGGCTAATCCAAAAATTATGAGGATTTTTTTGTTAGTTCCCAATTTTTCCCTAGTTTTTTATGAGCATGATTTTACAAGTTGTGCATGGTGAATTGTTGACTTGGACTATAGAACTTTGACTTGTGTGTATTCTTTACATGTTTTGCCATTTTCATTGTGAAATGCTCATACATTAAAAGAAATTCCTGAAATTTTTTGAGCTCATTCTGGACATGTTGATGGTGATTTACATATAAAGTTTGTGATTTTTGGATACCTGTGGAGTGAGATATGATTTTTTGAACTTAGGTGTGACAATTTGTGTCACACCTAGCTAGGTTAACTTCATGAATATTTTTGCCTAGCCTATGATTGTTGAAATAGAGTGAAATTTTGCATGAATGATTATTGATATGTTGAGATGTCTTGTGAATTTTTCTGGATTTTTCCATGGCATTTTCAATTTGATTGATATTTTTCATCTCTGTTGGTTAATTGTGCAAGCTTATAGGACACATGTTTGTAAATCTTGTGTGAAATCCTCATATGGTTTTAGATGAATGTGAAATTTGGTATGCTGGTTGTAGACACATTGTGAGACATCACTGTTTTGGTCCCATTCATTTCTTAATTGATTTCATTGACTTATGAATTTTTGAAGTGAATGCATGTGTTGTTGCCTTGAATTGGCTTGAATAATTATGTCTGGATTTCTTGATTTTCATTGCCCTAGTTCCTTTTGTCCAATTAAGCTGAAAATTGACATGCTATACCTTGAATAGGTCCTGTTTAGCTGTGAATTATTTGAGGATTTTTGGAATTGTTTTGGTATGCTTTTGATTGAAGTTATTCTGTTTGGACATTGGATGTTGCATTTGACCTAGTTTGTGATGTTTTGGTCATGAAATGAATGTGGTGAATGATATGAGTATGGGATCAATTGCATTTGCTTTCTATTTGCATTAATTTGGTTTTGGTTGAGAATTGTTTGCTGTTTAGAATTTTTTCTCCCTTTTGGACCCTAGGCTTGGCCTAGTGGTCTAGTTTCTCACATTTGGTGTGGATTTTCAGGATGAAATGCATAATGCTCAAGGAGAATGCTTCAAGTCAATTAAATTGAGATTGTTGGATGTTTTGAACTAATTTGACTTTGTTTTGTAGGTTGTGAAGCTTGAGCTTGAGCTTATAGCTTGCACTTGTGTGCATTAATCTGTGTTGCTTAATCTGTATAGTCTGACTGATTAACATTTGCTGTTTATGGTTGTTTGTCTGAGTACTGATGATACTTGATTGATTTCAGGTACATTTAGTCGCTTACAGTTCTTTAAGAACTTGCTTGCTGCTGCTTGGTTTTTAAACCACTTGAGGTAGGACTTCTATTCTTCATGTAGTCTGGAAGACCCGGCCTGTTACTTGGCCGGGCAACTGTCTGAAGTCCTCCTTAAGAGGCGATGTTTGTGATTGTTTACATTTGTGCCAAGCAGGTAAAGACCTCTATGAGGCAATTGGTGGAAGCCAAGGGATATGCAATCTATCCCCCACTATTCTGTGAGTCGTCCCTCTGCTCACACGGCTGTGTGTTGATGCATTGGGACACAAACCCAAGATCCTGTGCTGTTGCACAATCGAGTCAGAGTCTTTGAGCGTAGAAGGGTCCCTCCATTCTGGACCCACGCTCCTTTGTCTAAAAGCTCTCCCTGGTTAGGGATAAGAGCTGTGAAGTCTAATCTTCACTCACCTTTCATCTGCTTCACCTTAGCCTCGTAATGGCAAGGTTAAGAGCGAATATACCCTTGTACAGATGATTTGCTTCGGCAGTCAAACCCATTGTGTGAGCCTCACTTGATTGGTTATAGTGTATGCTATGTGAATATTTGTTTGACATGTTTGCTTGAATTGTTTGGATTGATTGTATGCTTGTATGCTTGCTTTCTTCCTGGATAGGATTAGCTTGCAGTTGCGCAAGTAGGTAGAAACCTCAACGTAGGGTAATGATGCATGACAACACTAGGCTCGAGTACAGCTCCCTGGTAGTGTGTCTTCCCGTGGTTTCTGGCTAGATTTTCTTTCCCTTGAGGGGGAACTACATCGCCCTGATCCTCGTTCCAGACGAGGTATGTAGGCAGGAGACCGTGCGAGGTCTCTCCGGGCACTTTTTTTCTTTTTGTGTGTGTTTACTTGTCATCTGATTGTGTTTGTTTGGTTCGGATGCTGACGTAAGTCCAGTGATTGGCTGTCGGGCTCCACGTTTGCCCTTTTGATTGTGTTTTGGTTCGGATGCTGACGTAAGTCCAATGATTGGCTGTTGGGCTCCATGTTTGCCATTTGTTTGTGTGTTTTGTGTTGTTTGGCGTGCGTAAGCCGAACTACAGTGGCTCTGATTCTCGTTCCAGACGAGATATGTAGGCATAGGATGCGACGTCCTATCGAGCTCCCTTCTCTTAACCCCACCTGCGTTCCCTGTGTGTGTGTGTGATGTTTAGCAACCTTTTCTTTTCTCAGAACGTGGATCCCGTCGAGTACGACGGACGTGAGGGGTGCTAATACCTTCCCCTTGCGTAACCGACTCCCTTACCCTTTCTCTTTGGTCGCGAGACCATGTCTTTCCAGGTTTCTCTGAGCGTTTCCTTTCCCTATCTTGGGATAAATAACGCGCAGTGGCGGCTCTGTGTTGTTTTTTTGTTTCAGCCCGCCGGTTGTTTTTCGCGGATGCGACACCAGGTAATCGGTTACACCTGCACCAGTAGCAAAAAAATAGTCAAATTCTAGCATTACAATGCCATTCAAACATGCCAAACCATTTTTAATTCACATAACACATATCATCAATAACATTATGCAGTAACTAAGAAAAGCATTTACACATTGAACCAAGCATTCCTACATCACTAACGTTCATTAAAACTTGAACTACACTAATTCTTTCCAATCTTAACATCAAGCCAACCTAAAATTCTATAATAGTCCATGCATTTAACACTTCAATAACATTTCCAACTAACAATTCAACATCTCATTAACACTGTTAACTTCATAACCAACTTTCTCTTGAAATCCATCAACATTAATTGTTGCCCAAACTTCTAACCACCATTACCTGGAAAATCTGACCAAAACAGTTGGGAAGTTCACCTATATAAACTTATCACTCTCTTCAATCAGGGGAATCTAATCATTTTCTGTAGAAATGACTCATTGCAAATTCAATTTTCATTCTCTCAATTCTTCTTCTCCAATTCCTCTCCCCACACTAAAATTCTATCACCATTGGAACAAGCTTCACCTTGAAGTTTGACACCAATTGAGTTAAGCCTCATATTTTATACACTACTCTCACACTCACATAATCAACATCAATATTAATAACCCAAATCAAAAAATTTCAGAGTTAATTCTTGAAGAGAATAAGTTCATAGCACAAGTAGAAGATTAAAGGTTCAAAGTAGCATACCTCTGGTTTTCTTCATCTCCATCACCTTCAAATTTTAGCAAATTCCAAGATAATCCTCCATCTTGCAGGTCGGTGAATTTTATTCCTTTTTCGTTTGCTAAATTTTTGATACCACAATGTAGAACTTGCATTGGAGAATCAAAGCCCCAAGGTTTGGTGGCTTGATTCTTCTCCTCCTCCATTTAATTTTAGTTTTCATTGTTAGGGTTCAGAACTTGCTTGCTTCAATTTAAAGAGTTGGTTAATCTTTAAATGAATTGATGAGAGATTAGGATAGAGGAGGTTGAGAGGAGTAGATTAATGGTGATTTTTTGGTTGTTCCGGCCAACTTCGTCGCCTCTGGTGGAGGTGTTATTAAGAGAGAGATAACATGAACTTGATGTGTAGAGGAGAGGAAATGCTTTGCTGAATTTCCCTCCATTCTCTTGCCATTTTCGGTTGGGCCTAATGCATCAAGCCCAATATTTTGTTATTTACACCCCTATTTTGCTTGGTACACCTTTGCTGAATCCAACAACAACATCTTGTGTTTGGACCTTATCTGTTAGACCCAAAGTCTATGTTTCTAGACTGCACACCCACTAGTTTATGCACCCCTGCAGATTTAATTGCTAATCTTTTACTTCTTGTTTTTTTATCATTTTATATCGATTTTTGTTATGCTTTTAATTCATGACCATGCGTATTTTAATTCATGTAAATTCATAGTAAATTTAGGTATCATGGTTAATTAGAATATTTTCTCTTTTAGAATTGAATTGAATTTAATTGTAGGAGTTTCTTTAATTCTTCATTAAAATCCATGAAAGGTTAGGTTCCAATATGCTTAATTTCAATGCCATGTTAATTCATAAAAAATACATATAAAAATGTTTAGTTTAATTAGGATTGATTTTTAATTTAGATTTTATTTGAATTTAGTTTAGAGTTTATCTCTTTAATTTTCAATTAGAACTCATTAGAAATTAAATCATTTACTCTTGATTGCATACATGAATGATGGTTATGGATTTGCCCTTATGGATGATTCTTATGTTCTCATTGGTTTAATTTTGCATGGTGTGTGATTATCCCCCATTTGGGAAAAATATACTCTACTCCCATGAACATGTAATAACTTTATCGTTTTTCTTACTCGTCCGTTAACTAAGAAATAATCAAAAGCGGACTAAAAAGAACTTTTTTCAAAATGAAAAAAAGTAAACTTGATCCAACGTCAAGTATTTTCCAAATCAAACTTAATTGAATTCAACATGAGTGTTTGATCCAATGTCAAGTACCTCTTTCACTTAATTCCCACATTTTTATATTCAATCGCAAACACTTGATTCAACGTCAAGTCATTTTCAAAATATTTTTACAATAAATCGGTTGGAAAAGGATGTGGTGTACGTACTTTTACACACCATTTCTAAAGTACTTGGATTGTCGGCCGTGCTTAGCTTGTGGCCCAATACATGTCTTCCATTCAAAACACTTTAAATAAACGAGTTTAATATTCGATCCTCATAGGGCGAAAAAGAGAGGTCAGGATGCAATTGTCCTTTCAGCTCCCGAGTATTCTAATTGTCAGTCGTACTTAGTCTGTGGTTAGATGCTTGTCTCCCTCAAAGTAAAAAAGATTAAAATCGCCTCACAAATTTCATAAACAAAAACTTTTGGTATGAAAAAGAGAGGCCAAGATCCACTTGTCCTTTCAGCTCCCAGGGACTCGGCCGGTCGTACTTAGCTTGTGGTTTGATACTTGTCTTCTACTCTAAAATCAATTACAACCAATCAAATCCAATTTTCCGCCTTAGGGTATTCAAACCTTTCACAAAGGACATGTTATTTCTATTCTACCATAATACAAACAACACTTAAGCCTCCCATGCGCGAGCATACAAGCAACGTTTAACTACTAGAATGTGATCCAAGCGCATCCATTCTACCACAATTAAACAAATGTTTACGTCTCCCATACGCGAGCATACAAGCAACGTTTAACGACTAGAACGCGAATGTTAACATCGTTCACTAAAAACAACCAACACATCTGTATTTTCTACCATGGACTACGGATCTCTGATTTTCTCATTGCACTATGAGAATGCGTATGCACGAGGGTCCGAATCCTTGGCGAGCACACTAATTAATAAACTTATTTTTACCCATTTCTGAGCAATCGCAAGTAACCTTTAGACAATAACAACCATTCTCACATAAAAATTAAAACGGTTCACATTAAGTACAACAAATGTGAGGGGTGATAATACATTCCTCTTGCATAATTGACTCCCGAATCCGCTCTTGGTTGCGATGACCATCTTCTTTTATTTTAAGGGTTTTATCAATATTTTCTCTTTCCTATAGAATAAATAAAGTTCAGTGGCGACTCTGTATTTTTTTCGTGTATCGTTGCAATAAAATAAAGACAGTGAAATGGAATCCATGGCGTATCTTCTATATTCATATATTTCTGAGTTCTTCATGCGATAGGTAAAAACCATTATTATATCAACAATCATTTATATTATAATTGAGAGGGGGGAAGTCCTGGTGAACATAAAAAATGAAACAAACAAAAAACCATTGGGTGCTTCAAAGCACTTATATCCCAGCATTCTTAGCTGTGAGAACTCCAGAGGGTGCATCTTCAAAAACAAGTATGTTACTTGGGTCTACCGGCCCACCCTGTTGATCATCAATGTATCATTAAATAAAAAACATCATCATGTATGATCAGAAACAAAATAGAGTTAAAATTACAATAATTAATAGTAAGATTAAATACTCTTTTGATCCTCTTATTTTCACTGATTCACAATTTTAGTCTCATGTTTCTCAATCCATATAGTTCCCCAATTTTTAAATTTTAAAAAAATTATTTCCCTTTGAAAGTTATTTTTAATGATGTTTCAGCTGACAAGTTGCATGAAGGAGTGGCAATGAATATAAGGATTAATTTGTATATGTGATGCTTATGCATATGGATGCAAGAAACCAAGAAATTGAGACAAGTAAAAATGCCTCAAAGATGCAGTGGTCGGTTGACTTTGACTTGGCAGACTTGAAGGTTGACTTCCTGTTGGTTTCGTGCATGATTTCTTTATAGTTTGACTACCCTAAGAGCCCTCACCATACTCCCACTATGAAAGATCATGACGCACAACACTCTCTTCAACCTTTCTGCTCTTCTTAACTCCCCTATTTGGCTTGTACTTCACCAGCTGTGGAAACATCGAAGTTGTGGATGGATGTGTTAGTTCCCTTACTTTTTCTTCAACATCCTCTGGCCTATAATATCCAAATAATTGAAATATGTCTTCAACTCTTCACACTTTTCTTTTACATCCAGCTTTGTAACAATATCTCCATGATTGACACCATGCTCTTCAATGTGTAATTTCTTCCAAAAAACATGAATTGGATCTAAAGGAACAGGTTTGCCTTGTATTTGGAAACCGTCAAGTTGAAACAAACAAGGTAACCCATGTGTTGTTCTAAGGAAGAAACCACAAGCGTCTTTGCTTGTACCAACAAAATTTACCCTTTCTAGTTCCTTCCCTATATGTTGTATACATTGCCTTGAAACAAAACCGTGCAAGTTTGTATAGAATGGAATGTTATACCGATGCTCAATATTGACAATACTTTTATGGAACGAGACCCTGATTGAACCAAATTGCAACTTTAACATCGTGTTCATAGCATCCCAACTTCGACATAAATCTCCCAGACTTGTAGTCAACATGTGTTTTAGTCTCCAATGAGCAGACTTCACCCTGTTCGTTGTTGTGTTACCTGAATGAGTGATTATGTTAGTCCAAGTTGCAGCAAACCTTTCTTTATAAGGTGTCAACCATGTTTCAATCACATACTTAACAAACAACAGAATATCAGCACAAACAGTCTTAAAGTGCTCCAAGTGTGCGACAAACTCAGTTTCCCTGTTAGCATACATGATGTTGTTCCATAGATCCATGACATGCTCATGTCTTTCTGATTTAACATACTCTTTACATTTGATGCTAAAGTTTTTTGAAATAGGGAACGAACATTACAAATGAGTTGAATTTGGAAACACAACTTCAATTGCATTCATCAATGCAAGTTCTCGATCCGTCACGACAACATTTGGTAGCAATTTCTATGAAGAGAATAACTCTTTGAGCTTCTCCAGTGCCATATTGAATTTTTCCTTCCTTTCATGCTCTAAATAGGCAAAGCCTATCAAAAATGTCAATTTTGTTGACATAACACCAACAATCTCAAGTAGTGGTAGTCGGTACTTGTACAATCACAAAGAAAATAATGTAAAGTCTGATAAATCAAAGTATGTCGAAATGATATCAAGGCATGATCACAATTCACATTACCTATATTTTCTTGTATGTATAATCAAAAATCAACACCAAATGAAACATATTCATCAACTTCACTGAATCAGGATGTGTCCAGAAGATATTAGCAACAACATTTGTGTCTTCCCTATTTCTTGTCCAGCACATATATTTATCTCTATGAATAAGACTCAACAACATTTGAATTTCCGTCAATGAAGCTCTCTTTCTCGCATTATATGTAGGTCTATAATTATACACTTGGGTAACACTGGTGAGGTTTCTTGGATCTTTGTCTTTCTAGGCAGAAATAATGTACCGTGGAGCCATGTTATACTTCATCATGTCCTTCACAAACTGTCTCTCATGAAATTTTAGACAACCCAATATTTCATGACCATATAAATCATCAGATAGTTTATGATTGTGAAACCCACACCTAACCATCACCTTCCAACCAATAATACTCGGTGTAGATCTCATCCTAAAAGGGCATTTCACTTTCATACTATAAGTGCCCTATGAGTATTTACTGCTTTCATATGGATTCTTCCTTTTATAGTTACCTCTTCTCTCACAATCCAAAATCAATTTATCTTTCCTACCTCATTGGCCATTTGTTATATCAGAACAAACAGTCACAACTATAATATCATATTGTTTGCCAACATTTTATGCCCAGAATAATACTTCAGATCGGGACTCAAATATTTGTCATTTACATAACAGAAATAGTACACAATCGATATCATATAAGGGCGAGAAAATATTTAATTTAAACTTATTACATAGTGTCGCTACCAGGGTTTCACAATAATAAAACCGAGGATTGAAAAGTGTGCCTCTTACAAAGAAAAGGCAAACACAGAGTTACCGCCGAATTTTACTTATTCCTATCAGAAGGAAAGGGGAAATAGTCAATAAAACCCTCAGAAAATAGATGCGCACGGGAAGCACAAAAATGATACGAATAAAGAATCGGTCTCACAACCGAGACTTGGGTTCGGAAGTCGGTTACGCAAGGGGAAGATATTAGCACCCCTCACGTCCATGGTACTCCATGGGAACCATTTAGGTTTTCTATGTATGTGGGTATTTATCTATTTATTGTGTTTATTTTCTAAAGGGTTTGAAAGAATTGGATTTTGGATTTTTATTATTGTGCTCGCTAAGGATTATGACCCTTGTGCCTATGTATCCTTCACCGGGTGATGAAGAATCAGAGCTCCGTAGTTCGGAGTAGAAAATTTTTGTGGGTTGTTTGATTTTATCATTGATAAAAAGGTTTTTGGGGTGAAGCCTTAAGGCACAAAAATGAGGTTTGATGGATTGTGTTGATTTTACCTTAAATAAGGGTTTATGAAAAGAATGTTTGTGATTAGATTGCACTAAAGACTATGGGTGGAGGTGATAATTTTAGACAAAAAAGTCAAGCGTCTTGTGTCCAAAATAATCAGAGTAAGGGTAGGAAAGCTTCATTCTTACTCATTCTCCACCACTCAAGACTCGTAGTGCACAATACTAATCGTAGTTTTATTGTATTTTTTATTTGATTAGGAAAATTCCACTCGATGTTGGATCAAGGGTTTGTTTATTGATTATGAAAGTGGTGATGTAACGGATATACAAAGTAACCAAACAAGAAAGTAAAGGGTCTCATTATAAGGTATTCTAAGAGAAAGCCTTTTGTGTGCAAAGGTGACCTAAGCTAACAAAGGAGAATGGTCTTACATACATGTCTCCCTAGGATAGTGTCATGATGTCATTCTTACAACAGGTATGTAAGTTACAGATGAAATCCAAAGTTAAAAAACCAAGTATCACAAATTAAGGGCAAGGTCCTCCAAGCAAAGGTCCTAAGATGAGATCCTCTAAGTCCAAGTTGATCACAAGTGGAATGAATCTTTTTGGTCTTATCATTTTATCATGTTTTTGTTGTTTTTAGTGTATGATGACAATAAAGTAAAGAACAATAATAAACATATATGATGAGTTTATACAATAATGACGATGGGTACTTGAATGTAAATTATAATATAACAACATAAAAAGTAAATAACAAAGTAATAATGGTAAAGTCATAATAATAAAGGTTGGTGCTAATCAAAGTTAGTAAAGTAAAGTTAATGGTTAGTGGCATGTATTATAACTCTTGAGGATTATCTATCATTAGGTCAAAAGATTCAAAATATGGCGCATCAGGGGATAACTTATCACTGATGCAAAGTATTAAAGATGATCAATGATCAACTTATAATATATTTGTAACAATGAAAGTTATGCAAACCCCAAGTCCATCTAATAATAGCTTGACAAAAGGAAGACTTCATCCCTTTAGGGTTAAAGATTAATGAGTTGATTAATGATTAGGTTAAAGAAGTTTATACAATGACCAATGTACAATATAAACAAGTTAGTGTAATAGTTAGAGGGTTAGTATAATAATAGAAACATAATGAATCAAATGAAACCACAAGTTAGTATGTATACAAGCAAATCTTCATCTACATATCAAATGATCCAAGTTTGGTTTATGTAAAGGCAACCTATCTATGTCTCAAAGTATCGTGAATGATCCATTGATTATTTATTGATGAAGCATAGAAGGTTCAAACATCCCTAATCAAACCATAATCATGACTTAATAGACTTCATTAGCTACCAATGTTTAAGACCTCATAAGTCCATCAAAAATTGCTCAAATGAAATGAAATAAAATGTAATAAAGTAAAAGAGGAAAAAATAATTAGGGTTTGTGTTGGTTATATTTTCAGTAAAATAAAAAAAAGTGGTAAACAAAATCAAGTGAAACATGAAATAAACGAGGTTAAAAATAATAAAAGAAAGAAAAAAACAATTAGGACATATGAGGGCAACCCTCATCCACTTGGCCAAACGCGTTATGGTGACTCAAAAGCGCTTCCAATGAATGAATAATTAAACAAAAGGAAAAAGGAAAGAATGCGCGCAAGCTGGCCAATTAGGACATGACAATAGATATATTCAAATTCAAAAACGCGTGCAGGCTTCGTCTTCTTCCTTGAGATACCCCAAAATCAAATCTCAAAAACACGAGTTTTTCAGTGGATTCAAGTATGGAATCAACACCTAAAATTAACAACGATCTAACCTCCACACTCATGAGCCGTTGATTGGCTCTGAGTGTGGAGTATTTCCAGAAAATAAAAAGAACAAACTTGACCTAAAAATAAAAATTAAATGGAGAATATTGGAGAATTAACACTCAAATCATATGGTTAATTTTCATTGGATGATTTCGAGTTGATTGATAACTTATTTGAGTGAAGGGTGTGAGTGTAGCTACTTGATCGGAATCAGTTTCAGAAGTGAACTCCGATGAGTTGGTGCAGCTCAAGTGAGGTGTTGGGAATGCAAGTTAAGGTATGGAAAAGCTTTAGTGATGCTTATGGAAGGATTCTGGATGGTTAGTTTGAGTTGAAAAGGTTTGAAAATCAGAAAAGGAATCTCTATTTTTGAAGATAAAATTCGATTTTGCAGCAAGGTGATTCTGGCTATTCAAGATTGGTTCTGAAGTCGAACACCTTCCCCTATTTATAGGGAAGGTGATAGAGTGGTTTGGAGGGAGAAAATAGGTGGTTTGCTCATAAAGCACATGTGGTTTGAAGCATGCTTGCAAATGGATTTTGGGGAACATGAAATGGGTTGTTCTATCCTGGTTTGCTTCACCAACCAACTGGTTTTAGTCCTTAGCACAAAACAAGAACAACCGAGGGCATTGGAATGGTCTGCTATGCATTTGGATTTTAGCCAATTTGGGAAAAATCTGAAAAAATGCACATGGCTCGGGTTTCATGGTTTGTGACCTCTCCACACCAAAGTTGACTTCCATTTAGGCATTAGTATGTTTCATAACATGTTACAAGTCAAAAGGAATCATATTGGGATGGTTTGGGGACTTAGATAATCAAAATGCCAAAACTGACTGGTTGTGGTGTGGCCTATGCATCATGACAATTTCCAATTTTTGAACTAGGGCCAAATGAAATTGGCTTGTGCATTTTGCATAAATTTGTACCAAATGTTCCTTTCCATATGAAAAAAGAACAAGGTCAAAAGGAGTTGTGGTTTGGAAATGGAAATGTGCTAAAATGATGGTCTTGGTCATGTTTATAGGGCATGCTAGGCACATTGGACCAGCTTGGCCAATGCAAAAATTGAGATCCTTTGTCAATGAATTAGGTCTTCGACCTTAAAACAAATTTGAAGAGGGACTGAATTAGGACATTTGTCATAAGGAAGATATTGAAAATCTTGCAAGGTGAAAAAATTATGGGCTTTGGACCAAATCATAGGACATTCTTGCCAAAATGTGACCAACCAACTTGACCTAAAAATGCAACTTTGTGATTTCTTGTCGTTTAAGGCACAATGGTGGATGTTTGGACCTCATGTGATCATATCATGACGGAAAGTGAGTCTTGGAGCTTAGTGAGATGATTTTAGGTCATGGCCATTGGTGGATTCAATGCATTGAATGTTCATAAACCATTACCAAACCAAGTACTTGTAACATGAATGAAATGGATGTTTGATTGGTGAATTATGGTTTAAATTGACTTGAATTGATGGTAAATGAATGATAATATGATAGGATTATCAAATGAAGCAAGTCCATGAACCAAAAGATGCACAAACTAGGGTTTATTGAATCACAAGTTTCATCAAGAACCATGGCCAAACAAATTAAGGTTTTGAAATGTAAGGGATGTATTGATATGATTCAAAAGGGTCGGGGTATGAACAAATTTGGATATTAGGGATCCTCCATGGCATGGTCAAGGCCCAAGGTGAACCATGACTTGTAGAAGCCAAAGGGGGTCAAGAACTAGGGTTGAGGTCCTTGGGTGACCAGATGAATCTTCATGTGTCTTCAATGGGGACTCATCATCCAATTAGGGTTTTGGAGAGTGAGATAATTTGAATGATCCTTAAAGCTTTTGGGATGCTTGAGGATAAGGATAGGTTTAAGGTGGCTTGGGCACATCTCAACATGATCAGAGGGTCTTGAGGCTTCATGATTGAACCTCATGCCTTGAGTTTATGGACATTATGGATCATTAAGTAAAAATGCTTTATGAAATGAGGTATGAGGGATGCAATGCTTATGTATTAGGGTTATGGAGGGTGATATGGAGGTAGGGTAAATTTAAGGGTATGACACATAGTAAAACATACTTTATCTGTGGTGAAGATTTATGTACAATGCTACACGAATCTGTAGATGACCCTATCGGGTCTGGACCACACAAATAAAGCATTTTTTGAAATATTTGCTCTGTTACCGGAAATTTCAAATATACTCAAAATTTCCATTATACTGGAAATTTGGAAATTTCTGGTACTTGTTGTTTGTTCACAGAAATTTTGAGAATTTTCGGTACTTGTTGTTTGTCCATGAAAATTTTGAGAATTTCCGGTATTGTTTACCGATTTTTTTGAAATTTTCGATTTCTTTTATTGGATTTTTCCAAATTTTTGGTATGAGTGCAAAAAAATGAGTACCAAAAATTTCAAATTAACTACCGAAAATTTCATTTTAGTAAGTTTGAAAAAGTAAAAATTATGAAAGAAAAGTAAAATTGATGTGTAAATATTAGCAAGGGTATTTTAGGAATATTGAAAAATTGGGGGGTGTAGGGTTTAATTGGGGGATGGCAGGAAGGATTATCCTCTCATAACTATCATTTCCCTGCCTTTCAAAACTCTCTTTGCCCCAAATAAGAAAACTTGGAAATTCCTTCCTTAGTTTGTCAACCATCTCTCGAGAATATTCAAATTCAGCGAATCCCTTCCACTTCACCAATACTTCTACTTCACCCTATTCACTTCTTCTAGTATCCTTGGCCTCCTCTTTTATAGTTTCCAATTACCATTCTTCATTCAAACAAAATGGTAAGGCTTGAAACCTAATTGTAGTAGAGATGTAATCTTCAACAAAGATGCATGAAATACTGGATGTACTTTACTATCAGCTGGTAGCTTAAGCTTGTAAGCCACACTCACACCTTTTGTTCCACTTCATAAAGTCCATAAGACCTAGGACTCTACTTCTAGTTCATCCTCTTAGCTGAACCTTTAATTTTGTAGGGTTGAATCTTCAAGTAAACCATGTCATTTACTTGACATTCCACATTCATTCTATGTTTATTGGATTGAGTTCGCATGGTGTCTTGACCTTTAAGTAACTTATCTTGCATCTCCCTAAGCATGCCATTCCTTTCTTCAGCGAGTCTCTTAGCCTCTTCTACTATTAAATAAGGTGTAACTCCTCTAATTAAGGTGGGGGATCCATTACATAAAATGGCTCAATAAGATTAGTCCTAAGAGATGAATGATAGTTGGTGTTGTACCAATACTCTACCCAACTTAACCACTTTGGCCACTGTTTTGATTTATTCCTAATCAGACACCTTAAATAGGCTTCTAAACATATGTTTACCACCTTTGTGTGCCCATCATTTTGTGGGCGATGAGCCCCACTAAAATTTAATTTAGTAATTGTTTGATTGAATAATTCATACCAAAAAGCACTCAAAAATACCTTGTCCCTGTCAGACACTATAGAGCTTGGAAAACCATGTAATTTGACTACTTATTTGATGAACATGTCTTTTATATATTTAGTTGTGTAGGTATGATTAGTTGTGATGAAATAATCATATTTAGTTAACCTATCCACCGCCACTATGACAGTGTCAACCCATAGCACCTTAAGTAACCCTCTTATGAAATCCATGGAGATATCACGCCATATCTCCTATGGAATAAGAAGAGGCTGCAACAAACCACTTGGACTCAAAGTTTGATATTTATTCTACTTACACACTTCACAAACTTGTATCTATCCTTGGATTTCTTTTATCATGTCTTCCCAATAGTTGAGTCAGGCATTTCTGGTAAGATCCAAGGAATACTAGATGAATTATTTAGTAAAATAATTATGTCTTCATAGTACAATCTTCTCTTTCTCAAATTATATCCCTTGTGGGAGTTAGAATCTACCAGCAAATCTTGAAAAATGGTCTTCAATTTTTCATTAGCTTGTACTTCTTCTTCAAGCCCTTCCCATACTTAAATTAAATTGTAATAATTGTAGAATATTTCATTTGTCAAGATAAAACATATGTTGCACTATTTTCTTTGCATGTTTTATACTTGATTTAGAAATTATAGCCCATTAATTTTGAAATCCACTTTTGTTGTTTTTCTCCCATGATCCTTTGCTAGTTAAGAACCTTAAACTTTTCTTATCAGTGTGAACCTTGAAATGTATCCCTAAAAGATATGATCTCCATTTATTTAATAATATGGAATAACCTGATTTAAGGTCCGACTTAGACAAAATTATGGCTCCACCCATTCATCCAATAACTCATCAATGACAGGAATAGGGACCTTATTAGGCAAAGTGATTTTATTATGGTCTCTATAGTCAGTATGAAACCTCAAACCCTCATATTTATTCTTAACTAATACTACCAGGCTAGAAAAAAGGCTAACACTCGGTCTAACAATCCTTGTTTATAACTTTTCTTTCACAATGGTATCTATTTCATTTTTTTGATATTTGGGATACATGTAGGGTCTAATATTTGGAATTACAACTCCATGTTTAAGGACTATGACATGGTCTTATTCTCTTCTCAGTGGTAACATTGTCGGTGTTTGAAAGACATCATTGAGTTCATTTATGATAACATCATATTCACCCTCTAACAGTTGGTTCCTTGCCTCCTCCAAATATGATTGCTTGTACTATAAAAAGTACCCTTTCCCTTCTCCCTGCAAATCTTTCATCATCATTTTCTAGGTAGTTTTCATAGTATACAAGGTAGGATCCACTTTTATACTAAAGGTGTTATCCCCTTTCTCCCATTTCAAACTTGTATTTTTGAAATTTTCTTCTATGTTTCCCAAATTTGACAACCAACTCATGCCCAAAACCATCTATATACCTTTTAACTCCAATAGAAGGAAGTTTTGTTGAAATCAAACTCCTTGAATTTCAAATTTCAAATTCCTACAAACTCTTTTATTCCTCACTCTTTCTCCATTTATCAATTAAACCATATAAATCGTAGTGTCTACTACTTTAATTCCCATTTCTTTCACCAAATGTGGCAGAAATGAAATTGCTATAGTAGCTCTAGAATTAATCAATGTCATCACCCTCATTCCTCTCCTTCTCAACGCACATCTTGAAAGATGTGGTAGTGGCCAGCCTCTCCCTAATTTCATCTTAGCCTCTTTTACTTCCTTTTCTTTCACTTCCCACTCATTTTCATCCTCACTACTACATATTTCACATAGCCTTAGACTCATATGTTTGAACTTACACACATAATCCCTCCCCCATTTCTCTCGAGATTTGAAGCATAAACCATTCTTGCTAGTTTCTTCCAACCCAGGAGGACTCAACCTCTTTCCTTTACCACCCCCATATTTCTTCACATCTCCTTTTTCTCATTCCCAACAATGTTTTTTGGTCCCTTTTTTTTATTAAATTCTCCAATACTACTAAATTTTGACGTTGTTCCTTTATCCTTCTAGTCCCATTTATTTTTGCCTATAATTCCTTTTTTATCAATGCATCTGTCATACCCCAAAATTTGCCCGTTAATCTTGCAAGACATTTTTCAAGGCACTCCAACTTATTTTTCAAGACATTGATCTTAAGGGAACAAATACCCAGCATACAGGTGGTCAAATCCGGAAAATGGCCTAAACTGGCTTGCTCGCTAGGCGAGCAAATCCTTCGCCTAGCGAACCCTTCGCTACACCACTCGCCTAGCGAAGCTTGCGAATACCAGAATTTTTGGGCCTCATTCTGAGCCCATTAGGTCACAAAAAAATCATTATAAATAGCGGAGCTTCATTCACAAACAGACGGAGGCAGACGGACAGAAACCCTAGCAAGGAAACCTTAACAGAAGCAACACAGCAAACCCTGGAGGCTAACCCAGAGAATTCAGAGCAACCCTAAAGGAAACCCTGAAGGAAACTCATCTGCACCAAGGTTATCTCCGCCCAACTCAATCCGGCGCCAACCCTAAGAGTGACTTGCCAATTCAAGGTTGCAATTCAATTGCAAACAAGTTTGCATTACTATCACCGCTTTATGTTCTTAATTCGCATATGGCATTATGATTGAATTTATAAAAATATCTTAAGTTTTGCATGTGAATTTAAGTATGTATGAATATCTTGAACGTTTAACCATGTAATTTCTGTGATGGATGCCATAGGGTGTGGAGCTTTCTGGAATTGTACTGTTATTAAAACCAGAACCCGCAGCCGCTCGCTAGCACATCGCTAAGCAAGCATGTAGCGAGCATTCGCTAAGCCTTCGCTAGGCGAGGCAGGAGCGAACGTGACAGTCGCCGATTTTTCTGTTCTGTTCTATGCTTATCGGATCTGTTTTATTCTAACCATGTGTTATTTTGCCTGACATTCCTACCGCTATGTTCCTGTTGTTTGGTGCAATTCTCGATTGCACCCTGATTTGGTATTCTGACCTGTTTGCTGAATTTTGTAAGGGCTCACGTACTCCCGGAAAAGGTAGCTTGCTAGGTATTCCACTTTATTTGTGGGATACCCTTGTGGAGATTCATCCTAATTACTTAATTGATTTTAATGTGGAGATTCATCCTAATTACCTAATTGATTATAAAATATTGCCTTTGAATATGTGATCTTGGACCTCTCTTTGTTGCCTTACGGTATTACGGTATTACAGTCATGTCCCGCGAATGTGGGGATACACTTAGCAAAGACCCTTTGATTAAATCATCATGTCCCTATAAAATAAATCATCGTCCCTCGGATGTTGCCTGCGAATATATGATTTTGTCCCTCGGTGACCCGTCGTTGTAGCCTACGGTTAAATGATGATTGTCCCTTCGAATGCTAAGGTATCCTTACAAATGTTGCCTTCAATGACCAATCGATGACCCTACGATGACCCTTTACATCCAAAGGATAGAACTACTTACTTCTCAATAGTAAGGACAGTTTTGCCCTCATAAGGATAGGAAATGCCCATAAAGACCTTAGGTAGGTATAACTCCTAAATGCTTGCTCATAGCTTAAACTACTTTTCACACCTCACACTTTTCAAAACCTCTATTAGAAAATCACCACTTGGCATACATTCGTACTAGAATCATTGCCAAGTTATATTTTTCTAAAACAGCTTTCAGAATTAAACGAGATAAATACTTTGTATACATTCGTACAAGAATCATTACAAAGTTAAACTCTCTTTTCAAAACATTTTCTAAACAACTCTCACACACTTTTTCAGACAAGAAAAACATAAGTGATCAAGCAATTAAGAGCCCATGGATAACCATGGATACAAAGGGTGCTAACACCTTCCCTTTGTATAATGTACCTCCCGAACCCAAAATCTAATTAAGGTCTTTCCTGTTCTTTTCCGCCTTTCCTTATTGGATAAAAGAAAAGTCGGTGGCGACTCTTGCTAACCGCGACATTTGCTTTCCAAAGCAAAAACACACAAAGTCAGTTCACCGTATGACAGAACTGGCGACTCTGCTGGGGACTACAAAGAGAGGTTACCTTAAAAAAAATAAAAAATAATAAATAAATAAATAAAGGGATCACTTATTTGAATTGTCTTTTAAAGGATTGTTTGGGCATTTTACGCTTGAGTGAAAGATCCTACACCCGGATCTAGTGTACCTTAGGTAAGTAGCAATAGATCATCGCGACTATCCGGCGTATACTGGAATGGTTAAAATGATGGCTACGGTTAATGTGACACTTTGGATGTCCTGATGTTCCTCATGTTTACTTGAGGAGAAATTTGGCGTCCGCGTGGTGTCATCAAAGCATTAACCAGACCTTTAGAACCCTAATTGACTCATCTTGGCCATTAGAAAGTAGTGAGATAACTGACTTCGGTTCCGACTGGGGTTGGTTGAGACTCGATACTACACTCTTTGAGATTGGACTTTAGGGAAGCTTCGGTCAACCACTTGGTGTTGCACTGAAGTGGACTTAAAGAAAAATCGATGATTTGAGATCCTTCTAGAACCCGGTTACTACTCTAGGACAGGTTGAACCAACCAAACTTCAGTGGGGAGGGTACTTACCTATGGAACTCATGCAAGCCTTTAAACTTAGGAATGATTGTTGTGTGACTTGCTTGTGCTTGTTATTTACATAACATTATAACATCATAACATCATGGCATTGTACTAACCATTTCAAGGACTTTAAACATTGAAAACATTTCATACATTGCATAGCATGACATAACATTGCATAACAGGTACCCTAAAGGGATCAATGTTCTCACGGTTTTCCTCCAAACAGAAAAATGGACCTCGAACAAACTGTCAAAGATCTCCAGGCTCAAAATGCTCAATTCCAGGAGATGATCTTGAACTTATCCAAGGGGCAGGAGGAACTGAAGGCTCTCTTGCTCGAGCAGAAGAAAGACAAGAAACCTGTGAGTTACATTAACCCGGGAAGAAGGCTTAAGGGACAGGCTGCAGGAGTCAAGATTAGAATTCCGAAAGATCAAGAAGAGGGGACAGATTCAGAAGATGAGAATGTTGATCTCTTCAACCCTGAGGACGACGATGAAGATTATGAGAATGAACAGTACTCTCCAAGAGATGGCAAGTACAAGTTGCTGGAAGAACGTATGCTAGCTATGGAGGGTCAGAAGGTGCCCGGTCTGGATTTCGAAGGCTTAGGTCTGGTCTCTGATGTGGTCATTCCTCGCAAATTCAAGATCCCCACTTTCACTAAGTACGATGGTGCGTCTTGTCCTCAGATGTATCTGAGAGCTTATGTGAGAAAGATTCAGCCGTATACCACTGATAGGAAGCTATGGATCCATTTCTTCCAAGAGAGTCTATCTGGCACACAGTTGGAATGGTATTATCAGCTCGAGAGCTCTAACATCCGCACCTGGGCTGATTTAGCGACAACTTTCTACAAGCACTACCAGTATAACTCTGAACTAGCGCCTACCCGGCTACAGTTGCAGAATATGACTATGGGATCTAAAGAAAGCTTCAAAGAATATGCTCAAAAATGGAGAGATTTGGCTGGCCGAGTCAAACCTCCTATGACTGATCGAGAATTAGTGGACATGTTCATGGGTACACTGACTGGTCCGTTCTACAGCCATCTATTGGGAAGTTCCTCATCAGGTTTCACTGAACTTATATTAACAGGTGAATATGTTGAAAGCGGCATTCGAAGTGGAAAAATACAGGCGGCTACCTCTGATCATCCGGAGACTCCTAATGTCATCACTGCTCCCCTGCCTAATCATGACGAGACTGTTAATGCTGTGGAAGATGCCGATAACGGTTGTGACTTGGATAGTTGGATTTTCCCAACAATTGGTGACGGACTCGACAATTGGAAGGCTGAAGACACTATCCTGATTTCCTTTAGTCAGGAGTAATTGTTATTGCTATTTTAGTGTTTCAAAGCATTGTGTCTATACCCGGGGCACAATAGCTAATTTTTCAAGGGTTTTGTCATTTTCATAAGCATATTCACATTCAATGAATCAATGGAATTTTTGCATTCAAATATTGCGCTCTTTATCTTTCCTGTCATCTTTTAAACAAAGCTATGTATTCTTACACACACTCACGTAACAAATCGCAGATCCATATCCACTATGGATCCTGTTGATAATAGTTCTGCTACTGTTCATTATGACTTTGAAAATCCGATCTACCAAGCCGAGGATGGAAGTGAGGAAGATTGGGAAGTACCTGGAGAGCTTGCCAGACTACTGCAAGAAGAAAAGACTATTCAGCCGCATGAGGCATCGATCGAAATCGTAAATCTGGACCACGTCGCCCGATTTAGCTCCCATTTGACCGCTACTTGCAAATCCATCTCCAAATTACTGAGACAAAATCAAGAAGTATCTCCAAGAACCTCCAACTCTGATACCACCAGTTGAAGGAAGACCTCTAATCATGTATTTGACCGTGTTAGAAAATTCAATGGGGTGTGTGCTGGGGAAACATGACGAGTCTGGTCAAAAAGAGCATGCAATATACCACCTTAGCAAAAAGTTTACCGACTGTGAAACAAGATACTCACTGCTCGAGAAAACTTGCTGTGCTTTGGCTTGGGCTGCTCGCCGACTAAGACAATATATGTTGAATCATACCGCTTTATTGATTTCTAAGATGGATTCTATCAAATATCTATTTGAGAAACCTGCTGTCTCCTGAAAGAGCTATCACTGATAATGGTGCTAATCTGAACAACAAGATGATTACTGAACTCTGCACGCAGTTCAAAATAAAACACCATAATTCCGAAGTGGCAACTTGGTAATAAAGCGTATCATTCTACCACAAGGTGATTCTAGAGGCAAATGGACTCCCAGATACGAAGGGCCATTTGTAGTTAAGAAGGTATTCTCTGGTGGAGCCATGATGCTTGCTACAGTGGATGACGAAGAGTCCCCGCATCCCGTGAACACAGACATAGTTAAAAAATACTACGCATGTACACCCGGCAAGTCGAAAACCTGAAAAGGCGGCTTGGGCAAAAAAGGGTATCCTGGTGGACTGAAAACCTGAAAAGGCGGTCCAGGCAAAAATTAGGGATTAAAGCGTATGACTATGTCCCGTTCTCGGTCAGCTTCACCCAAGTCAAAGGGACTGAACAAGCCAATCGCTTATATCCGACAGCAGGAGATGAGAGGCTTGAAGACATAATGACAGTAGTGGAATTAAAATCAATGGGACTTTTTCTGCATAGCTTTCTCTTTGTTTTCTGGACAATTTCCTCTTACTAGGATTTCTGTCTCCTTGTACTCAAATTGCCTGTTTATAGGCCCTCTGTCAAAATCGATACAATTTTATTTCCAAAAAGAAATGCTTTTGTTTTACTTTCTCTGTTTTGTTTGCGTAAACGTCCATTGATTTAGTTTGAATTAATATATGCATTTGAATATGATTGATGTTTACCGAAAATACATGCATGAAATAGCAATAGCAGTTACTGAAAGACTTTAAGGTCGAGGATAAAGTCTAACCATGCTTTCCAATGAATTCGGTTGCTGATCCTATTCCCCAGCAAAAAAACTAGTTATTCCCCAGAAGAAATGGGCATCACCAGACAGACTGGTCATCTCTTCTATCCCCAGCCAGGCTCTGCAGAATATTTCTACCATCAGACCGAAATCAAGTATCCCCCAGCTAAGAAAGGGCCATCAATACAAATATCTCCAACCAGAATATGGGGATTTATTTTCCCCTGCCAAAATTTTCAGACGCATAATTCATTCATTACATCATTTCACATCATACGCATGCATACAATGTTCGCATTTATTTTCGAAAGCATAAAACATCTCATGCATCATGACATGGCATGAAGCTAACTTTATCTTTCAGGTTAATTATCCTCCTGATACAGTCAGAATAAAGATCCATTACATTCAGGATTCAACTACATCTCTCAGATATAATCCATATGAACATTCATTCTGACAAACACTCGGATATCCTCCTAATGGTGGCATCTTTAAGCCCACCCCAGATATTCATTGCAAATACAACATATACAAATACTATCAGATATAGCCTAGCGTACGGTTCATTCTGATTCAGCTTAACATATGACTCCTTCAACTCAGATACGATCTAACGTACGATCCATTCTGACCTTCAACAACTCCAATACGGTCTAGCGTACGACCCATTTGGACCTTCAAATCCTCAGATACTGCCTAGCGTACGGTACATTCCGGGGTGTAGTCTAGCGTACGACTACTTTCTTCTTCAGATACAGCCTAACGTACGGCTCATTCTGCAACTCAGATACGATCTAACGTACGATCCATTCTGACCTTCAGCAACTCCAATACGGTCTAGCGTACGACCCATTTGGATCTTCAAATCCTCAGATACTGCCTAGCGTACGGTACATTCCGAGGTGTAGTCTAGCGTACGACTACTTTCTTCTTCAGATACAGCCTAACGTACGGCTCATTCTGCAACTCAGATACGATCTAACGTACGATCCATTCTGACCTTCAGCAACTCCAATACGGTCTAGCGTACGACCCATTTGGATCTTCAAATCCTCAGATACTGCCTAGCGTACGGTACATTCCGAGGTGTAGTCTAGTGTACGACTACTTTCTTCTTCAGATACAGCCTAACGTACGGCTCATTCTGCAACTCAGATACGATCTAACGTACGATCCATTCTGACCTTCAGCAACTCCAATACGGTCTAGCGTACGACCCATTTGGATCTTCAAATCCTCAAATACTGCCTAGAGTACGGTACATTCCGAGGTGTAGTTTAGTGTACGACTACTTTCTTCTTCAGATACAGCCTAACGTACGGCTCATTCTGCAACTCCAATACGGTCTAACGTACGACCCATTTGGATCTTCAACTCAGATACGATCTAGCGTACGATCCATTCTGATTTTACCTTCGTCAGATACAGCCTAACGTACGGCTCATTCTGCAACTCAGATACGATCTAGCGTACGACCCATTCTGATCTTTCATCCCCAGTGAAGTCACCCGCCTAATGGACAACTCATTCTGCTATTCAGATACGAGCTAGTGAATGGTCCATTCTGATCCTTTATCCCCAGCAGGGTATGATCCATTCGGATCCTTATCTCATCAGGTACAACTTACCTTAATATCACCTAATGGATGGCTCACCATACGGTCTAGCGTACGACCTGGTGTGGCACCCATGTCTTCAAATTGGTCTGATGTGCGACGCAATCTGAAGCTCTCATCATCAAACTTCCTGGATGGCATCTTTAAGCCCATCTCCACCAAGACTAACTGTTGATTAGCAAGTGCAAATTTTTGGGGCATTCTAGTGTTCAATAATCTTCCACCTCCAGACCACGAATGGCGTACATACCATTCTAACTCTCTCGGTTTAAGAATATTGAACAGGGGCAGCTGTCATACCCCAAAATTTGCCCGTTAATCTTGCAAGACATTTTTCAAGGCACTCCAACTTATTTTTCAAGACATTGATCTTAAGGGAACAAATACCCAGCATACAGGTGGCCAAATCCGGAAAATGGCCTAAACTGGCTTGCTCGCTAGGCGAGCAAATCCTTCGCCTAGCGAACCCTTCGCTACACCACTCGCCTAGCGAAGCTTGCGAATACCAGAATTTTTGGGCCTCATTCTGAGCCCATTAGGTCACAAAAAAATCATTATAAATAGCGGAGCTTCATTCACAAACAGACGGAGGCAGACGGACAGAAACCCTAGCAAGGAAACCCTAACAGAAGCAACACAGCAAACCCTGGAGGCTAACCCAGAGAATTCAGAGCAACCCTAAAGGAAATCCTGAAGGAAACTCATCTGCACCAAGGTTATCTCCGCCCAACTCAATCCGGCGCCAACCCTAAGAGTGACTTGCCAATTCAAGGTTGTAATTCAATTGCAAACAGGTTTGCATTACTATCACCGCTTTATGTTCTTAATTCACATATGGCATTATGATTGAATTTATAAAAATATATTAAGTTTTGCATGTGAATTTAAGTATGTATGAATATCTTGAACGTTTAACCATGTAATTTCTGTGATGGATGCCATAGGGTGTGGAGCTTTCTGGAATTGTACTGTTATTAAAACCAGAACCCGCAGCCGCTCGCTAGCACATCGCTAAGCGAGCATGTAGCGAGCATTCGCTAAGCCTTTGCTAGGCGAGGCAAGAGCGAACGTGACAGTCGCCGATTTTTCTGTTCTGTTCTATGCTTATCGGATCTGTTTTATTCTAACCATGTGTTATTTTGCCTGACATTCCTACCGCTATGTTCCTGTTGTTTGGTGCAATTCTCGATTGCACCCTGATTTGGTATTCTGACCTGTTTGCTGAATTTTGTAAGGGCTCACGTACTCCCGGAAAAGGTAGCTTGCTAGGTATTCCACTTTATTTGTGGGATACCATTGTGGAGATTCATCCTAATTACTTAATTGATTTTAATGTGGAGATTCATCCTAATTACCTAATTGATTATAAAATATTGCCTTTGAATATGTGATCTTGGACCTCTCTTTGTTGCCTTACGGTATTACGGTATTACGGTCATGTCCCGCGAATGTGGGGATACACTTAGCAAAGACCCTTTGATTAAATCATCATGTCCCTATAAAATAAATCATCGTCCCTCGAATGTTGCCTGCGAATATATGATTTTGTCCCTCGGTGACCCGTCGTTGTAGCCTACGGTTAAATGATGATTGTCCCTTCGAATGCTAAGGTATCCTTACAAATGTTGCCTTCAATGACCAATCGATGACCCTACGATGACCCTTTACATCCAAAGGATAGAACTACTTACTTCTCAATAGTAAGGACAGTTTTGCCCTCATAAGGATAGGAAATGCCCATAAAGACCTTAGGTAGGTATAACTCCTAAATGCTTGCTCATAGCTTAAACTACTTTTCACACCTCACACTTTTCAAAACCTCTATTAGAAAATCACCACTTGGCATACATTCGTACTAGAATCATTGCCAAGTTATATTTTTCTAAAACAGCTTTCAGAATTAAACGAGATAAATACTTTGTATACATTCGTACAAGAATCATTACAAAGTTAAACTCTCTTTTCAAAACATTTTCTAAACAACTCTCACACACTTTTTCAGACAAGAAAAACATAAGTGATCAAGCAATTAAGAGCCCATGGATAACCATGGATACAAAGGGTGCTAACACCTTCCCTTTGTATAATGTACCTCCCGAACCCAAAATCTAATTAAGGTCTTTCCTGTTCTTTTCCGCCTTTCCTTATTGGATAAAAGAAAAGTCGGTGGCGACTCTTGCTAACCGCGACATTTGCTTTCCAAAGCAAAAACACACAAAGTCAGTTCACCGTATGACAGCATCATTCTTATCTAATAACAATGCACGATCCATGAGATCATCCAAAGCATGGTACTTATATAATTTATGATAAATGAGAACTCCTTTTGCATGTAGATGCTTGAGTAAACGACTAACACCTATGATAAATGAGAAACATACAAAAGAATGTCAGAAGAATGTCGGTATATAATAAAAAGTGGTAGTCCTATGATGCATGAACTATGACACGAACATCTCTGATACAACACGAACACAGACATATATTCAAATATATGGATGTCTATATGAATTCAGTTGGATATAAATAATAATTGTAATCTTATGCTTACACCCTCCCTTACATATATGTATGCAGTGCTCACAAATACGGTAAACAATGCATGAACAATGACGTGAACAGTGCATGTATGGTGTTAGGTGAGCAATGTCATTTATGTGAAAAGTTGGTTAACGAAGTGATGAAGTTGGATAATAAACGTCCAGATATTAAAAATAATTTTTAGTTGTAAAATAAAGTTGATTAATGCAATTTAAAAAGTTGAGTAATTAAGTTATGAAGTTGGTTAATAGACGTTCAAATATAAAAATAATGTTTAGTAGTAAACTAAAGTTGGTTAATAAAATATAAAATATTAATTAATAAATTTATGAAATTGATTAATTGCACAATTATATATCGATACTCCTAAATTCAAAAAAATAATTATATTATACCGTAAGTAATTTCATAACTTTATTATGTTTTAAGTAATTTTTCAATAACAAGGGTCATATATATGCATTTAAATATGGCACTAATATTCCGTATGTAGCAACAAGTCATAGTTGAAATATGCTATAATCATGTATTATTGGGCCAGTTTGTTTTAGCTTTAAAAAAATGGATTTTTTCTTTGTATTTTTGAAAATGGATTCTACAAAAATGTTTTTCAAAATATTATAAGTTTTTCTAAATTTGTTTTTTATAAATTAAAAGATTGAATTGTTCATTCTATAACATAAATATACATTATTGAAGATCAAAACATAGTCAAAATCACAACTTTTTCAAAAAGTTGTATCTTAAAAATAATTTTTATGAAAAGCTATTTGAAATAGCTTCAAAATTAAGTGATTTTTTGAAAATTTGATATCCAAAAAAAGTTTCGATAAAATGATGAAATACCTAAAATAATATTTTAAGAATAACAATTCAAACAAATTTTTTATTTAAAGCTTTTATGAAAAATTTCTTTGTAATTTTTTTTTACACTAAAATATATAACACTATAAAAATCATTTTTAAAAAAAACCAAAACAAACGTGCCCATTATTATAGATTTTAATCTCTAGTAACACCCTTTTCAAACGGTAAACAATAAACAATATTTCATTAGTCCATAATTCCCTAGTAACACCCTCTATGTTTATGCAATCACCATTAATCCATAATTCCATATATACTTGGAAAAAGCTCACCTTTTGGAAACAAACTCTTCAGCTTCTCTTCTCTTCTCTTTCTATCTGAAATTAGTGGAATATCCGTGGTGTGGCACGCAGAGTTGTCATTAGAAGTAGCATAAAAAATTTCAAAATCATTAAATGAAAGCATTATCAAAGAAAAATTGTATTATAAATGGATACATGGTATGACATTATTTTAAAAAGGATTTAATTGAAATACATTGACAGTATAAAAAAATTTTATACCGTCATTTAATCATAAACGTTGGATATTGAAATAAATTTGACTTTTATTTTAAAACTATAAAGTAATACAAACGGGTCATGGTGATGAATCGATAGTGTAAAATTTTTTACACTGACAGTGCATAGTAATTAATCTCTTTTAAAAATTAAATATTAACTAAAGAAAATAATAAAAATAATATTATATAAATGAAATTGTTGAAAAGAATATGTTAAATTAGTTTATTGAAAAATAATATTTAAAATAAACTATTTTTTTTAATTATATAAAGATGATAAAAAGATTAATTTTAATGGAAATTCAAAAGAAAGGATTAATGAAATAATTTAAATGGTTATTTTATAAAATCAAATATGACTATTGAAATTCCAAAAATTAACTCTTTAATTTATTGAACGTATAAAATTCAAAGAAGAAGAAATGTATTGTCAAGGGGCCCATAGCATGTCATGCTATGTATTGGAAAAGTTTACATATGTCACAATCAATACATTCCAATCCTTGTCTTCCTCTTCTTCCGTCATCACTCGGGAGGTTGTTCATAGTCATAGTTGAATCATTTTGCTTGTTGATTTACGCTTTATTTCACATGTTGTTTTGAAGCTTTAGATCAACATCCGTTTTGCGAGTTGATTCGTTCATAAGAATAAGCCATCATCAAAATGTTTTCTTAGTTTTGCATGTTGATTTACCCATGGTTTTGATTGTTGTTTCATTTTTTCATATCAACTTCCGACATGAAAAAGATGTATCCTATAGAAGATTTATGACGAATCTTGATTATTTGGAGTATGAAGAGACATGAGAGTTGAATAAGCTTAAGAAGAGAGAATGATGTGTTGAAGAACTCAATGTTGGTAAAGAGAAAGGTAAAATCACATATCGACCACACGGTGTAGCCAGGGAGAAAACTGATCTTGTGGGGATCCATGCAACAACGAAAGAGGATGATAGAGGAAAATAAAAAATCACAGAATCTGTAGATGTTGTAGGTGTGGAGTCAAAACCTAATGTTGAAAATCAAGCGTTGGAAGGACAAAACTGGAAAAGGTCTTTGTCTCCGGGTCCTTCGCATATCTTAATATCATCTGACAGTTTTAGGTAAAACCTTTACTGTTATGATGTAATATCCCCATAAAGATCACAAGTAAACCAAAGTGAATGATTATTTTCATGTTGTTTTTAAGTTGATTTAAATACATAGATTTATGTCATGCATGCCTGTTAGCTAAAGTTGTATTTGTTATGTGTAATGTGGATGTAGTTATGCAGATAGTAGTTCATTAGATGTTGATAGTGACGACTCTTCAGAATTTGAGTCCAAAGAGTGCATTTGGGAGAGGAAAGTTAGATTAGGGAAGGTTATAAAGAAAAACATGTTGGTAAGTTATATAGTATATATTAACAATGATTATTATTAGGTTGTAGCATATACATGATAATAAATGATTAAATAGTTTATATGTGCAGCAAATTCCTCGTGAAGTGATTCGTACGTGTTTGTCAAGACCTCAAAGTTCGATGGAGCTACTTGATACAGACACCGGAGTTTCCTACCAATGCTAGCTAAAAGAAAGGAACGACGTGTGACATGTTGCATTTGTCGAGATAAAACATATGTTGCACTATTTTCTTTGTATGTTTTATACTTGATTTAGAAACTATAGCCCATTAATTTTAAAATCCACTTTTGTTGCTTTTCTCCTATGATCCTTTGCTAGTTAAGAACCTTAAACTTTTCTGATTAGTGTGAATCTTGAAATGTATCCCTAGAAGATATGATCACAATTTATTTAGTGACATGACAATAACCATGAGTTCTCTTTCATACATTAACTTTTTTTAGCTTTGTTTGACAATGTTTGACTCATATATGTTACTGGCCTTCCTTCTTGCTTCGATACAACAACAATCCATTTTCCTGACGCATTAATTTCAACTACAACTTATTTCTCCTAGTTTGGTATCGATAGCATAGGAATGGTGGTCATGGATTTATAGGTAGTTTGCATAGTATACAAGGTAGGATCCCCTTTTATACTAAAGTTGTTGTCGTCTTTCTCCCATTTCAAACTCATATTTTTGAAATTTGATGCTATATTTTCCAAATTTGACAACCAACCCATGCCTGAAACCATCTTTATACCTCTTAACTTCAATAGGAAGAAGTTTTTACTGAAATCAAACTCCTTGAATTTGAAATTCAAGTTCCTACAACCTCTTTTATTCCCCACCCTTTCTCCATTTCCTACTTAAACCACATAAATCATAGTGTCTACTACTTAATTCCAATTTCTTTCACCAATGTGGCAGAAATGAAATCGCTATAGTAGCTCTAGATTCAATCAATGTCATCACCCTCATTCTTGTCTTTCTCAACGCACATCTTGAAAGATTTGTTAGTGGTCATCATCTCCCTAATTTGAAAATATAATTGTAAGATTCTCATTTCAACCTTAGCTTCTTTTACTTCCTTTTCTTTCACTTCCCACTCATTTTCATCCTCACTACTACATATTTCACATAGCCTTAGACTCATATGCTTGAACTTACACACATAATCCATCCCCAATTTCTCCCCATATTTGAAGCATAAACAATTCTTGCTCATTTTTTCCAACTGGGGAGGACTTAACCTCTTTCCTTTACCACTCTAATCTTTCTTCACATCTCCTTTTTCTCCTCCCCCAACAATGTTTTTTGGTCCCCTTTTTTTTCCTTTATTGAATTCTCCAATACTACTAAATTTTGACAGTATTCTTTTATCCTTCTAGTCCCCTTTCTTTTTGCCTATAACTCCTTTTGTTTATCAATGCATCATTCTTATCCTTTAATAACAATGCATGATCCATCAGATCATCCAAATCATGGTACTCGTACAACTTAATCTTCTCCTGTATCTCCTCTTTGAGTCCGTTGAGAAAAATATTATCGAGCATGCCTCTCTCTTATCATCTTAACGGAGCCACCAACATCTCAAACTTCTCACGATACTCCATTAAGTTTCCTCCTTGTTTCAAACTTAACAATGGACATAAAGGATAGTGAAGTAGTTCCAAATGGAATATGCAAATCACAACAACCTTGAACTCTTTCCAAATTCTCAATGGGGTTTGGTTTTCCCACAATTGAAACTAGTCCAAATCCTTCTCCTCCAACGCGATCATCATTGCATATAACTTTTCATGTTCACGAACTTCATTCAAACAGAAGTATCGTTCCACCCACACGAGCCATCCATGTGCATTGTCACCTTTGAACATTGGTATCTCTAACTTCCTCTATCCATCATAGTGTCTCGGCACATAACTATCTCTGCTTCGATGATGCCATGATTGCGATTCTGATGACAACATTCTACCACTTCCTTCATGCCATGACAATAGGAACTCCTTTTGCATCTAGATGCTTGAGTAAACGACTAACACCTATGATAAATGAGAAGCAGACAAACGGAGAATGTTAGTATATCATAAAAAGTGGTCGTTTATATCTATGACGCGTGAACTTCGAAACAAACATCTTATACAATACAAATACATGCACGTTGAAAATATTAATGTAAACCAAATATGAGATAGACACCAATTCGTATATGATAGGTTAAGAAATGTATAGGTTTAAGTTATATTATTGTGACAAAATCTCTCAAGATTAGATTTGTAAATTATATTTATCCATATAATCACGAAGATTTTATTGTATTCAGTTATATTATCTTAAAAATCTTTCAATAAAATTAGGTTTGTAAGCTATATTTATCCATATAATCACAAGATTTGACTGTATTTAGTTGGATATCAATAATAGAGGCTAAAAGTATTTTCTACTCAAGCACATTCAAATATTTTGAGTCAACTATTCATTCTAAAAGACTTCAATTTAGAATCAAATTATATGTGTCTTAATATTTCTATATATCTTGGGATAGAATATTTCATAGTATTTTCTTTAATTATGGCATAGCATTAATGAAGCACCCCTATGATATGTATTTAATACAGACATACCTCAATCATTAAAAAATATACGATACAATATGTTTAAGATACGTATATAAAAAATTAAAATTATACATTAGTTAAATCATTTTATAATAAAAATCAATTGAGTTTGTAAAATTTGATAATAATTGGTAAAGAAACTATATGAAAAAAAGAAAAGATAAGTAAATTTGAGAGAGAAATAATTAAAGAAAAAATTTGATTCTTTGTAATAAAAAGATGAAAGTGATGAGGTTATTAAAATTGAGAAAAGAAAAATTATAGATGAGGAAGATAGATTCATGTTATAGAAATATAAATAGTCATGATATTAATTAGACTTTTGAGCGTATGGAAGATATGTAGTTAGTGTATCACGACGTGTCACACTAATATTAGAGATGTATAAAAAAATTATTTTTTTATTTTATAAGTAAAAAAATTGAATATTCTTTTTAATACATATATTATCGGCTATATGTGAATATATGTTGATGCAATAATCATTAATCCATAATTACACATATATATATATATATATATATATATATATATATATATATATATATATATATATATATATATATATATATATATATATATATATATATATATATATATATATATATGGCAAAAGCTCACTTTTTGGAAACAAACTCTTCCGCTTCTCTTCTCTTTTTACAAGAAATTGGGCAGTACTAAGTGAATCACTGATCTCAGTCTCTTCAACAAAGAGCTTTGCAGCTTCAATAACTTTCATTCCCATCATTTTTGTCTTAAGGGGCCAATCAAAGGTTTTGTTGTATCTAGCAAGTATAATTTCCTTAACTTCAGAATAAGACTTCTATGTGTCTGCAATAACACCAAATTGGCAAATTAACTAACACCTTCACTTTATGCATGTCAGAACACAAACTATAAATGGGATTGATAGAGAAAGAGAGAGATACCGAGTAAGAGACCATCCATGTCAAACACGACATGCGTGATTGTCTTTCTGCCATTAGAGGGATTGCCCATTGGAAAATGGAGATGGAACCTACTACTGCTCAGTGTTTCTGATATGAATTATCTATATTATTTTTCTCTCTCTATATATATATTTGCTGAATATCAAAGCAAATAATGCACGTGACATTTTATTTGTTTTTTATATTGTTGGCTTTTGATGTGATATAACCGATAAATTTTAATATTGATAGGATATGAACATTATTAAACTTTAAACTTCCGAGTTGTGAATTTTTTATGGTTATCATGCAATGCAGCTTATTATATTTAAGAAATAATATTCCTCCTATTAAAATATAAAATTTAAATGAATATGGCTTTAATAGACATTTTTTATTTTGAAATTTCTCTTCTTTTTTTGTGTGGCTATTTTATTTTATTTTATTATTATTATTATTTCTCTTATACATATTTTTTAAAGCAAAAATGCAAAAACTAGTGATAATATTGCAACAAATGGAAAAAATTGGAAGACAAAATTGTTCCTTATGAATCAATAATCTGTTATATGTACACATTGAAATGTAAAGCTATTTATATAACATATATAAAGAGTTACTCAACTATTCTAAGTAACTCTTATTACATACATAATTCACTTAATCTAACTGTGATACCTTCCTACAAGTTGGAATATGTATATTGATAGATTTTATGGGAGGGACAAATTCAGTTCACGTTCTTGTTGAATAACCAATGAAAAAATCTTATCGATATTAGATAGAGGATCCATCACCATTATCTGAGATTTGGAATGTGTAAATCGTTCATTTAATACTTTCAAGAACCTAATCACATAGTCTTGTTCACATTATGTTTTAGCATAATCAACAGCACCACAAAAACATGCAAACGAGCATTTGTAACAAGGAAGGGAACAAGAATTTTCCAGTTCATTCCAAAACATTTTCAATTGAGTAAAGTATTCAAAAACATCAAGAGTACCTTGGCAAAAACGATAGAGTTCTTCTTGAATATCTGAGATGCGGAAAATGTCACTCTGCAAAAACCTAATTCGAAGATTCTTCCAAACGCTCGTTGCAGTATCGATCCATAGAATAAATTTTGCAATCGAATATGAAATTGACCGTTGAATTCAAGAGAGGACCATAGTGATGCATCAAATCCATTGAGGAAATAACATATAAGAAACTAAAGGTTTGGGAAATGAACCATCAATGAACTTATCTTTGTTCTTCGAAATCAACGCAAGGTGCATTGATCGAGATCAGGTGTGATAGTTCTTGTCATCCAAGGGTGGAGCAACAAGAATCAGTGCATGACTCTCGTTTGGATGAAGATAGTAGGGATTCACATAGTTTGTTGCAGAATAGGAGTAGCTCTGGTGATCCATAAGAGAAGAAGATAGAACACAAAGAAGAAAGATTCAATATCTTAACGAGGACGATGAAGAATTTTGGTCATCAGAGCTTATTGAGCTCTGATACCATGATAATATTACAACAATGGAAGAAATTGGAAGAAAAAAATCTTCATTATGAATCAATAATTTGTTATATATACAAACTGAGATGTAAAGCTATTTATATGGCTTATGTACAAAGATCTTGAAGCTAGAAGAAATATACCCGAACGCATCGCACGCTCGAAGATACAACAAAGTCCCCATCAAACTTTATTTATTTATGAAATAAAGGGAAAACATCGATAAAACCCGGGGGAAGAGAAAACGGGAAGGAAGTCGGTTATGTAAGGGGAGAGTATTAGCACCCCTCACATTCGTTATACTCAACGAGAACCGTTTTGATTGTTCTATGCTCAAATGAGTGTTACTATCTAAAGACTACTCGCAAAAGAATAAGGGAAAAAAGAATGGAATAAATAGAGTGCTCAGAGAGGATTATGTCCCTCATGCCTACGTATCCTTATAGTCCAATAAGGAATTTAAAGCTTCATAGTTCATATAACTAATGCTAGAAGATGAAAGAAGAGTGATAAAGGTATGGTTCGAACCAAAGAATGATGTTGTTTGAACCCATAAAGGGATGATATTTGAACCCAAGAGTAAAGGTGGCATGAATCAATATATGGTGGGACCAAGGCATGAACTACTATATGGTGGGGCCGGAAATAAAGAGAATTAAGTGTTTGGAAATAAGCCAAACAACTCTTGGTTCAAAGGTAGGCATTGGATGGAGCTCAAAAAAATATTCTATTTGGCTCAAAGAGAGAGTATATCACATGGAGTGAATGATTGGTATAAGGTATTGAATGTAGGTATTGAATAGTGAATGATAGAAATGAATGGTTGGATAGAGATAAATAATTAATGTGGAAAGAAACTGAAGGATTTGGTAAAAGTGACATAAGGGTATAGTTTGGAACCAAAGATAAAGGTATTATTGGAATCCATAACGGAAATGGTATTTGAAAACCAAGAGTAAAGATGACATGGACCAATATGTGGGGGACCAAGACATGTACCACTATATGGAAGGGCCTAAAACAAAGAGAATTAAATGTTTGACAATAAGTCAAACAACTCTTGGTACAAAGGTGGATAATTGTCCTAAAAGGGTATATGTTGAATCCCAAAGAAAAATGGTATTTGGTTCTAAAGAGAGACAATATGTCATTGAAATGAATGATTATAATTGAAGATAGATGATGGATGGTGCCCTAAGACAGAAGAAATGATAATTATGATGGCGAAGAATCAATAATTAAGATGCTCTCCAAGGGTTCGAAGCCTTATGCCTACGTATTCTCATCGTAGAATGAGAAAGTCAGAGCTTCATAGTTCATAAAATTAATGTGGAACAAAGAACGAAAAAGGATGTTTGTCTACGCAACTAGGATTGACAAGACAAATAAGAAATAAATGGGGGTGATTGAAGTAATAAAAAGTATAACTTGGCACCAAAAGACAATGGTAGCATAGGAACTCATAAAGGTAAATGAACTTTGAACCAAAAAGTAAAGGTGGCATGAACCAATATATGGGGGGCTAAAGGCATGAACCACTATATGGAAGAGCCGAAAACAAAGATAATTAAATGTTTGACAATAAGTCAAACATCTCTTGATTCAAAAGATGGACACTTGTTATTTTCCTAAGAAGGTATTCATGGAATCCAAAGGGGTAAGGTATTTGGTTCCAAAGAAAGGACAATATAATATTGTCGAGGGATGGTAATGCAAGATGTAGAAGACTTGGAAATCATTGGATATGAACCACACTAAAGTCTATGAGTAAAGGTGAATACTATGAGCAATTGGATCATTTGTCTCATACCCAAAGATATTTAGAATGAGGATATGAATTCTCCACTCTCACTCATTCTTTACTATTTAAAGCTTATGGCATGTGATCCTCATCATAATTTTCAAGTTGCCGAGGAAAACTCTATTTGCTTCTCCATATGATGAAGACTTATCAATCATTTGATTCGAATTGCACTAAAATTTATGAACAGAGGTGAATACCTTGAGCAACTGGGTCATTCGTCCTGTACCCAAGGATACTCTAGATGAGTTAAGGAATGTTTCACTCTTATCATTCTTTGTTACTTAAGGCTCATGGTGTGTAACTCTTATCATGATTAACAAGTATTGATAAAGATTCTGATTGCTGACCTTGTAGTGCAAAGTTGCTTATGAAGAGAAACTTGACACTCATGTGATTCGAATTGTGTTGAAGTCAATGAATAGAGAAGAATACGATGAGCAATTGAGTCATTCGTCAAGTACCCAAAGATATTCAAAATGAGTTAAGGAATTTTCCACTCTCACTCCTTCTCTATTGCTTAAGGCTCATGTCACACAACTTAAATCATGATTGATAAGTGTTGACCCTTGTTGTGCTTGAGAAGTAGTTCGCTTTGTCTGCAATGTGAATGTCTTATACTAATTTGAAATCTTGAACTCTTGATCTTGAATCTTGAGGTCTTGAGCTCCCGAGGTCCAGTACAGATGGAACAAGGGAAAACGGAAATTAATTGAATCATGCTTATAACATGCATTTCAAGATTTCAAACCCTAAGTTAGGTAAACATGCATTTCAAGATTAATCAGTTAATAAAATAATTTTACAAATCCTAAGCTAGGAAAACATGCATTTCAAGATTTCAAATCCTAAGTACTAAGGTTAATTGCACAATTAGGAATCAAAATCTAATTACAACTAAACAAACTTTATTATCTAATTATCACTATCATTAATCACCTAATTATATCCTATTATTTCTAATCAATTTTAAAAATCTAATTATCCTAATCAAATTCTAGAATTCTAATTAACCTATACTCCAGTCAAGTTCTAAAAACCTAATTACTCTAACCTAGAAGTCTAATGAATCTAAAATTCTTAAAATTCTAATTAACATCTAATCAAATTTTAAATCAATAAATTATAAATAAATTTAATATTGTAATTATTATAATTTACTGTATTCAAAAGAAAATAGAGAGTTTATACAAATAAAATGTTTAATGAAGAAATATAATTTTAAAAAAGAGGAGCCAAAGCGGTGAGATTTCAAGTAATTGAAATTGAAATATGAAATAGCGCGAGCCAAAAATTTGACACCGTGGCAATCCGCGTGATACTCAATCTTGAACCAATCATTTTAAATCGAACGGTGGAGATCTTGAGATAGCTTATTCACACGGATAGCCGTCGAAAAAACCCTGTCATGATATATAAACTGCACAAATCCTCATTCAAACAACATCAGCATCCATCAAATCTCATACATCTCTGAAAGTAAGAATCAGCTATCAACAACATCACCATGTCTGGAAGAGGTAAAGGTGGTAAGGGTTTGGGAAAGGGTGGTGCAAAGCGTCACCGTAAGGTTTTGAGGGATAACATTCAGGGAATAACAAAGCCTGCGATTCGCCGTCTTGCAAGGCGTGGTGGTGTGAAGCGTATCAGTGGATTAATCTATGAAGAAACTCGCGGTGTTTTGAAGATCTTTCTGGAGAATGTTATCCGTGACGCCGTTACTTACACGGAGCATGCTCGCCGGAAGACTGTTACTGCAATGGACGTTGTTTATGCTCTCAAGAGACAGGGAAGAACTCTTTACGGATTTGGCGGTTAGAAATTTGGGAAATACAATTTCAATTAGGGTTTCTTGTAATTCAGATCTCAATGTTGATATGCACTACTGTGTAAAAGTACCCGAGTTTTAGCATTAACATTAGTTTTTGCTTTTCTCTTATAGTTATAAATTGATGATTTGAATTTTTACTTTTCTTCAATTCATTTATCAGCTGTTAATTGCATGTGAGTAAATTGAACGAATCCTGATATAGTTGAGGACGAATGCTGGTGCGGGGAAAGTTGAATTATATAAATGGAGTTGAGATGGTTTTATTTGTCTCACACTCATCTACTCTGTCCACGTAGTTCCTATATTACCTTTGCTATTTAAATGTTAGTTAAGTTCTTGTTTATTAATGGTGTTTCAAAATGATTTGCAATTTTTATAAAAAAAAGTGATTTGCTATTTAGAATTAGACGTGTGCATTTCATATGAATTTTAGGGTTGAAATTTTAATTTTCTTTTTATAAGGATTTGTTTATTTAAATATAATGTATTTATGTATATGACGAGATCGTTTTTAAAGAAAATTGAATTTTAATTGTTGATTATTTAAATATAATGTATTTATGTATGTGATACAAGCCATCCAACAGAATAAAAAAGACAAACAATACAAGAAGGCATGTGTGGAATAGGTAATCATCTGGTTTACCCCATCATGCTTTGTACCCAAAAATTGTGACGCTTAACTTCTTCTCTCAATCTTGAATGGGGAAGAGGTAGTTATTTGGAGTGTTCTGATTTGTGGACTTCATTGAATTGAATTACATTTATAGCTTGGTTTATATTAATTATTTTAATAAAAATTTAGTTAATTGTTAAAATAGTTTTAATTCAATTTAAAACTAATTTATAATTGGTTGGTGTTTATAAACTAATTTATAATCAGATTATAATTACAAACGAACATGTTGATAACGCACATGATAGTCTCTACTATTATCATGTCCAAAGGACTGTGAAAAATTAGTCGGTCATCCTAATGTGTGTTGGCTCATGTCAGAAGAGAAGGAATGTTTTGCTGACATGACATTGAATCTAGTTCAACAGAAAAATATACTTGCAACATTAAAACGTAAAACACCCAAAAATATAATAAAATATCAAGCAAGTGTATAATATGCAGTACCTAACTAACATGACACTTAAGGGGATAGAACTAGAATGCAACAACTCTTGAAACTGTTGGATGATAATAGTTACGTGTCTAGGTACCGAGCGTGTGATGATGGAGTTAATGTTAGAGATATATTTTAGACCCGTCCTGATTCCATAGATTTTTTCAACACATTTTCTATTGTTCTCATACTTGATTTAACCTACAAAATCTATTAAAAAAAGAAGCCTACACCGAATGACAATTCGACTACACGGTCAAAATAGAGATATATCTTGGATGAGTTCATGGCGGACAAGTGTATGATTATCTTTCGAGTAAATTCGAAATAACTCGATATCCCCAATTATCATCCCCTCAACATTGACGATCCGCTCGATGTATTTGTGTATGAAAACCAACATCTCTTCAATGAATGAAATCTTTGGTGGAAGCAGTGTAGGAGGTGGTTTTCTAATGCAAGCTCCTTTGACAAGCACATCCATGTTGACAAAAAGTTTCCCGACTCACCAACTCCAAAATCTAAAAGAAAAAGTGTTATCAAATGAGCTCGCATTAGCAAACCACCTCATACGCCACTTCCACAAAAGATGTCATTCATTGACGAGATGCTGATTTTTATGCACAAATACATCGAACAGATCGTCAATGTTGAGGGGGATGATAATTATGATATCGAGTTGTTTCAGCTTGACTCGATAAATGAGTGTTACGTGGGAATTTCGACATCAAGTTAGATGTGATAAAATAAGGAAAGAAATGATCTTTGGAGTTATCTAAAGATTTCGACAAGAATACCAAACCCAGGGTGTGTCGAAATCTGGTTTTTGTGAAGGAAGATGAATGTGAAATTTAGGGATAATCTCAAGTTCAGAAGATTATTTCGACGAAAGAGTTGTTCGACGTATATTTGAATTTTGACTGACAATGAGTAACCATATTTTATTCTTATCCACTTTTGATAAGAAAGGATACGTGGAACGTACTCATGGGTCGAAGACATGCTGAGTGTCACGTGTTAGAACTTGGGAGAAGATTCGTTGGAGACAGTTATTTCAATTTAGTATAAATAGGTGTCCTAATGTTAGGATTAGTGTGTTCAATTTAATGTACAATCAATCATATTTACTCAAAGTATCCAGTGTGTAGAGAAAAGAGTATAATTAAGAATGTACGTGTGGTAACACCATTATACTCATATCAATTAAAGTTCATTTATATATTCTTGTTTAACAATTGTCTTTTACTATTAATTTTGTATTAAGCATTATTTTATACTTCACTTCTATTTTTTCCATTTATTTTCTTAAGAACGCTTTCATCAAATATTTTTATTTAAGAATACTTTCGAAGTATCTATATTCTCGTATAAGACTTTTAGAACAATAACACATGTCCTATGATCAATTTGGTCGATCCTGCGAGTAACCAAAGTTTCTGTAATTTGGAAGACCAACGGTTGTTTACCAATTTTAACGGTAAACAAGGAAAAGATAATCATATACTTGTCCGCCATCAACTTATCCAAGAGTTGAGGACTCAAATAATCATACCCACGTTTGTACAAAAAGAAAAAACACGTCGTTGAAGTTTATGAATATTTTATTCCTTGTCTTAGTGGACGACTCTGGAGATAAAATAGATGTGCTTCTCTGAAATGGATAACCTAATAGCATGTGTGTATGATCGAGTGTATGTTGATTTGACACGATATAACTTTTCGAAAATCTTTTTTTCACTGCGTACCGTCCAACCTCAAAATCCAAATGATCGTATTATGTGTATTGGCTTACTCTTAAAATCAAGTTATTTTGTTCAAGTTTACTTGAAATCGGGATATCCTATATCGCTTACATCATCGGAGTGGACGACTCATTCAACAACAAAAGTTGAGACTTGACAGAATCATTTTATAAAGAGGATGCAAGAGTTTGAGAAATTGAGCAACATTGAAACAGACAAATAAGTGTCTACCATATGTTTCAATTCTTTTTAATTTCTTGTGTAGCCAGACAAATAAGTGTATATAACTGTGTCTCAATATAAACGAAGTGTAATATATTAAACAATTGTTCATATTATATCTTAATGCATTTTTTATATTCTCCATGATATTTATTCTTTTGTAAAAAAAAAATATAAGGTTCTGATTTGGAACTAGTTCATGAAAAAAATTCGGAGATATATCTCCGAAACAAGATTATAGGGTGCAATTTCAGAGATATATCTCTGATATCAACATGCCGGGCATTGAGCGTTCCATATTGATCTATGACTTCTATAAATTAAGGTACTCTTATGTTATATTTCACTCAAATTAAAAATATTAAAGCGTTCACCTGAATATTAAAATGAAATGTTGTATTTTATGTTGAATTCATCTATATAATCGTAATTTTATTTTATAAATCTTGATTTCAATTTGAAAAATTAAATGTTTTTGAATCTGATATCAATGTGTCTGTTTTGTAATCGTAATTTTAAAATTTCTGAAATAATATAACGCAAACACATCTTCGAAAACAAGAAACATTTTTAAATTTTCAAATAATATCTAAAAAGTATATAAAATATATTTAAAAAACCCCTCTTTATTTATGATAGGTCAGTTTAACTCTTATCTAATTGATTTATAATAAAATAAAATAAGGATTGTTACTATTTATAAACTTCTTAGTTAAAAACTTTATCTTAGTTAGTATGAGATTATTAACACCCACTCCTTAAGCCTAAAATTAAATTTCTGCAGTATAACCCTAGTGGTTGGTTTGATAGTGAATGGCCCAATTGGTCTTTCCCCCAATTATAAATTAATTTCAAGGCCTTATTTCATCTAATGTTGAACTCTTCACAAATGGCTTGATGATTTTATATACTTCTTTTTCCATAGGTTCCCAAGGTAGTCGTGAAGGTAACTATATTCCTGTTCAAGGTGTGTCAACACAATAAGCAGGTACATCTATTAGTCAGGAACTGAATCAACTGAGATTAGATTTCGCAAAAGGGGCTAGACTTTTACACCTAGTCAAACTTTAATGTTTTGTACTTCAAAACAATCAATAGTTAACCCCCGTTAATTTATACAAATCATCAGAACTAAAATGATCGTTTGCTAGATGAGTATTAATGCAATTACTCCAAAATCGGTGCTCTCGCAAAGAAATCTATCCGAATCGAAAAATTAAAATCCAAAATTTGTGAATGAATAAGCATAAAAGTGATAGACGGTTAAATTCTAAAAAGATACGAGTTGATTAGATAAATATTATCATTACATGAGTTGCAATACAAGAACATGTGATGTGCTATTACAAAGAGACCCTTAACTCTAACCCTAACCACCAAATCCGTAAAGAGTTCTTCCCTGTCTCTTGAGAGCATAAACAACATCCATTGCAGTAACAGTCTTCCGGCGAGCATGCTCCGTGTAAGTAACAGCATCACGGATAACATTCTCTAGAAAGATCTTCAAAACACCGCGAGTTTCCTCATAGATTAATCCACTGATACGCTTCACACCACCACGCCTTGCGAGACGGCGAATCGCAGGCTTTGTTATTCCCTGAATGTTATCCCTTAGAACCTTACGGTGACGCTTTGCACCACCCTTTCCCAAACCCTTACCACCTTTACCTCTTCCAGACATGGTGATGTTGTTGATAGCTGATTCCTACTTTCAGAGATGTATGAGATTTGATGGGTGCTGATGTTGTTTGAATGAGGATTTGTGGATTTTATATATCATGAGAGGGTTTTTTCGACGGCTATCCATGTGAATAAGCTATCTCAAGATCTCCACCGTTCGATTTAAAATGATTGGTTCAAGATTTAGCATCACGCGGATCGCCACGGTGTCAAATTTTCGACTCGCGCTAACTAATAATTTCATGTTTCTGTTTCAAATACCTGAAATCGCACCGCTTTCGCTTCTTTTTCTTAAAACTATATTTCTTTTAAAATCTTTATTTTCTTTTGAGTAGTAAATTATAATAATTAGAATATTTTATTATATTAAATTTATGGACTTAATTAAAATACACTTATAATGTAAAAAAACTTTACACCGTTACTTAATCTTATATTGAATATTGAAATAAATTTAATTTTTATTTTAAAAATTTATAAAGTAATGCAAACAGATGACCGTTATAAATCGACAGTGTAAATTTTTTTATATCGACCGTGTATAATAATTAATCCATAAATTTATTATAATTTATTTTTTAAACGAGAATTTTATTTAATATTTACGTAAGGAGTATTTAGTGCATATTATCAAAATAATGTAATATAATTATGATTGAGTTTTCAATAAATAATTAATGTACTCTAAAATTTAAATAAAAAATTCAAAAGTATCTTGTATTTATAAATAGAGGTGGTAATTCTCAAAAAGTTGGAAGACACTAGGTTAAATAGACCTTGTTGTAGAGAGTTTATAAAAGCATTGTTTTAAGGGAGATGGTGTAAATAGACGTTATTTGTATATGCATCCATTAATGTATGTTACAAATCAGAACTCTTTTAAGGGATTGAAATTTCTAAACTCACCATGTTCTATGGAAAAGCAATAGAATCTAATGTGAAACATCTTGATATATGTTAAATTTAATATGGAAATCTGGTTGGAAATCCCCTAAAATCTAAGGAGAATATCAATCAATCTTGATGAACAATATTGTTATTATCCACACAATAGCAATGAAAAGAAATGAACAGTGGAGAAAGAAAGAGTGTATAGACCGATGAAAAAGAAGAAAAATATAAATTCTGCAGAGTTTCTCTCTGCCCACAAACTGTGGAAAACTTCTTATTCTCACTTTGCAACTGCAAAATACTGTGAATTACAAGTGTTGTAAATACTCTATTCACCTCTATTACAAAATAAGGGTTACTCCCTCTATTTATAGATTTAGGTTAACTTGGACCTCAAGTCAAAGCCCAAAACTATAAAAACCCAAAATTATAAATGCCCAAAATAGCTAACACTACTTAACACACTATGTGGTTGGATACTTCCTTGCTCTGTCGAGCGACCTGCTTCGACACAGGAATTACAATTCAACACATTGCCTAGTTCATTGTGTCTAAGCTATCTACATTCATCATAGCTCTTAGTCTTCTGAACACTTCGACCTGCACTCCCTTCGTCATGATGTCTGCAATCTGATTCTCAGTTCTGTAGTGTTCCACATTCATCTTCCCATCTGTTACCTGCTCTCGAAGATAATGGAACCTCATTTCCATGTGCTTGCTTCGACCATGTGCTATCGGATTCTTCGCCAGATTGATAGTTAACATGTTGTCGATCTTCATGGTAATAGCTCCATGACTCTTCGCTATTATTTCTTCGACCAGAATCACCATCCATGTTACTTGACATGCACAAAGAGAAGCAGCTACATATTATGCTTTGCATGACGATAATGTCACTACTGGCTCTTTTCTCGAACTCAAAGCAACTGGTGCACCACCTAGCATAAACACATAACCAGTTGTGGATTTTCGATCCTTAGCATCACTACACCAACTTGAGTCGGTCTATCCCACTAATTTGCATTCTTTTCCTTCATCAGCTGCAGGAAACAAAATGTCATAGTCGAGAGTTCCTTTCAGATACATTAGTATCCTCCTCGATGCTGCTAGATGTGATACCTTTGGCTTCTGCATGAACCTACTTACCATACCTACATTGTATGCTAAGTCAGGCCTTGTGTGACAAAGGTATTGAAGTGACCCAATAAGTCTTCTATATTGGATTGGATCGACATCATCTTCATCTGAATCTTTCGACAGTTGTAATATGGGCTCAGCTGGAGTCGAAGTTGGGTTGCAATCTTGCATCTCAAATCTCTTGAGAAATTCGCTTGCATACCTTCTTTGATGCATCATCAAACCTCTACCACTCTTGTAGAATTCGATGCCAAGGAAGTATGAAATATCACCCAGATCTGACATTTTGAATTCCTTATTGAGATCACCTTTGAAGTCTTCGATCTCCTTTTTACAGCTACCTGTTATCAACAGGTCATCGACATAGAGGAATAGTATAAGCAATTCATTATTGCTTCTTCTTACATATACTCAATGTTCAGGGTTGCACTCCGCAAATTCGGTTTCCCTTAAAAAATCATCTACTTTCTTATTCCAAGCTCTTGGAGCTTGCTTGAGTCTGTATAGGGCTTTATGCAACCTGTACACCTTTCTTTCTTCGCCATGTTTCACAAACCCAGTTGGTTGTGCAACATAGACTTCTTCTTCTAAGGGTCCATTAAGGAATGCACATTTCACATCCATCTTCCAGTTGTTCATGTTTGCTAAACCAACAACCAACCTGATTGTTTCGATCCTAGCAACAAGTGCAAAAACTTCATCGAAGTTGATTCCTTCTTTCTGAAGAAATCCTTTCGCCACAAGTCTCGCCTTGTGTCGAGTCACTTCTCCTTTGGGGTTCAACTTCACCTTATATACCCACTTCACATCGATTACCTTCTTATTTTAGGGCAATTCGACAAGTGACCAAGTGTTGTTGACTTCGATTGACTTCAGCTCTTCGTCCATTGCTTTCATCCACTTCGAATCTTTCAATGCCTCAGCTGCATTGATAGGTTCGACATCTACATAGAAAGCATAATGTACCAACTCACCTTCTTCATCAACCACATCATCTGGTGTAATCACACATTCTTGCAACCTTGCATGCATGTGTCTTGTTCTTTGAGGTATGCTTGTACTTGCTTCACCTCTGACTCCTTCCTATCGAACTTCTCTTTCGACTTCACTAGCTGGTTCATCACAAAAGATTCTCACTGAATCTTTCTTGACATTCTCAGTCCAATCTCATTCCTTAAACTCATCTATGATCACGTCCCTGTTGCTCACTACTTGCTTATTCACTGGGTCGAACAACTTGTATCCTCCAGTCGAATGATATCCTATCAGGATCATCTGACTCGACTTGTCATCAAGTTTTCTTCTCAACTGATCTGGCATATGTCTATGTGTTATAGATCCAAACACCCTCAGATGACTCAAGCTAGTCTTGACACCAGACCAACATTCTTCTGGCGTGAATCCTTCTAGCTTCTTCGTCGGACATCTGTTTAGGATATATGTTGCAATTGACACAACTTCTCCCCATAATTCTTTGGGTATATGCTTGTCTTTCAACATACTTCTAACCATATTCATAATGGTTCTATTCTTCCTATCTGAGACTCCATTCTGCTGTGGAGTATAGGGTGACACCACCTTATGCATAATCCCTTCTTTCACACATAATGCATTGAAGTCTTCGGATATATGATTTTGTCCCTCGATGTCCCGTCGTTGTAGCCTACGGTTAAATGATGATCGTCCCTTCGAATGCTAAGGTATCCTTACGAATGTTGCCTTCAATGACCAAACGATGACCCTAAGATGTCCCTTTACATCCAAAGGGATAAGACTACTTACTTCTCAATAGTAAGGACAATTTTACCCTCATAAGGATAGGAAATGCCCATAAAGACCTTGGGTGGGTATAACTCTTAATTGCTGACTCACAACCTAAAGCATTTTTCATACATCGCATTTTGCAAATACTAGAAAATCACCACTTGGTATACATTCACACTAGAATCATTGCCAAGTTATATTTTTCTAAACCGCTTTCAAAATTAAACGAGATAAATACTTTGTATACATTCGTACAAGAATCATTACAAAGTCAAACTCTCTTTTCAAAACATTTTTTAAGCAATTCACAACCACTTTTTTCAGACAAACATAAGTGATCAAGCAATTAAGAGCCCATGGATAACCATGGATACAAAGGGTGCTAACACCTTCCCTTTATATAATGTACCTCCCGAACCCAAAATCTAATTAAGGTCTTTCCTGTTCTTTTCCACCTTTCCTTATTGGATAAAAGAAAAGTCGGTGGCGACTCTTGCTATCCGCGACATTTGCTTTCCAAAGCAAAACACACATAAAGTCAGTTCACCGTATGACAGAACTGGCGACTCTGCTGGGGACTATTAAAGAGAGGTTACCTTGAAAAACAAGATCACTTATTTGAATTGTCTGATTTACTTTTAAGGGGTTGCTTGGGTATTTGATGCTTGAGTGAAAGATCCTACACCCGGATCTAGTGTACCTTAGGTAAGTAGCAAAAGATCATCGCGACTATCCGGCGTATACTGGAATGGTCAAAATGATGGCTACGGTTAATGTGACACTTTGGATGTCCTGATGTTCCTCATGTTTACTTGAGGAAAAATTTGGCTTCCGCGTGGTGTCGTCAAAGCATTAACCAGACCTTTAGAATCCTAATTGACTCATCCTAGCCATTAGAAAGTAGTGAGATAACTGACTTCGGTTCCGACTTGGGTTGGTTGAGACTCGATACTACACTCTTTGAGATTGGACTTCAGGGAAGCTTCGGTCAACCACTTGGTGTTGCACTGAAGTGGACTTGAAGGAAGGTCAATGATTTGAGATCCTTCTAGAATCCGGTTACTACTCTAGGACAGGTTGAACCAACCAAACTTCAGTGGGGAGGGTACTTACCTATGGAACTCATGCAAGCCTTAAAACTTAGGAATGATGATTATGTGACTTGCTTGTGCTTGTTATTTACATAACATCATAACATCATAACATCATAACATCATGGCATTGTACTAACCATTTCAAGGACCATAAACATTGAAAACATTTCATACATTACATAGCATAACATAACATTGCATAACAGGTACTCTAAAGGGATCAATGTTCTCACGATCTTCCTATTGCAAACAGAAAAATGGACCTCGAACAAACTGTCAAAGATCTCCAGGCTCAGAATGCTCAATTCCAGGAGATGATCTTGAACTTATCCAAGGGGCAGGAGGAACTGAAGGCTCTCTTGCTCTAGAAGAAGAAAGACAAGAAACTTGTGAGTTACATTAACCTGGGGAGAAGGCTCAAAGGACAGGCTGCAGGAGTCAAGATTAGAATTCTGAAGGATCAAGAAGAGGAGACAGAAAATGATTCGGAAGATGAGAATGCTGATCCTTTCAACCATGAGGACGACGATGAAGATTATGAAAATGAACAGTGCTCTCCAAAAGATGATAAGTATAAGTTGCTGGAAGAACGCATGCTAGCTATGGAGGGTCAAAAGACGCCCAGTCTGGATTTCGAAAGCTTAGGTCTGGTCTCTGATGTGATCATTCCCCGCAAATTCAAGGTCCCTGCTTTCACTAAGTATGATGGTGCGTCTTGTCCTCGGATGCATCTGAGAGCTTATGTGAGAAAGATTCAGCCGTATACCACTGATAGGAAGCTATGGATCCATTTCTTCCAAGAGAGTCTGTCTGGCACACAGTTGGAGTGGTATTATCAGCTCGAGAGCTCTAACATCCACACCTGGACTGATTTAGCGACAGCTTTCTACAAACACTACCAGTACAATTCTGAATTGGCGCCTACTCGGCTACAGTTGCAGAATATGACTATGGGCTCTAAAGAAAGCTTCAAAGAATATGCTCAGAAATGGAGAGATTTGGCTGGCAGAGTCAAACCCCCTATGACTGATCGAGAATTAGTAGACATGTTCATGAGCATACTGACTAGCCCATTCTACAGCCATCTATTGAGAAGTTCCTCATCGGGTTTCACTGAACTTATATTAACAGGTGAACATGTTAAAAGCGGAATTCGAAGTGGAAAGATACAGGCGGCTACCTCTGATCCTCCGGAGACTCCTAATGTCATCACTGCTCCTCTGCCTAATCATGACAAGACTGTCAATGCTGTTGAAGATGCTGATAGCAATTGCGACTTGGATAGCTGGATTTTCCCAACAATTGGTGACGGACTCAGTAATTGGAAGGCCGAAGACACTAGCCTGATTTCCTTTAGTCAGGAGTAATTGTTATTGCTTATTTTAATGTATTAAATTTTGTTAAAGGTTTTGTCATTTTCATAAGCATATTCACATTCAATAGATCAATGGACCTTTTTGCATTCAAATATTGCGCTCTTTATTTTTCCTGTCATCTTTCAAATAAGCTATGTTTTCTTGCACACACTCACGTAACAATTTGCCGATCCATATCCACTCTGGATCTTGTTGGTAATAACTCTGCTACTGTTTATTATGACTTTGAAAATCCGATCTACCAAGCCGAGGATGGAAGTGAGGAAGATTGTGAAGTACCTGAGAACTTTTCAGACTGTTACTACAAGAAGAAAAGACCATACAGCCGCAGGAATAATCAATTGAAACTGTGAATCTGGGTACTGAAGTAGACAAGAAAGAAGTCAAAATAAGAGCAGGCTTGGAAAACAGTGTCAAAGAAAGATTGAGTCGTATGTTACGTGACTATGTAGAGGTTTTCGCTGGAAAAAGCAAGAGATGATATGGAATGATGAATGTCAAGAAGCTTTTGACAAAATCAAGAAGTATCTCCAAGAACCTATAAATCCGATGCCACCAGTTGAAGGAAGACCTCTAATCATGTATTTGATCGTGTTAGAAAATTCAATAGGGTGTGTGTTGGGGCAACATGACGAGTCTGGTCGAAAAGAGCATGCAATATACTGCCTTAGCAAAAGGTACCGACTGTGAAACAAGATACTCACAGCTCGAGAAAGCTTGCTGTGCTTTGGCTTGGGCTGCTCGCCGACTAAGACAGTATATGTTGAATCATACCACTTTATTGATTTCTAAGATGGATCTTATCAAATATACATTTGGAAAACCTGCTCTCTCCAATTTGAACAACAAGATGATTACTGAACTCTGCAAGCAGTTCAAAATAAAACACCATAACTCTTCTCCGTACCGGCCAAAGATGAACGGCGTCGTGGAGGCTGCTAATAAGAATATTAAGAAGATTATACAAAAGATGACAGTAACATACAAAGACTGGCATGAGATGTTACCATTTTCTCTTCATGGGTATCGCACCTCAGTACGAACTTCGACAGGGGCAACTCCTTTCTCTTTAGTCTACGGAATGGAAGCCGTCTTACCTGTGGAAGTTCAGATTCCCTCTCTAAGAATCATGAAAGAGGCAGGTTTAGACGAGGATGAATGGATTCAGACTCGACTCGATCAGATAAATTTGATTGATGAAAAGAGACTTGCGGTTGTTCGTCATGGGCAAATATATCAGAAGCGCATGACCCAGGCATTCAACAAAAAGGTCAGGAGACGGGTGTATCAAATCGGCGACTTGGTGATCAAGCGTATCATTCTACCACAAAGTGATCCCAGGGGCAAATGGACTCCCACATACGAAGGGCCATTTGTAGTTAATAAGGTATTCTCTGGTGGAGCCATGATACTCGCCACAATGGATGGCGAAGACTTCCCACATCCCGTGAACGCAGACATAGTTAAAAAATACTACGCATAAAAGAGACCCGCTAGGTCGACGTACCTAGGCAAAAGTAAGGGCATCCCGACGAACCAAAAGGGTTCGGGCAAAAATTAGGGATAAACATATAAAAATGTACACCCGACAAGTCGAAAACCTGAAAAGGCGGCTTGGGCAAAAAAGGGTATCCTGGTGAACTGAAAACCTGAAAAGGCGGTCTAGGCAAAAATTAGGGATTAAAAGCATATGACTATGTCCCGTTCTCAGACAGCTTCATCCAAGTTCAAGGGACTGAACAAGCCAATCACTTCTATCCGACAGCAGGAGATGAGATGCTTGAAGACATAATGACAGTAGTAGAATTAAAATCAACAGGGCTTTTCCTTCATAGCTTTTCTTTATGTTCTCGACAATTTCCTCTTACTAGGATTTCTGTCTCCGTGTATTCAAAATTGCCTGTTTATAGGCCCTCTTTCAAAATCAATACAACTTTACTCTCAAAAAGATGCTTTTGTTTTACTTTCTCTGTTTTGTTTGCATAAACGTCCATTGATTTAATTTGAATTGATATGTGCATTTGAATATGATCGATGTTTATCAAAACACATGCATAAAACGGAAATAGCAATCACTACAAGACTGCAGGATCGAGGAAAGATCTAACCATGCTTTCCAATAAATCCGTTGCCAATTCTACTCCCCAGCAAAGCCAGTTATTCCCCAGACAAATTGGTTATCTCTTCCATCCCCAACCAGGCTTCTGTTGAACATTTCTACCACCAGACAGAAATCAAATACCCCCAGCTGAGAAAGGGTCATCAATACAAATATCTCCAACCAGGATGTGGGGATTTATTTTCCCCTGGCAAAATTTTCAGACGCATAATTCATTTCATGCATCATTTCACATCACATACATGCATACAATGTTCGCATTTATTTCCAAAAGCATAAAACATCTCATGCATCATGACATGGCATGAAGCTAACTTCCCTTTTCAGGTTAATTATCCTCCTGATATAGTCAAAATAAAAGATCCATTCAGACGGACATCCTTATCAATTACATTCAAGATTCAAATACAGCTCTCAGATATAATCCATATGAACATCCATTCTGACAAGCACTCTGATATCCTCCCAATGGTGGCATCTCTAAAGCCCACCCCAGATATTCATTGCAAATACAACATATACAAATACTATCAGATATAGCCTAGCGTACGGTTCATTATGATTCAGCTCAACATATAACTCCTTCAACTCATATACGATCTAACGTACGATCCATTCTGACCTTCAGCAACTCCAATACGGTCTAACGTACGACCCATTTGGATCTTCAAATCCTCAGATACTGCCTAGCGTACGGTACATTCCGGGGTGTAGTCTAGCGTATGACTACTTTCTTCTTCAGATACAGCCTAACGTACGGCTCATTCTGCAACTCCAATACGATCTAGCGTACGACCCATTTGGATCTTCAAATCCTCAAATACTGCCTAGCGTACGGTACATTCCGGGGTATAGTCTAGCGTACGACTACTTTCTTCTTCAGATACAGCCTAACGTACGGCTCATTCTGCAACTCCAATACGGTCTAACGTACGACCCATTTGGATCTTCAAATCCTTAGATACTGCCTAGCGTACGGTACATTCCGGGGTGTAGTCTAGCGTACGACTACTTTCTTCTTCAGATACAGCCTAACGTACGGCTCATTCTGCAACTCCAATACGGTCTAGCGTACGACCCATTTGGATCTTCAAATCCTCAGATACTGCCTAGCGTACGGTACATTCCGGGGTGTAGTCTAGCGTACGACTACTTTCTTCTTCAGATACAGCCTAACGTACGGCTCATTCTGCAACTCCAATACGGTCTAACGTACGACCCATTTGGATCTTCAAATCCTCAGATACTGCCTAGCGTACGGTACATTCCGGGGTGTAGTCTAGCGTACGACTACTTTCTTCTTCAGATACAGCCTAACGTACGGCTCATTCTGCAACTCCAATACGGTCTAACGTACGACCCATTTGGATCTTCAAATCCTCAGATACTGCCTAGCATACGGTACATTCCGGGGTGTAGTCTAGCGTACGACTACTTTCTTCTTCAGATACAGCCTAACGTACGGCTCATTCTGCAACTCCAATACGGTCTAACGTACGATCCATTTGGATCTTCAAATCCTTAGATACTGCCTAGCATACAGTACATTCCGGGGTGTAGTCTAGCGTACGACTACCTTCTTCTTCAGATGCAGCCTAACGTACGGCTCATTCTGCAACTCCAATACGGTCTAACGTACGACCCATTTGGATCTTCAACTCAGATACGATCTAGCGTACGATCCATTCTGATTCTACCTCCGTCAGACTACGGCTCATTCTGCAACTCAGATACGATCTAGCATATGGTCCATTCTGATCCTTTATCCCCAGCAGCGTATGATCCATTCTGATCTTTCATCATCAAACTTCCTGGATGGCACCTTTAAGCCTATCTCCATCAGGAATAACTTCTGATTAACAAGTGCAAATTTTTGGGGCATTCTAGTGTTCAATAATTTTCCACCTCCAGACCACGAATGTCATACATACCATTCTAAATCTCTCGGTTCAAGAATATTGAACAGGGGCAGCTGTCATACCCCAAAATTTGCCCGTTAATATTACAAGGCATTTCTAAGGCACTCCAACTTATTTTTCAAGGCATTGATCTTAAAAGAACAAGGACCCAGCACACAGATGACAAAATCCAGAAAATGGCCTAAACTGGTTTGCTCGCTAGGCGAGCAATTCCTTCGCCTAGCGAACCCTTCGCTACGCCACTCGCCTAGCGAAGCTTGCGAATACCAGAAAATTCTGGGCTTCATTCTGAGCCCATTAGGTCATAAAAAGAGCATTATAAATACCACAACTTTAGTCAGAAAAGAGGAGAACGAAAACAGAACGAAAAGAGGAGATAGAAAGAAGGCACAGCAAACCCTGGAGGCTAACCCAGAGAATTCAGAGCAACCCTAAAGGAAACCCTGAAGGAAACCCATCTGCACCAAGGTTATCTCCGCCCAACTCAATCCGGCTTGCCAATTCAAGGTTGCAATCCAATTGCAAACAGGTTTGCATTACTAGTACCGCCTTATGTTCTTAATTTGCATATGGCATTATGATTGAATTTATAAAAATATCTTAAGTTTTGCATGTGAATTTAAGTATGTATGAATATCTTGAATGTTTAACCATGTACTCTCTGTAATGGATGTCATAGGGTGTGAAGCTTGCTGAAATTGTACTGTTATCGAAACCAGAACCCGCAGCCGCTCGCTAGCACATCGCTAAGCGAGCATGTAGCGAGTATTCGCTAAGCCTTCGCTAGGCGAAGCAGGAGCGAACGTGACAGTCGCTGACTTTTCTGTTCTGATTTTTGCTCATCTGACCTGTTTTATCGTAGCCATGCATTGTTTACCTGACCCTATTACTGTTGTGATTTCTTTTGTGGTGCAATTCTCGATTGCACCCTGATTTGGTATTCTGACCTATTTGCTGAATTTTGTAAGGGTTCACATACTCCCGGAAAAGGTAGCTTGATAGGTATTCCACTTTATTTGTGGGATACCCTTGTGGAGATTCATCCTAATTACTTAATTGATTTTAATGTGGAGATTCATCCTAATTACTTAATTGATTTTAATGTGGAGATTCATCCTAATTACCTAATTGATTATAAAATATTGCCTTTGAATATGTGATCTTGGACCTCTCTTTGTTGCCTTACGGTATTACGGTCATGTCCCGCGAATGTGGGGATACACTTAGCAAAGACCATTCGATTAAATCATCATGTCCCTATAAAATAAATCATGGTCCCTCGGATGTTGCCTTCGGATATATGATTTTGTCCCTCGATGTCCCGTCGTTGTAGCCTACGGTTAAATGATGATCGTCCCTTCGAATGCTAAGGTATCCTTACGAATGTTGCCTTCAATGACCAAACGATGACCCTAGGATGTCCCTTTACATCCAAAGGGATAAGACTACTTACTTCTCAATAGTAAGGACAGTTTTACCCTCATAAGGATAGGAAATGCCCATAAAGACCTTGGGTGGGTATAACTCTTAATTGCTGACTCACAACCTAAAGCATTTTTCATACATCGCATTTTGCAAATACTAGAAAATCACCACTTGGTATACATTCGCACTAGAATCATTGCCAAGTTATATTTTTCTAAACCGCTTTCAAAATTAAACGAGATAAATACTTTGTATACATTCGTACAAGAATCATTACAAAGTCAAACTCTCTTTTCAAAACATTTTTTAAGCAATTCACAACCACTTTTTTCAGACAAACATAAGTGATCAAGCAATTAAGAGCCCATGGATAACCATGGATACAAAGGGTGCTAACACCTTCCCTTTGTATAATGTACCTCCCGAACCCAAAATCTAATTAAGGTCTTTCCTGTTCTTTTCCACCTTTCCTTATTGGATAAAAGAAAAGTCGGTGGCGACTCTTGCTATCCGCGACATTTGCTTTCCAAAGCAAAACACACATAAAGTCAGTTCACCGTATGACAATGCCCTAAGGCACAAAAATGAGTTTGATGAGTTGTGTTGTTTTTACCTTGAATAAGGGTTTTATGAAAGAATGTTTGTGATTATATTGTACTAAAGTCTATGGGCGGAGGTGATTATTCTAGACAACAAGCCAAGCGTCTTGCGTCTAAAATAATTAGAGTAAGGGTATGAATGATCCATTCTCACTCATTCTCCACCACTTAAGGCTCGTGGCGCACAATAATAATCGTAATTATTAAGTGTTTTGAATTTGATTACGAAAATGCCATTTGACGTTGAATCAAGGGTTTATTTTATTTTGATTATGAAATTTGGCTTATGCAACATGAATGCAAAGTAACCAACAAGAAATTAAAGAGTCTCATTGTAAGGTAGCCCAAGAGAAAGCCTTTTGTGTGCAAAAGTGACCTAAACTAAACAAAGGACAATGGTCTTACAAACATGTCCCCCTAAGGTGGTGCCATGATGCCATTCTTACAACATGTATGTAAGTTACGGATGAAAATCCAAGTGTTTACAAAGTATCACAAAGAGTAAAGGAAGACTTCCAAGCAAAGGTCCTAAGATGAAATCCTCTAAGTCCAAGTTGATTAAGAGTAGAGTGAATATTTTTGGTCTTACCATTTTATTATGTTTTTGTTATTTTTAATGTATGATGATAATAAAATAAATAACAAGTAAATAAACATGCATGATGAGTTTGTACAATGATGATGATAATGAGTACTTGAATGTAAATTACAAGGTAATGACATAAAAGTAAATCACAAGATAAAGAGTGACAATATCACAATAATAATGGTTAGTGACAATAAAATAAATTGCAAGGAATTAAAGTGCAATAATATAAATGTTAGTAGTTAGTAGTTAGTGGTTAGTGGTTAGTAGAATAACAATAAGCAAATAGAATAACAAGTTAATGTAAAGAAAATGGTTTCATCTATGTATCAAATGACCCAAATATGGTTGAAATAAAGGCAATTTATCAATGCCTCAAAGTATCATGAATGATCTATTGATCAACCATTAATAGGTTTGAAGTATTAAAGATTTAATCAACTCTAAACAATCATGGTCATGATCTAATAGAACTCATCAACAACATAAATGTAACAACAAGTCAACAATAAATATTAAATGATAACAAGAAACAAGGTTTGATTGAAAATGGTGGATAAAAAGTAGTAAGAGCAAAAAATCCCCAAAAGGGTGTAAATCCAACAAAAACCACTTGTCTCAAAGTTGACTCAAATATCTCTCAAAACACAACCCAAGAGTAAAAATCCATTTTCAAACACAAAACAAAACCAAAAGTATCAAGGAATTTGAGTCCAAAATATTACTAAGATTGTGGTGTCAAAACTAGGTTGTTGTTGTGTTTGGGTTTGAGAATGAAGCAAAAAGCTTGGAAAAGGGTGGTTATGGTTGTTGTGGTAGAAAAATGGAAGGGAAGAAAGTTGTATGTTTATGTGGTGGTGGTGAATGATTATGTAAGTGAAGGTTACAAGTTTGTTACTGTTTTTGTGTGGAGATGGTGGATTTTTTACATGGTGGTTGGGTGGTTCTAAGAAGAAAAGAGGGTTTGGGTGAGTTAGGGTTTAGGTTGAAAAGAGGGAGCTTGAATGTGAATTGAACAAAGGTTTTGTGGCTTTCAAGCTTGAAAAATGAGTGGGATAATGCTCTATTTATATAGGAAGCAAAGGGGTTAAAAGGGGTGAAAGAAAATTACTTTGTGGTGAAAAAGTAGAGTTACTACTGCTGTCTGCACAGGTGTAATCGATTACCATGATTGGGGTAATCGATTACACAGTCCAAAATGGCCAAAAAATCAATTTTTTGTCTGGGTAATCGATTACCATGATTAGGGTAATCGATTACCCAATCCATTTTTTTTTTGTATTTTTTTTTAGAACTTTAACGGGATAACCCCATTTTTTTCGGGTATAAACATCATGCCTTGAGTCAGTGTAATATGTATTTGGTTATGAAAGTTCAATGAAATGATGATGAAATAATGAAAGCATGCATGTGCAGTAGGGCCATGGATCAGATGAAAGTTGTATCGGGGTAGGGTGAATTTTGGGGTATGATAGCTGCCCCTATTTAATCTTCTCGAACCTAAATGTTTAGATAACAACGGCTTTCACATATCCAAGGTAAGAGATGATTAAATAAATAAAAATATCCAAAAATTCACCCTATTGGGAATGAAATGAATGTGATATGAAGTGATGGGTATTTATGAAGGTTGTTCATGGGATGGAAAATAAATTTGATATGAAATCATCTGTTGAGGATAGTTTATGGTATTATGTGGGGAGGACATAAGTTAGTTGTATAGTGGTTATGTCATGATGTGTATGATATGCAATGCATGTTATGGTGTATAACATAAGTATCTCTTCAAATGGAAAATAAAGAGAAAAGCTTCATGACAAAAGGTCAAGAAGAAAGATGAGAGGGAATATGACTTCGTTGGGGATAAGTTTCTTATGTAAAGGATAGTGAAAATCCCTAGCAACGGCTGGGAAGATTTTAGTTAAGTGACGCTTCCTAGAAACAACTGGAATACTTGAAATCTAAAGGTGTAGATCCCTAGCAACGACTAAGGAGGTTTCAGTTCAGTGACGCTTCCTAGCAATAGCTGGAATACCTGAAATCTAAAGGTGTAGACCCCTAGCAACGACTAGGGAGGCTTTAGTTCAGTGACGCTTCCTAACAATGGTTGGAATACCTGAAATCTAAAGATACATATCCCTAGTAATGACTAGGGAGGTTTTAGTTCAGTGACGCTTCATAGCAATGGCTGGAATACCTGAAATCTAAAGATATAAATCCCTAACAACGGTTGGGGAGATTTTGAATTTTGAAAGTGTCAATCCCTAGAAACGGATTGGAAGGTTGGATTTTGAAAATGTAAATCCCAAGCAACGGTTGGGAAGGTTTGAATTTTGAAATTGTCAATCCCTAGCAACGGCTGGGAAGGTTTGAATTTTGAAATTTTCAATACCTAGCAATGGCTGGGAAGGTTTGAATTTTAAAAGTGTCAATCCCTAGAAATGCCTGGAAAGGTTTGAATTTGAAAGTGTCAATTCCTAGCAACGGCTAGGAAGGTTTGATTTTTGAAAGTGTCAATCCCTAGCAATGGCTGAGAAGGTTTGAATTTGCAAGTGTGCAAAAGGTACATGTGTGTTTGCAAAAGGCAGGTGAATAGGTATGGTGGTTATCATACACAAGGTAGAGGAAAATTTATAGTAGGCACGAAAAACTCATTATATCCCTCAGGCATAACAGCGAGGATGAAATTTTCGAAATATGGCTACCACTCGGGACTTGCCAAACCTACATCAGGTGTTTTAAGACAGACAATAAGAGAATAGGTCAATCGTCCAATCTCTCATTTTTGCTTAACATGCAAAGTTGATAAAGGTAAACTCTCTCGTGCAAAAGGCAACAAGGAGGCTTGCAAAAAGGCAAAACAGGGTTTTCCCTTGCAAAAAGCATAGAGGTCTCGCAAAAGGCAAGGTACTGAAAAAGGGCCAACAATATTTGCAAAAGGCAAATAAAAAGAGATATTTTGGGGAAACCTGTTGGGGAAACCTGTTGGGGTTGTTCACGGGGATCCTTGCACTTTCAAGAAAGGCTTGAATCCAACTTATACTAAACATACCTACCCCAATATGAAAAGTATCTTATGATGCAATGTTATGTATGTAAAATGTCGATGTATGCAGAAAGTCGATGTATGTTCGGGCTGTTGGGGTATGCAAATGCATGGTCTATGGATTGTGCCAAGTATGGTTGAGCTTTAGTGGAACTTTCCGTTTCGGAGAGAAAATTATGCATGAAGTGATGCATGCAATGCATGTGGGACTGCAACTGGGTATTTGGATGTTTGTAGGGATTTATTTTTGTTTCCGATGAGAGATTGTTGGCAAATATCATCATCAAAGGGTTGATGAAAAATGGTTTGGAACATCGTCATCATAGGGTTAATGGAAAAGGGTATCCTCATCAAAGGATTGATGGAAAAGGGTGTCGTCATCAAAGGTTTGATGGAAAAGGGTGTCGTCATCAAAGGGTTGATGGAAAAGTAAATGTCATCGTCAAAGGGTTGACGGAAAAGATTGCCATCATCAGAGGGCTGATAGAAAAGACTATGTCATCGTCAAAGAGTTTATGGAAAGAAGTAAAGGATGACATCACCAAAGGGTTGGTGTGAGGGATCATCACCAGAGGGCTGATGGAAAGGTAAGTGTCATCATCAAAGGGTTGACGGAAAAGACTATGTCATCGTCAAAGAGTTGACGGAAAGAAGTAAAGGATGGCATCACCAAAGGGTTGGTGGGAAGGATCATCATCAGAGGGTTGATGGAAAGGTAAATGTCATCGTCAAAGGGTTGACGGAAAGGTAATTTTTCATCGTCAAAGGATTGACGGAAAAGACTATGTCATCGTCAAAGAGTTGATGAAAACAAGTAAAGGATGGCATCACCAATGGGTTGGTGGGAAGGATCATCATCAGAGGGCTGATGGAAAGGTAAATGTCATCGTCAAAGGGTTGACAGAAAAGTAATTTGTCATCGTCAAAGGGTTGACGGAAAATATTGTGTCATCGTCAAAGAGTTGACGGAAAGAAGTAAAGGATCGCATCACCAAAGGGTTGGTGGGAAGGATCATCATCAGAGGGCTGATGGAAAGGTAAATGTCATCGTCAAAGGGTTGACGGAAAGGTAATTTGTCATCGTCAAAGGGTTGACGGAAAAGACTATGTCATCGTTAAAGAGTTGACGGAAAGAAGTAAAGGATGGCATCACCAAAGGGTTGGTGGGAAGGATCATCATCAGAGGGTTGATGGAAAGGTAAATGTCATCGTCAAAGGGTTGACGGAAAGGTAATTTGTCATCGTTCAAGGGTTGACGGAAAATATTGTGTCATCGTCAAAGAGTTGACGGAAAGAAGTAAAGGATGGCATCACCAAAGGGTTGGTGGGAAGGATCATCATCAGAGGGCTGATGGAAAGGTAAATGTCATCGTCAAAGGGTTGACGGAAAGAGACTTCACTATGAAGTGGCATCATCAAAGGGTTTGACGGAAGGAAACTGTTGTAAAATGTCGTCATCAGAGTGTTGATGGAAAAAGTTTGTCATCGTCAAAGGGTTGATGGAAAGAACTAAGGTAGGTTATGTCCTCATCAAAGGGTTGATAGGAAGGATTTATTATGTTATGTATGCATATGGTGCATGTTAAATGAGAATTTCTCATTTTTATGAGAGAGATTTTTGATATGCAACTTCCTTATTTTGAAAGAAGTCATTTGTGTTTATTGTACGCAGTGCATGTGGTAATGAAAGATGAATATTGATTGTCTTCGGGTTGATCTCCCTTTTGAGAGGTGAGACTTTCTGGGTACCAATGTCAATTGGATTTGAGTTTATGAAGATGCCAGCGAAGTGGGATTTTATTTCTAGTGATGGCTAATATGGAGTGGGCTTTCGGTTTTGGAGATGCCAATAGCGATTGGGCTTTATGGTTAATGATAGAGATTTATTTTGGGAGGTGCCAATAACTATTGGGCTTTATAGAGATTTGTTTTGGGAGGTGCCAATAACGATTGGGTTTTTGGATGATGATTGGATTTTTGGGTTTCCAAGTAGGCTTTAATTTTGGAAGGTGTCAAGTGAGGCTTGGCTTCATTATTCTTTATCAGGAAAGGCTTCATGTTATGCATGATGCATGATATGTGTGAGTGAAGCGACAGGGTTGGTGTATAGTGACTGATGCAATGGTTTTGGATAATTCAACAAATGTTCTTGAGGTGGGTCAAGAATGGTTGAAACTGGGAAATATTTTTGCTTGGCTTCAAGGCTCATTGTTGACAAGTTATGGGATGATATGTTTAACATAACTTCCCGACATTTGCTTTGAACCTGGCTGGCATAGTGAGCTTGGTCTGGATATTCTGATGCCCCACGCTTGATCTGAGCAAGAAAATCCAAAATATAAGGAAATGCTTCCTCTCCATGGCCAGTCTTGCCCTAATCTGTTAGGTATCTACATGGATTGTCCCAGTTAAAAGTTATGAAGCAAACCATGGGTAGAGTAATCTTGATCTGATATGCCCCAACATCTTGGGTCTGCCTACCCCGATTCATCCATCTCTTTGAGTGTTTTGACTTTCTCATGCTTTTGAGGTGGTCTTCCTTGGTATGAAACCTTGAATGGATTTTGCCCCTGACTTCTCGACATTTGAGGGAATGCCCCTGGCCAACTGCCTTTGCCTAATCTCGACGTGGTTGTCTCAGACTGACTGAATCTTGAAGTGGCTTGCTCAACGGAGTTATCAGATGCCTTTCTCCCTTGTGAGATTAATCTAAGAGGATGGCCTTTACTCATCGGAGTCCTTAGGAAATTTGCCTCTTTTGGGTGACAAAAACTTCTCAAGTCATGTTCATTGTGAAAACGCTCTTGATGTCAATGCTTGTTCACAAGTAAAACTATTTATGCTAATGTTATGTTTATGTCAGTTTTAGAAATCCAAGTATGTCCACTGAAAAAATGACATAAAGTGAATGGATCACTAGTTACAAAAGTCATACTGATATTTAGCAAAACAAATAGGAGTCAGTTTCGACATAAGCTCTAACACAATATGCTTTCGAAATGGACCTTGCTTCAATTAGGTCTTTTGAGGGTTGTATCGTGGGATGGTTCACGGGTTGAGAAACAAAGGATTTATCGCTCAAAAATTTATTTAGCCCGCCCATTCTTCTTGATACCCTTCAATCCTACGTTCAACTACTTTGACACAGACGTTCGTCCCTTAGAATGATGGGAGTGGTAGTAAGAGGACCCACAAGGTTTTGGGAGTGACAGTCACTTGCCTTCCTATTTTTGTGTTTGCAATCACACAACTTTGTTCTTGCTGAGGATTTTGTTTTCGATTCCCCTTCTGTTTTTTTTTTTGTTTTTTAACTTCCCTAATTTTTCCTGGACCGATTTGTTTTGCTTACAGTCCAACGGGATACCCTAATTTTTGCCTAAGCCACTTGCTTTCAAGTTTCGACTTAGCGGGATTCTTCTCTCTCTTTTTTTTGGAACAAATCGTGTGACATTTGTTTATTTGGTTTGAAAGGATTTGGGGTTGTCTCACTTTTTTTGTTGGTGAGGGACAACCACTGGATTTGCGATTTCGACCTCTCGTGAGGGAAATGATGTGGTTGTCCTTTAGACAAGACACTCCCTAGAATATAGTTGATTCTCAAATGGGACACTCCCTACTTTGTATTTTAGGAATTGAACGCGTGGTCAAATTAGCTGAAGACTACCCTGCCCCGGGTTTAAGATGTGAGGGTTTCTCTACTTGGAAGAAAACTCCTACTTCTAGGCTCAAAGGGGTTGACTAGGGACTATCATCCTTATACCTCCAGTGTTTGGGGATTTGAAGCAATGCCTTACATCATCAGCAAGGTGTTTATTCAAAAGCATACATGCTATGAGCTATTGTACCTTATATTCATCATTCTCCTTCTAAGTTTCGTTTTTAAACAAAAGTAAGATAAGAGGGAACACGATTGGATTGACTTAAAACATGCATATTCATTTCATTTTTGCAAAAATATGTTTTTAAGAGTGAATATTACAATGACAATCAAGAAAGTTACACATGAAAACAAATGAATGATAACATAGTTGATGATGTGATTAGCCTTGTTTCAACCGTAGACATGTGTCATCATGCTTGTAGAAACTTATGTATGATAGTCCCCAAGGAGGCTCTTATTCAGATTCTTGTTCCTCATCCATTGGCACTGGTTGTGGCATTACAGAAGTGCCTTCATGTGGCAGCATGAGGTTGCTCAGTATATCCAGGCCGTTTGGTGTGAGCGCGATAGCCTTTGAATCAATAAGTTCCTGGACCTTGTATTTGAAAGCCTTACAACTCTCGATCGAGTGTCCGGGTGCTCCTGAGTGGAACTCACACCTAGCATTCATGTCGTAGTTCAAGGGAAGATGTGTTGGAGGAGGCTCTAGTACCCTTAACTGCACCAATGATCTGTTGAGAAGAAGCGGTAGAATTCGACCATATGACATGGGAACTGGGTCGAACTGTTTCTCTGGCCTCTTTGATTTTTTCTGGCCTCGTTGAGCATAAGAGTTTTTCCTTCCACTTGAGTACCAATTCTGATTCTGCATTTGGTTCCCCAGAGCTAGCTAAGGAACGAACACTGGTTGTTGCTTAAGAAACCTCAACAACTCGGGTTGGGGACGATATCCCTGAGGCAACTCATGATGTAAGGTGGAGCCGGACAGAGGCATAGGGGAGACCATTTCCATCCTAGAGGTTGGTGTGGGATTTCCTTCCTTTTTCAACAGTGTTTGCAAGATTTGCATAACCAAGCTCATATGAGTCTTTAGTTGGCTAATCTCTTCCTTCAATGCAGCTTGGCCTTGTTGGAGTTCTTCCACAGTGGCTTGAGACATGCTTCTAGTTTTAAGCGTACGTCGAGAAATTAGCTAGCGGGGTAGAAACAGAAGTTGGTATAAGGTTTTGCTTATGAGATGCAAATGATGCATGAATGTGATGTTTAGTTATGAATGAATGGGTGAGAAGATTTCCACAGGTTTTTAGGCATGGGTTCATGGTTTTGGACCATCGTAATGAAGCATGGAGTTAATAATGACTGCTTAGTAAACCAAGGTTCTCGCTTTGTGTGATCTAAGGCTTTTGGAAAATTGGGTGTAAGACACTGCCCCTAGAGTCATGGACTTCCTTGACTGTCAGCCGCTTATGTCAATTTACTTGCCAGGCGACTGCTCCATCAAAGTCACCTACTCTAAGTGAGATCTTCGTATCGACCCTTACGAGGAAGGCACCTCGGTGGCCTATACTACGCGACCATCGGTCTAAGCTAGCCATAATTTTAAAGGTTCTAAAAGGGGTCTTAGGGTCATTGACTCTAGTAAAAGAAAAGATGCTTACACCGAAAGCACGACAGTCATCAATCCCCTTAAGAGAATCTACCACTAAGTGAGGTTCTCGTACGACCCTAACGAGGAAGGCACCTCGCGGATCAATACTACTCAACCTCTCATATCTCAAGCAAACTCTCAGACTCGGGTGGGGAGTCCTTCACACAAGGTTTTTTCCTTTGCAATCATTATTGCTTCCAAAAATTCTTTGTCACAGAGTCAGGGTTTCAGACCAACAGACAAACAAAGAAAATATGCACAGGTTAGCAAAGAAAGCAATATATATAGAAAAAATAGATAACGGATAAATCTCCACGCACGCAAAAGAGGAACAACCCAAACTAGGATAAACTTGCTTAGGCAAAATCGTCTCCCCAGCAGAGTCGCCAGCTGTCGCTACCGGGATTTCACAATAACGAAACCGGGACTAAAGAGATGTCAAAGAGAGGCAAAGTCAGAAGAGTCGCCACCAAATTTTATTTAGTTTACCTCTATCGGAGAGGAGAGGGGAAATAGTCGATAAAACCCTCGTAAAAGAGACGCGCACGGGAAGCGCTAAAAGAGAATAAGGAACCGATCTCGCAACCGAGATTTGGGTTCGGAAGTCGGTTACGTAAGGGGAAGGTATTAGCACCCCTTGCGTCCATTGTACTCCGTGAGAACCATTTGGGTTGTCTTACATACATGGGATTTATCTATTATTGTTTTATTTTCAAAAGAATGTGTGAAAAGAAGGGGGTGTTTTTGTTATTATAGTGCTCGTCAAGAATTGGGGCCCTTGTGCCTACGTATCACTCATTCGGGGATGAGGAATCAGAGCTCCGTAGTTCGGAGTAAAAAATGTTTGCCTGTTGGTTGATTTTACCTTTGAAAAAAGGGTTTTCGGGATGATGCCCTAAGGCACAAAAATGAGTTTGATGAGTTGTGTTGTTTTTACCTTGAATAAGGGTTTTATGAAAGAATGTTTGTGATTATATTGTACTAAAGTCTATGGGCGGAGGTGATTATTCTAGACAACAAGCCAATCGTCTTGCGTCCAAAATAATCAGAGTAAGGGTAGGAATGCTCAATTCTCACTCATTCTCCACCACTTAAGGCTCGTGGCGCACAATAATAATTGTAATTATTAAGTGTTTTGAATTTGATTAAGAAAATGCCACTTGACGTTGAATCAAGGGTTTATTTTATTTTGTTTATGAAATTTGGCTTATGCAACATGAATGCAAAGTAACCAACAAGAAATTAAAGAGTCTCATTGTAAGGTAGCCCAAGAGAAAGTCTTTTGTGTGCAAAAGTGACCTAAGTTAAACAAAGGACAATGATCTTACAGACATGTCCCTCTAAGGTGGTGCCATGATGCCATTCTTACAACATGCATGTAAGTTACAGATGAAAATCCAAGTGTTTACAAAGTATCACAAAGAGTAAAGGAAGACTTCCAAGCAAAGGTCCTAAGATGAAATCCTCTAAGTCCAAGTTGATTAAGAGTGGAGTGAATATTTTTGGTCTTACCATTTTATTATGTTTTTGTTATTTTTAATGTATGATGACAATAAAATAAATAACAAGTAAATAAACATGCATGATGAGTTTGTACAATGATGATGATAATGAGTACTTGAATGTAAATTACAAGGTAATGACATAAAAGTAAATCACAAGATAAAAAGTGACAATATCACAATAATAATGGTTAGTGACAATAAAATAAATTGCAAGGAATTAAAGTGCAATAATATAAATGTTAGTAGTTAGTGGTTAGTGGTTAGTAGAATAACAATGAGCAAATAGAATAATAAGTTAATGTAAAGAAAATGGTTTCATCTATGTATCAAATGACCCAAATATGGTTGAAATAGAGGCAATCTATCAATGCCTCAAAGTATCATGAATGATCTATTGATCAACCATTAATAGGTTTGAAGTATTGAAGATTTAATCAACTCTAAACAACCATGGTCATTATCTAATAGAACTCATCAACCACATAAATGTAACAACAAGTCAACAATAAATATTAAATGATAACAAGAAACAAGGTTTGATTGAAAATGGTGGATAAAAAGTAGTAAGAGCAAAAAATCCCCAAAAGGGTGTAAACCCAACAAAAACCACTTGTCTCAAAGTTGACTCAAATATCTCTCAAAACACAACCCAAGAGTAAAAATTCATTTTCAAACACAAAACAAAACCAAAAATATAAAGGAGTTTGAGTCCAAAATATTACCAAGATTGTGGTGTCAAAACTAGGTTGTTGTTGTGTTTGGGTTTGAGAATGAAGCAAAAAGCTTGGAAGAGGGTGGCTATGGTTGTTGTGGTAGAAAAATGGAAGGGAAGAAAGTTGTATGTTTATGTGGTGGTGGTGAATGATTATGTAAGTGAAGGTTACAAGTTTTCTACTGTTTTTGTGTGGAGATGGTGGATTTTTTACATGGTGGTTGGGTGGTTCTAAGAAGAAAATAGGGTTTGGGTGAGTTAGGGTTTAGGTTAAAAAGAGGGAGCTTGAATGTGATCTAGACAGAGGTTTTGTGGCTTTCAAGCTTGAAAAATGAGTGGGGATAGTGCTCTATTTATAGAGGAAGCAAAGGGGTTGAAAGGGGTGAAAGAAAATTATTTTGTGGTGAAAAAATAGAGTTACTACTGCTGTCTATGCAGGTGTAATCGATTACCATGATCAGGGTAATCGATTACACAATCCAAAATGGCCAAAAAAACAATCTTTTGTCTGTGTAATCGATTACCATGATTAGGCTAATCGATTACACAGTCCAAAATGGCCAAAAAATCAATTTTTTATTTAGGTAATCGATTACCATGATTAGGGTAATCGATTACCCAGTCCATTTTTTTTAGAACTTTAACCGAATAACCCCATTTTTTCCGGGTATAAACACCATGCCTTGAGTCCGTGTAATATGTATTTGATTATGAAAGTTCAATGAAATGATGATGAAATAATGAAAGCATGCATGTGCAGTAGGGCCATGGATCAGATGAAAGTTGTATCGGGGTAGGGTGAATTTTGGGGTATGACAATCCTGAAACCATATTTCTTCTCTTCAAATATCTGATGTCTTTGAAATTGAGATGACCAAGTCTGTAATGTCATATCCATTCATCTATGTTGGTTGCTGTTGCAAGGCACTTATGCTCCATCACATTTAGTTCAATCTTGAAGGTTCTATTCTAAGACATTGGAGCCTTCAAGATCAACCTTCCATTTGAGTCGATAACTCTCATCATCTTGTCTTCGATCAACACCTTGTATTTCTTTTCGACCAACTGCCCTATGCTAAGTAAATTACTCTTCATTCCTGGTATGTACAACACATTTGAAATTATTGACCTCTTGCCATCTTTCCTCATAATCAGAACATCACCAACACCTTCAGCTGCTAGAGTGTTGTCATTTGCAAATTTCACCATGTTCTTCATTGAGGGCTTTATGTTGACAAACCAATCTTTTCTTCCAGACATGTGTGATGAGCATTTCGAGTCCAAGTACCACTGGTCCTTGAATCTCTCTTCTTCTCTTGTTGTAACCATCAACAACGTCTCTTCTTCTTCATGTTTTGCCAACTTTGCATAAGTTTCTTGATTCTTCTGCTTTTCTGAACAATCGCTAGAATAGTGACCATACCTTTGACAATTGTAACACTAAATGTGACTCATGTTTGGCTTTTGACCACCACTTATTCCTCTACTTGCAACACCACCTCTTTGGTTGCCTTAGTTGCAAGGTTTTCTCTGATTCGTCCAATTTCCTTCTTGCTGATTTCGACCAGTTGAATTGTTGTAGCCTCCTCTGCCTTTATTGCCATTCCAGCTTCCTTTTCCTTTTCTTTATTTTGCTGACTGAGCCTGCAAAGCCATATCACTCTTCGACTTTCCTGCAGCTCTTTCATCCATTATTTGTTCATGAGATTCAAGCGTCCCTTGGAGCTCTTCCTTTGTTAATTTTGAGAAATCTTTCGACTCTTTAATGGCTACTACCACGTGGTCGAACTTTGAAGCCAACAACCTTAAGATCTTTCCAACAACATATCTTGATGTCAACACTTCTCCATATACCTTGATTTGATTCACCAGTTTTGTAACCTTGGTGAAGAAATCATTTATGCTTTCATTGTCTTCCATCTGAAGCAATGCATACGTTCTTTTGTGAGTTTGTAACCTCACCTCTTTCAGCTTCTCCACGCCTCCAAATGATTTCTCCAGAATTTACCATGCTTCTTTCACAGATTCTACATCACTAACCTTTTCAAAGTTATCTGTGTCAATACATTGATGGATTATAAAGAGAGCTTTATAATCTTTCTTCTTCAATTCTTTATGTGCAGCCTTTTCTTAATCTATCGCGGCTTCTGCAAGCATTGCTACTCCTTTCTTCATAAGATCTCAAAGATCTTGATAACATAATACAACCTTTATCTTCTTGCACCAATTCTCATAATTGTTGTTCTTGAGAATCGAAAGATTTGCTGGAAAATGCTCGTTTGGATGATTCGTTGCCATGGTGATTTTCTTCCCACGAATCGATTAAACTATAGCTCTTGATACCAGATGTTGGAAATCCCCTAAAACCTATGGAGAATTTCAATCAATCTTGATGAACAAGATTGCTATTATCCACACAATAGCAATGAAAAGAAAGGAACAATGGAGAAAGAAAGAGTGTATAGAACGATGAAGGAGAAGAAGATATAAATTCTGCAGAGTTTCTCTCTGCCCACAAACTGTGGAAAATTTCTTATTCACTTTGCAACTGCAAAATACTATGAATTACAAGTGTTGTGAATACTTTATTCACATCTATTACAAAATAAAGGTTACTCCCTCTATTTATAGATTTAGGTTAACTTGGACCTCAAGTCAAAACCCAAAACTATAAAAAGCCCAAAATAGCTAACACTACTTAACACACTAGGTGGTTTGACACTTCTTTGCTATGTCGAGTAACCTGCTTCGACACAAGGAATTACAATTCAACAAATCTAACTAGAGTATTTAAAAATGAAATAGTTCTTCAAGTCTTTAAACAAGGATGCATTCAAATAGGTCACGACTTTATTTTAATTTAGGGTATTAACAATTATATATAGAAGTGTCACCCAATTTTATCTCTTATTCAATCAATTGACGCATACATTGTGACATTTGCGTCATTTGTATATCATAACATTCATTTCTATTATCATAATGTTTTAAAAAATTGTTTGAAATAAATTTTTGGTTATACTGACAGACCGATTGAATCAATTTTCGAATGTACGGCAAATTAAGGGGTGAAAAAATTTAAGATTGAGCTTGCAAACGTTGATTTTATTAACATATGATTCGCGTAGTTTAACATAGCATGCTCGTTTTATTTTTTCGACTCTTTTTATGGAGGTATGTTGATTAGTTCGAGCCTTTTCAATCAGACATTTTTTACTTCAAAATTTGATCAAAATTTGTCTGTTTCTAGAAGTTTATTTCACGCTGATTATTTTTGTGCATTCATTTTATTTTTACTGACACTTTTGTGTCTGATATTTATTTATTTTTATCCCCTTTATTTTTATTTATTTTTATCAAATTGGTCAGAAAAACTAAGTAGAATTATCTACATCTCCATTTTATTTTAATTGTCTTTATATAAAAATATGTGAATTTTAGTTGTTTTAATTGATTTAGATATTTTAAAGCATCTAGAAGGGGTATTGTGGAGATTTTAAAGTTGTTTAACAATTTGTGTTTCTTCGTTTTCATCCTGGCCATCGAATCTAAATAATTGAAGGTTCACATTTGTTATCTACGTGTCTACCATTTAACCAATCAAAAGAAGAAAAAGAAAAAGATTGGTTGAAAAATATCTCTCAACTCTCCTCTTATAGCTGGACACGCGTCCATCTCTATCTCACCAAGGAAGAGAAAAAATTGTTTTTATGGTCTTAGGAATATCCAAACATGGCCTTAAGAAAAGAGTATTCAATGTTCCCTCTAATCAAAAGGCTCCACACGGCCAGCTCATTATTGGTTGGAGTGAAATTTCAAAATCAAATTATCTCTCTCCACTAGCAAACAAACGTGTGGCCACATGCTAAAAATGCTGAAAAACAAAATATCACTCCTTACACACACCATGTGGCAGAGAGAGTAAAAGAAAAACAGAAGAAACAAAAAAGGGAAGTGTAAATAAGAAGTTTGGAAATAAGGTCAAAATTGAAGAAACATAGGTTATGACATCCCCTATTTTTCGGATCTTGGAGTTAAAAAAAAGGAAAAAAGTTGAGCATTATTCATTTTTTTCAAAACTCGTTTTCCACTTGCTCTATAAACTTTTCTTCTTCTTCTATTTCTTCTATTCCTCTCAAAAAAATTCCATTACAACTCACACATCCACTACACATTTCTCACCCATCTTAACTGACCACTAAAAACCACCATTAATACTCCTTGCAGCTTCACCAATCATAATAGTGTTTACCACACTTCTTCCAACCAAAACAAAAAACCACTGAAACACACGCTTCTCAACCTTTATCTTCACACATCTCTCAATCTTCAAACTTCAATAGTAGATGCGACCACCACCTATTGTTTAAAATCTTACAACTTCACATCTCATTCGTTCGCCTATCTCACTAACAAACTAAGCTCATATAACCATTATCTTGAAGGAGAATAACGATCCAAAACGCAACGGAAATTAAAATGTTTCTCCTTTAGTGATCCTTACGAATGGGCATGATCAGTGATAGAATCGTTACCTCTTGTGGCGATTAAAACCTTTGATGCATATCTAAGGAGTGATCATGAACGTTGAATGGTGACAACGCCTCTACTCAGTCCACACGAATGGATTCCTTCAATCTCAGTGCTAGCTGCTACGAATGAAGGCTTTGAGTGTGAGAGAGAGAAACAAAATTTCAATTGCACAAATGCTTCTGCACAAGGGTTCTATTTATAGAACCATTTGTGTGGGCTGCAAGCTAAAAAGCTCACTTAAGTGTATGCGGCATATATCTTATGATATGCCAAAATCACTTAAGTGCATGATACCTTGCCATATTTCGTATTCTACTTAAGTACAATGTATCTTACGATGTTCTACAATTTACTTAAGTGCATCGTACCTTACGGTGTTCCTTATTTACTTTATCTCTTATAAATATGTCCTTTTGTGTGTGACCCTGTAGGTTTTCGCGACATTAGCAATTATATTAAATCACATATTTAACATGATAAATAGTGAGTGGTATCTAGCAACACATCACTGCTACCCAAGACACGAAAATGTCATGTGATCTGACAAATCCTTTTGTGATAATACTTATTTGTATAATTACCCTTTTGCCCTTATGTCTATATTGAACACAAGGCATAAACTGTGTCATCCTTGTCCAGTTCAATAATGGGGCCTTAGACATTTATCATGTTACGTAGGATGGACAAATTCCATCTAGGTCACTCATGTCCCTCAGCATGGTTCGTGGAGTACCCATCAACTATCTTTATGGTCATCCAGTTACAGACAACGTTTGATCAGCAATAAGGCACTTGACTCTACATCTAGGGTCCATAGTGGTTTCAGGTCGTAGGGTGGTATACACCACTATCACCATGAGAATAACTTATACTTTACATAACATTCTATATAGTATTCTCATAGCGGATCAATCCAGTATAAATATTACTCTTAATATCCAAACGATGCCCTGTTTGAAGCGTTTGAAAGATAAAGCTCAGAGATATAACATGACAGTGATAGGTGAATTGTTTGAGTATTATTATTATTACTACTACTATACGGGTGAAGTTTTTGTTCATATGTTCGGTTAATGTATTGTTAACATATCATGACGATTTTGGTCATAACTTTCATCTTGTAAGTTTGATTTAGATGTCGTTTAAAGCATTGGAAAGCTAACACGCAGAAGTACACAATAATAGTGAGAGTTAGGATGATTAAATTAATATTATATGTGTATTGTTGTTGTGGTTTTCATGATGATATTATGAACCGTTTAGCGAAACATTGAGTTTCCGTTGTTGATGAATTGTTGTGGTGAATTGCTAATATATTGCATAATGTTTTCTTGTAGTGTTTTGATGACATGTTGAGTTGATATTCCTGATTTAGGTGTGAAGCTATCTCGTTGACGTTGTACAGGAAATTATGTGGTTCGATGTGATAGCGTTTGTGTTTTTACAATTTTTGTGATAATGTTGATGTGACTATGGGATGAATTGTTATACTTATAATGATAACATGTTGAGTTGAGATGTATAGTTTTGGTGTGGAAACTACCATGTGGTTGTTGTACAAGAATGGTATGGTTCTATGTGATACCATTATTTTTTAATAAATTGTGATGATGGTGTATTCATTCATTCATGCATCATGAATTGTTGTTGTTGTTGTGAAATAGGCGATTATAGGTTTCGATGTTGGTAACTGGTAATTGTCCCAAGCTTGATGTTGAGGCTTGGAGCTCGGTGTGGGGATTATGGGTTCATATTTGATTGGAATCCGATTCATAATTGGAACCATTGTTAAGATCGGTACTATAACACCCTTCTAAAATACCCCAAATATTTAATTAAAACAATTAATATATACATCAGAGTAAAGGTGCAATTAAGGGTGTCACACAAATTCTTCACATTTTTCACTATAATATTTAGTCATGCTCATTATTTAATTCAAAACATAAAGCATTGCACAATACGCAGCGGATAGAGATCAAATCGATCATTCAAAACATGTAGCATATTACATGTAAACTGGTTCACAACCAACAATAAACATTTAAAACATCCCATCCCGATGTTACATCTACCAGAGCATGACCCACGAAGGAACTACACTAGACTCCAAGCACTAGCTCCTACTCAATCACTGCTCGTTACCTGAAAAACAGTTGTAAGGGTGAGTTCCTCAATCGATATAATAAGCATTATAAAATATCATGTAATGCTAAGTAAATAACACATTAATCACCCTAATCATATCACACATTCAGTAACGGCACATCAACTCAAATATCATACTCAATACCAACGCAATTCATACTCATACTCAATGCCAACACAAACACACGTATAATATTGGAATACATCCATTCATATTATACGCCATACATACATTATGCAATAAGACTCCATGCATGCGGTACCGACTATTCGTGAACATATAGTTCAACCTCACCGACCAAATCCAGGTACGGCTACCAAGCTCACTAGTCCCACTCATTTGAGACCTAGTGACTCACTCACTAATTCCTCACCATGGGAATTAGCTACCACCCCAAGGGTTATGCTATGCACGCTAATTCACCTAGCATGCAAACATCAACAACAGTCCATAATGACTAACTCACTAATTCCTCACCATGGGAATTAGCTACCACCATAAAGGCCATAATATGCATGCTAATTCACCTAGCAATGCAACATCATCAACAACAATCCACAATGGACATATGCTCACACTCTAAGCCATAAAACAGTCCATTCACCAACACATGCATAATATATACATCCACAACATTATGCATACTTTCACACATCATCAGCATATTTATCACATAATCATATCATGTCATGCCAATTAATCAATCACAGTATTAGCACACTCTACTAATACCTATCCTACTCAAAACAACGGGAATTAATCCCTACTATATCACACACCGATATAGGTCAATCACCAATTATGTTCACAACATTAAAATATCAAATTTTCCAATTTCCAACAGTGTTAACCGGTTAACGCCCTGGGTTAACCGGTTAACGCACACAGAACACGCTTTCTGGCAAAACACAACAGTGTTAACCGGTTAACGCCCTGGGTTAACCGGTTAACGCAGACAGAACAGCAATATCTCAGAAATCACAACAGTGTTAACCGGTTAACGCCCTGGGTTAACCGGTTAACGCAAGCAAAACAGCAATATTTCATAATTCCTAACAGTGTTAACCGGTTAACACCCTGGGTTAACCGGTTAACGCAAGACAGAAAGCTGTTCCTGCGCTAACACGAAGCAGAATGCAGAATTCTCCGCATTTTCCGCCGTTGGAGGACTTCCGGACCTCCGATTTCAATTCCGTAAAAAGCTACGTTTTCGGAAAATCACTACCCATCCAATTACAGATTCAATTTCAGTTTTAACACAACTTATCCATCACAATTTTTCAGCATTCAACATCCCAATTAGGGTCAATTCAACGGCTTATCACTACCCATCACATGTTAACCCATAATACCCATTAAACGACGATAAACCCCCCTTACCTGAGTTAATCCGGCGAATCTTTAAGCTTCAAGTTTTTCTCTTTTCCAACCTTCTTCCTCTTGCTCTGCCTCTTTGCCCTTTTCTTCTTTTTGAGTCGCTTCTCTGTTTTCACGTGAAAACCTTTTATTTACCAAATGGACTCTTTTTCTTATTTCCAACTTATATATATTTTTCAATAATTATTATTCCAATAATAATAATAATAATCCAATAATTCCAATTATTTAATTAAATTAATAAATATAATATTAACTTAAATTAAATAATTATCTTATTTTTATCGGGGTGTTACAACTCTCCCCCACTAAAAGAGTTTTCGTCCTCGAAAACATACCTCAAGCGAACAACTCCGGATAAGACTCCTTCATCTGACTCTCAAGTTCCCAAGTCACATTGCCACCTGCTGGTCCTCCCTAAGCTACCTTTACCAAAGCAATCTCTTTACCCCGCAACTGCTTCAACTCTCGATCCTCGATCCTTATAGGTGATGTTTCAACAGTCAGGTTATCTCTCACCTGTACATCATCTACTTGGACCACATGCGACGGATCAGGAATGTACCTCCTCAACTGAGACACATGAAAAACCTCATGCAAATTCGCAAGTGACGGCGGTAAAGCAATATAATAGGCTACGTCCCCTATCCTCTCCAAAATCTGATAAGGACCAATAAATCGAGGTGTCAACTTCTTCGACTTCAAAGCTCGACCAACCCCAGTTATCGGAGTGACACGAAGAAACACATGATCTCCCTCTTGAAACTCAAGTGCCTTCCTCCTCTTGTCGTGATAACTCTTCTGACGACTCTGAGCAATTCTCATCTTCTCCTGAATCATCTTAATCTTTTCCGTAGTCTGTTGAACAATCTCCGGTCCAACCACAGCACTCTCACCGGACTCATACCAACATAAAGGCGTCCGACATCTCCTACCATACAAAGCTTCAAACGGTGCCATACCAATGCTCGAATGAAAGCTATTGTTGTAGGTAAACTCAATCAAAGGCAAATAACAATCCCAAGCACATCCCTTTTCCAAGACACAAGCTCTCAAAAGATCCTCCAGTGACTGAATCGTCCTCTCAGTCTGACCATCAGTCTGCGGATGATATGCAGAACTCAATCTCAGCTTAGTTCCCAAAGCCTTCTGCAAACCTTCCCAAAACTTCGATGTAAATCTAGGATCTCTGTCCGAAACAATACTCGACGGAATACCATGCAAACTTACAATCTTCTCAATATACAACTCAGCTAATCTCTCTAATGGATAATCCATTCTGATCGGAATAAATGAGCTGATTTCGTCAATCTATCTACAATCACCCAAATAGCTTCAAAATTCTTACTTGTCCTCGGTAAACCCGAAACAAAATCCATACTGATACTATCCCACTTCCACTCTGGAATAGCCAACGGTTGCATTAGCCCAGACGGTTTCTGATGCTCAATCTTTGACTTCTGACAAGTCAAACAAGAATAAACAAAACTCGCAATTTCTCTTTTCATTCCCGGCCACCAAAATAACTTTTTCAAATCAGGATACATCTTCGTAGCTCCAGTATGAATACTCAGGCCACTACGATGTCCTTCCTCAAGAATACTCTTCTTAAGCTCGGTAACATCCGGAATACACACCCGATTACCAAATTTCAAAACACCATTCTCATCAACTCTGAATTCACCACCTTGACCTTGATTCACTAGAGTCAACTTATCAACCAGAAGTACATCGGATTTCTGACCCTCTCTAATCTCGTCCAGAATACCACTCGTTAACTTCAACATTCCCAATTTAACACTATTGTGAGTACTCTCACACACCAAACTCAAGTCTCTAAACTGCTCAATTAAATCCAATTCCTTAACCATTAACATAGACATATGCAATGATTTCCGACTCAATGCATCAGCCACTATGTTTGCTTTACCCGGATGATAATTCAAACCAAAGTCATAATCCTTCAAAAGCTCTAACCATCTCCTCTGTCTCATATTCAGCTCTTTCTGATCAAACAAATACTTTAAACTTTTATGGTCACTGAAAACCTCAAATCTTGACCCGTACAGGTAATGCCTCCATAACTTCAGAACAAATACCACGGTTGCCAACTCTAAATCGTGTGTCGGATAGTTCCTCTCATGAACCCTCAGTTGTCTCGAAGCATAAGCTATAACCTGCTTATTCTGCATCAACACACCACCCAAACCCAACAATGAAGCATCACAGTAAACTTCAAATGGTTCCGACGGACTCGGTAATATCAGAATAGGAGCAGTAGTTAACCTTCTCTTTAACTCTTGGAAACCTTCTTCACATTTTGAGTCCCAAACAAACGCTTGCCCCTTTCTAGTCAACATCGTCAACGGTAACGCCAACTTAGAAAATCCCTCAATGAATTTCCTATAATAACCTGCAAGTCCAAGAAAACTCCTTATCTCGGAAACTGACTTCGGAGCTTCCCACTTAGATACCGCTTCTATCTTAGAAGGATCAACAGCAACACCACCTCTTGAAATCACATGACCAAGAAAACTAACCTCTTCTAACCAAAATTCACACTTGGACAATTTAGCAAATAACTTCTTTTCCCGCAGAACTCCCAAAACCACTCTCAAATGTTCAGCATGCTCTTCTTCAGATTTCGAATATACCAAAATATCGTCAATAAACACCACAACAAACTGATCTAGGTACGGATGGAAAATCCTATTCATATACTCCATAAACACTCCAGGCGCATTAGTCACACCAAAAGGCATTACAGAATAATCATAATGTCCATACCTCGTTCTGAAAGTAGTCTTCTGAATATCCTCAGTCTTCACACGTATCTGATGATACCCCGAGCTCAAATCTATTTTGCTGAACACACTCGCACCAACCAACTGATCCATCAAATCATCAATCCTCGGCAAAGGATACCGATTCTTGATCGTCACTTTATTCAGTTGCCTGTAGTCCACACACAACCTCATAGTACCTTCTTTCTTCTTAACCAATAACACTGGTGCACCCCACGGTGACACACTCAGACGAATAAATTTCTTATCCAACAGATCTTCCAACTGGCTCTTCAATTCCGTTAACTCAACAGCAGACATACGGTACGGAGCCATCGACACCGGCCTAGTACCAGGTACCAAATCAATCGAGAACTCAACTTCACGCTCTGGCGGTAATTCATTCACTTCTTCCGGAAACACATCAGGAAAATCACACACCACGGCTAGATCACAAATCGCCAGTTTATCTTTAGCCTCCAAAGTCGCTAACAGCATAAACAACTCTGCTCCATCTGTTACTGCCTCATTCACCTGCCTTGCAGATAGGAACAAACTCTTTTCTTCCTCAATCTCCGGAAAGATCACAGTCTTATCAAAACAATTGATATAGACTCGGTTACACACCAACCAGTTCATTCCCAGAATAACATCAATCTACACAAGTGGAAGACACACTAGGTCCATTCCAAAGTCTCTACCAAAAATACTCAAAGGACAATTTAAACAAACTGAAGTAGTAGTCACTGAACCCTTCGCAGGAGTATCAATCACCATACTTCCATGCATCTCAGATATCTCTAACTTAAGTTTCACAGCACAATCCAAAGATATAAAGGAATGAGTCGCACCTGTGTCAATAATAGCTACAAGAGGAAAGCCATTAATATAACACGTACCTCGGATCAAACGATCATCTGCAGAAGTCTCAGAACCCGATAAAGCAAAGACCTTGCCTCCCGACTGGTTCTCTTTCTTTGGCTTAGGACACTGTGGGCTAATATGACCCACCTCTCCACAGTTGAAACAAGTCATAGTCTTCAACCGGCACTCTGCAGCCAAGTGACCACCTTTTCCACACTTGAAACACTTCTTCTCAGCACTGGTACACTCATGGAAACGATGTCCAGCCTGACCACATCTGTAACACTTAGCAGGGGCACTGGAGTCTCCCCCACTAGGCCTCTTCATCCCACTCTGTCTCTGGAAACCTTTGCCAGATGCATACGGTTTCCCACGATCATTTTGATTCTTGCCTTTCCTATCAACCCTCTGCTGATAGCTCTCCGCTCTGGCTTTGGTATCCTGTTCAAAAATCCTGCAACAGTCAACCAAATCAGAAAACACTCTAATACGCTGATATCCAATAGCCTGTTTGATCTCGGGACGTAACCCGTTCTCAAACTTCACACATTTCGAGAATTCCCCAGTAGCCTTATCATAGGGAGTGTAATACTTCGACAGCTCTGTGAACTTAGCAGCATACTCAGTAACAGACCGATTGCCCTGCTTCAATTCCAAGAACTCTATCTCTTTCTTTCCTCTGACATCCTCTGGAAAATACTTCCTCAGGAATCTCTCTCTGAACACAGCCCAAGTGATCTCAGCATTCCCAGCAGATTCCAACTCAGTGCGGGTAGCAACCCACCAATCATCTGCTTCCTCTGACAGCATATGCGTACCGAACCTGACCTTCTGGTTATCGGCACACTCCGTCACTCGGAAGATTCTCTCAATCTCCTTCAACCACTTCTGAGCACCATCTGGATCGTATGCTCCCTTGAACATTGGAGGATTGTTCTTCTGGAACTCACTCAGTTGACGAGCAGCTCCCATTCCCACAACATTCGGATTCCCTCCAAGTACTCCAGCTAGCATACCCAGAGCCTCAGCAATCGCAGCATCATCTCTACCTCTTCCAGCCATCTCTATTCTGAAAACCCAACAAGCTAAAACAATAAGTACGGATAGGGTTACACAACACCTATCACATACAGGGAAACAGAATAATTACGACTCAACACGACCAACCAGGCTCTGATACCACTAATGTAACACCCTTCTAAAATACCCCAAATATTTAATTAAAACAATTAATATATACATCAGAGTAAAGGTGCAATTAAGGGTGTCACACAAATTCTTCACATTTTTCACTATAATATTTAGTCATGCTCATTATTTAATTCAAAACATAAAGCATTGCATAATACGCAGCGGATAGAGATCAAATCGATCATTCAAAACATGTAGCATATTACATGTAAACTGGTTCACAACCAACAATAAACATTTAAAACATCCCATCCCGATGTTACATCTACCAGAGCATGACCCACGAAGGAACTACACTAGACTCCAAGCACTAGCTCCTACTCAATCACTGCTCGTTACCTGAAAAACAGTTGTATGGGTGAGTTCCTCAATCGATATAATAAGCATTATAAAATATCATGTAATGCTAAGTAAATAACACATTAATCACCCTAATCATATCACACATTCAGTAACGGCACATCAACTCAAATATCATACTCAATACCAACGCAATTCATACTCATACTCAATGCCAACACAAACACACGTATAATATTGGAATACATCCATTCATATTATACGCCATACATACATTATGCAATAAGACTCCATGCATGCGGTACCGACTATTCGTGAACATATAGTTCAACCTCACCGACCAAATCCAGGTACGGCTACCAAGCTCACTAGTCCCACTCATTTGAGACCTAGTGACTCACTCACTAATTCCTCACCATGGGAATTAGCTACCACCCCAAGGGCTATGCTATGCACGCTAATTCACCTAGCATGCAAACATCAACAACAGTCCATAATGACTAACTCACTAATTCCTCACCATGGGAATTAGCTACCACCATAAAGGCCACAATATGCATGCTAATTCACCTAGCAATGCAACATCATCAACAACAATCCACAATGGACATATGCTCACACTCTAAGCCATAAAACAGTCCATTCACCAACACATGCATAATATATACATCCACAACATTATGCATACTTTCACACATCATCAGCATATTTATCACATAATCATATCATGTCATGCCAATTAATCAATCACAGTATTAGCACACTCTACTAATACCTATCCTACTCAAAACAACGGGAATTAATCCCTACTATATCACACACCGATATAGGCCAATCACCAATTATGTTCACAACATTAAAATATCAATTTTTCCAATTTCCAACAGTGTTAACCGGTTAACGCCCTGGGTTAACCGGTTAACGCACACAAAACACGCTTTCTGGCAAAACACAACAGTGTTAACCGGTTAACGCCCTGGGTTAACCGGTTAACGCAGACAGAACAGCAATATCTCAGAAATCACAACAGTGTTAACCGGTTAACGCCCTGGGTTAACCGGTTAACGCAAGCAAAACAACAATATTTCATAATTCCTAACAGTGTTAACCGGTTAACACCCTGGGTTAACCGGTTAACGCAAGACAAAAAGCTGTTCCTGCGCTAACACGAAGCAGAATGCAGAATTCTCCGCATTTTCCGCCGTTGGAGGACTTCCGGACCTCCGATTTCAATTTCGTAAAAAGCTACGTTTTCGGAAAATCACTACCCATCCAATTACAGATTCAATTTCAGTTTTAACACAACTTATCCATCACAATTTTTCAGCATTCAACATCCCAATTAGGGTCAATTCAACGGCTTATCACTACCCATCACATGTTAACCCATAATACCCATTAAACGACGATAAACTCCCCTTACCTGAGTTAATCCGGCGAATCTTTAAGCTTCAAATTTTTCTCTTCTCCAACCTTCTTCCTCTTGCTCTGCCTCTTTGCCCTTTTCTTCTTTTTGAGTCGCTTCTCTGTTTTCACGTGAAAACCTTTTATTTACCAAATGGACTCTTTTTCTTATTTCCAACTTATATATATTTTCCAATAATTATTATGCCAATAATAATAATAATAATCCAATAATTCCAATTATTTAATTAAATTAATAAATATAATATTAACTTAAATTAAATAATTATCTTATTTTTATCGGGGTGTTACAAGTACCACATGCATATGGGTCTATAATGTTGTTGAGAGTCACATTGCATTTTCATTATGTATTGTTGTGAAGTGGCTGGAACTTGAAAACTTGTGTTGTGTTGTATAATGGATTATGTTTGAATTGTGTTGTATTTAATCTACTCTGATAGTTTATGCGCCATTTATTATTTGAATGTATTTTTCACCCTTTTGTTGGAATGTTGCCTTTACATGGGCATCATGCAGATACTCAAGAGTAGATCTCGCTGAAGTAAGTAGAACATGGATTTGGGAACGCTTGTTTTACTTACTATGTTGCTTATGTTGAAGTTAAACACCATTTTTGTTTTCGTGGAGATTTTGACTGATTTGTCCGAGTTAATTGACATGACTCCTTTTATTTATGTTATGAAAATTGAAGTTTGGGACTAAATGTCATGAGATGTTATTGAAGGTGTGAAAAACACAAGAAATAGGGGGTTTGAATTGGGTTTTAAAAACAATTTTTTTTACCAACTCAAAAACACCACACAAATGTTAAGAACAAAGAGATAAAAATACAAGTATTTTAATTCTGGTTCGCTTGAAACTCAAAGCTACTCCAGCCCACCCGCCAAGGTGATTTCACCTTATGCACAAGGACTTAATCCCCTATAATCAACTGATTACAATAATAACAAAGAATAATCTTCTCTGTCTTTTCAACAATCTGACTATACCCTAGTCTCTTTAAGGAATCACAAAGAATAACTTTCTTTGTCTTCTTAAGGATCCGACTATACCATAATATCCTTAAAGAATTACAAATAACAAGTTTGAATCAAAGGTTTTTGTGTTTACAAGTTGCTTCTACACAAGCCGATTTTACACAAATGAAAAATAAACACTTAAAGAAAAACTGTGTAAAAAAATGATAGTTTTTCACAAAGAAACAGACTTGTCAAATATTGTAGTGTGTCTCAACTTTTTCTTCAAGTCTCCAAGTCCTACTTATATAACATAATAAAAGAGACCGTTGAAGGACAAAATGGGGATACCAATAGAGCGGTTGTCCACTATTGGATTGGTGAAATAAGTGATACATAGTATCGTCCTTCGCCCACAATTCTAGTGACATGTGTTATGTATAATACTGTCTTTTTCCCATGATATCAGGTAGTGGAAGGAATATTTGATTTGTACGGTGTACTATTTTATCACATATCCATTTTGATCTTATCTTCAAATTTATTGGCTTTTGATGAATAGATGATGAAGCATGAAATGAAGAAACATACAGCAGGATTCAGAAACTTCAGAGTCTTTAGTCAAAACCTTGATAGTGTCAAATGTCTAGCTTGAGATCTTCAGTATCTTCAGAATCTTCAGACTCCTCAGTCAGAACCTTGATAACCTCAACGTCTGGCTTGAGATCCTCATAATCTTCAGCTAAGTAACAAACCTTCAAAAGCTTGATGATCAGAGTCACATCCAGAAGCATAAACTGGAAGAATGTTGCAGCATCAACATAAAATCTCTTTGGAAACTTCTCTGGAGTGAATCAACACATAAGTAGAAAGATTATTGCAACAACAACTTGAACATCTTTCATAGTTTCTCATGATTAGCGTTAAAGCATAATTTGGAACACAATATTCAGAAACGGATGGTGTTGCACGTCATAAACTCAGGATTAGAACTGGTTGTTAAAGCTACACAATAACAAACCATTAGGGTACTAAAATTGTTCTCATACAAATACAAATTTGTTATCATCAAAACTCAATGTATAGATGTAGAACCAAATCTTATTTTAACAATCTCCCCTTTTTTGATGATGACAAAAACATCTATTTTGATGAACAATTTTATATAGGGTATTCATAGAAAGATACATCTTACATAAGCACAAAACTTCCCCTAACATGTATAATCCTAAAAAGATAAAATCAAGATGAAAGAATATTTTCCTAGTTAAACTTTTTTTAAGTACCAAAATGATCTTCCAACAGAATTCGGTTTGTCTTCAGAAGTTGCTTGATATTATCCAGAGCACTGGTTGTTAACATCAACATTCTGATGAACTTCACTTCAGAAGCTTGGTTGAACTCTTTTGAATAAGCTTAAGAGTCTGATTCTCTTTGAATCCTTGGAAGAGCTTTCAGATCCTGGTTATGAATTCTTCTTAAAGAGCTTCAAAGCCTTGTTATAAACCTTAGGACCTGGTTGAGTCAAGTCTGATTAACATGGAATTCACAATTCATCAGAACTGGATGCCGATTTTTCAGTTCCTCAGAAACTGATGTCTGGTTCTGATTTCTAGTTGAAATCTTTTTCAAAAAACAAGGTTAAAGCTTCAGACTCAGAGAGTAGACCATTTATTCATAAACTGGTAACTTTAAATTCTGATCTGAAAGACTTCAAGAGCTTATGATAATCTTGACATTTCCCTGCAAGACAATTAACAAACTATTCTTTGAAGTAGTTGTTATCAGAAACATTAAACAATATTTGGTTTCTTATTCATGAATATATGTATATCAAAACCAATTACGATTCTCACCCTAAATATGTTTCTCCCCCTTTGTCATCAATAAAAAAGACATAGACAAATAAAATAAAAGTGACGGAAAAAAACAAACATGACTTTATTTAATATGTGCCAGAAGGCAAAAAAAGTACAATCATGTTACAAATAGAGAAACACAAAACATACTTAAACAAAATAAAAACATATAAATGCAAAATTATTTTGGAAAAGCTAAGGGTTTTATGGAGGAGGAGGTGGAAGTCTGGAGAGAATCAACTAAAACATCATCTCTTGCTTGTCAAGACGTTCTTTGACAATAGCAATCTCAGTTTGCATGTCAATTATGATCTTCAGAAGTACTTCAGGGATTACCTCAGAAGAGGTTCTAGTAGATTGTTCATTATCAGAAATAGTAAGTTATTGTTCTTTAGAAGCATCCGACTGAGCATCAACATCTTCTATGACTGTTTCTGGATGACCATAATCTTCCTTAGCATCCTTAGGAACTTACTTAACTTCCAGAGCAGGAAAACATAATGGAGTATGTCGTAAATTCCATAGTTCCATAAGGGTTACGAACCCAGACTGGAAGTTTCTTTCAAAAACTCTATACCCAAAGTTCTCCGGCTTTGAGATCTTAGAGTTTATCCATCTTCTGTAAACTTCCCAAGCAACGTCGCTCTTTGCCGGATTACTTGATAAACAAGTAGTCCTCATAACAACATGAAGACAACTTCTTGAGTTTAATTTGAATTTCTTCAGAATCTTACTAACTTTTGGTTGTTTTAATTTGAGTTGGCTAGGGATTCTGATAAAAAGATCAATTATGGTTGGATGAGGATCGGGACCATAAATAGTTGGAAGAAGAGAGGGAATAGCCTCGTATCTTTCATAATCAAATACTTATAGTTCAAGTTCAAAGTTAAACATGCTTTCAGGAGTACCTTTAGACACTAAGTTACCAGAATCTCTCGAAGGGAATCTTTTGGGTGTTGTTATATCTGGATTTTCAATGTGGGGAGCATAAACAATTGGAGATGGAGGTGGAATGGGTGATGAAAGTAATTATGTAGGAGGTGGTGTTTGTGGTATCTGTTGTTGTTTATGTAACTGAGTTTCAGAAACTTTAGGAGTTTATGAAACAAGTTTTATAGTAGTCGTGTTTGTGGAAGGTGGTTATGAAATATGAATGTTTTGAGAAGGAGGTGGAGAATCGTGTGTTGGTAAGACACATTCAGAATTTCCAGAATCATAAAGAAGAATATTGTTGACCTTAGGAAGCTTACCAGAAACAGGAGTGTCAAATGCTTTTTAAGAATGTTTGATGACACCAGAAGTGTCCTTCAGAAGCATTGTTTTTTGTTGCTCGTTGAGGGACACCTCATCTTCATCCAGAAATGTTAGTACCTTAAGATTGGCATTAATTTTGTAAAACAAATAATATACTCACCTCTGTTGTTTTAATATGTTGGGTTGAAGAAGTTCAACATCTGGACCAACATGTCATGTAAGATGTCACGACATCGGGACTGTGACATCTCACATGTGTATCAAACTGAATCAGTTAATTCTGATTTAGTTTGTGATTAATTAGGAGATCTAGGGAATATCCTAACTCCTATGTGAAGATCTTGAAGATTCAATCAGAAGATTTGGTGAAGATATTTGATAAATATACAGTTTCTAAATATGAAGATATTTTAGGAACTAAAAGATTGATTGAAGACCTTGATTGGAGCAGAAGATTTCTGCCAGCTCTGTAACAGCAAAGAAGAAGATTTGCTGCGATTTTTGAAGGCCCAAATCCAGTTTGGTGGTTAGGTTATAAATAGGAGATTGTAACTTAGGTGTCAAAAAGCCTCAAACAATGTAGAAATTAGGTGTATTTGTGAGGTAAACCTCCCAACCTGTGGGAAGGTTACCAAGTGTTTCTCAGTGCTTGAAAGCATGAGATTAGTTGTAACTCAAAGCCTGTAGGCAAGAGTGATTATGTTCTTGAACGAAGCTGTGAAGCATGTTCAAGATGTTTTGACATTACATGGTAATTGTAGTGATAGGAATGGAAACTGGAGGTTTCTATCTAGGAGTTCCTAGGTATAGATTGCATTGGGTAGGGATTAAGTGAGGAGTTGTAAACGGGGGAGTTTAACTCTGAATTAATACTGCTAATAGTGGATCTTCTTCCTGGCTTGGTATGCCCCTAGAGTAGGTAAAGTTGTACCGAACTGGGTTAACAATTACTGGTGTTTTTACCTTCTGCACTCTATAATTTATCTGTTATAATTCAGTCTGTTTCTAGTCTGTTTATGAAGGGAAGAACAAACTTGACACATAGCCTGCAGTCTGATTGCAAAACAGAATGTTATGACATTCATTATTGACTGCTGTTACTGATAGACTGGTTAGTCTGTTACAGTTTATCCATCTGTAATGTTGTGACATATGATGTTCAAAACAATGTTGAGACATCCTGCTTAGAACTGGACAGGATCAATAATCATAAGGGCTATGGTTGATTTCTACTGTGTGTGTGCACTAGATGGACAAAACTGGATGTTCTTATTTCCATGTTGGTATACTATCAGATGTCTAAACATCTGTGACTGAGTGCATATCAGTACTGGATTTTAATTGTTATAACTGTCTTGCTGTTTTAGTAACAATGTTGGATCAGATGTCATGACTTCGTGTAGAACATCTGAACTCTGACTGTACCAGAATTTCAATTGGTATCAGAGCAGGCATCATGTTCTGTTCCTGGATGAGATCCATGGGTGATACTTTCTGGTATCTTGCAAGGAGTTATGTCAGTACTGTTGTTGGAACTTGTGGAAGGTTCTGTGATTCCCATGAATGGTCCCTTGAAGTAGGTGGTTGGACTATTCATGACAGGAACTATGTGTACCTGTCTCTGGAGGTTGGCTTTTAGCCTTTATGTGGAACAGTTGTGCTAGTATTGAAACATATTCAAACTTGGTATGTTCTTGGAGGCTGATCTAGTGAAGTGTGTGGTCATAGGTTGAGTTGTATTATGGTTTCCGCTGCATAATACCTGGCAAAACTCAAACTCTAATGTAGTTTCCCCTCATGTGGATGAAAGGATGTTGTATTCAAGATTTCATCATAATCTACTGAAGATGTCAAAGATACTTGAGTTTCCTCAAGTCCACTCATGATGACGTTCTCAGTTCAGGATTGTAAGAATCACCTGATCACTAATTCTTTTACTCTCTTGGGTAGTGTATATGACGACCTTGAAGACTTTCAAGGAGGATTTGTTCCAAGGAGGTGGAACTAATGTTCTATGCGATGTTAGAACTTGTTGTTCAACAAGTATGCAGCTACTGGTTGAAGAGCAGATGTTTTTAGGTGTCAAACAAAGGGATACTTGTGTTTAGAACCTACTCCTGACCTGGAAGAGGAGACATCTGTGGGAGCTAAGTTGACAAGGGTAGGGTCAACTATGAGGATGCTCAAGAAGGTTACTTTTAGAAGTTTGATCTCTAGAAGTGAAGCTGGTTGAAATGTGACATTATGCAACCTTATGCTGTCTGTCTTGGATAGTTGCTCCTGGAAGTACTTTGTTGTGTTGGAAGACATGTCCCCTGGATGTTAGAAGTCAACAATGGGGCAACCTGATTGCTATATCATTTAGGAGGATTAGGACCATGAATCTTGTAATTCAAACACCATGCTCAGAAGTGGCAATTCTGTCAAGGAGTGAGAATATGAAGATTCAGAGATTGGTTGAGGTAGTATGCTCTGGCAATGCATACCTACTATTGACGAGTGTTGTTGTCTTTCACCAGTACTTATGGTCAACTGGAGTCTGATTGGTGTGATTGGAGTATGTAGAGGTTTAACTCAGAGAGTTAGTTGCCACCAATAAGGGTGATGTATGTCATGGTGAGACAGTTGGGTACAATGCATGGATATTGGTGTGAAGGTTCCAGGATTGTTAACTTGAGGGGGAATTTTGGTTAACCTCCTCACGTATTGGTCAGCCTAGGGTCTGGTTGGCTGTTGACCTGTGTCACATGGGTTCTGGTAGTTGTGTGACACATTTGCAAGGAAGAATTCATCTCTCTCATTCCTAAGGGTGAATTTAATCAGGGAAGTTTTTCAAAACTGTTGAGGTGCTTGCAAGCAGAAGATGTTGACACTAGAAGAGTATTTTCAAAGTATTCTTATGGTAGAAGTATCTGAAAGGAATATTGGGAAAGGATTTAAGATCAATGTCTACTTGTGCCAAGTACAAGTATTTAATTGATTATCCTTGGAGCTCAAGATAACTAATGTTTTTAAAGATGTTGGAACATCTAGTCTTCAAGACCCTGTGCAGAATCACAGGAAGGATAGTACACTGTTTTATGATCTATCACTTTGGTGGCAGCAAAAGCATATGATCTCTGAAAAGGTTTCCTGGCAAGAAATATGTTCAGCCTTGACGTGTACAAGAAGAAGAAAACATCATAGTCCTGATGGTGGTTACTTGGATCAGTCTACTTCTGATCTAGGTAAGGAAGTCCATTGGCTAATGCACACTGTGGAGTTAAGAATAAGTGGTAGCATTCTTGACATCATGGAAACAACTTTGCTCGAGGAAGTGGAATCCTTGGTATAGCTAAAGGGACAGTTTCTAACTGGTCCTTCGGAAGACTCATGCATCAGAGTGTCTGAGGTCTTTGGAGAAGAAGCAGGGATTCATCAAGGTGTGAGCTTGGATGACTTAACTACAAACCTGCAGGATGGAGGATGTTTACTCAAACTTGGTCCCACAATCAAGTCTATGAGAACATTGAACTCTTGTTCTGTGAAGGGAGGAAGTTCTTTCAAGTGGCAGAAGAATGAGCTGAATTCAACAGCTAGATGTCAAAACACAAGGTTATGACATTTGGTTCAACATCAGAATCTTAGTTGGTGATGTGGCACATCAACTTGAGATAAAAGGGTCTACTGGGTTGTAGATTGGATACTTCAAGAAGCTTTAAGGTATAGTCTCACTTAGAAGGTCAGAATATCTTTGGGAGAAGTCTGATAAACGTGGAGAGGTCAAAGAATGGCATTTGACTTTTTCATATGAGGATTCATGAAGGAGGTAATCAACCAGTGGCATTTGGTATATCTCAGAAGTGAGTTCGAAGGTTCAAGACAATCAACTTATGGCAGCTGATTTTTCTTGAGGAAGGTCTGAGACAAATTACTTTGAGCTAGTAAGTTGAAGACATAAGGAGGTGTTTCCTTTTCATCTCCTGGAGCGTGTGGAAGGAGTTTTGAGCTATCTATGGAAGATTATCTCTTGTAATGGGATGAGAATGTATATGTCCCAATTTTTGTCTGGGTTCAAGCAAATGACTCAGTGATTTCTGAAAATTTTCAGATGGTGTTGTTGGGAATTGGGTTTCTGTTCTGGTTAGAAGAGAGATTGACACAGAGTGTGGATGTGTTCAGCCAAGAGGGTTGAACAGAGGGTGTGCTCTTGAAGACATGAAGATGCGTCTTATGTTTTCCATTCATCAAGTGGTCTGAGTTCTCTTGAATCAGGAAGTCTGTAAAGGTCCAACCTTGGAGTGTTGGATATGTTCATAAGTGATCTCCATGTTTCAAGAGGAGAATTGGTTGTTCATGACAGGGGGAGTTCTGTCTTTGCACTGCAAGTAATCATCAAGCTTGTGGTCTATGTTTTCTCAGTTAACAAGGTATGGAACCCTGTTAGTTAGTGAGATGTTGTGGTAGTTGTCAAGGCTGAGTGAGCAGAAGAATGTCTGACCGGATGTCATGACATTGCCTTGGACAATATTGTTATTTCCTTCTGAAACCCATAGTCATAAGGGAATATGGAAGCAGATGTCAGTATGACATTCTGGATGGTACAGGTGTTGGAGCTACAGTAGCTGTTAATTAATGTATGCACAGATTTAGGGGGAGAAGAAGCACCCTTGTGCATTGAGCAAATTTGTGTGTCTTACTAGTTGCATCCATAACTAGTAATTCTGTTGTTTGTTGCACATATTTAGGGGGATGAGAAGTACCCTTGTGCACATGTGTATTACTAGTAGCCATAGCTGGTAATTATTGTTTTGCTTCTGATGTTTAAACTATTGTTAAGTGGTTTAACTGCTGATAGTTTACCTTGTGAACAAAAAGGATAGAGTGTTCACAAGATGTCATATGTGATGTCTTAACATAAGATATCTTATGTTCCTGCTGGAAGTTATTTAAGGAAATATGGATGTGTGGTGCCAGATGTCAAGCTATCATTAGAGGTGAGAAGTGGTCTTAGGGAATGGTGACAGAGAGAATATATGGAGAATGCAGACAAAAGCAGTATCAAATGTTAAGACATAACTTGTAACGTGTCTGACAACATTTATGGAATAATCTTGGAACTGCTGTTTCTGGAAACAGTCAAGAGCTGTAAAAGGTATTCAAAGATTGTCTGGGATATTGGTGGTGATTCTCTGACTGATTCTCAGAAAATATTAATGAATCTTGACCAAACATTTACTCCTACCGTTAATTCCTAAGCATGGTCTGGCCTATTTAAAGGATGCTTCAACACTCCTCTTCTCACAAGAGCAACATTTCATTCCCTCTAAACCATGAGGTTTGTTAAGATCTGGGCTTACTGCTTCTGGATCTGGTTTTGTGAAGGTGTTTTATATAAATGTTTAGCTAAAAAGGGGGAGAGAAACATTGTCCTGAAGATGCACCAGAAGCAAGCAACATCTGGTAGCAAGGAGAAGATGGATTCAGACACAAAAATCACAAACTGGGTTCATCAGTTGTGTCTTGTGATCTGAGTTAAGAAGACAGTTGTGTCTTGTGATCTGAGTTACATTAGCTATGTACTCAGTATTACATATTCTTCAGGAAGCCCTACTATTGAGGGGAAGGGTTGTAGTGGAGCTGATCCTTGTACATCTTCTTCCTCATGTACACCAACAGTGGTGGTGGCAATGGGGCTGTCAAGGACAAAGAGGAAGTGCAGACCCATATTGGGTTATTTGTTTTAGCTAAAATTTGCCAAAGGGGGAGATTGTTAGTACCTTAAGATTGACATTAATTTTGTAAAATAAATAATGTATTCACCTCTGTTGTTTTAATATGTTGGGTTGAAGAAGTTCAACATCTGGACCAACATGTCATGTAAGATGTCACGACATCGGGACTGTGACATCTCACATGTGTATCAAACTGAATCAGTTAATTCTGATTTAGTTTGTGATTAATTAGGAGATCTGGGGAATATCCTAACTCCTATGTGAAGATCTTGAAAATTCAATTAGAAGATTTGGTGAAGATATTTGATAAATATACAGTTTCTAAATATGAAGATATTTTAGGAACTAAAAGATTGATTGAAGACCTTGATTGGAGCAGAAGATTTCTGCCAGCTCTGTAACAGCAAAGAAGAAGATTTGCTGCGATTTTTGAAGGCCCAAATCCAGTTGGGTGGTTAGGTTATAAATAGGAGATTGTAACCTAGGTGTCAAAAAGCCTCAAACAATGTAGAAATTAGGGGTATTTGTGAGGTAAACCTCCCAACCTGTGGGAAGGTTACCAAGTGTTTCTCAGTGCTTGAAAGCATGAGATTAGTTGTAACTCAAAGCCTGTAGGCAAGAGTGATTATGTTCTTGAACGAAGCTGTGAAGCATGTTCAAGATGTTTTGACATTACATGGTAATTGTAGTGATATGAATGGAAACTGGAGGTTTCTATCTAGGAGTTCCTAAGTATAGATTGCATTGGGTAGGGATTAAGTGAGGAGTTGTAAACGGGGGAGTTTAACTCTGAATTAATACTGCTAATAGTGGATCTTCTTTTTGGCTTGGTATGCCCCCAGAGTAGGTAAAGTTGTACCGAACTGGGTTAACAATTACTGGTGTTTTTACCTTCTGCACTCTGTAATTTATCTGTTATAATTCAGTCTGTTTCTAGTCTGTTTATGAAGGGAATAACAAACTTGACACATAGCCTGCAGTCTGATTGCAAAACAGAATGTTATGACATTCATTATTGACTGCTGTTACTGATAGACTGGTTAGTCTGTTACAGTTTATCCATCTGTAATGTTGTGACATATGATGTTCAAAACAATGTTGAGACATCCTGCTTAGAACTGGACAGGATCAATAATCATAAGGGCTATGGTTGATTTCTACTGTGTGTGTGCACTAGATGGACAAAACTGGATGTTCTTATTTCCATGTTGGTATACTATCAGATGTCTAAACATCTGTGACTGAGTGCATATCAGTACTGGATTTTAATTGTTATAACTGTCTTGCTGTATCAGTAACAATGTTGGATCAGATGTCATGACTTCGTGTAGAACATCTGAACTCTGACTGTACCAGAATTTCAAGAAATATAGCAGTCTTCTTCTTCTTCTTCTTCTTCTTCTTCTTCTTCTTCTTCTTCTTCATAGTTCTTGAAGATCACTTTCATGAGACTCTTTCTTCCTCTTCCCATGCACATCCGGGTAAGTCTCTGGAAATTTGAATGGGTCAGCCATTGGATCTACGTCATCTTTAAGACAACTTTTAAGGTAATACTCCATAACTTCTAGAGGATCAATCAGGGTGAAGTTTGGGAAGTTGTCAATCGAAATCCTCATTCCACATATGTCTTCCTTTGAAGGAATGAACTCTGGATTTACTACCTTGGAGATGGGACCCATGCTTTTGAGATTATTCCCCCATAAGATCTTTCCAGCATCCTTATTAGCTCCCCAGTTAAACCACTAACCAGAAGGTCATCCATAATGTAACACCCTTCTAAATACCCCAATTATTTAATTAAAATAACAAAGTGTCAATCAGAGTAATATGCAATCAAGGGTGTCACACAGTTACTACACACCATTCACCAATATAACGGTCATGCTCTTTTATTAATTCAAAACATAAGCATTTGCATAAAACGCAGCGGATAGAAATCTCATCAATCATGTAAAACTTTACATGTAAAATGGTTCATAACTAACAATAAAACGTTTAAAACAAGTTAAAACATCCCATCCCGATGTTACATCTATCAGAGCACGACCCACTAAGGAGACTACACTAGACTCCAAGCATTAGCTTCTACTCAACTCATTGCTCGTTACCTGAAAAATAGTTGTAAGGGTGAGTTCCTCAATCGATATAATAAGCATTATAAATTATCATGTCATGTTAAGTAAATAACACATTTCATCACCCAAATCAGATTACACATTCAGCAACGGCAATATCAACTCAATCATACTCATACTCAATGTCAACACAACCACACGTATAATATTGGAATACATCCATTCATATTATACGCCATACATACATTATGCAATGAGACCCCACACATGCGGTACCGACTATTCTTGAACATATAGTTCAAGCTCACCGATCAAATCCAGATACGGCTACTAAGCTCACTAGTCCCACTCATTTGAGATCTAGTGACTCACTCACTAATTCCTCACCATGGGAATTAGCTACAGCCCCGAAGGCTATGCTATGCACACTAATCACCTAGCATGCAAACATCAACAACAAATCCACAATAATTCACTCACTAATTCCTCACCATGGGAATTAGCTACAACCCCAAGGGCTATGCTATACATGCTAATCATCTAGCAATGCAACATCAACAACAATTCACAATGGACACGTGCTCACACTCTAAGCCATACAACAACCCATTCACAAATACATGCATAATATATACATTCACAACATTATGCATATCATCATACATCCTCAACACATTTGTCAAAACATCATATCATCTCAAATAATTGAACACAGTATTAGCACACTCTACAAATACCTATACTGCTCAAAATAGCGGAAATTAATCCCTATTACATCATACGCCACTATAGGCCAAACATCGATTATGTACACAACATTTAAATTAACAATTTTTCCATACTGCAACAGTGTTAACCGGTTAACGCCCTGGGTTAACCGGTTAACGCAGGCAAAATACGCTTACTGCCCAAAACTTATCAGTGTTAACCGGTTAACGCCCTGGGTTAACCGGTTAACGCAGGCAAAACAACACCAATTCTCAATTCGCAACAGTGTTAACCGGTTAACACCCTGGGTTAACCGATTAACGCAGACAAAACAGCAGTTCCTGCGCTAACACAAAGCAGAATGCAGAATTCTCCGCATTTTCCGCCGTTGGAGGACTTCCGGACCTCCGATTCCAATTCCGTAAAAACTATACGTTAGGGAAATTACAACACACTCAATTACAAGTTCAATTTCAGTTTTTACACAACATATCCATCACAATTTTCAGCATTCAACAATCCCAATTAGGGTCAATTCAACGGTTTATCACTACCCATTACATGCTAACCCATAATACCCATTAAACGACGATAAACCCCCCTTACCTGAGTTAATCCGGCAATCTCTAAGCTCCAAGCTCTTCTCTTCTCCAATCTTCTTCCTCTTGCTCTGCCTCTTTGCCCTTTCTCCTCTTTCTCAATCGCTTCTCTGTTTCACGTGAAAACCTTTTCTTTACCAAATGGGCTCTTTTTCTTTATTTCACACTTATATATTTTCCAATTTATTTTATTATCCCAATAAAATAATAATTCAATAATTCCAAAATAATAATAATAATAATCCAATTATCTAATTAAATTAATAAATATATTATTAACTTAATTTAAATAATTACCATATTATTATCGGGGTGTTACAACTCTCCCCCACTAAAAGAGTTTTCGTCCTCGAAACATACCTCAATCGAATAACTCAGGATAAGACTCCTTCATCTTACTCTCCAGTTCCCAAGTCACATTGCCACCTGCTGGTCCTCCCCAAGCTACCTTCACCAAGGCAATCTCTTTACCCCGCAACTGCTTCAACTCTCGATCCTCAATCCTCATAGGTGATGTTTCAACAGTCAGGTTATCTCTCACTTGTACATCATCTATTTGGACTACATGCGACGGATCATGAATGTACCTCCTCAGCTGAGACACATGAAAAACCTCATGCAAATTCGCAAGCGACGGCGGTAAAGCGATACGATAGGCTACCTCTCCTATCCTCTCCAAAATCTGATAAGGACCAATAAATCGAGGTGTCAACTTTTTCGACTTCAAAGCTCGCCCAACACCAGTTATCGGAGTAACACGAAGAAACACATGATCTCCCTCTTGAAACTCAAGTGACTTCCTCCTCTTATCATGATAACTCTTCTGACGACTCTGAGCAATTCTCATCTTCTCCTGAATCATCTTAATCTTTTCCGTAGTCTGTTGAACAATCTCCGGTCCAACCACAGCACTCTCACCGGACTCATACCAACATAAAGGTGTCCGACATCTCCTACCATACAAAGCTTCAAACGGTGCCATACCAATACTCGAATGAAAACTATTGTTGTAGGTAAACTCAATCAAAGGTAAATAACAATCCCAAGCACCTCCTTTTTCCAAAACACAAGCCCTCAAAAGATCCTCTAGTGACTGAATCGTCCTCTCAGTCTGACCATCAGTCTGCGGATGATATGCAGAACTCAATCTCAGCTTAGTTCCCAAAGCCCTCTGCAAACCTTCCCAGAACTTCGATGTAAATCTAGGATCTCTGTCCGAAACAATACTAGACGGAATACCATGCAAACTTACAATCTTCTCAATATACAACTCGGCTAATCTCTCTAACGGATAATCCATTCTGATCGGAATGAAATGAGTCGACTTTGTCAATCTGTCAACAATCACCCAAATAGCTTCACAATTCTTACTTGTCCTCGGTAAACCAGAAACAAAATCCATACTGATACTATCCCACTTCCACTCTGGAATAGCCAACGGTTGCATTAGCCCAGACGGCTTCTGATGCTCAATCTTTGACTTCTGACAAGTCAAACAGGAATAAATAAAACTCGCAATTTCTTTCTTCATTCCCGGCCACCAAAATAACTTTTTCAAATCATGATACATCTTCGTAGCTCCAGGATGAATACTCAGGCCACTACGATGTCCTTCTTCTAGAATACTCTTCTTAAGTTCGGTAACATCCGGAATACACACCCGATTACCAAATTTCAAAATGCCATTCTCATCAACTCTGAATTCACCACCTTGACCTTGATTCACTAGAGTCAACTTATCAACCAAAAGCACATCGGATTTCTGACCCTCTCTGATCTCATCCAGAATACCACTCGTTAACTTCAACATTCCCAATGTAACACTATTGTGGGTACTCTCACACACCAAACTCAAGTCTCTAAACTGCTCAATTAAATCCAATTCCTTAACCATTAACATAGACATATGCAATGATTTCCGACTCAATGCATCAGCCACTACGTTTGCTTTACCCGGATGGTAATTCAAACCAAAGTCATAATCCTTCAGAAATTCTAACCATCTCCTCTGTCTCATATTCAGCTCTTTCTGATCAAACAAATACTTTAAACTTTTATGGTCACTGAAAACCTCAAATCTTGACCCATACAAGTAATGCCTCCATAATTTCAGAACAAATACCACAACTGCCAACTCTAAATCATGTGTCGGATAGTTCCTCTCATGAACCCTCAGTTGTCTCGAAGCATAAGCTATAACCTGCTTATTCTGCATCAACACACCACCCAAACCCAACAATGAAGCATCACAGTAAACCTCAAATGATTCCGACGAACTCGGTAATATCAGAATAGGAGCAGTAGTCAACCTTCTCTTTAACTCTTGGAAACCTTCTTCACATTTTGAGTCCCAAACAAATGCTTGCCCCTTTCTAGTCAACATCGTCAACGGTAACGCCAACTTAGAAAATCCCTCAATGAATTTCCTATAGTAACCAGCCAAACCAAGGAAACTTCGAATCTCAGCTACAGACTTCGGAGCTTCCCACTTAGACACCGCTTCTATCTTAGAAGGATCAACAGCAACACCACCTCTTGAAATCACATGACCAAGAAAACTAACCTCTTCTAACCAAAATTCACACTTTGACAGTTTAGCAAATAACTTCTTTTCTCGTAGAACTTCTAAAACCACTCTCAAATGCTCAGCATGCTCTTCTTCAGATTTCGAATACACCAAAATGTCATCAATAAACACCACAACAAACTTGTCTAGGTACGGATGGAAAATCCTATTCATATACTCCATAAATACTCCAGGCGCATTAGTCACACCAAAAGGCATTACAGAATACTCATAATGTCCATACCTTGTTCTGAAAGCGGTCTTCTGAATATCCTCAGTTTTCACACGTATCTGATGATACCCAGATCTCAAATCTATCTTGCTGAACACACTCGCACCAACCAACTGGTCCATCAGATCATCAATCCTCGGTAAAGGATACCGATTCTTGATCGTCACTTTGTTCAGTTGCCTGTAGTCCACACACAACCTCATAGTACCTTCTTTCTTCTTAACCAATAACACCGGTGCACCCCACGGTGACACACTCGGACGAATAAACTTCTTATCCAACAGATCTTCCAGCTGACTCTTCAATTCAGTTAACTCAACAACAGACATACGGTACGGAGCCATCGATATCGGCCTAGTACCAGGTACCAAATCAATCGAGAACTCAACTTCACGCTCTGGCGGCAATTCATTCACTTCTCCCGGAAACACATCAGGGAAATCACACACCACAGCCAGATCACAAATCACCAGTTTATCTTTAGCCTCCAAAATCGCTAACAGCATAAACAACTCTGCCCCATCTGCTACTGCCTCATTCACCTGCCTCGCTGATAGAAACAAACTCTTTCCTTCCTCAATCTCAGGAAAGATCACAGTCTTATCAAAACAATTGATGGAAACCCGGTTAAACACCAACCAGTTCATACCCAAGATAACGTCAATCTGCACTAGCGGAAGACACACAAGGTCCATCCCAAAGTCTCTACCAAAAATACTCAAAGGACAATTCAAACAAACTGAAGTAGTAGTCACTGAACCCTTCGCAGGAGTATCAATCACCATACTCCCATGCATCTCAGATATCTCTAACTTAAGTTTCACAGCACAGTCCAAAGATATAAAGGAATGAGTAGCACCGGTGTCAATAATAGCTACAAGAGGAAAACCATTTATATAACACGTACCTCTGATCAAGCGATCATCTGCAGAAGTCTCAGAACCCGATAAGGCAAAGACCTTGCCTCATGACTGATTCTCCTTCTTCGGCTTAGGACACTGTGGACTGATATGACCCACCTCTCCACAGTTGAAACAAGTTACGGTCTTCAACCGGCACTCTGCAGCCAAATGACCACCTTTGCCACACTTGAAACACTTCATCTCAGCACTGGTACACTCATGGACACGATGTCCAGCCCGACCACATCTATAACACTTAGCAGGGGCACTAGAGTCTCCCCCATTAGGCCTCTTCATCCCACTCTGACTCTGGAAACCTCTGCCAGCTGCATACGGTTTCCCACGATCATTCTGATTCTTGCCTCTTCTATCAACCCTCTGCTGATAGCTCTCCGCTCTGGCTTTGGAATCCTGTTCAAAAATCCTGCAACAGTCAACCAAGTCAGAAAACACTCTGATCCGCTGATATCCAATAGCCTGTTTGATCTCGGGACGCAACCCGTTCTCAAACTTCACACATTTCGAAAATTCTCCAGCAGCCTCATTATAGGGAGTGTAATACTTCGACAGCTCTGTGAACTTAGCAGCATACTCAGTAACCGACCGATTGCCCTGCTTCAATTCCAAGAACTCTATCTCTTTCTTCCCTCTAACATCCTCTGGAAAATACTTCCTCAGGAATCTCTCTCTGAACACAGCCCAAGTGATCTCAGCATTTCCAGCAGATTCCAACTCAGTGCGGGTAGTAACCCACCAATCATCAGCTTCCTCTGACAGCATATGCGTACCGAACCTGACCTTCTGGTTATCGGCACACTCCGTCACTCGGAAGATCCTCTCTATCTCCTTCAACCACTTCTGAGCGCCATCTGGATCGTATGCTCCCTTGAACATTGGAGGATTGTTCTTCTGGAACTCACTCAGTTGGCGAGCAGCTCCCATTCCCACAACATTCGGATTTCCTCCAAGTACTCCAGCTAGCATACCCAGAGCCTCAGCAATCGCAGCATCATCTCTACCTCTTCCAGCCATCTCTATTCTGAAAACCCAACAAGCTAAACAATAAGTACTGATAGGGTTACACAACACCTATCCCGTACAGGGGAAACAGAATAATTACGACTCGACTCGACCGACTATGCTCTGATACCACTAATGTAACACCCTTCTAAATACCCCAATTATTTAATTAAAATAACAAAGTGTCAATCAGAGTAATATGCAATCAAGGGTGTCACACAGTTACTACACACCATTCACCAATATAACGGTCATGCTCTTTTATTAATTCAAAACATAAGCATTTGCATAAAACGCAGCGGATAGAAATCTCATCAGTCATGTAAAACTTTACATGTAAAATGGTTCATAACTAACAATAAAACGTTTAAAACAAGTTAAAACATCCCATCCCGATGTTACATCTATCAGAGCACGACCCACTAAGGAGACTACACTAGACTCCAAGCATTAGCTTCTACTCAACTCATTGCTCGTTACCTGAAAAATAGTTGTAAGGGTGAGTTCCTCAATCGATATAATAAGCATTATAAATTATCATGTCATGTTAAGTAAATAACACATTTCATCACCCAAATCAGATTACACATTCAGCAACGGCAATATCAACTCAATCATACTCATACTCAATGTCAACACAACCACACGTATAATATTGGAATACATCCATTCATATTATACGCCATACATACATTATGCAATGAGACCCCACACATGCGGTACCGACTATTCTTGAACATATAGTTCAAGCTCACCGATCAAATCCAGATACGGCTACTAAGCTCACTAGTCCCACTCATTTGAGATCTAGTGACTCACTCACTAATTCCTCACCATGGGAATTAGCTACAGCCCCGAAGGCTATGCTATGCACACTAATCACCTAGCATGCAAACATCAACAACAAATCCACAATAATTCACTCACTAATTCCTCACCATGGGAATTAGCTACAACCCCAAGGGCTATGCTATACATGCTAATCATCTAGCAATGCAACATCAACAACAATTCACAATGGACACGTGCTCACACTCTAAGCCATACAACAACCCATTCACAAATACATGCATAATATATACATTCACAACATTATGCATATCATCATACATCCTCAACACATTTGTCAAAACATCATATCATCTCAAATAATTGAACACAGTATTAGCACACTCTACAAATACCTATACTGCTCAAAATAGCGGAAATTAATCCCTATTACATCATACGCCACTATAGGCCAAACATCGATTATGTACACAACATTTAAATTAACAATTTTTCCATACTGCAACAGTGTTAACCGGTTAACGCCCTGGGTTAACCGGTTAACGCAGGCAAAATACGCTTACTGCCCAAAACTTATCAGTGTTAACCGGTTAACGCCCTGGGTTAACCGGTTAACGCAGGCAAAACAACACCAATTCTCAATTCGCAACAGTGTTAACCGGTTAACACCCTGGGTTAACCGATTAACGCAGACAAAACAGCAGTTCCTGCGCTAACACAAAGCAGAATGCAGAATTCTCCGCATTTTCCGCCGTTGGAGGACTTCCGGACCTCCGATTCCAATTCCGTAAAAACTATACGTTAGGGAAATTACAACACACTCAATTACAGGTTCAATTTCAGTTTTTACACAACATATCCATCACAATTTTCAGCATTCAACAATCCCAATTAGGGTCAATTCAACGGTTTATCACTACCCATTACATGCTAACCCATAATACCCATTAAACGACGATAAACCCCCCTTACCTGAGTTAATCCGGCAATCTCTAAGCTCCAAGCTCTTCTCTTCTCCAATCTTCTTCCTCTTGCTCTGCCTATTTGCCCTTTCTCCTCTTTCTCAATCGCTTCTCTGTTTCACGTGAAAACCTTTTCTTTACCAAATGGGCTCTTTTTCTTTATTTCACACTTATATATTTTCCAATTTATTTTATTATCCCAATAAAATAATAATTCAATAATTCCAAAATAATAATAATAATAATCCAATTATCTAATTAAATTAATAAATATATTATTAACTTAATTTAAATAATTACCATATTATTATCGGGGTGTTACACATAAGACCATTTTCAACAAGAAGGTCAGAAATTAACCTACCATTTGGAATTAACCTTCCCTTATTGGACGTACTTCCAGTTCTAGTTTCTCTAATAGAATCCCTTAGAAACTTGAACAGAATCGCTGGAAGTGCCAATTTGAACCCTTTTTCCAAGAAGAACAACTTATACTCCTGATTAGCATTAATGTAATCACAAGAGTTTGTATTGGGTTAATGATGAATACATCCCAGATTTATCCTCAACCTATCAGATAGGTCTTTAGCAATTGGATCTTTGCCTTCATCCATCTTTGTTCATTCCTTGAAAATTATTGATGCTAGCATAACTTCTCTTCTAGCATCAGTTTTGACGTTGTAAACCCTTTTTCACAGCCATTGTGAGAAATAAGGTCAACAATTGATTTCTCAGTGACAACAATCTTCATGTTCATAACAAAGGAAGAGATTATGTCATTGGTATCAATAACATGTATCCAAAACCGCTTCACAAGCACTGGATATACTGGACCAATTAATCTTTCGAAGAATCCTTTCCACCCTTGGAATTCCAAGATCTCAGAGAAATCGAATCTATTATCCTTCAAATTTTTGAAGTCGGTGATCATTTCATAGAGAACCATTAACTCATCAACATGAGTATTGAGGGTTAACTCAGGAATCCCTTCCATAACATGATGGTTTTCGTCAGTAATGGAGTGAATATGAGATTGTTGTTGTTATTGAAGAGAAACCATTGTAGATTATTGAAGATGAAGATGAACATTTACAGAGAAGTTGTTTGAAGGTTTGAAATATTGAAAGTGAGGGAGTAAACTGTGTGTAGTGTGAAAATATGAGTGAAGTGGGTTTATAAAAAAAATAGTAATGATGACAACATAAGGAATACACCTTCATACTGAAATGTAAACGATTTAACGTAATCCCAAGATTTAGAAACCCAAAGTTTCACGCCATTATCATGCATGCTCATAAAATAGGACAACTGTCACCATTAAGAACCACATGATCTCAAACGACAAGACAATCATTTAATGCAACATTTGTTTAAAATCAAGAAGGCAAATCAATAAGATTGCTTCTGATCAAAACCTTTCTAATTCATGAAACTTTCTTACTTCAAAAAGCTCATGTCTCAGAATCAACAATAAAATTCTCAGAACCTAATATAGAGTTCTGAAGACTTAACATTCTAAAATTCATCTTTTCATTATGGACAAAAGTCCATAAATAAGTTTTTCAGAATGAAAACGAATTTATCTTCAGCAAGGGGTTTTGTAAAGATATCATCCTATTGATGGTTTGTATCAACAAATTTTAAATGAAAAATACCCTTATGAACATAGTCACGTAAAAAGTGATGTCTAATTTCAATATGCTTAGCCCTAGAATGCAAGATAAGATTCAAAGACAAACAAATAGCATAAGTATTATCACATAGAATAGGAATATTACTCTAAAATATTTGATAATCTTCCAGTTGACTTTTTATCCGGAGTATCTGAGTGTTGCATCCAGAAGCTGCAATATACTCAACTTTGGTTATTGAAAGCGCAATTGTTGATTGTCTCTTACTGGACCATGATATCAGATTGTCTCCCAAAAATTAACAACTTCCAGAAGTACTTTTCCTTTTTATTCTGTCTCCAGCATAGTCAGCATCACAATAGCCTATTAATTAGTATTCACTTGATTTTCTATAAAACAAACCAAGTTTAGTAGTACTTTTCAGATACCCAAAGATTCTCTTAAGAACAGTTAAGTGAGTTTCCCTAGTATCTGATTGGAAGCGAGCACATAAGCAAGCATTGAATAAAATATTAGGTCTAGAAGTTATTAGTTAAGGAGAAATCCTATCATACCTCTGAATAACTTCTGATTTACCTAACTATTTACCTATTCTTTCTCTAAAATGCCTGTAGGATGCATTGGAGTCTTTGCTTGCTTACATTCTAACAAGTTAAACTTCTTCAGAAGTTCTCTTGTATACTTGCTCTGATGAATGTACGTTCCTTTTAAACATTGATCAATCAGGATTCTTATAAAGAACTTGAGTTCCCCCATCAGGCTCATTTCAAATTTTACCTACATTGGCTTAGCAAAATCCTTGCACAACGAAGCATTAGCAGAACCAAAAATAATATCATTAACATAAATTTGCACAACCAGAATATCATTCTTAAAGGTTTTGCAAAAGAAATCCGTGTCCATTTTCCCTATGGTAAAATCATTTTCTAAAAGGAAGTTACTTAGTATATCATATAAACCTCTAGGAGCTTGTTTCAAACCATATAACGACTTTTTCAGTTTAAAAACAAAATATGGGTTTTGAAAACTTTCAAAACCAGGGGGTTAGTTCACGTACACTTCTTCATAAATGTATCCATTTAAGAATGCATTCTTAACATCTATTTGATAAAGAATGATGTTATGATTGACTGTAAACGAAATTAAAAAACGAATAGACTATAACCTTGCAACAAGAGCAAAGGTTTATGTATAATCTATACCTTATTACTGACTATAACCCTGTACTACCAGTCGAGCCTTGTTTCTGACAACTTTTCCCTTCTCATTGAGCTTATTTCTGAAAACCCATTCAGTTCTAATGACCTGGAAACCCTTTAGCTTCTGAACAAGATCCCAAACATCATTTCTGGTGAATTGGTTTAATTTGCATAACCAAAATCCATTCATTATGCATAAGAAATTCATCAATATATGTGGGCTATATCAGATATACCAAACCTAGAAGATTTTCTTCAGAAGGTTTAAATGAAGATCTAGTTCTGACTAGTGTATCTTTATCTCCCAGAATCAATTCTTCAGAATGAGAAGTTCTTGGTCTACTCTTCTTCTGATGAGAAGTCAGATGATAAAACCTAGAGAATTTCTTTTCCCATCTCTGTAGGTTCTCACTAACCCTTATCGATGTTTTCCCTTTCCTCCGGGAATAAATAAAGTCCAATGGCGACTTTGTTGTATGTTCGAGCGTGTGATGCGTTCGGGTATATTTCCGTTAGCTTCAGAGTCAGAGAGGTATATTTGTTAACAATTGTTATTAATATGTTTTAAACAAATTCCTGACGATTGATTTTGTTATATTTTCTTTAACAAAAGCGCAGATGTTTAAAGTCTGTTAACCACAACAAAAAGATTTTGCAACTTTATCAACATGAGGATGATTGATTCTAAAGTGTCATCTGATACTTCGGTCTTGTCGACCTATGTTGCTCCAAGTACAAGACCATTAGCCATGGCATGCACGAGGCTTTTGTTAAGAGATGTCATAAAGAAATGTCATATTTCCACTTCTTCATTGGCGAGATGATGATTGCACTAAATGACGTCGCTTGCCTTCTGCATATTCCCATTAGGGGGAAGTTACTTGATCATTCCAGGATAAAAAACGATGAATCCCTAAAGATAATGGTCATTTATTTGGGAGTTGAACTAATGGATGACTAACATGTGGAAGGAATATGATTTGCATATATTTGTCAGAGCGATGCATGCGTCAGTTTAGACATGTGGAAATCATTCAGAGATCCCCATTCGAGTCTGCTCCTAACACCATCGTTCACAAACATCTCGATGACATACTAGCGGATTACAAGAGTCATCTAGTACTAGATGAGTATCAAAGTATGCTAGCCATGATGTGATGGTCTTATGTGGACGATTACATGACTTGATTCCATAATGTGTCACACCATGTTATGACACCAGACGCTCCTGAACATCCACTTAGGCCTGCTCATGAGGAGATCATAGAGAATGAGTAGGCCAGTGATGACCGTGTCATTGATGTGTTGTCTACCTGTCAAAATATTATGCAGATTATGTATTGGGGCATATAGTCTGGGCGGTTTGAGAGAGGTGGCGATAAAGTGGTTGTCCTCATACATGCCATTTTTGCGTCACAAAATACCTTGGGTTACCAGCGGCAGATGAGGATCCAATGGGTTAGGATTAGGCATACGTAGTATGTTATGCTTTTTAAAATTTATTTTGGGATGTTTTAGTTTTATTTTCCATACTTTGAGAATAATGTTTGTAATATTATGAGATATATTTTTAATTAATGCACTACCTTGTTCTATGATGTTCGTGTTTATTAATGTTTGAATCAAATTATGACACTGTTAGTCGGATTAAAATGACTTTTGATTCAAAAAAATACAAATTTAGGACAATATTTTTGCCCAAGATGCATGCAAGTAAGATTTCAAAGATACATATTCGAAATAATGTTGTTAAAATAACTTAAAATGCATTCAGTGGTTTTTTTGAAGATGCATCTTCGAAATACACCACAAAAATTTTCGTAGATGCATCTCCTTACCAAATTTGAAAAAAAATAGAGTGACCGCTTGATTTAAAAAGGATGGAGTGTTTAAGATGCGTCTGAATATTCAAATAAATTTAAATTATTTGATTAAAGTTTATAATAAATCTCTCTCCTTTTGATGTGTTTAAGACAAGTGCTGAACAAGATATATTAAAAGAAATATTTTTATATAATTTTTTTTGGGTGGTTTTAATAAAATAGAAACTGTTTTAATTTTTGAATATGAATATGCAAAATATTAAATTTACATGTCCATTATTTGTACAACTATAAATGTATAATTGTTTTTAAAAATCAAACACTAAGTGAATCATATCCAATTGCTTTCTCGAGTGGGAACACTTTCATTCAAAATCGAGAAATTGTTGGCTAAAAATATTGTGTTTTCTCCCACCAAAAATCACTTTCAAGCTTAAACTCCAAAATTCAAACCTCATCAATCCGCACTACAATATTTCGACCAATCAAAATCAAGCACTTTAAATCCAACGCTCCATCTTTTAAGTTTTCCACTCACACGGATCGTTACGAATCCAACGCTCAAAATTGCGTACTCGTATCCTATATATTTTTCAAATTCTCATTTCTCTTAACAGAAAAGCATCACAGTTCAACGCAAAGAGTGAGAAAAAGCTCAAGAAATCACAGCCATGTCAGGAAGAGGCAAAGGAGGAAAGGGTCTTGGAAAGGGAGGAGCCAAACGACACCGTAAGGTTCTCAGAGATAACATTCAGGGAATAACAAAGCCTGCTATTCGTCGTCTCGCAAGACGCGGTGGCGTGAAACGAATCAGCGGTCTAATTTATGAAGAAACTCGCGGTGTTCTCAAGATCTTTCTTGAGAACGTGATTCGCGATGCTGTGACCTACACCGAGCATGCTCGCCGTAAGACAGTTACTGCGATGGATGTTGTTTACGCTCTCAAGAGACAGGGAAGGACTCTCTACGGATTCGGCGGTTAGAAAATTGGGGATGACTTTATCAATTAGGGTTTCTTGTAGTTCGAACATCAATGTCGATAAATATTGTGTAATTGTACTCGATGTTTAGCATCAATGTTTGTTTTCACATTACTTTGATATATTAATTCACGATTTGAAATTTCAATCTTTGACTGATTCATTGCTATGTTGTGAGTACTTGTTAGTTGTTTGGTGCATATTTGGAATTATATAGCCTAATTGGATGCATACTTTTTAGATTGAATACAGTTTGTATGCTGTAATGAAGTTCAACTGAATATAGCCAAATGTTGTGTATTTGTCATTTGTTATCCGTGTATGAACCAAACAGTCCAGCAAAAGTAGGGCATATACCTATCTTTTGTTTCCGGTAGGCTGATAGCACTTTTGAGTTGGTTTGATCAAATAGCAACCAACCCATAACCTATATAATCATCCGAAAAAGCAACCATCTTTACAATGATATTACAAGTATTAGCAAGTCAGGCTCATTTCTACATTTTTACTCTGCTCATCAGATTATATGTCACTAAAATCAATGGGGTTATGCTGTTTATCATTAAACACACAATCCTTTGTAGCTGTATATAATTTAGGCATTGTAATTCAGATATTTGGTCTCCTAGTTTTTCTTTGCGTTAAGCTCATATGGAACCATTGGTTCCCTAAAGGGTTGAAAACCAATCAATTTTAGCAAAATCACATTGTAGGAACAGGTTGTCAAAGGAGAGTGTTTTTAGAAGAATGGCTTTTCATATTTCTTTAAACACATAATCCTTTCCATCTTGGACACCAATTTTCAACAATTAAGCTCAAGTCAGGAGAGTGTTTTTAGAAGAATGGCTTTTCATATTTCTTTTCTAATTCTAACTAGGTGATGTGAGAGTTTGAGGATCTTGGGATTTCTGGTAGTTTATGTTCTTCAAGAGCTGATGAGTAGCTTAGATTGATTTTTCGCCATCCTTTTTTCAATACAAAATAATCATGTCTTCTGGAAATCTATGAGAGATGGATAAGCTGGAAGTCTATCTCATTGTTTAGTGTTTGGATCTATAATTATTTAAGCCTTTTAAAACCATCCTAACTCAACCAATATAATTTTTTAGTTCTTCGACAATAAGGGGATTTTGGTTTAAGAATAAAAGTAAATCCTCTAAAACCATCTCCACTTAAATTTTTCTATTTTTTCACTCAATCATTCTAGAAATCTTCCCCTCCTTCCCCCTAACAAAGTCTAAGAATATTTTTTCAAGTATAATTTGGTTATCTCGTAATGGCTTCTTAAAATGTGTTCCTGGATAATACTTGCTTTTGAAAACTCTTTATAAAAGTGAATCATTCTCTTGCATAAGCCCCACACACTCTTTTCTAAGAATCTCCTTGTTGAATTCTTCAAATTATGTAAAATCCATGCCATCTTTTTGTTTGATTTTTCGTAGGCGCTTCCAAGATATTCGGTGAATATTTTTTTGTTTATTCTTAGTCTCCCATCAAAATTTGACTAATATTGTTTCAATCTCATTACAAGTGTTATTAGGTAATTTGTAGCGACCATGATGTAGTTTGACTCTGCTTGTGCTACTGTTTTGAGCAAAATTGACTCCCTAACTGACTCCAGTTATATATAGAATGAGGAGAGAGTGTAGTGAACCACGTGGAGGCATTTTAGTCAGAAAATTTGAAAAGTATTTCATCTTGAAATTCTTGTTGTTCGCTATATCGTCCGTCACAGTTTGGTATCGAACGATATGTTCGATAGTCGATTAATTGGTATCACCTACAAACTTGGTGAATTTGAGGATTTTTCAATCCATAGGGAGTTCGGTTTGCAGTACATACTCGGATAATAGAGACACAAAATTTGGCATGTGTAGGCCTATATTGAGGCTTTTCTTGGCCAATATATTTTCGACCATGTAGGCCAAATTATTTTTCCTTATAAGGTTGTTTTGTTGAACATTTTTGACCATTTCCTCTGCATCTTGGTTTCTATTTACTAGCATTACTCTAAAGTTATTTTGACTTATATAGTCTTCGTCCTCTTTATGTGTGAGAGGTTCTATAAGTGGAAACCCCAAGTGAAATATTTTTACTTAACCACTTTGCAATTACATGCCTTTTGCTTAAAGAACTATGGAATGTAATGCCATAAGTTGAGCCCAACCATGATATCATAAACTAAGCCCATTAAAGGACAAAGTCCTTAATCCATCGACTCTTAAACTCATAAGCAATACGAGGTGAAATCACGTGGACATGCTCGCCCTATCTCCCACCATGTTGTATCTCGTATGAGTAATATGTCAAGTCACATTTTGAATACACATAATGAAATTCTTTGAGTCAATAACAAAAATATACAAAGTCATGTCAGTTAACTGCACCTCCTACATAAAAAAGATGACTCATCCCATTCACTCCATTAGGGAGTCAAGACAGGAGTTGTGTGACCAAACTTGTATGCAATATAAACGACCTCTTCATAAAACTTTCATGTCTATATATACCAACTTGATCAATTAAGATACCAACTTGATCAATTAAGATAGATGAATTTCTTTTTTTTTACCTATCAATATCCAAAACTCTTATGCACTCCTTGTCACAAGCAAGACATTATTTATTATAGTTAGAGGAAGTATATATTAAAATAACCCAACATTATTTTTATGAATATTTTTAAATCATCAAAATAAAATGAAAAAGCAAATTGCCCTTTTGATATATTTCTATTTAACCTTTAAAAACACGTTAGAATGTTTACACAATTTTTTATTTGCCACATCAATACACTCTCCAATCATTATTATAAATAATTTTGACTTTTTAAATATATTAATTATCAAATATACCAAAAATATTAAATTTAATTATAAGAATGACAAAAAAAAAACATAGATATATTTGAAATAATTAACTAGCTAATCTAACATGAGAGAATATTTATGTAATAAGGCAAATAAAAAAAGAAATTAAACTAACTTAATAGCAAGTGATAGATTAATTTTTATATTTTTGTTTGAGTAAGGTGTTTTTTTTTCTTTTGACACGTTTGAGTAAGGATTTAAAAACAGTACTATTGTTAAAAAAAATAAAATATAGTTGGAGGCCTCCTCACGAGCTTAAAATAGTAGTATTGCTTATATTTTCCACCATATTCCAAAATTTAAAACCCAACAATCCCCCTTGAATATTTCAACCAATCAAAATGAAGCATATTTAAATCCAACGCTCAACATGTTAAGTTCCCTGCTCACTCGGATAGGTAACAATCTAACGGTTACAGTTACATAGCTGTATCCTATATAAACTAAGAGTTCTCGGTCAACAAACCCAAAATCAGTTGCTTGCATATTCAGTTGCATCGAAAGTTCAATCACAAAAATTCATCGCCATGTCAGGAAGAGGCAAAGGAGGAAAGGGTCTTGGAAAGGGAGGAGCCAAACGACACCGTAAAGTTCTCAGAGATAACATTCAGGGAATAACGAAGCCTGCAATTCGTCGTCTCGCAAGACGCGGTGGCGTGAAACGTATCAGCGGTCTAATTTATGAAGAAACTCGCGGTGTTCTCAAGATCTTTCTTGAGAACGTGATTCGCGATGCTGTGACCTACACAGAGCATGCTCGCCGTAAGACTGTTACTGCGATGGATGTTGTTTACGCTCTCAAGAGACAGGGAAGGACTCTCTACGGTTTTGGCGGTTAGAAAATTAGGGATTGCTTTTTAATTTAGGGTTTCATGTAATTGGAATCTCAAATGTTGATGTATATTTTGTAATAGCACTAGAGCTTTAGCATTAACAATGGTTTTTGCTTTGCTGTGATTTAATTGATGATTTGAATTTTCAATGTACTAATCAATTTGATGAATTTTTGTTATTGGTTTCTTTGATTCTTCTATCGGTTAAGTAACTTTAAATCTGGTTAATGTACAATTGTTAACTAAACTTTTAAAAATGTGATAGTGATTCAATCCATGACTCTATTATGAAAAATAAGGAAATGCTGGAGGAGATTTATGGTGTTGGATACTGTGGCGGTGTAGCTGACTTAAGTTTGAACCGTTCGTTCTATTTCGTCACTTTTTAATATGTGCCTAGCTAGATGCACGGGAAATTTATTGCAATCCGTATGAACTAAAAGAGGAGCAACTTTTTTTTTATATTAGATTGATAAGATAATAGAAATAAAGATTAAAGATAAAAGATTTAGTTCAAATTAACTCAGTTTGTGTTTGAGATTATGAATCATATACCCTCCTAAAAAATTAAATTGAATATATAAAATATAATTACAAGTATTAGTGTATGTGTTAGACATTGACATAGAGGTTGGTATTCAAAAATGAACTTTTATTTATAATGTTAAGAATGGAAGAAGATGAAAAAAATGAGAGAGAAATGAAATTATTTAATAAACTTTCATTCAATTTGGAAATGTGAAAGATTATATTACAAATTGGCTTTCGTATGAGTTTTATACAAAGACTTAAATGAAACCCAAATTCAAATTAAATTCAAATTAAATGCAAATGAAACTAGTCTATGTTGAATTACATTCAACACAATCCCTTAATTTAAATTTAAGTTAAAATCCACAACTTCAATTTCATCTCTCAAAATGATGAAGTGTTTAGTTTTAAGTGTCTTGGTCAACACATCTACAAGTTGTTTTTGATTACTGACATGAACAATCACTATCAAATAGGAATTGGCCTTCCGTGTAACCTTGGATTTTTAATAAGATTTATAGCAGATTTGTTGTCAATCATCAATCTGACTGGTTTGCTCATTTTGAACTTCAGTTCCTTCAGCAAATTCATTAGTCAAATAGCCTAACAAGTTGACAAAACACCAACTATGTATTAAGCTTCACAGGTTGACAATGCAATCACTGGTTTTTTCTTGTACCACCAAGAATGAGACCTCCCAGATACATGAACATGTACCCTATAGTACTTCTTCTATCCACTTTATCACTACACCAGTTAGAGTCTGAATAACATATCAACTCAGCATCATCTGACACTCCAAATGAAAACAAAATTCCATGCCACAAAGTTCTTTTTACATACCTCAGAATCCTGACTGCAACATGGTAACATGACCATTTTGATTTACTCATAAACCTATTCACCATTCCAACTATATAACATATGTCAGGTTTGATGTTACGCAAATATCACAGACAACCAACCAATTGCTTTATGCGTCTCCTCACCATCAAAATTAAAGTCTAGCTTATGATTTGTCTCAACAGGCGTGGATGTTGACTTACAATTCATCAACTCAAATCTCTTCAGCAACTTAAGTTCATACTTCAATTGGTTCACAATGATACCCTTCTCAGAGTGTAAAATCTTCATCCCTAGAAAATCTACCATATTTTCAAGGTCAGTCATATCAAAAGCATTCATCAGTACCTTCTCAAAAGTACAAATTTATGTCAAAAGTATGTCATCCACATAAAGACACACTAGAATCACATTGCCTTAAGAGGTATACTGCACATACACACCATACTCCATTTCACATTTTTTGAATCCCAGTTGCTTGAAAAATGAATCAATCTTCAGATTCCAAGCCCTTGGAGCTTGTTTCAGCTTGTACAAGGCTTTATGCAACTTGTACACCATCCCTTATTTGTTTCTCTTTCCCAAACTCAGGAGGTTGTAACACATAAACTTCTTCTTGCAATGAACCATTTAAAAACTGACTTTACATCTAAATGTATCAGAGGCCAATTCCTATTTGCAGCTATATCAATAACCAACCTTATGGTTTCATGTCTAGCTACAAGTGAAAACCCTTCAAAGTAGTATAAACTAGACTTTTGTAGGAATCCTATAGCTATTAACCTTGCTCCATGCTTAGCAATTTAACCATCTGGCTTCAAATTTATCTCGAAAACCCATCTCATACTGATGGCTTTCTTTTTCTAAGGTAGAACAACCAATTCTTATGTCTTATTTCTTTCAATGACGTCAAGCTCTTCCTTAAAGGAATTCACCCATACGTTCTTCTTGAGAGCTTCATTGACGCTGACAGGTTCAGACTCCACCATCATGACACTCTGTATGACTTCTCCTTCAGAATCAATCTCAGTATCTTACAACAACTCAAAATCTGCAAGTCTCCTTGGTATATGTCTAACTCTTTGTGGTCTTTGGAGCTATGCAAGTTCACCTTCAGAAGCATGACCACCTTTAGAAGCCACACATTTAGACGTTCCATCTTCAGATATATGACCACCTTCAAAGGTTGGTTCACCTTTAGAGGCTGGATCACCTTCAGAGGCTGATCCACCCCCAGAGTCAGACAAACCTTCCGAGTGAAAGTCATCTTCAAAGTCAGACTCAAATTCAGAGTCAGAATCATCTTCACAGCCAGAATCTCCTTCAGAGGCAAAATCTCCTTTAGAGGAAGAATCAGATTCTAGTGTTGACATTGCACTAGAGTTGGAATGAGACTTGCTAAATGCCATATTTTTGATTCTTTCACTATGACATCTCTGTTGAATTCAACTTTGTTAGTGAGTAGGCAATAAAGCTTATAAGCACACGTACTATGTTAACCTATTAGCAACACGACTTTGCTTATGTCATCCAATTTCCTTCTAGTAGTATCTTGTATAAGTTTGTAACATACATAACCAAACACCTTGAAATGGCTGGCATTTTGATTTCTTCTAGTCCACTTCCCAATTGGAAATACTTCCTTTAACTTCTTTGTTGGACATCTGTTTTGCATATATGTTGATGTGGCAATTTCTTCACCCCACAACTTCTTAGGTAGATTCTTCTCCTTCAACATGTCCCTTGTCATGTCCAACAAAGTTCTATTTCTCCTTTCAGCAAGACCATTATGTCGTGGAGTGTATGGAGCAATCGTCTGATGCTTAATACCATGTTCCTCACATAACTTCTTGAACTCGGTTGAGTTGAACTCACCTTCACCATCATTTTTGAGGATCTTCAACCTTTGTCCACTTTGATTTTCAACATCCATTTTGAACTTCTGAAACTCAGCAAACACCTCATGTTTGAACATAATGAGTGCTACCCATGTCAATTTTGTTAACTCATCCACAAATGACAAAGTACTTATTCCCTCTAAGTGAATGTACCTCAAATGGACCACATACATCAGAATGAACCACCCTCAAAGCATGAGTTTCTCTTTGAGGAATTTCTAATGAGAATGGTAATCTTATTTGCTGCCTCTCATGCATATATCACATGATTTCTTTGGTGCCACAATCTTAGGAATTAAATGTACCATATTTTTTGAACTCAAATGCACTAAACTTCTATAGTTCATATGCCTCAATCTCTTGTGCCACATCTCACTTTTCCCTTCAACACTTCTTGCACTAAGGAATTGAGTGTGTGTTGTTGCAGTATTCACCTTGAATGTCCAATTTATTCCCAATTCATACTGCATAATCACCTTTCGATTACAATCATACAACTTCAAGAGATTGTCCTTCATGGTTACTGAAAATCCTTTTTCAATCAGCTGACCTACACTCATCAAATTACTATTCATGCCAGGAACATACCATACATCCTTGATCATTATAGTTTTTCCATTGTTCAACTTAACTCTGACATTTCCCATTCATTTAGCATTCAGATACCCATCATCATCACATCGAATCTTAGTCCTTTTACCAGAGTCAAAATTAACCAGCTATTGCTTGTTTCCAATTATGTGATTTTAGAAACCAGTGCCCATATACCACCAGTCTACCATTGATCCACCTACGTTCTTAGATGCCATTAATAACAAAAGTTTATCATTAGAACCTGAAATGGCTATATTGGCTTCTTCACCCTTGCTAACCTTGTTTGACCAGCAATCAATAACAAAAGGGCCAAATTTGTTGCAATTGTAGCATTTAACCTTTCTCTTGTGAAACTTCTCCTTTCCCTTCCAAACATTCTGATGTTTCTTATCAGAATTGGAGAGTTCTGACTTTTGAACACCACCATCACACTTCTTCTTATTCTCTAACCATGCTTGCTTTTGGTTCTTCTTTCCGAAAAAACTTTCTGAGTCTGAGCTTTCAGAGCCTATTCTAACTCTTGTTTAAATTCTCTTTCAGTCAGACAAAACTCTTGTGTCTCTAAACTACTTTGAAGATCTTCAATTCTCATGGTGCTGATATCTTTTGTAAGTAGTGATTGCACATAACAGGGGGAGGGGGGGGGGTGAATTAGGTACTTTGATCAATTTTAGGTTTATTGTAATTATGCTTTTAACTTTCTAGTTTGGTGATGGTTAGAAAACGGTAAAATGCATAAAGATAAAGAACACAAAGATGTATCCTGGTTCCGCTTACAATCTGAGAGTACTCTAGTCCCCTTACGCAGTAAGAGATTTTACTATCTGTTTAGATCTTTGTACAAGCCTATCCTAGCCATTATACACAAGTTCCTAAACCAATCAATAAGGAAAATCCCCTTATGATCTCTACAAAATAAAACAAGAGAACGATCTTCCCTTATTCACTCTCTTACTTCCAACAATCCTGGACAACAAGGTATTCCATAATAATCTGAATTTTTTACAAGAGTTTGAAGTTTGATAATAATGTATATCAATTACTAGAATTGATCTTCTCTATCAAGTAGGCAATTCACAATATATTATACAAGTTCTCAAGGATTTATAGTGTTGAAACTTTCAAAAATGCAATGAAAATGTATGCAGTAAGTTTCAACAAAAGTTTATATGCAAAGACACTTGATTTAAAAATGAGAGATTAATGAGTATGAATTATAATGAGAGAGGTGTAATTATGAAATATGAAACATGTAGTATTTATATCTGTATCACACTATTTTGAAATAGAATCTCTTAAGTGAATACTCCCCTTAACTTTGATAACTCCCCCTTGATTAAAGCTCTTCCTTGATTCATATAGAATTTGACATCTTTGTTACTGCAAAAGTTAGATACAAGCATACACATACACCTATATATTCTCCCCGTTTGTAATTAACAAAAAGGATGAGAAAAAAGATTGAAAGTTGTTGTACATACAAAAAAAAACAGAAACAACATTTGTGAACACACACCACATGCTTAATTATGAAGAATCAAAATAGAAGGAATAATTCACAAATGAAATTGTGAATTAACTCAAAAATTATGTAAGATATCATGTACCTTAATTGATATATGAGAGTTGGTGTGAGTTTTTTTCCCTTTTGACAAGCATCACATAATTTATCTCATGAATGACTTCATCTTCAATCAAGCATCCATCCTTGGTGAACTTGATCTTGAAGCCTTTGTCACAAAGTTGGCTTATACTTAGAAGATTGCGCTTTAGTCCTTCAACATAAAGAACATCTTCAATGGATGTGAAATATGGTGCTCCAACTTTGCCCATGCCAATAATTTTTCCTTTGTTGTTGTCTCTATAAGTCACATATCCCTTGGCTTTAAGCACTAGATTTGAAAATTTATTGATTTTTCCCGACATATGCTTAGAATAACCATTATCAAGATACCCAAGATTTGAAGTGGTCTTCAAGCAAACCTACAAAACAAATTAAGTTTTGTTCGGTACCCAATATGATTTAGGTCCTTCATAGTTAATACCTTTCTTAACCCATACATAATACGCACTTGCAACATTAAAGTTCCTTACATAGTAAGCATTAGGTGTGTGACCAAATATACCATAATAAAAACATGTAGGAACAAAATTACTCTTATATCTAAGAACATAAGTTATTTTCGAATATTCCTCTTATTAGGATGATGATGCACATGATGCACTTTGTTCACTTTCTCTTGTATTAGTTGATCACTACCCTTAACAAAGATAGTTTTGCTAGAACTTGGTTTATGAAATTTAGAGTAACCAAGTCCACTTTTGTCATTGGAGTATCTTTGATGGCTAAGAATATCATTCAATCCAATTTGTCTTTTTTCATATCTTTCTAAAACTCTTTTTAATTGGACAATTTGGAAGGAAAGTGTTTCACACTCTTTGCATACAATATCTTGTTTTTCTTTTTCAAAATAATTTTGTTTTTAAATGTCAAATGCTTTTTGCATGGTGTCAACTTTTTCTTCAAGGGATAAAATTTGTTTCGTTTGAGTTGACACTATTTTTTACAGAGTTTTACATTCATCGAGTAGAATATTTATAGCATTTTGAGAATTATCGTCACAAGAAGGTGTTTCAAGACATGCCTTTTCTTCTTCATCGTTGAATTCGTGTGTTGCTATTAGTGAAAGGTTAGACCATTCATCACTTTTCGATTCTGATGAAGTACTTATCTCATTTTCGTCACATGCCACATATGCTCTTCTGGACTTTGATTCATTTCTATCTCTGTGTTTACTTTTCTTTGATAGTTTAGGGAAATATGTCTTTATGTGTCATTGTTTCCCATATTCAGAGCATGTAGCAATCTGTGTTGACGAGGAAGTCTCCCTTTTGTTGAAAATTTTCTTTTTCTTTGGAGAGTTTGATATGTTGTTGTTTTCGAAGTAATTTCCTAATTTCTTTACAAGACGCATGCAATTTTCATCTACTTCTAGAACATCATATTTTGCTTCATCCAGTGAATTAACTTTTAGTGCAATACCTTCTAGCTTCATTTCTTGATTCTCATGTGTTTCAAGTCTTCCAAGTTCAAGTTCACACTCTTAAAGTTTTCCGAACAAGGATGCAGACGTCATGGTAGAAAGACTTTTCTTTTCTGATATTGTTGTTACCTTTGGTTGCCATTCCCTGGTTAAAGACCTAAACACTTTAAGATTAAAATCATCGTTAGTAAAAGTATTACCGAGAGCAATCAAGTGATTTTTTAAGTGTACAAATATTTTTTGCAACACGATGATAGATTCTCCGGGCTGCATTCTGAACATCTCGTACTCTTGACTTAAAGTGTTCAATCTAGATCTCTTCACTTCAATGGTTCCTTCATGAGTTTCTACCAATGTATCCCATATTTGCTTGGACGTTGTACATTGAGAGACACAAAAGAATTCTTCCATGTTAAGTGCACTTTGAAGTATGTTGATTGCTTTCTTATTATAAAGGACTTTTTTCTTATCATTTTAATCCCATGAGCTCTTAATCTTTGGTGTCCCAACCCCGTCGATAACACTTGTAGAAACAAATTGACCATTCTCCACAACATCCCATATTTATTCTCCTTGTGCTTCCAAACGAGCCTTCATACGAATTTTCCAAAAATAGAAATATTCACCAGAAAATAATGGAAGTTTATTGCTACTACCACCATTTCTGAAAACAAGATTTGCACTTGCGGAAGTCATTTTGGATATCTAGGAACAAGTTACCTATAAACTGCTCTGATGCCAATTGTAAGTAGTGATTGCACCTAGAGGGGGGGGGGGGGGGGTAAATTAGACACTTTGATTGATTTTTGATTTATTGGAATTATGCTTTTAACTTTCTGGTTTGGTGATGGTTAGAAAACGGTAAAGTGCAGAAAGATAAAGAACACAAAGATGTATCCTTCTTCCCCTTACAATCCTAGAATACTTCAGTCCCCTTATGCAATAAGATATTTTACTATCTATTTATAACTTTGTACAAGCCTATCCTAGCCACTATACACAAGTTCCTAAATCAATCAATAAGGACAATCCCCTTATGATCTCAACAAAATGAAACAAGAGAACAATCCCCTCCTATTCACTCTCTTGCTTCCAACAATCCTGGACAACAAGGTATTCCATAATAATCTGAATTTTTACAAGAGTTTGAAGTTTGATAACAATGTATATCAATGACTAGAACTGATATTCTCTATCAAGTAGGCAATTCATAATATGTTATACAAGTGCTCAAGGATTTATAGTGTTGAAACTTTCAGAAATGCAAAGAAAATGTATGCAGTAAGTTTCAACAAAAGTTTGTATGTAGAGACACTTGATTTGAAAATGAGAGAGTAATGAGTATGATTTGCAATGAGAGATGTGTAATTTTAAAATCTGAAACATGCATGATTTATATATGTATCACACTATTTTGAAAGAGTGTATTATGATCAATCAATGCAATGTTCAATGGTATAACAATAAAATACGTTTGAATCAGATTTTTTCATGAAAAAGTGTCACTGCTTCAGTGGTAACCAGTACCACATTATCGTAACCGGTTACATCTGAAGCAAAGCCTAAAAATTGATTTTTTCGCATGTGTAACCTGCTACCATAAATGGTGTAACTTATTACACCTGATACATTTTCAAAAACTAAGGTATTTTTACATTATGAGTATCTGGTGCGAATTATGGCCGTTTTATAGTGCTATTACGTTGGTTTCAAATGCCACATTGCACCAAAAACGTTTGTTTCAAATGCCACACTACACCAAAAACAGAATGTTTGAAACAATATTCTTAAAAAATAATTTTTACGTTTGTGTAACCGGTTACCATAAATAGTATAACCGATTACACCTGCTATAAAATTGAAAAATATCTTAAAAATCAATTAGAATGCAAATTTTATTAAGTGTTAAACATAAATTATGTATGTGAATGAATTTGCCATGATTTTTCTGAGCACTATAGTAGATCATATAATGGAATTGTAACTTGTAACTTAAGATGATGATCAAGCTCCAAAGAGGTTCAAGTTCATCTTAACAAATTTAAAAGAATAACATTTTCATAAATTGTAATGTTAACTTTATTTAAAGGAATACAACAAAAATATCCTATATAATATAAAACAAAAGTCCTATTAAACATAAAAAATAAAAAATAAAAAGTGAAATCTCATTTTGATATATTTCTATTTAACCCTTAAAAACACATCAATTTACACGAGTTTCCATTTGCCACATCGAAATATTTGAGACAATTAACTTCTTAATCTAAGTTGAATGACTTATTTTCTTTTTGTAATAAGGTAAATCAAAGATGAAGAAAGTAGACTAATCACAGAGTAGGATGTTCACATAATGTCAAATATAATAGAGAGTAATACTTATTTTCTTCGGATTTTTTTTATCAAACAAGGATTCAATCATGGGAAAGTCGACACCACTTTGTTTGTAACACATAAGGAAAACATATTCTCTTAGTTAAAATTTACGCAGATGATATTATTTTTGGATCTACTAATACATATCTTTGTCGAGAATTTGCTAGTTTGATTCAAGGAGAGTTTGAGATGTCCCTTATGGGAGAGCTAACATACTTCTTAGGATTTCAAATCAAGCAAGCTGAAGAAGGCACCTTCATAAGTCAAACAAACTATTTTTTAGAGCTTCTCAAGAAGTTCGACATGAAAGATTAAAGAGTATCTCAACACCAATGACTTCAAATATGTTTATTGACAAAGATGAAAAAGGAATAGATTTTGACATAACCGGGTATAGAGGTATAATTAGATTCTTACTCTATTTAACCACAAGTAAGCCATATATCATGTTTAATATGTGCATTTGTTATAGATATCAAGCATCGCTTAAGGATTCCCACTTTGAGACCATGAAACGTATTTTGAGGTATCTTAATGGAACCTTCCATCACAGTCTTTGGTATCCTAAAAGTAGTGCTTGTAGATTAATAGGCTATTCTGGTTCTGATTTCATGGGATGCAAGTCAGATAGGAAAAGTACTAGTGGTATCAATAATTTATTTGGAAGTTGTTTAGTTTCTTGGCATAGTAAAAAGCAGCATAATGTTGCTTTTTCTACCGCTGAGGCTGAATATGTAGCTACTTATAGTTGTTGTGCACAAGTCTTATGGCTAAAGAGACAATTATCAGACTATGATTTAAACTTGGTTGCATTCCGATTAAGTGCGATAATACTTGGTTGTATAGTAAGAAGCAACGTAACGTTGCTCTTTCTACCGCCGAGGTTGAATATGTAGTCGTTGGTAGTTGTTGTGCACAAGTCTTATGGCTAAAGAAACAATTATTAGACTGATTTAAAACTTGATTGCGTTCCAACTAAGTGCGTTAATACTAGTGCAATGAGCCTTAATAAGAATATGGTACTTCATTCATGGACCAAACACATTGAGATTTGGCACCAGTTCCTTAGATATCATATGGAGAAAATGGATGTTATTTTTGAATACGTTGACACTAAAAGTCATCTTGCTGACATTTTTACAAAACCGTTATCATCGGATTCCTTCCATAAGATTTGTAGGGATTTGGGAGTCTTAGACTCTTCATGCCTTAAATAGAATGAGGAATTTTTTTAGTTTCATTTGCTATATAAATTTTGTCTTCACTAACACTATTTTATAGCAAACCGTAACTTTTACCGATCTACAATGGCATGTCTCTATAACCCTTTTGTATCTGGTTTATATCATTCTATATTTTTGTTCTAGAGTTATACATTGGTTTGCTTATTTCCTCCTTATCTTACTCATTCATCTCTAGCTTATATCTTTGATTTTTCTTATTTTCATTTAAGTATTTTAAATGTGTGTTGCTAAATATATGCATTTGAGAATTTGTATACATGTTCATGCATTACTTATGATTATTAATGTATACCTTGACATACACGTTTGATCACTTAATTGTTAGCTGTTGAATGTTAGTGTTGCATGTCTATTTGCATTTTGTTGCTCGTGAATGTATATCTTCGTGTTCAATATGAGATCTTAGTTATTGTATATGCTTCTTAGCTGTTTAGCTCACATGTTCATTGAAATTATTTGTTGGTGATTTTACTTGGTTTTAGACACATTCCAATCTATCTCTTTTAGATGTTTCCAAAGGGGGAGAAGTTGTAATTTATATATAATAGTTTTATGAATTTATATGCTGTGAGTGGTTTGCGTGTAATGTTTCAGGGGGAGTATAAGTGTTTTTCATGTTTTACTCATAGTCGACCCATATCCAAGTGAAAGCTTTCCAAGCATAAAAATGGGGAGATTGTAGTTGCATGTCCCTAGTTCATTTAGGGGGAGAACCTATATCCGGTTATTTTGTTGCTTGTCTTATCGCTTTGATCCTTGATTTAATTTCGATTTGTCGAGTTTGCTTCATGATTTCACTTCTCGGAATAAAGTTTGAAAAAATTCGTTTTTAACATGCATAAACCATTGGTTAGGGTTGATCTTGATTATGGTGTTTTTTGATCAATCACATGAGTAAGTGGAATGAAATTTTTTTATGTTTTTTATTTGAGTTTTATTCAAAATAAAATCTCAAAGTGCTTTTAAAACTATGAAAATGTGAGATTTTATGTGTATGACTCAAATCATGTAAATTCAACACACTCCATGATTCAAATTAAATTGGACATGGGAAAACTTGGATCATTTGATATGAATCATTTTTTACACATGATTCGAATCAATTTCCTGATGTCACTTCTGCTTGGTTTGATTCGAATCAAATTTTAAACATGATTTGATTCACACACCTTTTCAACATTATTCAGTGAAGGGCAGTTCCATTTGATTTGAATCATTTTTTGTACATGATTCGAATCACAAGCTCCTTGATTCAAATCACACTTTCCTCATGATTCAAATCAACTGACATATTTTCAAAATTATGTTATTTCTTTTGTTCCACTTCACTTGTTCATTTGATTCAAATTATAGACTACCATTGATTCGTATCTAACTGACTTTTTCAACCATTTTCAGTTCTTAATCTCAAGCACATGTATAACATTTTTGTCATCACTTTTCACATAACATCTTATCATTGTGATCATAATTTTCAGTGTGATTTAGTGAAAAACCAATTTCCTCTTTTTGAGTGTTCAAAGTCTTGCAACACAATTCTTGCATCTTTAACTTCATTTTGATTCAGATCTTTGTAACAAGATATTTGTAATTGATTGAAGGAGGCGCGTCCTTGAAACTAATCGTTATTTGAGATCGGGTTGTGTTTTTCAGGTTGCTTGCATGATTGAGGTGATTGTCAATGGTGGTGACAAATTCCATTGAAAATAAGTAGGTTCTTCTCTCCATAATTTCTTTAGTAGTGATTGCATGGAAGGCTACAGATAAGGAGGAATTCTTCTCAAATATTAATACAACTCATCGCTCAAAGAATTAATAAGATCAGAGTGTTGATAGCTACACACGAAGGCTTGGAGCAGATTAATGATATTGGAAGATTCAAGAAATGTAATTTAAGTAAAAATTAAGTTGAAGAGTTTTGCAGTGTGCTATATATAAGTCAAGATCCAAATAAGAGATTTTAATTTTCTCATATGTATTATAGATTGATGATTGCATGAACTCTTGCAAATATTTGTCAAATAACACGAAACTATGCAGGTTCCAATGGGAAACCATTGAAAAGTGCACATAGGCAAAGCGAGAACAAACACCGAAGCACTATAAATCTCGGTGTTATCCCTCTCTCTTACTCTTGCATTTAATTTCGTAGTATTTTCATGCTTAGGTATTTCAATTCCTTGGTAGTTTATCATTCTTTCGTTGATAGTGATTTATTACGTAAATATTAGGTTTTATTGGAATTGGATAACTTGTTAAGCTAGATTGGTGATTAATTTTCTAAGAAACAAATTGACATTAGAATTCCATTCATTGAATCATTGTGTAAACACTTCTTGTAAATTACACAATTGAATCAATCTTATACCAAATGTTTCATCATATTCATCTTTGGTGTTTGTGAAACGATATGTATTAACTTGATCAAAATTCAAACAACATAGTTTTCGCATTTTCGCATCAAACCTTCCGCTCACAATTATTTTTGAAAAACACTTTGATTTTGAAAACAACAGTTGAATTTTAAATTGGGTCCTCTAGACCGTTTTTCTACTTCCATATTCACAACCAACATAAATGTTGGATAAAACATGTCTTGGATAATGGGAAAGTCAAGATAGTTATTGGACCACATATCCCTTGGAAATAAGAATTCAACAATCCACCTTTTAGGCTGGGTGAGCGGTGACCTTTTCCAAGAAAGGCTTAGAAATCAGGAATCTCTATAAATACGACATTCCTCAAAGGGACGGGGGATCAAGCCAGATTAATATAATACCACCCAGTACTACTCAAAGAGCATTTCACTCCTAGTAACCCTAACACCGACAATTTAACCACCCATCTGCAATGTAGCAGTGCTAGCCACCAACAGGGTCTCGCACATCACATGAGTTGGTCCCTTAAACAACCAAAAAAACCATTGTACATAGCTACTCGCCACCATGAGATAACCCTCACCCATTCGTGTAATATACCTACTAGGGCCTCTGAGTCTCCCTTCCTCACCCCATTTGTGTATTATACCTCAGATCTAGTGTTTCCTTTATTGCTTAGTCCATTCATATCTAAGAGAATCGACTCGGGTGCATTGCATAGGGAGAAGAGGTTCAGGCGCAAATACACTTTACTCGGTAAGTGCAGTAATTCCATCAGAGTTGGGATCCAAACGAGGTTGTTAGTAAACAACATCCCTCGAGCAACATCGCTCAACCTGGATAAGCTGACAATCACATGATTTCAAAACTAAATATTTTTTAGTTATTGCCGTTAAGTAAAATCAAATTTTTAATGTCCTTAATTGTAATTCCGCGAGAGAAATATGAGACACTGTTGAAATGATCTATGAAGTCTCTCCAAGTATCGAACAAGAGGGAATGAACACACGAAGTAAAAAAGTTGAAGCACCAAATAAATGTGAATGTTATCTTCACATATGATGTTCAACCATTGTAAATCTTAGATGTTATATGGTCATACTCAAATAAGGAGGTGTGAGATCATGTTGTCATGCTCGCCTCATCTTCTACTATGTCGTATCTCGTAGGGATAAGATGTAAAATCATGTTTTGAATAAGTATAACATAATTCTATGAGCAATAACATAAATACCCAAAGTCATATAAGATGACTACACCTCCCATTCGCTCTACTATTGAGTCAAATATAGAGGATATGTGACCAAGTTTGTAGGCATCATAAATAAACTCTATATTGAACTCCCATCTATATATACCTCATTGTTCTTTTAGGTTAAATGAATTCACTTTTTACCTATATATGACCAACCAAAGGGTAAGGCGACCTAAACAAGAATTTAGGTCTCAAAATTTTGAGTTTAAAATAAGAAAACCTTAGAAAAGTTCAATTTAATTATACATAAAATAAAACATTATTTACATATTAACATAGTTGAACGGGTCAAAGAAAAACATTGTATCATTTTGGTTTATAGTTCAACTTAAGACAATCATAAAAACTAATTGTCAATATATTTATATTTTAAAAACCTCAATTTAAAAAGTTGTACATATCAGTACCCAAAAATCTCTTATACTTCATTTCACTAGCAAAACATTATCTATTATGTTGAGCTCAAAGGACTATATTGATATAGAAATATAGGTGGTCCAAAATTTGTTATTAATATTTTTAAATCATCCAAATAAAACGAAATAATAAAATCCCTTTTTGATATATTTTTATAGGTCATGTTAACGAATGTTTTATGAACAATTTTATTTTATTATAAATTTTAAATATATATTTTTTAAAAAATAATTATTTTAATTTCTAATATATACACACATTTTCGAAATAATTTATTTTTTTAAGTCTAAACAATGTTCCTAAATACATTCATTAGCATTCATTTTATTTGTTTGAGTTGGAAAGATATCAAGGGCACGTCCATCTCTCTCTATAATATTGATAATTGAATTTAACTTTAATAATTTAATCCTCTTTCACATTTTTTTTCTTTTTCATGTTACTATTACCTATAATCTATAAAAGTAATTTAATTTTTAAATTTATTAAATATTTAATATATCTAATTTATATATAATTATGATATATTAATTTATATATAACTGTGATATATTAATTTTTTAATGAATTAAAAAATTGATATATCTCTTAGAAAATACTAGATTAAATTAGAAAACAAGAGACAATTAAGACGAGACCATATAAATTAAATTTTTTTTGTCTTTAAGTTTTAATATATATTTTAAATTTCAATTAAATCCATGTGTTAATTCTTATTTTAAAAACTTTTAAAATTATTTTGGTAAGAGTAATTAACACCGTAGTAGTACTCTTGTTAAAAGTCACGTGAACTCCAAAATTTAAAACCAAGCTATCCTCCTTGAATATTTCAACCAATCAAAATGAAGCATATTTAAATCCAACGCTCAATGTTGTGAGTTCCCTGCTCACACGGATAGCTAACAATCTAACGGTTTCAGTTACATAGCTCTATCCTATATAAACAAGAGTTCTCCATTATCTAACAGAAAATCAGTTGCCTGCATATTCAGTTTCATCCAAAGTTCAGTCACAAAATTTCATAGCCATGTCAGGAAGAGGCAAGGGAGGAAAGGGTCTTGGAAAGGGAGGAGCCAAACGACACCGTAAGGTTCTCAGAGATAACATTCAGGGAATAACAAAGCCTGCTATTCGTCGTCTCGCAAGACGCGGTGGCGTGAAACGAATCAGCGGTCTAATTTATGAAGAAACTCGCGGTGTTCTCAAGATCTTTCTTGAGAATGTGATTCGCGATGCTGTGACCTATACGGAGCATGCTCGCCGTAAAACTGTTACTTCCATGGACGTTGTTTACGCTCTCAAGAGACAGGGAAGGACTCTTTACGGATTCGGCGGTTAGAAAATTGGGAATTTCTATATTTTAAAGCAATTAGGGTTTCTTGTAGTGGGAGATTTAATGTTGATAGATATAGTGTAAAAGCACATGAGTTTTAGTATTAACCATGGTTTTCTGCTTTGCTACTGTAAGTTAAATTTCGTTTTGAAATTCAATCTACTGATTAATTTGATGAATTTTGGTTATTCGTTTCTTTTATTCTTCTATTGCTACAGAACTTTAATGCTGGCTAATCGTACAATCATATTATTGTCTCTACCTTTGAAATTGTAGATCTGATTTCATTGCTCTGTGGTGAGTAATCTGTAACAGTAATAGTTGAATACTGATTATGAGAGTTTCGTTTGGAATATTCATAAGCAATATGACCTAGTTTTGTTCATATTTCTTGTTGAAGTTTTGGAATATTTTGAATTTTCAAATTAACAATTGGTTAGGAAGTAGAATGGACTAGTATTACTATACTCAAGGACGGTATGAAATTTTAGTTATCGATTAAATGAAAATGTTTTTTTTTTATTTAATTTTATAATTTTATTTTATTACTAATATTTCTTAGACGGTGCTCTCATCTCTGCACCACACACTCATCTTGTTCGCCTCGGCCAAGAAGGAGCTATAACAAAAAATTTCCCCTCACAAAAAGGTGTGAGAATAAGTGATCGATCGATGGACGTTTACATAGAACTCTACCCCCCAATGGTTTGGTTCACTGACATTTAAAGTATTTCATAAAATGTTTGTTACTTTATTATATTGTAAAGTTTGTGGAGTATATTATGGTGATCTTTTAGAGCCTCTGTATCGAAGCTTCTCTTGGTATTAAAAGCATTGATCTTTGATTTCCTCACATCTTGAGCTGTTTTGGGATATTTGAATTTTTGGTTGCCGGTGGGTTGTGAACATTTGATGATGGGGTTCACCCTTTCGATGATGTTTTGGAGCCATTAGAAAGGTCATGAAGAATTAAGATGAAGTATAATGGTTTTGGGTGGAGGGAAATTTGAGTGTAAGAAGAATTAAAATGCCGCGGCATAAAGATAAAGACATTGAACATTTTTTGTGTGTCTAATCTTAGACTTTACTTTCCCATGAAAATCTCGTTTTTACTATAAGAATGCACATAATCAAAATTCGTTACTTATTTAACAAAATTTAGCACGTTTTTACTAAACGAATGCACATAATCAATTTGTATTTAACAAAATTTAGCATGATTTAAAAAATAGAGGAATTTAACATTCTTATTCACATCTAAATAGGACACGCCTAAGCAATAATAATAAATAACATGAAAATTTAACAAAATCATTGTTGAGGAGGGAAATTCCCCAACAAGACATGCAAAAGGTAGGAGAAGAAAGACTCACAATCATGGTTGAGGAGGGAAATGCTCCTACAAGACATGTTAGTTGAACATTGTATATATCATCTCGTTCATTTGGTTCAACATTCGACCTTGTCACATTTGCTCAACCTTTACCCACACTTGTGAGTCAAATTGATCTCTTAATGCTCATCAAATCTTTGGGTAGGAAAGAGAAGCAAATCGGTGGAAGGTATTGGTATATGTTCATCATCTTCTTGAGGCATGCTAACCAGATCCGAGGTACGATAGTTGTAATGCCAATTGTTGGGGTTTTTGAACAACTGATTTTTATGGGTTGGGTAGAGAAATCAACTCCCCAATTGTTGGGGTTGTGAACAACTGTTTTTCATGGGTTGGGTAGAGAAATCAACTCTCCAACGATGATGTGTACTAACACCTTTTAAATATATTTAAATCATAGACTTTGAATGAAAGAGCTTTTGCCCATAGCAAATTAGTATCCTTCACTAGTTAATTTAAGTCAAAACAAATTCACTTCAAAACCACGGGGATAATACTATCACCCTCGGTTGACATTTTATAACTCTCAGAAAATCACAACATGCTCAATTGATAGTCAATGTTAAGACATTCTAAAAGCTATCATTCCACTCTGGTTGTCTACAATTCATTATGTTTACCTCTAGAGTGTTAAAAAACTCTAAGGTAACTCTGGCCAATCCAGTCCTAGTTGATTTAGCATCCAATCAACATCATTGGTTATTCCTAATGTTTCAACAGTGGGATGATGTACATACCTTGTCGGAATAATTTTTCTTGACGAGAAAGAATATCAAACCTCTCTTGTTGCTCGGTCGGTGATTGTAAATTCGATCCCGTAATTTTTTTGCATATTTGCCCCACTTTTCTTCCACCTCACTTCGGAGATTTGTCTAGTTTGCAATGTTGCGAGACCATTTTTCTTATCTGCGCGTTTATGTGCCATTGATAAAAGAATTTGGTATTTTGGGAGTCATATCATAAATTTGTCCCCACCTTTCACATCATTTGCTTAAGGATATTTGAACATCATCTGATGATAAGATGAGAGGTCCCTAGACCATGGCTTCATACACCAGTTTTTTTGTTATGTTTTACCATAAGGATGCATTATCTCATGTCATTGTATATAATAAAGTCAATTGGATTGGGCATTTTCTTCTCGTCACCCCCTTATTATTTGATGCCTTTTGTTTTATTTATTTATTTTTGTTTGTTTAGTCCGCCTTAAGCCTATTATTATTTGTTTTACTCTTAAATACCCCATGTTATGAATGCACTCCTCCCTTTATTTTTGTTTTAGGTTATTTTTTGTCAATTTAATAGTTTAATTAACTTAACTAATTAAATAAGTTGAAAATTTAAAATTAATCTTTCTTAAAAAAAATCAATTCAAACAGTTGATCAACATCAAGTTATTTTCTGCCTGACCAAAAAACGTCTCAAAAGCTTTTTCACAATAAATTAAATCAGTTGAAAATGGATTGGTTTGGATGTAATATCCTATCTTTTCATCGAGTATTTGAATGCGGTTCATAATTATCTTGATGTTTTAATATTCGTCTTCCGTTCAAAACACGATAGTTAAACGAATCTAGTTCTTTCTTTAGTGGATGAAAAATGATTGGTTTGGACGCAATATCCTATTTTTCCCAAATATTTGAATGCCAACCGTAATTAGCTTGTCGTTCGAATATTTGTCTTCCATCAAAGATTTACGACTTAATTCACCTCACAAATTTCATAACTATATTGGATGAAAAAGGATTAGTCTAGACATAATATCATTTTTTCTTCCAAAATACTTGAATGCTAACTGTAATTAACCCGTTATTCAAATAACTAGTCATGCACCCAAAAGCAAACTCAATCAATCAAATTATCTTTTTTCGCGCCTCCGTGCGATGCCAAACTTTTCACAAACTAACAATGTTTTATCCATTCTACCGCGATACAAACATACACTTAAGTCTCCCATGTGCGAGCATACAAGTAACGTTTATTCACTAGAATGCAACCTAAACATTATTTACTAAAATCAACCAACACATACATGGTTTATTTTGTCCATAACTACATAACTTTGAATTCCTCATCGCATTTGAGGACACATAGGAGCAAAACTCCAAATCTTGTCAATCACCCTAATAAAAAATTGTTTTTTAGTCCTTTCTCTTTTTTCCTTTGAAACCTTTTAATAATTAGAAGAAATAAATAAATGAAAGCTAAAAATCTATTTGTGAAACTAATTAAATGGTTCCCGTTGAGTACAACAGATGTGAGGGGTATTAATACCTTCCCTCGCATAACCGACTCCCGAACCTCAATTTGATTGCAACAATCATTTTTTTTTTTAAGGGTTTTATCAATATTTTCTATTTCCTTTTGGAATAAATAAACACCAGTGGCGAATCTATTAGTTTTTTGATCATGCAAATGCCCATGTGTTTTTTACGCCACAACAGTTGGCGACTCTGCTAGGGAAATACTCCAAAGAGAATCAAACCTAGTTTGGTTAGGATTGCGATGAATGTTAGCATTGTTTATTTGCTTTCTTCTACCTTCTTTTCTTTTATAGCTTGTATGTTATTATTGTTGTTATTCTATATCTGCTATTTGGTTCTCATATGCTGTGATCCGGATATTCTGACAACTTAAACACATTGGGAGAAAGGCTTTATACTCGAGTCTAAAGAAAAACTTAAGAATAGGATCAATGGTTGCATAGTATTGGCCTACTTGACGTACTTGTCTCGTTGGGTTGACATGAAAATCTCACTTAGAGTAGATCCTTTTTTTGGGGGGGGGGGGTATTATTGGCTAGCAAGTAATTTTCTATTGATGACAATATTCTCAGGAAGGGTCCGTGAATCTAAGAACCTTGTTAGAACGTTAAACCCGTGGATATTAGGACTGATGATTGCGTATTGTTGGCCTGCTTGACGTACTTGTCTCACTGAGTTGGTATGAAAGCCTCACTCAAAAGAGATTCCCTTAGGGGTATTTCCATCTAGCAAGTAATTTTCTATTAAGGGAATTATTTCCTAGGAGGATCCATGACTTTGGGAACCGTGTCTAGAACCTCAGAGTCAATGGTTACGTAGTGTAGGTCTGCTTGACGTACTTGTCTCGTTGGGTTGGCATAAAAATCTCATAGAGGGTAGACCCTCTCAGGGATATTGTTGGCTAAAAAGTAATTTGCTATTGACGATAATATTCTCAAGAAGGGCCAATGACCTTAGGAACCTATTTTAACCCTAGAGCTACCCCTTATGTGATAATTGTGTACAAAGCGCTTATAATCCTTTCATCACGAGAAATCTATATACCATACCACTCGATAAACCAAAACGTGAATAAAATTACATTGAATACATAAAAACACACTTGGAATATGTTTTTTATTTTCAGGGGATCTAAAGACCCAGGTTATGTTGTGAACATTTGAAGCAAGATAAGTTCAGAAAGAAGGAATACATGTCCGCTTAAATTCAAGGTGCCCAAAGTAGAAAGTTGTCGCATTACACGAAAAACCGGCGGGAAACAAGAACAACAGAGCCGCCACCGTGCGTTATTTATCCCAAAAGAGGGAAAGGAAACGCTCAGAGTAAACCTGGAAAAGACATGGTCTCGCGACCAAAGAGAATGGGATCGGGAGTCGGTTATGCGAAGGGAAGGTATTAGCACCCCTACGCATCCGTCGTACTCGACGGGATCCACGCACAATAGGAAGGAAAATGGTTGCTAAAACACTGCTCAAACAATCATCTACACAGGCTGAAAGAGACACAAGAAAACAAACAAGACTGACTCGGCAGGATATCGCATCCTGGGCCTACTTAGTCTATCAAGCATAGACTTCAGAGTCAAAGTAGTTCGGACTGGGGAAAACACATGCTCGCTAGGATGTCGCATCCTATGCATACATATCTTCTTGGACTAAGAAGAATCAGAGCATCCGTAGCTCGGCTCACGCACGCCAAACAAAACCACACAAACACGGGCAAACATGGAACCCGAATGCCAATCGCTGGACTTACATCAGCTTCCGAACCAAACACACGCACACTGGAACCCGAATGCCAATCATTGGACTTATATCAGCTTCCAAGCACACAACAAGAGGATACAGAATGCCAATCGCTGGGCTTACATCCATCTCCTAACACACACAAAACAAAACAAAAACGGGCGCCCCGAAAGATCAACTCATCTTCTGCCTACGTACCTCATCTGGTATGAGGATCAGGGCGACGTAGTTCCCCTACGAAGGGACAAAGGACTAGCCTAACCAGATAACAGAGGGAGACATAACTAGGGAGACTAACTCGAGCCTAGATGTTATCATGCATAATCATCCCTAAGTCAAGGTTGCTATCTAACTTGCACAGGAAGCAAGCTAAACCTAAGCACATGCAATAGCAAAGCAAACAATCACAGATAGCACACACTATATACACACCAAGTGGGGCTCAAACAAAAGGTTAGGCTGCAAGAGCAAGCCAACTGGAAGGGTAATGTTAGCTCTTAACCTTGACATTGAGAGTCAAGGTGAAGCCAGATGAAAGGTGAGTGAAGATTAGACTTCACAGCTCTTATCCCTGGCCTGGGAGAGCTTCATACAATGAAGTGTGGGTTCAGAAAGTGGGAACCCTTCTACACTTATGACACTGACTCAACTGATCTTGGGTTAATGTCTACAAGGCATCAACATGTGATGTGAGCCAAGGGACGACTCAACAGAATAGCAGGAGGTGGACTACACACCTCTTGTGTCTGCCAATTGCCTTAACAAAGGTCTTTTCCTGCTTGGGGACAAAAATAAACAAGCACAAACATTGCCTCTTAAGGAGGACTTCAGACAGGTGCCTGGCCAAGTAACAGGCCAGGTCTTCCAGACTACATGGAGAAGAGATCATTATACCTCAGTGCTCAAGCTAGCAAGCAAAGCAAACACAAGTTCACAAGGGAACTGTAGCAACTAAGGTACCTGAAATCAAATCAATATAATCAGTACTCAGCTCAAACAAAAAGTAAACAGACAATGGTCTACAGTTAACTACACAGTCAAACAACAGTCAATGCACAAAGGTGCAAGCCACATGGCACAAACTCAAGTTTCAAAACCTACAAAACAAATTCAAAGTTAGTCATAAACAAGCAACAAGCCAACTCCAATTGAGTGCACATCATCAAGCATAAGCAAATTGTGCTCTTAACCTGAAATAAAGCTCAAATGTGAGAGCACAAACCACTAGTACAAGACTAGGGTCAAAATGATAACAAAAAACCAAAACAGAACATGAAACTTATCAAAAATCAAGATCAAACAATCAAGAATCAAATCCAAGTGGTTCCACATTCATATCATTCATCATTATCATTTCATGAAGCAAAGAGTACAAAACATGCAATTTAGAACCTCAAAGAACCAAACAGAAAGATTCAACTCAAATCAATTCACAAACATTTCAATAAATCACCAAAAACTTCATGATCAAACAGCATTCATGACATGACAATCACACCAAATTTCAAGTTATTTGAACCAAGGGAAGCAAGTCAATTAAATTCATGAAGTCAAGCCAAGTTCAAACAAGCTCATACAAGGCACCAAAACATGCATCCACTTCAAGCAATCATAAAACAGAGACCAAGCATGATAAATGAATGAAATCAAAGCCATGGCAAACTTCAAGATGTCTATAATACACATGCCAAATTTCAAGTCCATCCAATTAACCACAAGGATTTCACAAATCAAATAAAATCATGTCTCACAAGAAGTCCACATTTGGTCAAACAGGGGAGAAATTATAAAACAAGTAGGAAATGCACTCAAAAATTCCAGAAAAATTCAAATTGATTATCAACATTCATAAGTATCCTCATGAAAAAATCCAGCTCAATTCATGTTCATATGGCATGGCAAATAAAATCAAGAAGATGCACAAGACATGGTGTGACACAAATTGTCACACCTCCAAAGATCATAGCATATCTCTCAATCCAGGAACTCAAAAATCACAAACCACATATCAAAATGCTCCTTAAGGTGTCTAGAACACACATGTAAAATTTAAAGAATTTCTAATGAAGCCTCATCATTTCATGATCAAAAGAGTAAGCATGGTGCAACAAATGACATGTGAAAACAAACCCTAGCCAAATATTTTTTCCAACCGTGCACAATATTAATAAAAACCATCAAAAATCAAGGACATCACAAGGAGCATGGTGAAAAAAATTGCATTCAATTTGGATGAGTATTTTATGATTTATGAAATTTTGAATGTTGAAAAAAAATGAAAAATGTGAAAGGAAGGCATGTGAATCATGTAAGCATGTGGAAATAAATCGCAAAAGCCAAAGGAGAAAGTGTCATCAACACGAAATCGAAGCGAGGGACATTTTGAAAATTGGCGCGCGCAAACACCTTAGCCATGCACAGTACACGAAAAACGGATCAAAGAGCCAATTTCTGGAAATTTTTCACATTCATACGCGTGTTCATACAGTTCATCACTCAAGAACTTTTTGTCACCAAATCACACAAACCATATATCATCAGAAAGGTCTTTCAATGTACATTCACAATCTCAAACTAATTTAACCTAGTGCTCACTATGAAACACGGATCGATCAAAGTAAGTTTTGGTAATCAAACTTCTAATCCAAATATCTCTCTCAAAACCTAATGGAAATTCATGATTCAACTTGCAGTGTGTTCTACGTTACAAGATCTACCAAAGCCATATCATAATTCTAGCAATTGAAAGATTCGAGTTCCAACCTCTTGGAGATGCAAATCTTGATTCTGATGGTTTCAAAGCTCCAATGGTGAAAACAGATACTCCATGATGATGTAGAAGATTGATGAAAGCAAGGTTTCAGCTCAACAGTGCCTAAACTCGAAGAAACCTCAAGATGCCATGAACATGCTCAAGCTTCAACAGTTGTAATCTTCAATGATTCTTCCAAAATGAGCTTCAACAGAATTTCAATCGTGCATGAATTGATGATTGGAATGGATAACCTGCAAGAGAAATCAAGATTCGAGGGAAAAAGTTGAAGAAAAGTTTTTGAGGATTTGAGAGAATTTTGTGATTTTTCTGTTTGGATCTGAAAAAGTGATTGTGTTAATGTGATTTCTGTTACAATTAAGAACTTATATGATGTGTTAATCCAACTGTTAATCATGATTAGGCAAAGTGAATGAGATTAGTGCAAATGAACACGTTATGCAATTTGGCAAAAATGCCCTTTTTCAAATAGAACCAATGGAACAGTAAAAATGCATTTGAGGCAAATCCAAATTTCTGTTTAGGAGCTGTTGGAAGTGGTTTGGAGTGAAAATTGCATTTAGTTTTCAAATTCACTATTTTCCCCACCAAAATGCAAATGGATCACTTGAAAAATGCACTTTTGATGTGATGATTTTTGATGAAATGTGATGATGGATTATGATAGTACATGTCAAATGTGACTTGCTCAAAAAAGAATCACCCAATTTGGCCAAATGGTTCAAGAGTTATGCCTCCTTGAAGTTCAACTTTTCTTGAAAATGATTTGATCACAACTTGCCAACCACACATGAGAAATGAGTGTTCTTGGACTTTTTGGAAAGGTGAGAGAAAGATATTCAACTTTCATGTTGGACAAGATTCCATTTGAAGCTTGTATGATGATGTAAATTTGAGGAGAAGAACTTTCCATTTTTGGCAGTTTGAAATTACAGGTCACTTACTATTTTTGGAAATTTTTCATCTGACCTCAAATTCTTCAATCTTGATCTTTGAAATGTCAAATGAGACTTGTATGGACATGAATGAAGCCTTTCAAACCAACTCTCACCTTCAAATCCTTGATTTCTGGCACAGTTGACCATAGTTGACTTTCTAGGGTTTCAGATGCAATTCAGCTTGACTGATGACTTCTGAACATCCAATCTTTGGTCAAACCACTTCAAAATGATCCCTAGGTCATATGAACTTGATGAACCAACCCTAGGGATTTGTTTCAATAAGAAATGCACTTTCTTGCTTGCTTGACTAATTCTCCTGATCATCTTGACCTAATCTTGTCTGATGAACTTGCACTTGGGCAAAGGACAATGCAATGCTATGCAGTGGACTATGTTATGTTAATGACCTAATATGAAAATGAATGTACAAATGGGAGGTGCAAATTTGAGGTGCTACAAAAGTATGCAAACCTTGAGCACCAAGTTAACAACAATTAATCGAAATAAATTCCGCGAGACTTCTGGAAAAATACTTAACTTGTTGACTTTGAAGGTGAATGAAGGAGAGCTGGCCGCTTTAGCCTAATACTATAACGCTCCTTTCAGATGCTTCACCTTTCAAGACTTCCTATTAGCTCTAACCATAGAAGAATTTGAGAGAATGAGTCGCTATCTGAAAGATCATAGCCCGTTCACAAGTTTGGGAGAAACCCTTGCACTAGAAATGATAACTTCAACTTTGTATCTCACTCTAAGAGAGGTAACACCAAATTTGGAAACCAGAGGGGATCTTTAGGGGTTTTCAAGGAAATTCTTGGAAACTAAAGCCATAGTTATGGAAAGAGCAGAGGACTGGAAGGCCTTCAACGCTGTTCTGGATCTCCTTATCTATGGGATTGTTCTATTCCATAATGCTGACGATTTTGTGGGCATCACAACTATCAATGTGTTATTGGCTAAGAATCCTATTTCTGCTTTCCTCGCAGATGTATAATATTATCTCCATACAAGAAATGAGAATAAAATGGGATTAGTCCTATGTTGTGCTCATTTACTATACCCTTGGGTTATGTCTCACATGCCTCAGGAAGGCCTATTTACCTCAAAAGATCTCAAGTGGCATCAAAAGTTGGAATCTCTTAATTCCAGCCATGTCCTATGGTACAAGCAAGATTAGGAAGTAAAATACTTCATATTTAGTTGCAGGGAATTTCCCCATGTGCCTCTAATAGGATCCCGATGGTGTATTAACTATAACTCTATATTATCCATGAGACAACTTGAGTATCCGATGGAGAGTCCACCAGAAAATAGGCTTCTAGAAGACTTTATTCTACATGACATGGGAACAGAAGACCCAATTATGTTAAGGAAGATAATGAGAGCATAGGAAAGAGTTCACCGCAAGGGAAATGACTTGGGAAGAAGAAATTGTGTAGCCAAAGAACCCTACTTCCAGTGGGGTGAGAGAAAGGGTGTAGGAAATCATGTTGCCTTTCAATATTGAGATCCATACTCAACCCCATATACCTGAACCTACACATGTTCCCATAGAGGAAGCAAATGAGCTTAAGGCCACCGTCTCAAGGCTCAAAATGGAGAACAAAGAGTTATAGCTGAACCTCAACATACTCACCCTTGAGAGGAATGCGATATGATTAAACTCATCCAAAATGAGAAGCAACTCGGCAAGAGTGAAGAGATGGTTGAGGTTGAAAGGAGAAAGAGGAAGAGAGTTGGGGAATGCCTAGCAGGGGCAGGTTCTGATCTTAACTTCTGAAATCAATAACTAGATGAAGCTCTAAAACAAAATGGGGAATGGAGAGATCTATGGGAAAAATGTTGAAAGATCAGAAATCAATGAGAGAAGGGTTCGAAACATAAATTAAAGATCTAACAAAGTTACTCAAAGACTCCCAAGCTCTTGCCTCACAAGAGTTTCATCCCCGAGAAGAAGCTGAACATGCACACATAAATCTCCTTGCTAGTTAGAAGAAGACCCAAGAAGAGCTAAAGGATCTCAAATTATACAATTATCATTTGAAGGAAGCTGATAAAGCTTTAAAGACCGAGGGAACACATTGGGAAGCTAAAGTCCAACATTTGAATGGTCTCGTGCAACAAGATCAAAACGCGATCTGACACCTCCACCAGAAATCCACGATGTGGTATGAGAAGTGCACCTACCTGGTAAAGTTTTCTAATGGCCTGATACAAGACATGCCCATAAAGTTGAAAGATGCCTTTGGCGAGATGTCTCCCGGCAATACTCCTCCAACATTTTTTGAATTTATCATATCTTGTAAAATCATGCTGAAAGAGTTTAGGGTCGAGCTAGAATTACTTAAGAAGGCATGGGCCAATAATTATGGATGATTTTATACTTGATTATGATGAATGAATGAAAAGCTTGGTATTTGCACCAATTGTGGTTTTATCTTCTTTATTGCTTTCATGCTTTCAGATGCTCGCAAATAACCAATGAGAATGCAAGATACCTTGAAAATAAAAACCATAAACATACAACATTTTACATGCACTCATGCATCAACATGAATTTACACCAACATATATCCCATGATAAAAGACCCATACCATCTTTCCCTCTTCTCTAGAACCGTTGAACCGATAACTTCTCAAATCTGACTTCCCAACACTCTTACAAGACGAAAAGAAATTATCACCGAATAATGGACCAAATAGAACAAAATCAAGCCATAATGAAATAGGAAATATATGTAGTGAAGGGTAAGGTGGACAAGATCCTAGAGGCTATGATGGTCTTGGCAAGAAAATATGATGACCCTCAGATAGTTACAGACACTAGGAATGCTACTTCCATGTTGGGATCTACTTCACACCCATAACTTGAGGTGAACAATCTTGAGTCCTGACTTCCACAAGGCTACACTCCACGTGAGGGTATTTCTATACCTTACCGGTACGAATCCCTGTTGAGAACTTGGTCATACAAGAACACTTTGTTGCTATGACTATTCAAGGTTCACAATACGACAAAGAAGACCCTCAGTTTGCTTACTTCATGTCAAACCAAGAGGCACATCAGGTAATACAACCTGCAGAACAACATACTAACAAAGCTTATGAAATGATCTGTGCACTATAGGAAAAGCTCAAGGATATAGAAGGAAATGAATCTCCTAGGCTTGATGCTTTCGAAATTTGCCTAATGCCAAGCTTAATGATTGCCCCAAAATCAAAGTGTCCGACTTTGAGAGGTATAAGGGAATTAGTTGTTCTAAAACTCGCCTAAGGTCATATTGCAGAAAAATGGCTGCTTACTTCGACAATGATAAGTTACTTATTCATTAGTTCCAGTATAATCTCAATGGAACATCCTTAGAATGGTACATGCAGTTGGAAATGAATCACGTTCGTACATGGAGAGACCTAGATGAGGCTTTCCTCAAACATTATCAATATAACACATACATGACTCCCAATCATACTTAACTACACAACCTTTCTCAAAGGAGTAATGAACCATTCAAGGAGTACACACAAAGGTGGAGAGAATTAGTTACCAAGTACAACCCCCATTGCTAGACATATAGCTAGTAGACATGTTCATGGGCACTCTCAAGAGATCATACCTGGATAAAATGATCGACAATGTATCATCAACATGAATCAATATCATATGGGTAGGGATTATTGAGCGTAAGTCTACCAATTAAATATAGTGCAATTATTCAACTTGGTAATTAACTAGGAATAGGTAATTAAAAGTTGTGGGTTTTTGAACTAACGCACTTAGAACGCCTAGTTTAACTCTTAATTGGCCTAAGGAATTAGGAAATTATTGTGTAAATTAGTAAGCTGTATGCCAAGGAATTGGGTGCAAAAGCCTTGTTAGTTCGTCGTCGTACTTTAACATATTAGTAATTCAGTTAATTCACAGTTCATCAAAAGGTATAAGTAGGGGGATAAATAAAGATCTAATCGCCTTTAATCATTGAATTTTATTCCGTAAATTTTCTCGTTCTTATTTCTTATTGAAGCAATCTTGAACCCCCTTTTTGTTATTTACTTAAATTCATATGATAGTTACGTTTTCAAAATTTACAATCCCCATGGAGGTGAATTTAGTTTATTACTTCGATGAGACAAGTACACTTGTTAGAATTGTCCATCATACCTCATCTTCATTCTTTGTTCTTAAGGTACCTCCAGTAGAGGCATAAAAAAGAATTCTTGTTGGAGTTTTTAGACCGCTAATAACGTGTGTTATTTGCTCCATAACACTCATATTATGATTGGGACACATTCGAAGTAACAATATGAACCTCTCCCATACATCAAATAACGACTCATATTCACCTCGATCAAAGTTTGAATTTTCAGCTTTCCTTTCTACGAACTGAGCATTAGAGAAATACCTCTCCATAAACTTATCTTCCAATTCCTTCTAAGTATAAATAGTTATGTTTTGAATGCATTTCAGCCAATCCTTAGCGCAACTTATCAAAGAAAAAACAAACAAACATAATTTTACCTCATTATCAATCACTTCATTTGGCTTGCACATCCCAAGGATCTCTGATAGCTTGTCCGTCGAACGAGTTATCTCTCAAACCTGAGAGCACATAGTTACAGGGTTATCTGTTTGAAATCCCAATGATATTTGTCGAACATCGGTCCTCCTGCAATAATCCCCCATTGTTTGTCGTGGTGGATTTTCCATCTCTTCTATTTCTTCTTCAGATTCTTCTGTAGCTAGCATTGCTTCTCGTTTTTTATTTTTGAATCGTGTGCGTTGTTTTTTCATTTTATGAATCTAAGGTATCATTATTGAATTCGAACCTCGCATAAACAAACAAATGATACCTCAGTAACACTGCACCAAACAAAATATAATAAAAGTAGAAAATAAAATTAAAATTAAAACTTAGAATAACAATGAATATAGTAAAAAAAAAATTAAAATCAACGTCCCACAAATATTACCTCGTTGAAATTATCAACAATCTCTGGCAGCGTGTCCAAAAATTAATTGACTTTCTTAGCAAGTGTACTAATTCAATTGAAGTAATAAAATAATTTCGTCTCTACAAAGATTGGAAAAATTAAACAAGATGTTAATTATGCGAATAAAGTAGAATACAATGGGTTTTCAAGTTGGTTTGCGGAAGATAAATTACACGAGAAGAACTTGTAAAAGGTACAATAATGCGAGTGGGAGCTACTTGAATGTGCACTATTGACGAATGTGCACTACTTGAATATAACTTATTCTATAGTATTACGACGAATTAACAATACCACTGCACCCAATTTCTTGGTGTTTGACTCACTAATTTAACTACAACTCCTTAATTTCCTAGGTGAATTTGAAGTAAAACTAGACTATCTACGTGCGTTAATTCTCTTGCCATAACTTATAATTACCTATCCCTGGTTAATTAGTAAGTTGAACAATTATCCTATTTCAGAAAAGTAGACTTACATTTAAGAATCTCTACTCATCTAATCTCACTTTGTGCGCTCGTCAACACAGAAAATTCATTACGAATAAGAAAAATTGATTAATAATTATAAAATAAAAAACCTTCAAATAGAATCAAACATTCATATGATTCAATAAAGTAAAATCAATTTCATCTTGAGGTCATAATCAAAAGAATTTAGCTACTAATAATGTAATAAAAAATTACCATGAGGTTATATGAAGAATACATGAAATTCAAGGGAGAAATTTATCTCCAATGGCTTCCAAGATATCCAAAATCGCACTGCAATTCTCATGGTTGTCAGTTTCTCGTATCCAAAAATCAAAACCTTACCAAAGTCTATTTTCTCTCCCTTTAACAACTAAAACATAGGCAAAAAGTCATCCATCATGAACACAATGCTCCAGACCATGTACATGATGTCCTGCCAAGTCACAATCGCGCATGTGATACATCCTATCATGCACGCGATACCTTTTCCCCCAATTTCCATCGTGTGTACGATGCCACACGATTCCCACACAGATTTTCTAGTAGCAAATTTTCTTTTTGCTTGAAACTTTCGTACTCTTTCATATGTTGGCCTCTACTCTTCACTTGATCAAATCTTGGCCATTTCTTCTCTAATTTTCTCTAAATTAACTCCAAAACACTTCAAATAAATAACAAATGCTTATAAAAATTATATAATGACAATGTGTCATCACAACCCCAAATTTGTTTATTTTTCTTGTCTTTAAAGAACTCATTCGCACATGTGAATTGTGAAGAATATATGTTCATCATTCTTAACTTGATTTTGATGAAGACAAAATGCTATCTTAAGAAGAAAGATCAAACAAGAAAAAAATTGAATCAAGTTTTAAGTTTGTGTTAAGATTTAAATTTCAATGTTATTAAATCATAGACAAAAGAACAAATTTAATTCAATGGTTATATACCTAAATGGTCAAAGGAAAAGTTTAAAAATCACTTTATGCATTATTTTTAAAATGACAATTTAAATTTTTAACTTAGAAAATTTTCTAAGTATAAGACAAGTTAATCAATTAACTTTTATGGGTTAGGGTCCGTTTGATTTTTTTTTTCTTCTTAAAAATGATTTTTATAGTGTTACATATTTTGATTTAAAAAATATTAATTTAAATGTATTTTTGGTTCTCTAAATTAGATATTTTAAACTATTGATCCGTGATGATAAATTTTTTACTTTAATGACATTGATAATCAATGTAGCACTTAAAAGCTCACATCAGATTTCACGGAGAATAAAACTCTATTTTTTGTGTTGTTAATCCTTTTGCTTATGTAGTCCTGGGATCGATGAAGTTAAAGAAAGACTTAAGGAATTATTGGTTGCTGATGAAGATGGTTTAAGCATGGATTGAGAGATATAATGTCATGGAATACAATGATTATTGGCAGAACCATATACCAAGAATAGGAGAGATTAATGAGAGCACATTTTATATGGAAGGAAATATAGGCCACCCTGTATTTGAAACAACATTTGGAAAGATTGCCATTAATATATGTTTCGATAGGCACCATCCATTAAGTAGTTTAATCTTTTGCTTGAATGACACTGAAATTGTTTTCAACCCAACTGCTACTATTGGTGAACTCACTGAAGCAATGTGGCCAATAGAGGTTAGTTAGACTTTTCTCTACCAATTATTATTTTTGGTGCTTTGATATTATTTGATGCTAATATTTGCAGACTATTTCTAGAAAGTGCTCCTTGTAATATTTGCAGAATGTTTCTTCCTGTGTGGGGTGTTATGTACTATGTTCCAAAGAAATAAACTCAAATGAAGTTTTTAGATAGGGTTTGGATTATTAGAAAATTGAAATAAGCTTAGTTCTACTCAGGAACTCCAATGATTTGAATGAATTTTGATGAAACTAAAAGTTACAGTAAAAGTTACAGAATAATGCATAAAATGTTAGAGAATTAAATTTGCCAACTCATTATAGGCTTTAGAAATGAACTGTAGTACAGTTTCATATTGTTTTTTTTTTTTTTTTTAAATTTTCATTTAGTGTTTATATAAGTTATTATTTGTGGATTGAAGAGAAGTTAGAAATAATTGGATTTAAGGTGATATAATTATCTTCTAATATTTATTAAGAAATTTTTTATAAAAGTTTCAAACGAAAATTTGGTTTAAATAGTTATTCTTAAAATGTTATTTTAAATATTTCATCAATTTATCAACAAAAAAAAATTAGATATCAAAATTTCAAAAAATCACTTAATTTTGAAGCTATTTCAAATATTTTTTTATAAAAATTATTTTTGAGATTCAACTTTTTTATCTTCTAAGATTTACTAAGAAACTTTTCATAAAAGATTCAAATAAAAATTTGGTTTAAATAGTTATTCTTAAAATGTTATTTTAAATATTTCATCAATTTATCAAAAAAAAATTTAGATATCAAAATTTCAAAAAATCACTTAATTTTGAAACTATTTCAAATATTTTTTCATAAAAATCATTTTTGAAATTCAACTTTTAAAAAAATAAATAATTTTAACTATGTTTTGATTTTCAATAATGTATGTTTATCTTATAGAATGTCAAAATTAAAATTTTAATTTATAAAAAATAAATTTAGAAAAACTTATAATGTTTTGAAAAACGTTTTTATAGAATCTATTTTAAAAAATACTAAGAAAAAATTCATTTTTTAAAAGCTAAAACAAACTCGCCATAATCCATTAACCATGTTTATGTTTCAAGGGAAAAATACATTTTCTCTAAAGGATAATCGACTAACCTTTTTGGTTAATCAATCATTCCAAATCCTTCATATTTTTGCATGTTAAATGAAAGGTAATTGATTACCTCACATATGTAAATCGATTAACCTTTGTTTCAAATTGAAAAATACTGAAACATTGTATAACTCTTCACCTCTAATGATCATAAAAACTTTTCATACCATTGTATTTGATCATAAACATTTTTCAAAGGTTGTTTCTTAAAAATCAAGAGATTCATGTTAGATATGTTCATAACATCGATATAGAAATCAAGAACAAAACTCTAAAATAATTACTATGAGTCGATAACCCATATCAGAACTCAACCAGAGAATAAAAGCGGAAGCGTACCTGAGTTTGCCATTGTGAATCGCTGAAGGTTTGTGGGTATTTGATCTTTCAATTTGTAGAGTTTACTTATGGCTCCTTGAATCTCCTCGGATGGGGATGAAGAGAGAATTTTTCTGATGAGCCGTTTTCACGTTGTCTACAAACGAGGACCATAACCCCTACAAATAACGTTAGGTTTTTTTTTTTGATTTTCAATATTCTAATTTGACCCCTCATCAAATTAGATATTGACTCACGGTATCTACACAATGATTTCATATTTCATGACATTTATAATTTTAGCCACATATTTAATATTAATTAGACCACTATAGTTTTGGCTAATTAAATAATGGTCCTAACACATGCAATATTATATTTGTGATCCAAATTTTTTAACAATTTCCCACTGGTCACATATGTAACTTTACACACGTGTTAGACTTTATGAGCTCAAAATTTTCCATTATATTCTTTAAGCACATCCAAAGTATATCGTCCATTAGTCATGTCAGTATACATAATCAAAGTGATTTTCGTTATATCAATCATAACTAAACCATTCAATGGTCACTAATAGTGACACAACTAAATGACATAAATCCATTACGAAATGTGGAGCATGAAAATCACATGAAGTTAGTCTGTATATGTCGATTTTCAAATGGTCATACTTTACTTTAGTGAGATCATTCAATAAATTTATTGTACAAAATGTAAACTACTGAATGCCAAACTTTATTAATGGAAAAATATCCAAAATTATAGTATGTATACCAAACACAGAACATAAAATTCATAATCGACTAACTCCCACTAAACCAAAGACTCTTATAACAGTAAAATACCTATACGAGCAGTGTGCTCATGAAAGACCTTGGATGAAACACCTTTTGTAAGAGGATCTTCTATCATGGAGTTTATCCTCAAGTGTTCTATGGAAATTTGTCCACTTTGTATCCTTTCCTTAACAATTACGAACTAGATGTCAATATGTTTTGACTTGGTCGAGCTCCTATTATTGTTGGAATACAGGACAACTGATTTGTTGTCACATTATAACTTAAGTGGCCTCTCAATTCCTTCCATAATTCGCAATCCGGTGACAAGATTCCTCAGCCAAATCCCATGGTTGAATGCCTCATAACATGCTATAAACTATGCTGCCATGATGGATGAAGCCGTAAGAGTTCGCTTAGCACTGCACCAAGAAATTGGACCACCAGCCAACATGTAGATATAGCCTAAAGTAAATCTTTTACTATCTTGGCTTCCAGCAAAATCTGAGTCAGAGTATCTAGTGACCTCGAACTGGTCTAACCTCCTATATGTAAGCATATAGTCTTTTGTTCTCTTTAAATACCTCAAAACCTTTTTGGATGCTTTCCAATGATCCATTCTTGGATTGCTCAAATATCTTCCTAACATCCCAACTATAAACACAATATCCAGACGCGTACACACTTGGGCATACTTCAAACTCCCTACAACTAACGAGTAAGGAATCTTTTCCATTTCTTGAATTTCTAAGTTTCCTTTTAGGCGCTGAATAGGATTGAATTTGTCTCCCTTAGAAATTGGAGTATATCCTAATTTACATTCTTGCATGCCAAACCTTTTAAGTACCTTTTCAATATAGTTCCTTTGTGATAATCCTAGAATACCTCGAGACCGGTCCCGATGTATTTGAATTCCTAATACAAAAGAGTCGTCACCAAGATCTTTCATCTGGAATGTTCTTGATAGAAATTTCTTGGTTTCATGCATCATGCCTATATCATTGGCGGCAAGCAATATGCCATCAACATATAGGACCAAGAAAATGTATTTCCTCCCAATGAATTTATGATACACACAATGTTTAACAAGATTCATCTCAAAACCAAATGAGATGATTACTTACCGACGAGATTCCTGTTTTAGTGCATAAATGAATTTTGTTAATTTGAAAACCATATTCTTTAAGTCTTCCGACACAAAGTTTTATGGTTTCACCATATAGATAATTTCATCAATGTTGCCATTAAGGAAAGACGTCTTGACATCCATTTGATGGAGTTCCAAATCATAATGTGCAACAAGAGCCACGTTTGTACTAAAAGAGTCTTTCAATGAAATATGAGAGAAATTCTCTTTAAATTCAATTCCTTCCTTTTGAGTATAACCCTTAGCCACAAGACGAGCTTTATACCTCTCCACATTATTGTTAGAATCTCACTTGGTCTTAAAAATCCATTTGCAACCAATGGGTTTCACACCTTCTGGTAATGGGACAAGTTCCCAAACTTTATTGTCTTGCATGGACTTATATTCCTCCTTCATTGCTTCAATCCACTTTTTGGAGTTGGAATATTGCATGGCTTGACAAAAGTTGATTGGATCATCTTCCATCATACCATTATTTTCCTCATGTTCTTGGAGAAATACTATGTAATCATCGGGAATAACATTTCTCCTCTCTCTAGTGGATCGCTGTAAAGGTATTGGTTCTTGTAACACTTGTTTTTGAGGATCTTGAGTCTGTTCTTCATGAATTACCAAATCATCTTGAGTTGGAGGAATTTCAACAATGTCTTGTCGAGGTTCCATTCTTGCTTGATCAAAAGCAACTATATGAATTGGTTTTGGAATTGTTACCTATTCTTCCTCTAAGACAAAGTCTCTAATCTTATTCTTCCCCCAAACTCAATATCCTCAAAGAATGTGGTTGTTGCCATCTCAAAAATTTAATTTAATTTGGGATCCTAAAATTTGTAGCCCCTAGATCTTTCAGAATAGCCAATAAAGTAGTTGCTCACTGTTCGAGAGTCCAATTTCTTTTCATTTGGCCTGTAAGGCCTTGCCTCAGCTGGACATCCCCACACAAAATGTTTTAGACTAGGCTTTTACCCAATCCAAAGCTCGTAAGGTGTTTTGGCAGCTGCCTTTGTTGGTACTCTATTTAGGATGTAAGCTGCAATCTTTAGTGTCTCTTCCTAGAGTGACTCTAGAAAAGTAGAATGACAAATCATACTCCTTACCATATCCTTAAGAGTACGATTTCATCTTTCAACAACATCGTTCATACTAGGTGATCCTTGTATGGTGTACCGTGGGACGATTTCACATTCCTCCAGGTTTTGGCAAAAGGCCCTGGATGTTGTTCACCTGAATCGTCATATCTTCCGTGATATTCACCGCCACGGTCAGACTTGAGTTTCTTAATTCTTTTGCTGAGTTGATTCTTAACTTCAACCTTAAATGATTTAAACACATCCAATTATTGAGACTTTTCATGTATAAGAAATATGTACGCATATCTAGAGTAGTCATCTATAAATGATATAAAATATTATTGACCATTCCAAGAAGGTGTGAGAAATGGTCCACAAATGTCCGTATGTATTAATTCTAAGACATCCATAACTCTATATGCAACATATTTCCTTATTTTGGTCTGTTTACCTTTAACACACTAAACACTAACATCAAAGTTTGTGAAGTCAATGGAATCCAAAATTCCATCGAAAGCTAGTCTCTCAACTCTATTTTTAGAGATGTGACCTAGGTGCTTGTGTTATAGTGTTCCTAAATTGTTATCATCAATTTTACACTTAGTACTACGTGATTCCACATTTAAGGATTCTCCATAGGTAGCTATTGTCTCAAGCAAATATATATTATCATGACCCCTAAGTGAACCAATTTTAACAATATATGAATTGAAAGACAACTTGAACATATTGTTTCCAAATGAAAAAAAAAACATGATTTGTCCAAATAAGAAACTGAAATTAAATTTCGTTTGAAGAAGGAACCACAAAAGTGTCTTTCAAATCCAAATAAAATTTGGTACACATAAGTAATCTAAAATGCCCTACAACTTCCACCTCCACATACTTTCCATCTACCACATAGATGTAGCTTTCAACATCATTTGGCTTTCGGTAGTTCAGGCAACCCTTCATTGAAACACTGGTGTTATTAGTTGCTCCAGAGTCTAACCATCAAGTGTTTCCAGGTACTCAAGCTAAATTTACCTCAGAACATAACAAACCATGACTCATGCGATTGGAATGACCCGACTTATCATAAATTTTTCTCTATTTAGAGGTACTATATTCCATAGGAAAGGGTGGTTGCTCCATCCTTAATGCAAGTTCAAGATCCATGCAGCCAAGAATAATTTCCATGTTCTCATCCAATCCTTAAAATTTATCCCATTAAGGACCTGAACCTTATTCAGATAAGCAGATATTGAAGCAATTGTAGCTGAAACAAGAACAAAAATTAAACATTTAAAAATAATCACAAAAGAAAATTGAATTATCAATTTGTTCAAATAAAGACATAACTCATCTTGAGATACCTAGTGCCCATCAATATCGAGTCTTTGGACACTAATATTATTTGCTAGTGGTACTTTTGTTGTAACGGTTAACATTGATAATAAAAACATGTCGAATAATAAACCCCTCTTTGGATTGATTTATTCACATGTAAGACCTTATAAGTGTCACATGTTTACCATCACAGGTGCATATGAAAACCGCTCAATCACCAACTGTCATTTAGGTCAATTGATATTTGCATGGACAAACATACACACAAACCAGAATTTTTTTAAAACATTTTTTATAAGTAATTTCTATAAAAGAGGTCACTTTGGAGACTTTTTCATTTCAACTACTTGCTTAAAAAGGTTAAATGTCGGTATAAAAATAAAATCCGTAGCCAAATTTGAATAAAATTGAACCAAAGAAAAATTGAAATTAAATTAAAATCCAAAACACCAATGCACTTTACCTTTTACACATTGACAAAAACATCTTTCTGAAACACATTCCACCAATAATATGCCCACATCATTCATCATACGCAACAATAAATCCATGTCATAATATCAATAAACAACAACCAACAACAGCAACTCAACAAATGTACCTTCATTAGCATTTATTCATGTTACTTCACCAACACAACAACACATCATCGTATAACCATAACGATTCGCTAAACGATCACACATGTACGTATAAACATTGACACATTAGGTACATAATTATAATTAAAATATTTCACCAAGCTTCACCAGATGATATCTTTGCGCGTTAGCTTTCCAATGCTTCAAACCATACCTCAATCCGAGTCACGAAACTCAAGTTACGATGAAAATAGTTGGAAATGAAAAATCAACATTTTTGGAAAACACAACAGCTGTAACCGGTTACAGTCATGAAAATTTTAAAAAAACTCATCAGTTCAGCTGTAACCGGTTACACCAACGCGGTAACCGGTTACCACTGCAGAGGAACGAAAAAAACGCAATTTTCACTATTGGAGGCCTTCCAGACCTCCGATTTCGATTCCGTAAAAACCCTCGATCTCAGAATTTGACATACTACACTTATTTAGTGATTAAAACAGAAATTTCACAATATATCACATATTGGTATCAACAAAATCATTCAATCTCATCAATTCATGTTTACCCAAAATTCAAATTGAATCAGATATGAGTGGCTATGATAGCACTTGTTAGATCTATTCATAACCTTATTATTTCTATTGATATAGAAATCAAGAAAAGAACTCTACCTGGGTTTTCCATTGTGAATCACTGAAGATTTACGGGTATTTGATCTTCCAATTTGTAGAGTTTTCTTATGGCTCCTTGAATCCCCTCTAATGGGGATGAAGAGATAATTTTTCTGATAATCCGTGTTCATGTTGTCTATAAACGGGGACCATAACCCCTATAAATAACCTTAGGGTTATTTTTTTTTATTTTCAATATTCTAATTTTCCCCCTTATCAAATTAAATATTGACTTATGATATCTACACAATAATCTCATGTTTAATGACATTTATGCTTTTACCCACATACTTAATATTAACTAGATCATTGCGGTTTTGACTAATTAAATAATGACCCTAACGCATGCAATATTACATTTGTGACCCGAAAATTCTAACAATTCATGGTTCATTATAAATAGAAGGATTTTTCAAATTCAAAATCACATTCTTCATGAAAATTGTTTGTTTTAAGTATCAGTTAATACTTTGACAAGAAAAAAAATTCTACATAATCTTCAAATCATATGTGAATTTTTTTTAGCATTTAAATGTTTATATTCTATTGATTTGTTCATTGAAGGCGAATATTGAAATTGTCAATATATCAGAAAAGCAGTAAAGTTATCAAATTATAGAAATTGCTGCAAAGTCTGCTTATTATACATTATTTGTCTACCTTCAAATTTTCACCACGTGTGTGGTGATTCTTTATCTCTAAAAAAGTGTTGTACTTATTACATGTCATTGCAAATAGGAAAAGTTATTTTTCTAGTTTTTGGAAAGGTCATTTGAATCGGGGCGATTCAAAATCTTTCATAGTTGTTGGCGTTGTTGGAAATCAAGGAAGTGACGTGCTTCCTTGTTGTTGTTAGAAGATTGTAGGAAAAATCTTGGTGTGAGGCATATACACAGATCTAACAATAATGAAAATCTCTCACGGTGTGAGGGGAATATATATATGATTGGTTGATAATGGAAACTAGTATAGTTCCTTGTGTTCATTTACTTATCTGCGCTTTACTTTTCTGTTTCTTATTCATTCATCTGTTCATAATTATGGAAAATTACAAGAAATCAGAAAAAGTGCTTAAAATATCTAAAAATATCATTAAACTTAATTCACCCCCCCCTCTCTCTCTCTCTCTCTCTCTTAGGTTATGCACTCAATGCTTACATGAATTTCCTCAATTCTCTACACATACCAAACCAACATCAGACACTAATTGTAATAAAGTTAACACTTTAATTTCTTTCCTCAATTAAGATCAATTCAATGAGTTTTCTCCAACTCCCTTATGTATTCAACTTATATCTCATCTCACATTTTTCACTCGAATTGATAGAGTAATCACACAATCAACATACAACATCATTTAACCATAAGTTTGCATTTTTTTTTTGTCAGAGTCATATTTAAACACACACTTTCGAAGTCCTTTCAAGGTTGTAATGTAACTTATGTTAGGGTATGATATTTTAGGATAATAGGCTTAAACCTTTGGAGTTAGGTACTTATTTTTCCATTTTACGTTGTTCTTTTCATACTATTCTTTTGCCTGGTTAATTGGTACTAGAAAATGAACAATATTTTTATCATTTTTTTTAAAGAAGTCATTTTAACTTCTTATTTTCTTTCTTTATCTTTTCTTTTTCTTTATTTTAACCTTTTTCTTTATTTTAACCTTTTTCTTTTTCTAGCACCACAATCCCAAACTTACTAGTTGTTAACTTTTAAGAGAAACCTCAAACTTATATTTTTGCATTTTGATAGGGAAAATAAATTTTCTATCTAACTCTATAGAGGATGAAAAAATTTAATATTTTAAATCAATTGACTATATAACAAATTATGTCATCGAAAGAAGAACTTGGGTTCAAAATGGTTAAACAACACATATAACTATTTCATATTGGTTGACTTAAAAAAACTCAAAGATTTCTAAAAATAATTATTTCAGTGTGTAATTTATCAAATCAATATATTAAGCAAAAACAAAGCAAATTCTAAAAAATGCAATATTCTAGATACTCTCGATAAAGAAAAATTAAACAATGAAATTTTTGACTCAAATTGACATTTAAAGATTGTGCACATGCCAATTGAATATTCTCTAATTCTTAATTTTTCAATCAATTTCTAGTGTTCTATTGTATAGTACTTAATCTTTTGCGAATCGAACACCCTATGTATATGTTTTTTTTCTCTATCCTTATTCTCATGGGTGAGTTTGTAGTGTCCATCCTGTCTTGTGCACTTTTAAGTACACTTTATGGTTGTATTTGTGTCATGTCTCTATTAATATATTTTATTTGTCATCAAAAAAACATATCTCAAATAGTGTTCACTTGATTTCAATATGATTCATGATGTCCATAACGATAGAAATATGTTGATGCTTCTAGAACCTTTATTTTGGATGAATTTATATTCTAAGATGACGTAAGAATTCATTATCGCTTAATATCTTCCCTTAAACTGAGGTGTCCATATCATACCGCTTCTATGTTGAGCTTGCTATTTAGATATGATTGCTCATTTTAACGTATACTTTCTTAATGTCCAATTCAAACCATATTTAGATTGAGTCTCTTAAATCTGTACCATTATAAGTTACAATAATGACTTTATTATATCATGGCGTAATTGTTCTTAAGATTTTAGATAGAGCTACCTATATAGCATACCAAAATAAATTACATAAAATATTTCTTTTATAAACATTTGTTCTAACGTTTTGTTAAAGGTAAGGAATTGTTTCGAATTCATGGGCTCATGCCTCATGGCAGTTCCCCTTAGTGGGCGTATTCTTTAAGTGAAGTACAAGGGATAAATAAGGATGTTGCAAATCTTATAGAGCAAAAGGAAAAAAAGGTGTGAAGATCGCTGATAGTTGCATTTTATGACTTATCTTCAACGTCACAAAACAAAACAGTGACACGTTAGTTTCATAATGGCCGTGACTTAATGTTAGTCTTTTAATGGTTGTAATTAAGTTAAGTAGCGGATGAAAATAAGTTCTTTGTGAATACCACAAATGAACAAACGAATGATGCAAGAGGTTAAAAAAAGTACAACATAAACCAAAAAAGACAAGCAGATGAAGAATAACATCAGATAAAAAATAAACAAGCCACAAAATTCTTTTAAGAGCTTCAACCCGAAGAAAAACATCGACAACGGATTATAGATCATCACGGAAGAGAAAAGAACCACATACACTTTAGATTAAACTAAAATCTGATATGTTATTAATTAATCTATGTGATAAGATTCTGAAACCATTATGAAAAAGTGCAAGAGTTTTCTAAGGGTATGTTAGAAAGAACAAATACATAGAGAAAAAGAGAAACACAATAACATCACAAAAATCTAACATAAAAATTCTAAACTATGAGAAAAAATCACAACTGTTGTGAAATGACCAGAGTAACACTATTTAAAAATGGTTACAACACATAATTATCCTCGACCACCCCAAGGCCCCTAAATACACGCAAATTCTCCAAACCAAATATTTATCTACCTCTCACAACACTATAACACACGAGTATAAGATAAAATATAAGTAATCAAATATCAACTTAGAGTTCTTTTTATTGAAGCATTTTGATGTAGCATGGTTGATTGCGCATATCGAAGAAGAAGCCGTGTGATGGGAAGGTTCGGTAGGATTTGTGCAAGCTTGGCGTTCGATGTCAGAATGAATCTTATTATACTTTTCCGGATAGAGAATCAACTCACGAGTCCAACACATAGATTTTCCATGACCTATGGCCTTTTTAAGCCATCTGAGTTCGTTTTAGATTCGAAAACAAAATTTTAATATTTTTCACAATTTTAGCCATTTATGTTCTTTTCACAATTTAACAATTTCTGTTTTATTTTTGTTTTTGAATACTTTTAGAATTATGGTTTCTTTTATAGATCTAAACACCTTTTGATGTGACCATCAAGATTCTCTATTATCATAATCAAATTCAAGTATTTTCTCTTTTGGTGGATTCAAAAGTTTTAATCGGACATATTTGTCGCTTACAAACTTGTGTGTCTTTATTCTAGGTTTAGTGTTTGCTAATTCTTTGTGATTTCGACTATATCAGGTGGCATCAAAACATATTTTCTCCTGTTTCTTTTCGTAACTTGATCAACCATGGGAGATCAACCATTGACCAGACCAGACCTTGTGGGTATTACAATAACTTTACCACGACCCAAACTGCTTTGACTGAATAAATGAAGATTTTAGTAACTCAGATGAACAACGCCAACAACAACGAGAATCGGAAAAGAGACAAGAGAAGGAAACCGATTAGGGTTCCGTAAGGTGGAAATAATTGTGCTATTATTGTTGAAAATACGAGTTCAGAAGAAGAAAAGCCCAGTGAGGAAGAGATAGTTGATCATGGGATTCAACATAACCATGATTATATCAAGTGAAGGATGATATTCCATTATTCTAAAAAATGATGGGAGTGAATGATCAAAGGAGTTTCTAGATTTGGCATATCGACGTTGACAAATTCTTCGACATCATGGGCGTCCTTGAGAACAAGAAAGTCAAGATGGTGGCGATCAGGCTGAAGAGTGATATTGTTGTCTCGTGGGATAAGCTTGTTGTTCATAGGTAGAGGCAAAGAAAAGGTTCGGTCAGGTATTATGAAACAATTGATGCTGGAGCGGTATTTATCAGAGGATTATGAGCAAATTCTTTATAACATGTATATTTAGTATGTTTAGGAAAATAGAATGGTAACATAATACACAATTGAGTTCATGTGTTTCTCTAAGCATAATGAACTAAGAGAATTAGAGAGCCAGAAGGCAACTCGATACATCAGTGGATTAAAGGGATCTCTATTGGAGAAGATGGATTTACAAACTGTATGGGATGTGGTTGAGGCATTCGGTCTAGATTTTAAGGAAAATTTGATGAAGAAATCCCCTTGAAATTTCTCATCTTTTAGGTATTCCCCCCCCCCCCCCCCCCCCAATAAACTTTGAATCAGCAAGCGACAAGGAAAATAGTGCATCCATAAGGGATTCCGACCCTAGAAATAAAGGGACTAACATTCCTAGCGGTATCCAGCATGGTAAAACACCAGTCCATAGGCTAAATAATCCATATGCTAAATCCACTAGAGACATGTGTTATAATTGTAATAGGATAGGTGATAGATCAAATGTTTGTCCAATAAGGAGATTCGATGATGTTGTGGAAGAAAGGTAAGATGAAGAGGAAATAAAAGGTCATGTCGTAGGGAACGATGAATATGCAGGGGTTGATTTTGCAGAGGAAGAATCAAATGGGAGAGTAAATTTTGGGTTGTAGAGAATTTTACTAGCATGCTAAGATGAAAGACAGCGCAAGAATTTGTTTAAGGCACATTGTTCTATAGAAAAACAAGGTGTGTAATTAGATCGTGATAGTGGAAACACCGAGAACCTAATGTCAAAAAAATTGGTAGATTATTTGAAGTTGTCCATAGAACCCTATGAGAGGCCATAGACTCCCGGCTGGGTAAGCAAGGGCTCGTAAGTTCGAGTAACACTAATATGTAGAGTTCGTATCTCCATCGGAAAATAATACAGAGAAGAGGTATTTTGTGATTTTCTTGATATGGATGTTTGTCATATTTTACTTGCTAGACCTTGGAAATTTGATAATGATATCACTTATCAAGGATGGGATAACATGGTGGTATTTATATGGGGCCCACATAAAATTATTATGGCTCCTATTTTACACTTTGATAAGAATCAATGGGGAAAAGTATAGTTTCTTGGTGATGACCCAAAGTGAAAAGGAGCTTGTTGAGGCTGTTAAAGAAACTGAATTTTTATGTTCAATACTGGTTAAATGGGTGATGAGTGTGATAAAAGAGTAAACAACAATTCCAAAATAAGTTCTAGGGATCCTAGAGGATTTCAAGGAGTTGGTTGCAAATGAGCTACCAAACGATTTGCCTCCTATGAGAGATAAATCCAGGAAAGTTAAAGTTTTCAATCTGGGAGAAAATGTGATGATGTTTCTGCATAAGGAGAGGTTTCTAGTTGGTACTTACACCAAGTTTTATGCAGATGAAGCTCTTTATTAAGAAGAAAACTCGAGATCGAGTTCTTCATAAGTGAAGGAGAATAATGTAGGAAGACTACATATGTGTATCTAAGAAGAAGCCGCGTGTTGGGAAGGTTCGACAGGATTTGCACAAGTTTGGCGCCCGATGTCAGAATAACTCTTATTATACCTTTATGGACAAGGAATCGACTCACGAGTCCAACAATGGCTTTTCCATCATATATAGGCTTTTTAACTCATATGAGTTTCTTTCAGGCCTGAAAACGACATTTTAATATTTTCCACAATTTTAGCAATTTCTATTTTTTCCATAATTTTAGAAATTTATATTTTATTTCTATTTTATAAATATTTTTAGCATTAGGGTTTCTTTTATGTATTTAAACACCTTTGAGTGTGGCCGATAAGGTTATCTTTTATCATAATCAAATCCAAGTATTTTTTTCTTTTTGTGGATTCCAAACTTTTATCTAACAGGTTTGTCGTTTGCGAACTTGTGTGTTTATTCTAGGTTTAGTGGTTGCTAATCCTTTGTGATCTCGATTGCGTCACATTTTGTAATGAATAACTTTAATCCATTATATAGTCTTGGACTTCATCTTCCTTTAGAAAAACTAAGTTATGTGGGTTTTTTTCTACATGTATATTTAAACCAATGTATATTTAAACCAACCATAACAATCTCCACCTTGATTAAAAATAGTACATCAACTTTCATTGTCTTAACCAAAAATCATAGTTCTCAGATAACTATCATACTTCACCATAAAATTTATAGTCACTTGAAGCTACATAACTTAAATAATTTTCACATTGCCTTCATCGACAATCATAATTTAAAAATTATCATACTACACCTAAATAAGAGTATGTTTCACTTGAAGGTAAATCACTCCAAGAATTTCCACATGTCAAAAATCAAGTTGAAAACTTATGGTGCAACTTTCATGTAGGTAGGAAGATCTCCAACCATCGACATAATCTACAACACACTTTGCATCAATGCACATGTATTAATTTGCTAGCAATAATTCATCTTTTTCCTTGAGAATATGGAAACAACAATGTCTAGAAGGGGGTTGAATTTACCCAAAATATCTTTAGACAATTTGAAATACTTTTTAGGTCCCATAAAACTAAATCGGATATTTTAAAGAAGCGTGGAAGCAAAACACAAAATGAGAGTTTGAAAGCATCTCAATGAATCAAGTCATATGAAATAGTACATAAAGTTACTATGAGATTGATTGCTTCTAGTGCAAGTCACTTACAAGTCAATCAAAGTCGCTTTAAACGTTGCGATTTAAAAACACATTAGTTGGATGTTTGTAACAATTCATAATTGACTTCATGATTATTCCTTAATATTGATATACCATATATCTAAGATTATACATTAAATCTCTATAAGCATGATCTAACCTATATGGTATAAAATCAATGCAATCTTGCAAATATGCAACAACAATGATGAATGGATAAATACTTGTAAAGTAAAAGGATATGGAAAGGGAAAGATATATAACGCCCCGAAATTCGTCCTCGTTTTGCCTACATGCACTCTTCAATGGATGATGTCATCAGAACATAATCATAATCTTCCAGTATGATGATAAAATGTTTACAACATTTTGATTACAAAGAACTATCACATGACAATTCCCTCTGATGATGCAAACACTAAAATGCTAACAAAATACAAGATCCCTTAATATCTTGATCCAATAACCTCACTATCCACAAAAACTACTCCAAGTATCCGTGTGTGGCGACCCCCCTGATTCCATCAATTTCTTGTCTGAGCGATTGCCATTAATTGAGCCTATATTGGACAATTTCTAACTTTGTCTACAAGCAATCTTTCTCCAACGTTACCAAAGAAGGACAACTCCTACTCTACCTTACAGACTATTGATACTTGATCTTCCTAAAGTCTTCCTTGGAGTATAATGGAAACTATCGTCTTGTTAGATGACAACTCAATGCCAAAGTGCACTCAAGAAATGATACTTGCACTTGTTACAATAAAAAATCAGCTACACACAAAAATATTAGATACCCTAATGTACCACTAGTCTCCCTTACACTTAATCTTTAGAGGAGGGTCCATAGACAAGGAAAATACTAAGGATGGAGATGGTGAACAATGTTAAATAATCTCAACAACCACTGGAATTATGAGATATTAGTCAATTAATTCAATTTTGATGAATGATGAACACACAAATAAGGTTCAATCAAATTTCTAGATAAGTGGGTCTTGGTTCTTGATTGTTATCAAGAGGTTGATTAATTTTCAACAAGATTAATTAACTCGTTCTCAAAATAAGATGCAATAAAAAAGATAAAGAATCAACATGGATTCAATATCAAGAGTTTGGTGTTTGGAGAAGAAGGGAGAAATATGGTGTAAAGATGAACACACTAAGAAGAGAAGATACAAATCAAATTTTTTGTCTCTATGGATTACCATATGTTTCTCACAACTGTTACTTTCACCATAAGAAACAATCATTTAAATAAGTGATGGAAAATTAAATTTTTCAGGTTTGATTCGAATCAAGAAGGATTTATGGTTAGAATCAATCTGGACAGTCCCCAAAAAGGGAGCTTTTGAAAGTTAATGTTTCGAATCATTATTTGCAGTTGATTCGAATCAATGAAGGTCATGATTCATATCATGTTCAATTTTTGATATGAATCATTTGAACCATAATGGTACTCCAATTTTCAACAAGTGAGTTTTTCGAATCAACCATAACACATGATTTGAATCAAATACCAAAGTATCAAAATTTAAATATTCCGACTCATGATTCAAGCTACTAATGTGAAACTGGTATAATAATAATTTTCATAGGCTTAAATAAAAAATACCAACAATGATCAAATGAATATAATCACGAAATGTAGAGGATTCTCAGGGGTACAATTTAGTAGCCAGAGTGATTACAATCAAATGGAAAGAATAGTTCAATCACGCAGATGAATTGAGATAACATACAAATTATAAATATACAATGAAATAATAATCGAATTGTAAAACATTAAAACACAAATTGATACTTAAAGCATTTAAATAATAGCAAATGATACTATGTGCTTTCAGTCTTCCCCTTTTTTATGTTTGGAAAATCTGTGAGATTATTGTTGATGAATTAATCCAAAGTGATATTTGGAATTTGATGGAACATAGTCAATCTGATGACTATCATACAATACTTCCTTTGAGTCGTAAAATATGTAAAGCTCCTATTGCATTAAACACTTAATGCGTGTAAATATCGACAATATCTCAACTACTTCTCCCCTTTTGTCAAATATAAAAAAAAGGAGAGAACCAAATAAAAAACGCACAAGTAAAATCCAAGCTAGCGCAAAACCCAATACTCAATGTCATACTTAATGAATCGTAAACACAAACCATACAAAACACATATAAGTGATAATGAAAATATGTAATTTGAAAAAGGTAACAAGATAGAGATTGCAACAAAATGAGTATCAGTGATACCAAAATAATGTGAATTGAAATCATAGCATCCACATGGTACAATATAGTTGTTCAACAATCAAAATACGGTCAATAGATCACAACATAGTTGTTCATACATAGCTAACATAATTATAATTGAAAATGCTAAATGATTTGCATGAAAATGATATCATGAAAGAGCATCAGAAAAGAAATCATAAGAAGGTGGAGGAGGTGCAACAGTAGTGTCTTCCGGAACTGGAACGCTTGCTGTAGCATTGTCGTGATGAAAGATGAAACTATTACTACCGATATAATCAACTGAGCTCTTCAATGCTTCAATCTAAGTAACCACACGTCCTTCTGAAGCTTGAATATCTTCCTTTACCTCAACTCTCAACTCAGTCTTCAACCTTAATATGATATCCTCACTAACATGGGCAAGCGCATCAATATGTGCCATGATCCGATCTTCCATGGCCTGATTATCTACAAGTAATTTCTGAAGCATGTCATCAATGAGTGTCTTCACATAAATTGATGTAGAAGAGTCAACATCAATACCATCCACAGATAGACCAGTCATCTCAGTAGCTTCCTTCACATGCTCAACAATATTGTCATCATAAATCTGTCTACCAGACTCCTCAAGATAATAGTAATCACCATTTATATCTTTTTAGTATCTCATCTTGTCCACAACACCATAATCAAGAATATTAGGAGATTCAATGAGTTCTTCATCTTTGCACTTAATGCCACTAAGTTGTAGTATCATTTGAACAAAAGATGAAGAAATGATAGGTCTCATAGGATTATCCTTGCAAAGGATGAACCTAATCTAATTATTTTTGGTTTTATGAGTGATACTCTACATCAAGAAGCGATCATTGTCATTAGCCTTACTTGAGTTAGCTAGTTTCCTAGCAAGGATCTTCATAACAATCAATGCAACAACCTCATATCAAACTTAATCAGACTAATCCTTAAATTTGACATCTTCATGTGCTCACAAACAGATTTGGAGATAGACAAAATAAATGAAACTTTATCATAATAAGATTACTTTGCATTAGACATGTTAGAACAACCATATGACAAACCAAATTATTTGTCAAAATCATAGTAATCAAACTTGACAACCTTATTTGAACTTACTCTTAATATCTATAGAAGTGAGTTCCAAGTTGCAGTAGAAAGCCTTAACATAATTTGGACTGTATTTCCTTTTCATGCCAATGAACTTTAACAGATGATTATCAGTAAATGGTTTTAAGAATTTGGTTTTCAGTTCAGCTTCAGCAGTAGCATCAACGGAATATTCAGGGTCAACTGGATTATAGAGAAACCTATCTTGGTATTTCTACAAGCTAACTTCAGGTAACAAATGAGCTACTTTACTACACAAAAGTGTCAAATAAGAGGAACCTGTAGTAGATGATTGTTTAGCCTTCTTTCTCAAAACCCCATTAATGGACGCTTTACTACCTTGTACCTTTACTCTTGACCTCTTTGGAATTGGAAAGGGAGGTTCAGAATCAATGGAGGTGGAAGTTAGTTTCTTGGACCTTTTGTCAAGCCTTCCTTTGTAGCCAAGTTCATATGCCATTGTTGATGATGGATAGATATGATGAGTGATGGATATGAATGGAAATGATATATGATGATGATTATGATGAATAGAGATAATGGATGATGATGTAAAAAAATGCTCAATTAGGGTTCGTAATGGTTGAAAGAAAAAAATTATGGAATGTGGTTTGAAAAAGTGAAGACTGAAAAGAAATGAGTTTCAACATGACTTTTTAGATTTTGATTTGGATCAAGTTCAAAAAATGATTCGAATCAAACTGAACAACCTTTGAACCTCAGAAGAATGATTTGAATCACGAGATCAATTGTAAAATTTTGATTCAAATCAAAAGTGAAACGCCTCAAGTCTCAAGGGAATGATTCGAATCACGGGTTCAGTTGTAACTCTTTGATTCAAATCAAAAGACCAATTTTTTTGAAAATTTTGAAAAATGAGACTTTTCACAAAAAAGGTAAAACACTTAAAATGAAAATATTTTTAATGAAAAATAAAAGGATTTTATGTTATGTATGAATGTAAAAATGATTGAGCATTTTATAATGAAAATGCTCAAAATAATTTCAATACAAATGCATTTAATGTGAATGCAAACATTGTTTTTAATGCACATAATTAATTATGATGCATGAATGTATAATAGATGTAGATGAATGCAATGAACAAACGACATAAATTTTAAACTGATGCATTGAATGATTAAATAATTAAGGCATAAAGGCACAAACACATCACATACACAAACATATATAAATCACACAACACACATAGGCAAAAGAATAAATACTCTTGTGCATACGTAAAAGAAATAAAGGAGGGTTGGAACGATCATACCAATTTAGATGATCTAAGCTTAACTGATGCTTACGATACCAAAGGGAAATAAAAAACAAGGAAAACACAAGCTTTAAATACAAACAATAAAATATGAATTAGATCGAACTCCTCTTACACGTCTGAAGAACATTGTTAGACTCTTCTTCATAAGGCTTCAGATGAACTTTGAAATGGAAACACTATGATCATTACTGACAGACATAACTTGTCAATCCTGAATCATTGATTTAAATCTTGGATGGTTAATTAGCACTTCAAGTACATTCCTTGAATCATTTGTTGTTGGTTGAAATTTCGGAGAATCATTTCTAATAGTCACAAAAATGCCTTCATCTTCTTTTTATAACGACCTTGCAGGACTAGATCACTAGAATATGCTTTTCTTTTCTTTTCCTTTTCTCATAATAATTTCCAGCATATTGTAGTATGAATGCATGACCTTCAAATTAGGAAAAAATTAGAACAACCTTTAATAAATAGTGTCACAAACATACTGCAGATATCTCAGAAAAATTGTTAGTTCAATCCTGGATGAATCAAAACTTAGAGAACATCTTAAGTATAATTAATGCCTTGAAGAATATTCTAGTAAGGTTTTAATTTGAATTAATATATGTAATGGCCGCTCGGGACTAATCTAGATTTTCTTTAATACCTCTCCTTATTAACATAAAACCCAAAAAATTTCCCTAACTGAACCCCAAAAGAACATTTGGCGAGGTTTGGGTGCATACCATACCTTCTTATTGACTGTAGAATGTACTTCATGTCATATGCGTGGTTGTGTTCTTCCCCAGTGTTAACAATCATATCGTCGATGTATACCTCTAGGTTTCGTCCTATTTGATGGGCGAAGACCACATCCATGGGTCGCTGATATATGGCGTCAACATTCTTGACATTGAAGGGCATGACATTATAGTAATAAATGCCATGTTTCGACATGAAAGTGGTTTTTTGGGCGCATCCAGGGGATCCATCTGGATCTGATTGTATCATGAGTAGGCGTCCATGAAACTTAACATGTGGTAGCTTGACGACCCCTCGATTAGATAGTCGATGTTTGACGACGAATATGGATTCTTGGGATAGGCAACGTTCAGATCTGTGAAGTCTACACATATGTGCCATCTATTATTGGCCTTTCGTACCAGTACTACATTGGTTATCTAGGTGGTGTATTTCATTTCAGTGCTAATCAAACGTTGGATAGTTTTGCCACCTCTTCATGAATAGTGACCCTCTTTTCCCTGCATACCTTCTGTTTCCTATGTGCTATTGGTTTGGTGGAGGGATGGATGCCAAGGTGGTAGCTTACAACTTTCGTGTTTATACCTGACATGTCTGAAGGGGCCCAAGCTAATAGGTCGAAGTTCATTTTGTGTTGATCGACTAGCTCTCGTTCCCCCTTTATAGATAAGGAAATGCATATCTTTGTAACTTAATGAGTGTGAGGACCTATTTGAACTTCCTTGTTGATCTCCACGGATTGTACCCACTCACCCATCTAAAAGCGGATATTGTAAGGTTAAGTACTTGGTGGATATGAGCACTCCTAGGGCGTTAAGAGCAGGATGCCCTAAGATTATGTTATAAGGTGATATGGTGTCTACATTGAGGTAGATGACGATAATGACCATGGCATTCTATCCCTTGCCGTATGTGATTTTTAGGGTAACATGGCCCATTATTTGTACATGTTCGCCTGAGAATCCTATCAAGGAATCAATCAACCTGTTTATGTCATTCATATTCAATTATAGTTTATGGAAGGCGTCCTAGAACAGAACATCAGCAGAGCTACTTGAGACGCTACAAGTGCATGGTTATGCAAAATAGTAAAAGATTAACGAACCACAAGGACCAATGAATTGAATACTAAATTTCATTCTATCGATGTATATTTAGAGAGATCGAATATTGAGGTTTTGCAAAACAACTTATTTAAAAAGCACTTATCGAAAAAACAACTTAAATAAAAGTCACTTAAATTATAATAAAGCAAACATGACTTAGGGTCACGATTCTTACTCTGACATATCCGTATGACCCGATTCACTTCTATTACGAGAGTTCTTACACAATTTATAGAAAATAAATAAATATGGACAACACCTGCTTTCGCCAGCGTGTTGCCCAATCGATGACGCATAATTTGTTGGATTTTGTACGACCGTATTCTTGGTCAAGGATTTGTTACTTTTTCTCAACTATAAAAATTGGAACTTTTATCAAACTCATACAAGCACTTTTGTTTTATTGGACTCGATTGTTAAAAAACATACGCTCTAGTACCGATACATATCCTTTCAGATTACGATATGTCCCTGAGAACTCTTTACTTTCGTACAAGGGTTGGAATGCATGAACTCAGGTATTAAAATAAATATGGACAAAATACTCTCAGAATCGATTTGTGACGGATCATTCAAATAGTAATGAGATAAGTCCCATGACCCTTAGTCCCTAGTGGACTACTCGCTCATGGTGAGGAAAAATATAATCAAAGCAGTATTTATAATTGAAATCATAGTAAACAATTGCAATATAATAGCAATTGTATTGAAAACAATAAAGAAAACCTGATTGCATAAACCTTGATCTAGTACTCCAATAGAGACTTGAGTACAAAGAGAATGCTAAATACGTGAAAATTAGGAGGAAAAAAACTAGATACTAAACTCAAGACTAACTGTGAGTTTTAAAGAAAATTATAAACTTGGACTAATATCCCACAGATCAATGACCGTTATATCAGAAAATATCTTATCTAAACATGCAAAAATCCTAAAACAGACAAAATTTAGCCAAAAAAGGAAAAAAATCAGGGAGAGCTCGCCACCCTGCTACGGGTGGCCGTAGCAAGCCCATTGACTTTGTACTAGAGCAATAAAATGAGAGGAATCCTAGGGTTTGGATGTAACGACCCATAGCAGCTGCTACGGCCTCCCGTAGCAGGTCTTTGGATTTTATACTAGGATTTTCTAACTTTTGACTTTTTCTCACATTTTGCTCTTTTTTGCTCCTCTTTCGTCTCATATACCATTAAAACCTGAAAATAGCAAAAACATACAACCAAAGTATAAAATACGATAAACGAAAGTAAATCGGGCAAAATACGGGAAAATACTAAAGCAAAACAACTAGTAAAAATAGTGCAAAAACCACATTATCAAACTCCACCAAAGTTAGGTCGTTGCTTGTTCTCAAGCAACAAGGTTTGCTTATACAAATTTTTGGATCAAGGAGTTCATCACATGACAAAGTATACGAAAATGAAGCTACTGGTACTTGTAATTCCCCTACTGATCGTATTGTTAACCGTAATCCCTTTTGGGGAAAATCTAAAAACTCTAAAATTAATCTTTTGGAGAAAATCATAAATTTTGTGAATTTGTCATTGGGAATTGCATGTTATAAGAATTCGACCTTGGGAGGCATAAACTTGGAAAATTTGAGATAGGAGGGTTGGTTGCACGTATCGAAAAAGAAATCGTACTTCAGAGTGGTTCAGCAGAATTTTGCGCAAGTTTGACGTCTTATGTCAGCATAAGTCTTATTATATCTTTTCAGAAAGATAATCGTCCCAGAAATCAAACTCACTTTTAACAGTGACTATTCGGGTTTTAAGTCGCTTAAGATCGTTTAAGCTCCGAAAATAATGTTTTACTATTTTCTGAAATTTTAGCAATTTATGTTTTATTTGTTTTATTTATTAATTTTGTTAATGATTAAAAACCCATAAGACTCATTATAGATTTTTTGTTTTATGTATTTAAAGACCTTTGGCAATGGCATAACGATTAACATTTTGATTATAATAAATTTTAAAGCTTTGTTTAATCTTTCTGATGAATAATAATAATTTTTATAAATAAAGTTAAAACTAACGAAAACGTTGTTCTTAGTTGAAATATGATAAAATAGCCCTAAAATAATTAAATATACCTTTTATAAAATATTATAAAAATATTAGTATATTTAACTCACTTTTAGGAATATAATTAACTAAATAATTTTGGGTGTAAGAAAAGTGAATATATTGTTTAATAAATAGAATTTATGTGATTTGAATTTGGGTGACCCTTATTAGATAATTTGTGGTTCGTGAATGGAACCTATTTTGGTGATATCCTTTGGGATAATTTTGGTGTTTATGAGTATTATTATACATAATTTTGGTGAATTATGGTGTTTGTCCATGAAATTTATATTCGTGATTCATATTACCATGCATTCATGTATTTTGGAGTTTAGGCGGGACTTCGATCCATTTTGGTGGCCTCATATCCATTGTGGGGATCGTTGGTCTTGGTGGAAAAATCCAAGGGTGAGTCTCAGATCCATTTATGGGGATCGTTGGTCTAGGTGGAAAGGACCAGGGACTAGTGGAATAAAATCAGTAATATTCCTCTGATTCTACAATATATTTTTGGTACCACATGCACATAGGTGATGGAGTTGGTGGATCATATCATTGCATTTTGTTGTGATGTGTGTTTGTGATTGTAATTGATATATATATATATATATATATATATATATATATATATATATATATATATATATATATATATATATATATATATATATATATATATATATATATATATATATATATATATATATATATATATAATGTATGATTGTTGTGTTTCTTTAATGTTATTTTATTGCTGAAATCACATTGTTACTATACGTAAGAATATTCTCACCCCTTTCTTGTTTGCTTGGTTTTGTGGTGTGAATTGCACAAGTGATTAGCAGGATTGAGGTTTATTGTTGCATTGAGATGACTATTGCCTTTAGCCGACTTTTATCTTCTGTATATTCTAGTTTTTGAATAAGAATGCTCTGATTTGTAACACTGGGGATAAAGGCGTTTGTTTTCATTACTTTGATTTGTTTGCAATCAACTATTATGAGATTTTGATTATGATGTATTGATTCAGTTCTATTCAGACATGTTTTATGGTATTTCTAAATAAATTTCCACTGTGCAACATCTGTTGTTTTATGATTTATGAAGTATTTATGATGGAGTGACATCCTTTTCCTGTTTTTTATTTAAAATCTATTATCTGGGGTTTAGGGTGTTACATAGTGGTATTAGAGCATTGTCGATCCAATTGGCCAATATTTTGTTAATTATTTACTTCCTTTTGTGTAACGAGTTTAGTTAAACTCTGTTAACACATTATTTCTTCTAATACTTACTTGCTTGAATAGAGAGATATGACTGGAAGGAACGACCATGCTATCGCTGATGCACTGGAAGCTTTGGCCCATGTGATGGGGCAGCAAAATAAACAAGCAGATGAAAGTGATCGTGGTTTGGACAGTTTTCCTAGAAACAAACCTCCAAATATCCAGGGAAAACATGATACAGAGGGTGCTTAGTCATGGTTGCAGGATTCTTCTAATCAATTGGAGGAACTATTGAAGGATGAAGCACAAGTTTTCGCGATGTTTGCATCTCTGAAGGCTAAAAGTAAAGCAAAGATAGATGAATTTCCAGTGATGTGTCATTTTCCAGAGGTGTTTCCATACGATATTAATGATCTGCCACCAGAAAGAGAAGTGGAATTCAACATTAATTTGATACTAGGAACTAGACTGATATCTATTGCACCGTATAGTATGTCTCCAGCAGAGTTAGCTGAATTGGAGAAGAAATTGGAAGATTTACTTGATAAGAAGTTCATCAGGATGAGTGTATCACCTTGGGGAGCTCCAGTCTTGTTTGTGAAGAAGAAAGATGGTAGCATGAAGTTATGTATAAACTACAAATAACTTAATAAAGTAATTTACAAGAATAAGTATCCACTTTCCAGATTTTATGATCTTATGGACCAGCTAGTGGGAGCATGTGTCTTTAGTAAGATTGACTTAAGGTCGGGGTATCATCAGATAAGAGTGAAAGATGAAGATATTTCTAAGACTGCCTTTAGAACTCGGTATGGTCACTATGAATATTCGGTGATGCCATTTGGAGTTTCTAATGCGCCTGGTGTATTTATGGAGTATATGAAAAAAACTTTTCACCCGTTCTTGGATAAGTTTATTGTGGTATTCATTGATGATATTCTTATTTACTCTAAATCATATGAAGAGCATGCATAACATCAATGTATTGTACTTTAGGTTTTAAAAGAAAAGAAGTTGTTTGTGAAACTATCTAAATGTGAGTTTTGGTTGCGGGAAGTCAGGTTCTTGGGTCATGTGATTTCCAATGGCAGTATAACGGTGGATCCTTCAAAGGTTGATATAGTGTTACAGTGGGAGGCTCCAAAGACTATTATTGAGATCAGAAGTTTTTTTGGCTTGGCTGGTTATTATCGGAGATTTATTCAAGGTTTCTCGAAGTTGGCCTTACCTTTGACGCAATTGACTCGGAAAGGTCGACCTTTTACGAGAGGAAATATCCTACACATGATTTGGAGTTAGTTGCGGTTGTTTTTGTTCTGAAGATTTGGAGGCACTACATATATGGTTCCAGATTTGAAGTTTTCAGTGATCACAAAAGTTTGAAGTATCTCTTTGATCAGAAAGAGCTTCACATGAGACAGAGGAGATGGTTATAATTTTTGAAGGACTACAACTTTGGTTTGAATTACCATCTTGGTAAAGCCAATATGGTAGAAAATGCATTGAGCAGGAAATCGTTGCACATGTCGGCAATTATGGTCAGAGATCTAGAAATGATTGAACAATTTAGAGATTTGAGCTTAGTATGTAAAGTGACTTCGAACAGTGTGAAGTTGGGTATGTTATAGCTAACCAGTGGTTTTCTTGAAGAAATCAAAAGAGAAACAAAGATTGGCTTTGGATTTGGTTGATCGACTAACATTAGTAGGTCAAGGCAACGATAAGGATTTCCAGATTGATGAGAAAAAAATTCTGAAGTTTCGAGGTAGAGTTTATGTACCTGATATGCCAGAGTTTAAGAGGCTGATCTTAGAGGAGAGTTATCGAAGTAGTTTGAGTATTCATCCAGGAGCCACTAAGATGTATCAGGATTTGAGGAAATGTTCTGGTGGTCAGGGATGAAGAGGGACATTGCACAATTTTGTTATTCTTGCTTAATTTGTTAGAAATATATAGTCGAGCATCAGAGACCGTCTCGATTGATGCAATCGTTGAATATTCCAAAATGAAAGTGGGATAGCATATTTATGGACTTTGTGACTGGGTTGCGGGGTACTCTGAAAGGAAGTGATGCAATTTGGGTGATTATTGATATGAATACTAAATCGCCTCACTTAATACCGATTAAGATCAGTTTTCCACTATATAGATTGAAAGAGATTTACATTGAGGTGATTGTAAAGCTTCATGGTATCCCATCGAGTATCGTCTATGATAGAGATCTGAGGTTTACATATAGATTTTGGGGAAGCTTACAGGGCGCTTTAGGTACTAAGTTGAGATTGAGTCCGGCGTATCACCCACAGACTGATGGGCAGACGAAGATGACTATCTAGTCTTTGGAGGACTTGTTAGGGGCTTGTGTTCTGGAGCATGGCGGTACTTGGGATAGTTACTTGCCTCTGATAGAGTTCACGTACAATAACAACTACCATTCTAGTATTGGGATGGCACCATTCTAGGTGTTGTATGGAAGGAGATGTAGGACTCTTCTATGTTGGTATGATTCTGGAGAGAGTACTGTACATGGACTAGAAATTATGCAGTAGACGACTGAGAAAGTCGAAGTAATTCAAGAGAAGATGAAGGAATCTTAGCGTAGGGAGAAGAGTCACCATGGCAAGTGGAGATAGGATCTTAAATTCAGGATGGTGATCATGTTTTTCTGAGAGTCACTCTAGTGACTGGTGTTGGAAGAGCCCTGAAGTCTAAAAAACTCACTCCTCACTTTATTGGACTGTATCAGATTACACAAAGGATTGGAGCAGTTGTTTATCATATGGCTTTACCCCCATCTCTTTTAAACCTGCATGATATTTTCCATTTGTCGCAGCTTCAGAAGTATGTTCATGATCCTTCGCATGTAATCCAGATGGACGATGTGCGTGTTCGTGACAACCTGACTATTGAAGCAGCTCTTATTTGGATCACGGATCAAGAGGTGAACCAGCTACGAGGCAAAAAGATTACTCTAGTGAAGGTCATTTAAGGAGGACCTATTGGAGGTAGCATGACTTGGGAGCTGGAGAGCAGGATGAAGGAATCCTACCCAGAGTTGTTTTCGCCATGTAATTTTCGAAGGCGAAAATCTTTTTAAGTGAGGGAGAGTTGTAACACCCCTAATTTATTTAATTATTTTTATTTAATTATAGAATTTTATAAATTATTTGATAATTTGTTTATGTGATGTTGGTGTATTTTTGGGTGTTTTATGTTGTTTTAGAGTATTCGAAGGTATTTTAATAATTTAATAATTATTAAAATATTTGGTTAAGAGCGGTAGATTTTATTTAGTTATTTAAAATAATGATTATAATTATTTGATATTTATAGTAATAATTATTTAAATATAGGGTGACACCTTATGTTAAAAATATATTTTTCTTTTAAAATCAAATAAATATTTTATTTAAATATTAAAGGTGTGACGCTTAATTGAATAATTATTTAATTTAAGATGTATTTTATTTATTAATTAAATAAACATTTCGTTTGGGATTAAATATTTTTGGGATTAAATATTTGGAACTAATCTTAATGTTGGATTAAACATAATATATACCAGAAGGGGGTTAGAGTAAAAATTAAGGTTTGAGGCATATCGCTAAATGGCTCATCTGAGACCATTTTGGGAGCGATCTTGAGGCAGCTATTTGGAGAGGGAGGAACATCACGACCTTGAAAGCTCAATCGATAAGGTAAGGGGGATTGCTTATTAGAGGTGGGTTTTAGGTACAGGACCCGTTCTTTTCCTGTGCAAGCTGTGCAGTAGCACAGGGCCTCACTTTTTGTGGGGCCTCAAATTAACTATTATTAATGAATATAAATAAATAAATAAATAAAAATATTTTTGTATCATATATAATAAATAAAATATTAAATGCGGAAAAATAGGATATTTGGAAACCAAACGTTTTTTTCTCCTTTCTCACACATTCTCACTTCTCTCTCCTCTCAAACGTTATTTTCTTCTCTCTTTCTCTGTTAGAGCTGTTTGAAACCAGAAAAAGAAAATCTTATTTTTCCTTTTCAATCCTCTCTTTTATCAGGTTAGTTTATTCCATTAGTTATTTTCCATTTATTTTTATTGTGATTATTTGATTTTGAAGGTAGAAAAAATAGTAATTTTAGATTTATTTTAAATTTTAGGGTGAAATCCTATTTTAGTTCCTGTATCAATATTGATTTTAGATTTTAGATTTTAGATTTTAGATTTTAGGGTGGAAATGAGGGTAACTTGTGTTCTTTATAAAATTATAATATATAAATAAATAAAATTTTAGAGTGAAATGGGATACCAGTATACTATATATACTACTAAGTAGTATCAAAATTCAAAACAAGAATACTGTTGGTGTTGGTGACGATTTTTATACCTATTTTTTCTCATAAGACCAAATTGCAATTTGGAGTCTTTCAAAGCAAAATTAGTATGTATTAGTATAGATATTTTTTATGATTAATTTATATATATATATATATATATATATATATATATATATATATATATATATATATATATATATATATATATATATATATACCCATTTTTAAAATTAGAACAGGGTATCTGAATTGATTGGGGCGGCTCTGTTTAGGTAACAAAATGATTAGGGTTCCCTTGCCCTCTCATCAACGCCAAATTATTGTTATTTTTATATCTATAAAATATATCAAATCAAAATACAAGTATTTTATTGTACTGATTTGCTCTTACCATATGGGGTTTGTCCTAACACCTTTGGTCATATATTGTATTATTTTGTATGAATAATATGTTTTATATTGAAATTTTGGTTTTGGGAGTCGATCGTTGTTACGATCTGTGCCCAAATTGGATAATCTCATTTGGTCACTTTTTGTGATCGATATGATTTTTGGATCGATAAATGATTTTTGGTGATTTGTTAATAAAATTGAATTTTGATGTTAAATCACAGTATAATATGAAATTGAAGGTTTGTGATTGTTTTATTAAAAAATATTGATCCCTCAATGTTTGACCAAATTGGTTTTTCCCAAAACCCCTTTTGATCAATTCTATATGATAATATCCCACGAGTGTTTATAGGAATAATTTTATTTGGTTCATCTTTGTCATTTTTGATCGTAAGTTAACCGTAATCCCTTTTGGAGAAAATTTAAAAACTCTAAAATTAATCTTTGCAGAAAATCATAACTTTTGTGAATTTGTCATTGAGAATTGTATGTTTTAAGAATTCGACCTTGGGAGACATAAACTTGGAAAATCTGAGATAGGAGGGTTGGTTGCACGTATTGAAGGAGAAGTCGTGTTTCAGAGTGGTTCAGCAGAATTTTGTGCAAGTTTGATGTCCGATGTAAGAATAAGTCTTATTATATCTTTTCGGAAAGAGAATCGTCCCAGAAATCAAACTCAATGTTAACATTGATTATTTGATTTTTAAGTTGTTTAAGCTCTGAAAACAGCGTTTTTCTATTTTCTGAAATTTTAGCAATTTATGTTTTATTTGTTTTATTTATTTATTTTGTTAATAATGAAAAACCCATAAGACTCATTAGAGTTTCTTTGTTTTAGGTATTTAAAGACCTTTGGCAATGCCATAACGATTAACCTTTTGATTATAATAAATTTCAAAGCTTTGTTTAATCTTTCTGGTGAATAATAATAATTTTTATAAATAAAGTTAAAACTAACAAAATATTTGTTCTTAGTTGAAATTGTGATAAAATAGCCCTAAAATAATTAAATATACATTTTATAAAATATTATAAAAATATTAGTATATTTAACTCACTTTTAGGAATATAATTAACGAAATAATTTTGGGTGTAAGAAAAGTGAATATATTGTTTAATAAACAGAATTTTATATGATTTGAATTTGGATGACCCTTATTGGATAGTCTGTGGTTCATGAATGAAACCTATTTTGGTGATATCCTTTGGGATAATTTTGGTGTTTATAAGTATTATTATACATAATTTTGATGAATTATGATATTTGTCCATGAAATGCATATTTGAGATTCATATTATCATGCATTCATGTATTTTAGAGTTTAGGTGGGACTTCGGTCCATTTTGGTGGTCTCAGATCCATTGGTGGGGATCGTTGGTCTTAGTGGAAAAGATCAGTGGCGAGTCTCAGATCCATTGGTGGGGATCGTTGGTCTAGGTGGGAAAGACCAGGGGACTAAAAGAATAAAATCAGTAATATTCCTCTGATTTCACAATATATTTTTGGTACCATATGAATATAGGTGATGGAGTTGGTGGATCATATCATTGCATTTTGTTGTGATGCGTGTTTGTGATTGTAATTGATATATATATATATATATATATATATATATATATATATATATATATATATATATATATATATATATATATATATATATATCATTTATGTATGATTGTTGTGTTTCTTTAATTTCATTTTGTTGCCGAAATCATATTGTTACTATACGTAAGTATATTCTTACCTCTTTCTTGTTTGCTTGGTTTTGTGGTGTGCTTTGCACAAGTGATTGGCATGACTGAGGTTCGTTGTTGCAGTGAGATGGCTATTGCCTCTTAGCTGACTTTTATCTTCCATATATCCGAGTTTTCTAATAAGAATGCTCTGATCTGTAACACTGGGGATAAAGGCGTTCCTTTTCATTATTTTGATTTGTTTGCAATCAACTATTATGAGATTTTGATTATGATGTATTGATTCAGTTCTATTCAGACATGTTTTATGGTGTTTCTAAATAAATTTCCTTTGTGAAACATTTGTTGTTTTATGATTTATGAAGTATTTATACTGGAGTAACATCATTTTCCTGTTATTTTTATTTAAAATCTATTATCCGGGGTTTAGGGTGTTAGAGTACTCATACGTGAGTTTTCGTTCCAATCGGCTAAAGTCTAGTTCTCTCGGTAATCACTTAACACCAAAGGTATCCGAAAGAACACTAACTGCAATGAGACTACAGACCTAAGCTTCCCTTTCAGACACCACTCCAACTATGATTTGTACTTTTTTTTTATTTTTCTTCCATTTCTTTTGGACAATCAAATTAAGGCATTTTGGATTTTTTTTATCATCACACACACAAGATCGGTCGGGAATTTTTGTTAAGCACCATATAAGCAACAATTAACTTCTTTAATTTATCGATGAAATTACACACTTTTGTATGCTTATTTATTTCTCCACTACGGGATGATGTTTGAGGTTCAACCATCGTTATGATGAATAACCAGGTGAAGGTTATCCAACTTAGAAGGTGTAATTTCCTTTTACCATTTTTTCATCCTTTTAGGTGCTAAAATTATTTATTTCCCAAACAATCATACATGCATGCGAGTCTAAATCATGTCAGAAAAGTAAATAAGTTAAGTAAAGTAAATAAATCCCCCCCCCCCAAAAAAAACTTGAACCAAACATTGTCCTTAATGTTTTAGCGCAAACAAGAGGACTGAACTCACAAAGACCTCACTCGGGAGGTGGGAAGTGCAATATAAGTTGGTGCAACATCAATGAAAATAATCCAAGACTACTCCTTGTATTGTTTTCTCTATCTTCATGCCTTGAATTTCCTATTATACCCATCCCCATCTATCCCGATTATTATTTGAAGACCCGGTTTCATTTTGGGTAGGATGAGTGGGTGGGGGGACAATGTCCTTTTCCATAGCGGCACCTGCAGCATGGTTAGATAAATCGGGGTCACCCTCCTCCTTGGATAAGTTACCTGAAGTATGGGCATTCGCCTGATAGAGCCAAATTTTCACAATATCAACCCTTACCTTCCTAGGGTTAGGCAAATCAAGAATAGTATTATTGTGGATCATCATCATGTTGGTGTTTCTGTCAACAAAAATCATACCTTGATGCACTAGGGCATACATATCAACCTTATTCCTACCCTCAACAAAACGATCCTCTTCCAGTTTAAATTTGACCCCAAGGTGCTCAAAAATTTGGGTAATCATACCCCCCACCAAAATGCCTCTAGTGGCTGCGTGAGCAACCTTTCCCAAATCGTTGGTCGCAAAGGCATAAAAATTAACCATACCATTATTATTCATGCAAAATAAAAAGAAAATATCTCTTGGGGAGGCTACACCGGTACTACCACCTCGCCCGAACAAGATGAAGGCGAACACCTTTTGGGCGTACCGGAAGCAAAGGTTTTCAATGATGGAGGCTTTCACCCCTGCGGTGGTATATGAGTGACCGTTGATAATATGATTCCAAAGTTATTAACATCAAAATCATTTGGGATATCCCCCCGCCCATAGATAGGAAATTAGATAATGTGTCCCAAATCTTCAATGCTCAACTCTCGGTTTTGATTAAAAAGATGGAAATTGAGAGTACCATAGTAGTACCTCGTACCGTGATCCACTTCTTATGAAATTTGAAATCTAAGGTACTTAAAAACTCAAGGGTAATATGCTCATAGGTTGGACGCTTCCCTTTGCATAAATTCTAAAACCCTATGGAATGAAACATTCTATTTATTTCAGATATTAAACCAAGTGGAAATAGTTCTTTGACACATGTACCTTGTTGGCGTGATTTTCTGCTTGATCAAAGTGGAGTACCGCTTGACTTGATTGTCATTCTCAAAGACGATATGGTGAGGGTTAGAGGATTTAGTGCTCCCTCTCTTACTAGGCCTTGATGATTCAGTGACTTGCTTTCCCTTATCACTCCTCTTTGGTGCCATTGTTGGTAAAAGTGGGAAAAAAATCAATGTAAGCATTTTGGAATTTTGTTCCCGGAAGTGTGATCGGGGTGATGGTTGATGAAGGTTTTGTGAAGGTGGTTTAGGATTTGGAGGTGAAAATGGGTTAAAGATGGAAACATTTAGTTTGGAAACAATGGAGGTTTTTGAATGATTTGCTAGAAGAAAGTGAGAGAATGTTGAAGATGATAGGTTTTGAGAGAGAAACATTTTGTGATAATGTGATTTAAAAAAAAATAGATGAGTGCAAACACTCATGGTGGCTCTTTCAAAAATGATTCATCAAACTTACTCTTAGTAGTATTAGGTGTCCATGCCCACTTATCAATCCATCTCTCGTATACACTAATCTTCTTTTTCTTCTTCCTATGGGGTGGTTTATACTTCTAAACTTGTGGGGATGGTTATGGTTTTATCCTGAGTATCAACTTTTCGGGTTTGGATTTAATCCTTTCATCCCCCACCTTAAAGGTCAACCTTCCCATCTTAACATCAATGATTTTTCCATTTTCATGGTCCTCTAATAGTCTCTTTTTAGACAAGACCTCAGTTAATGGTACATAAGTAAGGATCTTTTCCACTATTTCTGCATACCTTTTGGATTGGGCTCCTACCTCAGCTTTCACAAATATTTATGGGAGAGGAATCAGTGACTTGTAAGGATGAGGAGAAAAATATACGGTGCCTCATTTTATACCTCTTCGACAAACTCCTTTTTGGGCGGTGTTAGTGGATTTTTCTTAATCTTTACCTTTTTCTCACCAGAACTCTCCCCAACCTCTTTATCATTCTCCATAGGATTTTCAACTTGTTTTTCACTTTTGGTTGTTATAACATTCACATGTCCCTCATGGAAGGGTCCTAGAGGGGGGGGGGGGGTGCAAGCCGGAAGATTTGGGTCTCCAATGCCTTGTTTTGAGTCACGATGGACTCGACCACAATGTTTAGCTGCCTGAGAGCTTCAATTGTATGGAGATTTTGGTTAGATTATTGGTTAGAGCGAGTTTGCATCATAATAAAATTATCCATTAACATTTCAAGGTTAGATTGTTGGGAATTTGGTGGTCCCTCAGAATACTTGGAGTGGTTACTTTAGAGAAAATTTGGGTAATCTATCCACCATGGATTATAGGTATTAGAATAAGAGTTTACATGGTTATTATCACATAATTGACCATATTTAGGATAAACCTCATTCATACCATAAAAGGAAGAACAGAAAAGTAAAATTTTCTCTAATCTCTACGATAAAAAAAAACTATAGAAAAAAATAAAACTCTAGTCTATACAGTGACTAAAAAGACATTTAATACCAAACACCAGTTGTCCCCGACAAAGGCCCAAAAAACATGACATGCCACAAGTGCACGGTTGTGCGAAGTAGTAAAATATTATTGAACCATAATAGCCAATGAATTGAATACCGAATTCCCTTCTATCGATGTATATCTAGAGAGATCAAATATTGAGGTTTTTTAAAATAACTTATTTAAAAAAGCACTTATAAAAAAAACTTAAATAAAAATCACTTAAATTATAGTGAAGCAAATAGGACTTAGGGTCACAAATCTTACTCTGACATATCTATATGATCTGATTCACTTTTATTACGAGAGTTCTGACACAATTTATAAAAAATAGATAAATATGGATAACACCTACTTTCACAAGCGTGTTTCTCTATCGATGACGAATAATTTGTTGGCTTTCACACGGCTGAATTATTCGTCAAGGATTCATTACTTTTTCTCAACTATAAAAGCTGGAGCTTCTCTCAAACTCAACCAAGCACTTTCGCTGTATTGGACTCGATTGTTTAAAAACTTGCGCTCTAGTACCCATACAAATCCTTTCAGACTATGATTAGTACTTGAGAACTCTTTACTTTTGTACAAGGCTTAGAATGCATGGACTCAGGTATTAAAATAAATATGTGCAAAAGACCCTAATAATCAATTTGTGACGGATCATATAAATAGTCATGAGATAAGTCTCATGACCCGTAGTCCCTAGTGGACTACTCATACATGGTGAAGGAAAACATAATCAAAGCAGTATTCATAATCAAAATCATAATAAACAATTGAAATAGAATAGCAATTGTATTTAAAACGATAAATAAAGCCTGATTGAATAAACCTTGACCCAGTGCTCCAATAAAGACTTGATTACATAGAGAATGCAAAATACGTGAAAACTAGGAGAAAAAAATTGGATACTAAACTCAAGACTAACTGTGAGTTTTATAGAAAATTATAAACTTGGACTAATATCTCACTGATCAATTAATATTACATTATAAAATATCATATCTAAACATGCAAAAATCCCAAAACAGATGAAATTGACCCGAAAAAGGAAACAACTAGGGAGGGAGCTCGCGTTTTGCTCATTTTTGCTCCTCTTTTGCCTCAGATACTTATTAAAACCTGAAAAACAGAAAAGAAAAAAAATATACTACCAAAGCATAAAATACGATAAACATAAGTAAATCGGACAAAAAATGGGAAAATACTAAAACAAAACAACTAGTAAAAATGGTGCAAAAACACTTATCACTACCCGAATCTGTCAAGACACGTTTGCCGTCCAGGTTGCAGTGCTAAATAGTGATGATAGAGGATCGTTGTCGTGAGGGTTAACACGGAGGATGTCCACCTCGGAGAAAATGATGTCACCCCTTGTTTTCCCTAGGGTGCTTCTAGGAAGGGCAAGGGATATAATGTTGATCGCGAAGACCTGCTTCGTGCATCTTCTTCAAGCGGCTCTAAACATGCAAAAATCCCAACACCGAAGAATTTGAGGCGGAAGATCAATCCAGTTACTCCCCTTAGAAGCAAGGTTTTGGGGAATCATATCTAGTAGGGATGTTAGTGGTCACTGAATTCAACGTAAACCTTTCCTTATTGCCATTTTCCAAATTGTAATATTCCATGGAGCTACGCCATTTGTGTGCTACCATTCTTGAATAAGATGCAAGTTTTCCTAATCATTGTTAATTGTGTTCTTCTATGTTTTTCTTTGTTATGCAAAGTGTCAATTATTTGTTAATAATGAAATTTTTGAAACTTGAATTTTTTTTGAAATTTAGTAAAAGGAACAAAATTACTTTGATATATGTGAAAATCAAAGGAAAATCATTTGTTTTCCCGAAAGTCTCAAGATTGCATAAATATTCCTGGATCACCAGCAAAATCTCCATGGAACATAACTTATTAATCCTCTGGAAGGATGGACCTCTGGTTATTTATAACTGTCAATCATGATAGATTCTCCTCCGGATGCGCCTGTTAATTGTGCGGGTTCGATGTTATTGGTGTTGAGGAATCCGAATCTCCGTAAACAGTCTCTACAACTCCCAGTCTGCCAAGTGTCAGCATTCCCATAATCATGATCATTCATATATCATGCATTCAAATCATGCATAGACGAAATGTACTTCGTGCTCATTTTGCATTGACCCAGGTCTTATTGTTGATCCTATACCCTTTGACCTCTAATTCCAGTTTGTATTTGGTGCCCTTAAACCAACATCCGGTTTTCGCAGTCATTTTCAAGTCCAATTGTTGTTGGCAAAATCCGTTAAAAGTCGGTTATGATCCATTACTTACGGTTAAGAGTCCAATTGTTGTTGAACTTTATTCCATTATCAGGTCATATATGAACCTGTTGTTCAATACTATTCAGGTCATATATGAACCTGTTGTTCAATACTATTCAGGTCATATATGAACCTGTTGTTGAGCTTTATTCCGGTGTCAGGTCATACATGAACCTGTACTGAAGATTTTTTTTTTCTGTTTGTTCAATACTATTCAGGTCATATATGAACCTGTTGTTGAGCTTTATTCCGGTGTCAGGTCATACATGAACCTGTACTGAAGCAGCCCTAACAAATTGGGAAGCGGTTGAGATTCCAGAATTTTTTCCCGTATCAAAGTAATTGTGTTTTCCTTTGTGTTTTTTGAAAATCTTTAGCTCTGCCCAAGGCTAATGGATCATTTGTAGGGGCCCTTTTAAATTTCAAAAATCATTATGACAAATAAAGAGCATTTCGTTCAAGTTCTTATTGTTCATTCATTTGTTTTTCTTTCCTTAAAATGGCAATCCTTTCAAAAACTACAAAAATATTTTTATTTCTTTTGCATTTTATTTCCATTTTTCTTAAAAACCATCATTAAAAAACATGCAGAATGATCAACAAACCAGTTGAATTCGATGACCCCACTACTTCCTATAATTTTGAACTCCCCATTTACCAAGCGGAAGAGGAGAGTGAGGAAGATTGTGATTTCCCTGAAGAATTGGGAAGGATGCTCGAGCACGAGTCAAAGGCCCTTCAGCCACATCAAGAACCAGTGGAAACAATCAACCTTGGCACCGAGGAAGACAAGAAAGAGGTCAAAGTTGGGACTACACTTGGAGCAAGCATCAAAGAAAGATTGTTCAAGTTGCTACAAGAGTATGTAGATGTATTTGCTTGGTCGTATCAGGATATGACAGGTTTAGATACTGATATTGTTGTCCACAAGCTACCACTACAGCCAGATTGTCCGCCAGTAAAGCAGAAGCTCCGAAGAGCAAGACCCGACATGGCTCTAAAGATTTGTGACGAGGTGAAACGTCAATTTGATGCCGGTTTTCTAGCAGTTGCAAAGTACCCTCAATGGGTAGCTAATATTGTGCCAGTACCCAAAAAGGATGGCAAAGTCAGGATGTGTGTTGATTATAGGGATTTAAACAAAGCTAGTCCAAAGGACGACTTCCCCCTACCACATATTGACACTCTGGTAGACAACACTGCTAAGTTCGTGGTTTTCTCCTTCATGGATGGATTCTCGGGTTATAATCAAATTAAGATGGATCCGAAAGACATGGAAAAGACCACATTCATCACCCCTTGGGGAACATTTTGCTACAAGGTAATGCCATTTGGTCTCAAAAATGCTGGGGCAACTTACCAAAGAGCAATGGTCACTCTTTTCCATGACATGATGCATAAGGAAATTGAGGTTTATGTGGATGATATGATTACAAAATCCCAAAGTGAAGAGGATCATATAGACCACTTGCAAAAGCTATTTGAGCGTCTTCGGAAATTTCGACTACGGCTGAATCCTGCTAAATGCACCTTCGGTGTCCGATCTGGAAAGTTGCTTGGTTTCATTGTTAGTCAACGAGGAATTGAGGTAGATCCAGACAAGGTTAGGGCAATACAAGAAATGCCTGCTCCACGTACAGAGAAAGAAGTTAGAGGATTCCTGGGACGTTTGAACTATATCTCCAGGTTTATATCACATATGACTGCTACGTGTGAACCTATATTCAAGTTGCTCAGAAAAGATCAAGCAGTTGAATGGAACTCTGACTGCCAAATGGCTTTTGAGAAAATCGGACAATACCTGCAAGAGCCCCCCATTCTAATTCCACCTGTTCAGGGGAAACCACTCTTTATGTACCTAACTGTGCTTGAAAAGTCAATGGGATGTGTGCTGGGACAACATGATGAAACTGGCCGAAAAGAGCATGCTATCTACTATCTAAGTAAGAGATTTACCGATTGTGAGACCCAATATTCACTCTTGGAGAAAACTTGTTGTGCTTTAGCATGGGCCGCTCGTCGTCTAAGACAATACATGATTTGCCACACTACTTGTTGATCTCAAAAATGGATCCAATAAAGTATATCTTTGAAAAGCCTGCTTTGACTGGAAGACTCGCCCGTTGGCAGATGTTACTATCTGAGTATGACATCCAATATGTATCTCAGAAAGCCATTAAGGGAAGCGTGTTGTCTGATTACCTGGCAAACCAGCCCGTTGAAGATTACCAGCCGTTGAAGTTTGACTTCCCAGATGAGGACATTATGGTAGTAAAAGATTGTGAAACCCCAGGACTTGATGAAGGACCTGAACCCGGATCTCGGTGGAAACTCATGTTCGATGGTTCCTCCAATTACATGGGGCATGGCGTAGGATCTGTTCTATTAAATCCGAATGGTGGATACACTCCTTTCACAACAAGGTTGTGTTTTGATTGCACGAACAATATAGCAGAATATGAGGCGTGCATCCTAGGCATTGAAGCAGCAATTGACCTCCGAATTAAAATTCTTGAAGTATGTGGAGACTCAGCCTTGGTGATATACCAAGTCAAAGGCGAATGGGAAACTCGTGATACCAAGTTGATCCCATATCGTGCCTATGTCATGGAACTAATAAAATACTTCGACGAAATCACTTTCTGTCATATCCCAAGAACTGAGAATCAAATTGCTGATGCTTTGGCTATGTTGGCTTCAATGTACCAAGTCAGATTCCATAATGAAGCACCTCTCATTCAGATCGAGCGGAAAGTTGAGCCTGCCTACTGCCAGTCGGTTGAAGAGGAAGCCGATGGTAAGCCCTGGTTTCACGATATCAAATGCTTTTTGCAAAATCAAGAATATCCAACAGATGCAACAACCCTTGACAAGAAAACATTGAGGAAATTAGCATCCAAATTCTTCTTAAGCAATGATGTGTTATACAAGAGAAATCACGACATGATTCTACTCAGATGCATGGATGGACGTGAAGCGGATCTGTTGATCAAGGAGATTCATGAAGGATCCTTTGGAACTCATGCCAATGGGCATGCCATGGCCAAGAAGATTTTGAGAGCTGGTTATTACTGGTTGACCATGGAATCCGACTGCTTCAATTATATGCTAGAAAATGTCATAAATGCCAAATCTATGCCGACCAGGTGCACGTGCCTCCGACTCTACTAAATGTTTTGACGTCACCTTGGCCTTTCTCAATGTGGGGCATCGATATGATTGGCACCATCGAGCCTAAAGCTTCCAATGGTCACCGCTTCATCCTGGTTGCCATTGATTACTTTACCAAATGGGTAGAAGCCGCCTCTTACGCTAATGTGACAAAACAAGTGGTTGCACGGTTCCTCAAGAAAGAGATCATTTGCCGTTATGGAATTCCAAGCCGGATCATCACAGATAATGGGACGAATCTGAACAATAAGACCATGAAAGAATTATGCGAGAGCTTCAAGATTGAGCACCATAACTCTTCACCATATCATCCAAAGATGAATGGCGCTGTTGAAGCCGCTAACAAAAACATCAAGAAAATCCTGCAGAAAATGGTGAAAACCTATAAGGATTGGCATGAAATGCTACCCTTTGCACTGCATGGATACCGGACTTCCGTCTGCACTTCAACAGGGGAAACCCCGTTCTCTTTGGTATATGGGATGGAAGCAGTTCTCCCAATTGAAGTGGAGATACCTTCAATGAGAATCTTGATAGAGACCAAGCTAGAAGAGGCTGAGTGGATTCAAAATAGATTTGATCAGTTAAACCTCATAGATGAGAAGCGAATGACTTCTTTGTGCCATGGACAATTATACCAAAAACGGCTTAAAGGGGCTTTTGACAAGAAAGTACGTGTTCGGGAATTCAGAGAAGGAGACCTCGTGCTTAAGAAGATCTTGCCAATACACAAAGACTCACGTGGGAAGTGGACTCCCAATTATGAAGGCCCATATGTTGTGAAGAAAGCTTTCTCTTGAGGTGCCTTGATTCTCGCAACTATGGATGATGAAGAGCTCTCACACCCCGTGAACTCTGATGCAGTTAAAAAATACTATGCCTAATAAAAACCTGCTAAATCGAAAACCTAAAAGGGCGATTTAGGCAACAAAAAAAAAGGGGATCCCGGTGGACTGAAAACCCGAAAGGGCGGTCCAGGCAAAAGTTAGGGATGAATAAAAAAATGGTAGTTCGCTAAGTTGAAAACCTGAAAAGGCGACTTATGCAAAAAGGAGCGTCCCGGTGGATTGAAAACCCGAAAGGGCGATCCAGGCAAAAGTTAGGGGCAAAAGGCATAAACTGCATCAGTTGTTACTGATTAACACCGAAGAATTTGAGGCGGAAGATCAATCCAGTTACTCCCCTTAGAAGCAAGGTTTTGGGGAATCATATCTAGTAGGGATGTTAGTGGTCACTGAATTCAACGTAAACCTTTCCTTATTGCCATTTTCCAAATTGTAATATTCCATGGAGCTACGCCATTTGTGTGCTACCATTCTTGAATAAGATACAAGTTTTCCTAATCATTGTTAATTGTGTTCTTCTATGTTTTTCTTTGTTATGCAAAGTGTCAATTATTTGTTAATAATGAAATTTTTGAAACTTGATTTTTTTTTGAAATTTAGTAAAAGGAACAAAATTACTTTGATATATGTGAAAATCAAAGGAAAATCATTTGTTTTCCCGAAAGTCTCAAGATTGCATAAATATTCCTGGATCACCAGCAAAATCTCCATGGAACATAACTTATTAATCCTCTGGAAGGATGGACCTCTGGTTATTTATAACTGTCAATCATGATAGATTCTCCTCCGGATGCGCCTGTTAATTGTGCGGGTTCGATGTTATTGGTGTTGAGGAATCCGAATCTCCGTAAACAGTCTCTACAACTCCCAGTCTGCCAAGTGTCAGCATTCCCATAATCATGATCATTCATATATCATGCATTCAAATCATGCATAGACGAAATGTACTTCGTGCTCATTTTGCATTGACCCAGGTCTTATTGTTGATCCTATACCCTTTGACCTCTAATTCCAGTTTGTATTTGGTGCCCTTAAACCAACATCCGGTTTTCGCAGTCATTTTCAAGTCCAATTGTTGTTGGCAAAATCCGTTAAAAGTCGGTTATGATCCATTACTTACGGTTAAGAGTCCAATTGTTGTTGAACTTTATTCCATTATCAGGTCATATATGAACCTGTTGTTCAATACTATTCAGGTCATATATGAACCTGTTGTTGAGCTTTATTCCGGTGTCAGGTCATACATGAACCTGTACTGAAGATTTTTTTTTCTGTTTGTTCAATACTATTCAGATCATATATGAACCTGTTGTTGAGCTTTATTCCGGTGTCAGGTCATACATGAACCTGTACTGAAGATTTTTTTTCTCTGTTTGTTCAATACTATTCAGGTCATATATGAACCTGTTGTTGAGCTTTATTCCGGTGTCAGGTCATACATGAACCTGTACTGAAGATTTTGTTTTCCTTTTGTTCAATACTATTCAGGTCATATATGAACCTGTTGTTGAGCTTTATTCCGGTGTCAGGTCATACATGAACCTGTTCTGAAGATTTTTTTTCTCTGTTTGTTCAATACTATTCAGGTCATATATGAACCTGTTGTTGAGCCTTATTCTAGTGTCGGGTCATATATGAACCTGTTCTGAAGATTTTTTCTCTGTTTGTTCAATACTATTCAGGTCATATATGAACCTGTTGTTGAGCTTTATTCCGGTGTCAGGTCATATATGAACCTGTTCTGAAGATTTTTTTTCCTATGTTTGTTCAGTACTATTCAGGTCATATATGAACCTGTTGTTGAGCCTTATTCCAGTGTCAGGTCAGATATGAACCTGTTCTGAAGAGTCTTTCTCTATGATTGTTTCAGTGTTGTCAGGTCATATATGAACCTGCTGTTGAGCTTTCATTCCAGTATTACCAGGTCATATATGAACCTGTTGATACACTCTTCTTGAATTTTTCTGAGTTTGTTAGGTCATATCTGAACTTGCCGTCAGAACTTCTTGATATTCCCCAGCATTGTCAGGTCATATATGAACCTGTTGTAGAAATTTTCATATTCGGGCTTAGTAAGTCATATGTGAACTTACTACCGAAATCTCTTGTATTCTAAGTACTGCTTATCAAATTCCACTTCGATTACTCCCCAGTGTGTGTTTGACTCTCCAGCAGGACTGTCTTCCCCAACGAGTTTGTTTTTTACCATTTGTCTGTCTCCCTGTGGACCACCAGCATTCCCCACAGTTTGGTCTGTCTAATAGTATCTCATGTCAAGGGTCCACCATATCCCTAGCAGATAAAAATTACAAAAAAAAAGAATCGTGCATCAGCGCATATCATATCATATCATGTCATAGGGATTCAGGATCCAAAATTCGAGTCTTCTTAGTATTTAACTATCTCCCACTATGATCATATGAAGAGTGTCCTGCTTCATATTCTCTAGTTGAAGATACTTAAATAGGGGCAACTGTCATACCCCGATTTTGACCCTGAAATTTTTTCCCGTCCGTCATTCATTTTTCTTTTTCTCATATATTCGAGGTTCGGAGATTCCATCCATATCTCTCCATTCATACTCATTTTCTCATTCATTCATAATTCAAAGAATTTCCATAACGTTTTTAATTTCTTTGTCAACCGTCTATTCCCAAATCCATATTGTCTCGATTTTGATAAACATTGGTCATTATCTAGGTCTTTTCGATCATGGTGCTTTTAATTACAAAATGGATTCTAATTTAAGTTATTTGACTTTTTAATTTTTTATTTGATTTTTATTTCAAATTAAGTCTAATTTCAAATTTCAATTTAATCTCAATTGTTTTTTTACTAATGATTCAAACTTTAATTAATTTTAATTTTCAAATAAATGTTAGAATTGATATCAAATTAATTTTAACAAATTATAGATTAATTTGATTTCATTTGGTTTTATTGTTTTTTTATTTTAAATTGACATTTAGATGAGTCTTTGATTATTTCTAAAATCCATATCCATTTTTTATAACCAAATATCCATTTCCAATACCAATATACAACCACTCAATTCCGAAGTTACAAACAATTTCACCCATATTTCATAAACCATTCAAATTTTCATTCACTTTCAATTACATATTATCTAACCAAATTACAATAGTCACTACCCAACCATTTCAATACATTCGATATATCCCAATCCATTACATATGATTTTTCTAACAGTAGCGAATCAACATCATCAAGGCCATAGCACTCCATAAGAATTCCAAAACAGCCCCGCCATCCAATGCGCTTCGTAGCCGCATCCAAGCCGAAATTCCCAAGCTAACCAATAACCTTCAGACTTTCTATTCATTTCTGAAGCAAATATGTCCAAAATTCTGCAGTAATTAACCAATTATGCATCACACCTGCAAGTTGCAAACCAAAGGATCCTGCACAAACATCGACGGTCAATAACCTGTATCAGTCCCAGGCATATTCACATTAATCCAAGCTGCAGCAGCCAACAAATAACAAGACATCAAGTAATCCCATCCTAAACTTATAACAACTCCAAAACAGTTCTCCAATAAGCTATGACGGCGACGCCTTTCGTTCCATAACAGGAATTGGTAAGAAATACAATGTTCGTTTCAATTCTGATTTTTCACTTCACATTAGCTAATATAACATATTTCCATCAGTTTCGACTAAAAGCATTATAATCAATTGAACTAACAACATTTAACATCTAACAGAATTAACAATATTCATAACAACATTTTTACTAACTGCACAAAAGAATAATTCACTATCTAACAGCATTTTCTAAATCACTTCACTAATAGAACTTTAGTAAAAACCAACATCTAACCGAATTTCCAAATTTCAACTGAATTCAGAATAGAATCATAACAAATTCCAACCGAACTTCCAACTGTCCAACGAATTTCAACCCAAATGATATCCACCTAACCTCCAACAGCATGATTCAAAGCCACAACCTGAATCCGCCCTTACTAATTGGTTGGTTAACCTCCATACAAAACCGAAAACTCCATAGCAGCCTCTAACATAACTTCCAAGGCAAATGGTTAACCTGCACGGTATGAACAAAATCAATTGAAATCAAGAAAACCAATCGCACCCAAAAAGAACTTCTTCTCAAACCTGAGTTTGATCACAGCAAAACAGTTTCACATCCTCAACCGAACCAGAAGCGGATCTAAGAACTTCATCCACACTAGAACTCCACCCTAGGATTTCCATAACAAAAACACCTACATAAGAAAACGCAAAACAGAAGAACTCAACTTCAATCCATTTTTATCAGAGAAGTTTATCCATTTTAGTGACAGTATATACCTTTTTTCAAAGTAGAAGAAGAAATCTGTAAACCACTCATGAAGGTTCTAGTTTTCACTGCAGTAAAAAATACATCAACTCGGTAAGACGGTAAAAGTTAACAAATAGCCCCAAACGGAATTGAGACAGAAGTCAAAGAAGAAAGTGTAGCTCTGTATTACCTCTTTCGAATTTAACAATCAAATAGGGCGACCAAAATCTGACTACCCTAAAGAGATTTCACAGAAACCCCTTCTGGATCTCCATAAGCCAACCTAAAACCCTAAGTTGTTGATATAAAAGGGGGAATCGACCACAGATGAAGAGACCGAATTTTTGGAGGCGACCACCACAAAACCCTAAATTCGAAAACGGCGAAAAAACCCAGATTGAAACGGCGAAGGAGAAGAACTTCAAAGAGAAAGCTTTGAGGTAAAGGAGGCAAATCCAAGCCTCACCGTCACTACCGAACCACCACCGAAGGTAAGCTTTATTGTTTGGATTTCTTTAAAGCCATGGATTTGTGCATTTGGGGTAAGGGTAGGGTATCGTGAGAGATGACGGTTGAGAGATGATGAGAGATTGAGAGAAGGGAAGCGGTCTTCGTGAGGAAGACGAATGGTATTTTGGGAATCTGTTTCACGATTCCTCCGTTTCTCTTTTCTTTTTATTCATTTTAAAGGCATTTAAAACCTGTTTATAATTTAATACCGTTTGGATTTTTCTTGCAATTTGTTATTAATTTTTGCCTGCTGTTATTAATGATGAGTAATTTTGTGTTGTGATATTTATCATGATCCATGCTAATATGTTATGGATGTATAATGGATACTGTGTTTTGTCTTTCTTCTGGAAATGAATAGTACACGAGATAATTATTATTTTGGTTTTGTGCACTACCACGTGTCGAAAGGAGAGTGAATAGTTTTGAAATTTGAAAATTCATTTTTCTCTTTCTTTACCGACTGAGCGCCGGTTTCCATTCTTCTTTCCAAGATTTTATCTTTTCTTTATTTAATATTGATATTATAATTAGATTTTAGTTGATTAGATAATTGGACCTTAGGCTCAACCTTTTTTCTATACTCCTAATTTATATGTGTACCCTATTTATTTCTTTTTATTATTTATTTTTTCTTTTATTTTTATTTTATTGCTTATCTATTTGATAAATTTTAATTATTAATTAATCAATTATACTTCTATTCAATTTTTATTTTATTATTTATAATAATCTTAGTTAATTAATCGCCTTTATTTTATAAATAGATTGCATGTGTATATTATCTCACACATGTAAATAATTATATTCAATTCACTAAACTTTCGATTTTAAATTTCACTAACTTTCTATAGTTTCGACATTTAATTCCATTTCCTCCCATTAGAATCTAGCATTCTGGTGGGAACTCGGTTATGTATAGAAAATTAATTCGATATACATATAAAATCATACAATTAATTTTATCCCTATAATGTATTTTTATTTTTAAACTATCTTTACAACCCGATTAATTTCCTTTTAAAAAACACGAGAGAAGAGGACCATTCGAATCTTGCATTCCGGTGGGAACCCTCGAATAATCAGTCCTTAGCCTTGCATTTTCGATTAACCGTTTATTTTATTTTCTTTGTTTCTTAAAACATTTAAATCAACTTATTCTTTTGTTATTTTTTAAAAATAATAATAAATAGATAAATACATATAAGTCATATTAATAAAAATTACAAAAAGAGTTTTCTATTTATTATTTTGTATTTTAGATTATGTTATAAAATATTTAAAAAATTAATTTAGTTATTTTCATTATTATTATTAGATTATGTCATAAATTTCAAAAAAAATTAAGTTCAATATTTATTTTATTTTTATTTTATATTATGTCATAAAAATCAAAAATTAAGTTTACCATTTATTTCTAGATCATGTCATAAAAATTCATAAAAAATAAGTTTAGCATTTATTTTCTTTAAATTTCAGATCATGTCATGAAATATTCAAAAAAATCAAGTTTGCCATTTATTTACTATAACATATTCCAAAAAAAGAGCTTACCATTTATTTTCTTTTAATTCTAGATCCTGTCATGAAAATATTCCAAGAAAAAGAGTTCATCGTTTATTTAACTTAATTCTAGATCATGTTATAAAAATTCAAAAAAAAAAATTTACCTTTTATTTTATTTTAATTTAGATTATGTTATAAAAATTATAAAAAAATTTAATTTAGTTATTTTCATCATTAGTTTTAGATCATGTTATAAAAAATATTAAAAATTAATTTAGTCGTTTTCATCATTATTTTTAGATTGTTATAATAAATATTAAATAAGGATTAATTTAGTTAGTTTGATTATTATTTTTAGATTCTGTTATAAGAATTTTTTTAAAAAAAATATTTAATTTAGTTATTTTCATCATTATTTTAAATTATGTTATAAAAATATAAAAAAGGTTAATTTAAATATATTTATTATTATCATTAGATTATGTTATAAAAAATAAAAAGGTTATGTTTAATTTCTTTTTTGTTGTTGTTATAAAAAAGTATTTAATTGTTTTATTTTCATATTTTTTTTATAAATAATATGCATATGTCTAATATTAAAGAGATTAATTACTATACACTGTCAGTGTAAAAAGTTTTACACCGTCGGTTCATCATCATCACCCGTTTGTATTACTTTATAGATTTTTAAAATAAAAGTCAAACTTCTTTTAATATCCAACGTCTATAATTAAGTGATGGTGTAAAACCTTTTTACACTGAGTGTATTTCAATTAATCTCAATATTAAATTGGTCTTATTCTCTCACTTTATTTTACTAGACATAAAAGAATATAATTGTATTTTTCTCCAACTTTATTTCTTGCTATTTTCTCTAAATGTTTGAATATATATAGAATTATTATTTTTGCAAATAATATCATTTTCTTTGTAGTTTTATTTATTATTGTTAGAATGTTATGAATAAATAACTAAATAAATATCTAGTAATGATGTTGACTAATTAATAGAATAAAATACTTATGACTACTTTCTTAAACTTTGATCCTACCCCAAGTTATATATTTTAATCTGATTAATTTGTTTCTTATCCCAATTAAAACGCTTTACTATTTAAGTTAAAATATTAAAACATTTTTTTGAATAACTCAAAAGAAGTGGACTATTGGAATCTAGCATTCCGGTAAGAACCCTTGAATGATCGGTCTTGAACCACGCGTTTTGGAGTAATTATTCATTTTTTCTAAAAACACATTAATTAACTTGGACAAAACAAGGGCCGTTGAGATCAAGCATTCTGGCGTAACCCTTTGAACATTTGATTCTCATCAAGTGTTCGTTGTCCAGTAAATAATTTTCTTAAATAATTCAAATAAAAAAGGACCATTGAGTGATTGATCCCGAGGCTCATGTCTCATTCTCATCAAACATTCGTCTTTCCATATCAAGAATACTTAATTCCTACTTTAGCACTTTTTCAATAAGGATGGAAATGGAACATGGTGTATACCGTGCACTCCTGAGATTAAGATTCAAGGTGGATGCTTTGCCCATCTTAGCTCTCGCCATTGTCTAAAATTTTTGATGCGGTTTCTTCAAACCCTTTCTCAATCAAACCTCAAAACACTTAATCTTTATTAAACACTTTTTTTCAATAAAGATGGAAATGGAATATGGTGTATACCGTGCACTCCTGAGACTAGGATTCGAGATGGATATCTCGCTCATCCAAGTTCTCGCCATTACTCAAAATACATCCAACCAATCAAACTCTTTTTCGCCGCCGTGCCACTAATCAAAGAACCTTTTTCATAAATGAAAGATATATTGTCTTAAGGTGATGCAAAACAATGTTTCAGCCACGATTGTTGAGTCGAGATAAGTGACGCTTTTCCGAATGTAGATTTATAAATCCGTTCGATGTGTGGTATGCGTCCACTCCTCATCTATTTTGGGTAAAACAATGTTTTCGTCGATTAATACAGTATAGCTTTCGCTAAAATCGACCAACAAACAAACATTTTTCTACCCAGAACTACGTAAGCCTTGATTTCTCTTTTGAGATACGTAGAAGCAGGATTTATAAATCTTGTCAGGCCCACTAATAAAAAACTTAGGTTTAGTCCTTCGTCAAAAAATCAAAAAAACATTTTTTCTCTCTTCTATTTATTCTCTCCCTCATTATAACTTAAGAAGACTAACATAAGCTAACATTCAAAACGAAACTAACTAAACGGTTCCCGTTGAGTACAACGGACATGAGGGGTGCTAATACCTTCCCTTTGCGTAACCGACTCCCGAACCCTGATATTGGTTGCGATGACCATATCTTATCCTTTCTTTTATGGGTTTTATCGATATTTCCCTTTTCCTTTTTAGGAATAAATAAAGTTCGGTGGCGACTCTGTTCAGTCCATCATTGCGAGCGTGCGATTGCGCTTCGCTTCAAAGTCGTATCCCCATTTTTCGAGGTGCGACAGGAGTCATGGGTCAGTTAATGACCTTAACTTTCTCTCTGTCCTAGATAGCGTCTTATCCCATGTTTCCCACGTAGAGGCAAGTGAAGAGTAACGAGCGAGACAATACGTCCTTTTGAGCGACATTCATTTGTCTCCTCTCCTTGGGCGGTATAAATGTATCTCCCTAGGTGAGACCCTATGTAGTTATAACAATAAAGAACCAAAAATTACATAATAAAAATAAACAAAGCCATGCATATTAAATATATAGAGACCCTTCAGTTTCTCTAGTCGGACGAAGTCACTTCCTCCGCCAACTTTCCATCCATCATTGTTTTGAAGAGCCAATCTCGCTTAATGTAAGATATATATAAAAATTCCATATTCCTGTTTGCTTTGTCCAACCTTTGCTCCATATCAAAGGCAACTTTGCATTATAGCCCCCTCTAACTCATTCTCCAAGTTGCTCAAGGTGAAGGAAGAATATTTGACCGCCTCTTTCAATCTCGTTATCTTCTTATTTTGGTCTCAGATTGTATCATCCTTCTAATTTTCTTCCACCAATTTCACCAAGGAATTTTCAGCTTCAGAATACTTGGTCCTCAACTATACCGATTTTTCAATTTCCAACTTTAAGCCAACCTCGTGCTTCTCCATACCCAACTTTAATTCCTTGTTCCTCAACTTTAGGCTTTCTTCTTTTTGTGATGGGGTGAACTAACTGATTACCATCTTCCCCAAAAGAGCATTCAACAATAAATATGTCTCTATCACTTGACCCATTTTGTTGATAACCCTTTTTTCATGTTGCTTGAATGTCGATGGTAAATTTAGGTGTTGTTTGACAAAACGAGAGTGTCTGGTTTGTTCTCATATAAAGAAGGTGTTGTATAATCTGTGGGGTGCGTATTTGAAAAAACCTTACAAATAGACCCTAGAGTGTCTTCTCCGTCAAGGTCACTATTCTCTAAATCTTTCTTTTGTTTCTTTGCCGACAACATCCCTAGCCTACCAAAGCTTTAAGGAATATTGGTGTTGATATGCTTAACCAATATAGGTTTTGCCACACCATCAACACTCCTCTTTGGCTTCATCACCGTGACCTCATAAAGGTCGCTCTTCTCGCCCATATGAGCCTCTTGAGTTTTTTTTACCTACTCCAAATAGGGTTTCTTTTATGTTGCAGACAATGGTGTCATACTTTCTACATGAGCGAAAAGAGAGTTAATACAACAAGTGAATAAACTGAAGTGATACCTGAATCATAAAACAAACTTATAGACAAGAGCGACTTCCACCTCCATTAATATATATATATATATATATATATATATATATATATATATATATATATATATATATATATATATATATATATGGCCGGTTCTTTTCCTGTGCAAGCTGTGCAGTAGCACAGGGCCTCATTTTTTGTGGGGCCTCAAATTAACTATTATTAATGAATATAAAAAAAATAATAAATAAAAATATTTTTGTATCACATATAATAAATAAAATATTAAATGCTGAAAAACAGGATATTTGAAAACCAAACGTTTTTTTCTCCTTTCTCACACTTTCTCACTTCTCTCTCCTCTCAAACGTTATTCTCTTCTCTCTTTCTCTGTTAGAGCTGTTTGAAACTAGAAAAAAAAATCTTATTTTTCCTTTTCAATCCTCTCTTTTATCAGGTTAGTTTATTCAATTAGTTACTTTCCATTTATTTTTATTGTGATTATTTGATTTTGAAGGTAGAAAAAATAGTAATTTTAGATTTATTTTAAATTTTAGGGTGAAATCCTATTTTAGTTCCGGTATCAATATTGATTTTAGATTTTTTTGGTGGAAATGAGGGTAACTTGTGTTCTTTATAAAATTACTAGCGTTCAGACGGGCACGTCTGTCCGCTTTTTTTTAATGCGCATAGAAGAGATAAATAAATGTTTGTTTTTCTTTTTATCAGGTTTGTATTGTACGTCATATTAAAAATAATATTATTAAAATTATATTGAAGCATGTAAAGTACTATTGATATTGTGTAATCAATGACGTTCTTTAAAAGAAATGCCGAACATGAAATCTTTATTCAAAGTATTTTCTTTTTCATTGCAATTATTTTTCATAGTAAACAAAAAATGTAAGACTCTCAAATTAGAATTTTTTTAGAGAAAAAGATAGTAAAATTAATAGTAAGTAGTGTAATATAGTTTTTTTTATCTTATAAAGATTCAAATCAATTCTTCATACACCCTTTTATTAATGCGCTCTTGAGATTTAAAAAACTACAAATACATGAAGAAATGTCATATCATCAAAGAATACATTCAAAATATATCTCATCTAAGTAATGTGGGATCAAGAAAATCTAATTTGAGCCTGTGGCCATTTTCAAGTCTCTTTATTGCGCTACACTGAGTTTTTGTTTTTACTCCCGTGCCCGTCTGTCCGCTTTTTTTATTGTGCTTACGTGTGTATATCTTTTATGATGTTTTTCACATATGTCATGTTAAAAAGAATACTACTTTGACACATTTCATAAAAATTAAATTAAGATGATATATATTCACTTTCAACATGTTTTTAGTAAATTATGACTTAAATTTGAGAAATCAACACTAGAAAAGGCGGAACACCTCTCTCTCTCTCTCATATTTAAGTAATAATTTAATGTAACATATTGAAAGTGAATATTTATCATCTTAATTATATATAAATAAATAAATAAATATTCCTATCTTTTCTAACCAATTTTATCTTTTGTATTATTAAAATCTATTTTTATTTTCTAATTTTTTTTCTAAATCTATTATTTTCATTTTTTTTCACACTATTGACCAACATTATAAAGAACAACATCAAAAATGTTGCAAATATAGTCGGTATTTAATTCACTTACAATAGAGTGTCGGATGCTACGGTGGCCAATAAATCTATGAAACATCATTAAAAAAGAAAGTATTTGCATATAATATTTTGATAATCATGAAAATAATAAATAGTACATAATCAACGCTATAAGAAAAATACCTAATAGTCAACAAATCCATAATTTATCGTCTTCTGCACCACCATATCTCAAAAAACTCATCTTATGCACCACCATATCTCAAAAAGCATGTCAAAATAAGAAATGATCAAATAAACTTATACGCCCCACGTCTTGCTCGATCCTACTTGTCTCAATTGGGAATGCTGCATTAAATTTTTGAAAGACGGTAATAAACTTCTGAATCACTAAATCCAATACTAAGAACATGCATTTTTTCATCTGTTTCCTTTTCATTCTCTCTCTAAATTTTTAATTTTAATTTTGTTTTTGATGAGTGTGTTGTATGGTACTCATGATAATACTATTTGTTTTAATTAAATTAAATGAGGAAGTTGAATATTTTGATTAGTAACAATAATCCATGAATAATGGGTTGGTTGGAATAAATATATAATTGGAATGAAAATAGGTCAATTCAAAATATCATATCCCCAGTTATAGATACACTAATTAGAATTTATTAGAATTTAAAGTAAGATGTCATAGGTTCTCTGAAATACTTCATTGTTAAATTCTAGGAACCAATTTAATAATGCAAATGACATATTATAATAATTAAAAATCATATTGTACTTCTAAGTTATTAAATTCTAAATCGTTATAAATTGTTTCCTATTCTTTTTCTTAGCATCATATCTCTCTTATTATTTATCTTATTTTATAATCTCTCTCCGCCTTTTTAGTATACACACGTAAAACAATTTTCTGTCCATAAATCTATTTCGATTTTTAACTAAATAGAAAAGAAATACGGGAAATTGTATGAATGAGAGTCAAATATAGATAGAAGGATTTGTAGTAGAAAAAATATCTGAAGATAAATGTCATTAAAATGACAAATAATAATCATTAACCATCTATTATGTAATACTATATGCCTTAAAACTCAGAAATATAATAATGTAATAATAGACTATATGTTTTAGCAAATTTGATAATTATAGGCATGTTATATTTGTTCTTTAAAATAATTAATGGTGGAACTTAAAGAAGAAAATTGTGAACATAGACTTAAAAACATCATATAATACAAACAAATAAATCATCAATGAGAATATGCAATAGTTGATCATTACACTTAATCTCAAATAAAAACAAAAAAGAAAACATGGGCATATCTGTTGCTATCATCATAATGAGTTTGTTACTTCTTGATCATCATACTAATGCCACCAACATGAAAGATCTCTTCTGTTAATATCAATGTATTGGGGGTTGGCAGTCATATTCTACATTTCTCTTGATAATAGCTTCCATGTTGATGTCACTGAAAATCCAAAATTTTCCCTCTTTTTCTTCTCTTTTTTCCATATCCTTCTCTTTTTTTATCTCAAAAAGTTATTTATATGTTCATGTGCAGTAAAACAACACATAAAGAGGAAAATCAGTTTCTCATCTAACAACACAACTTTAGTATAAAACATAAAAAATAACTAACAATTCCATATATTTTAATAATAATTACAGTCAAGTAAAATGAAATATAATAATTAGAAAGACAGAAAGAAAAAAAACTTAAATGGTGAAAGTAAAAGTTCAGTGTTAAATCACTTATCAATTATAGATAAATCATTTCCCAAATTTCTCAACTTTCCTCCTTAAAATCAACTTTAAAGCAACTCAGAATCAGTTAAAATCTGAATACCATACAAAAAAAATAAACTGAACAAATTTTGCAAATAAATAGTAATTTTGTAGATTCAAGTGGTAACTACCAAGAAGTTATATTGATGCATTATTTGTAACTGCTAAATGGAAGAACATGGAGGTTATATTGTTGTAAATTCAAGTGATAACTACCAAGAAGTTATTATCATACAATTTTGTTTTATTATTTATTAAAAAATTAAAAGATTAAATCAAGGTAATTTTGAAAAAAATAAAAGTCACTCCAAAACATTGTATCCCCTTTATATATAGGTATAGATAATATATAAATAAATAAAATTTTAGGGTGAAATGGGATACTAGTATAGTGTATATACTACTCAGTAGTATCAAAATTCAAAACAAGAATAGTGTTGGTGTTGGTGACGATTTTTATACCTACTTTTTCTCATAAGACCAAATTGCAATTTGGAATCTTTCAAAGCAAAATTAGTATGTATTAGTATTGATATTTTTTATGATTAATATATATATATATATATATATATATATATATATATATATATTTCTAAAAATACTAAAAGGTTGACTTCCCTAATACTAGTTAGGGAGATCCTCAAATGATTGGTTATGTGTTTGTGAATGTTTTTCTCAGGTAGTTCTTGTCCGCCTTTCCCTCATTTCGTGAGGTCCCTTATATAGGCTCATCCTTCACCCCCAACAATCATGAAAAGCCCTTTCCTCTTCCTTCCTGCATTCAAAGCCTAGAAAACCACCATGTTTTATCATTTAATTTTGCTTCTAACGTCTGCTTCATTGTGGTACTGTTATGACCTTTCATTTTCTGAGATTGTTTCCAAATCAGGACCCTTAATCCAGCAAGACGATGACTTCGTTAGACCGGGTTATATCTCAAGTATCCTTTAGGCGAATTTGTGTTCTAGCTCTGACTACTACCTGACTTCCACCCAAAGCATTCCTTGTTCATCCTAGACTTCTTGCGGTTTCACACATCGACTAGTCAAAATAATTTCTGGAATATATATATATATATATATATATATATATATATATATATATATATATATATATATATATATATATATATATATATATATATATATATATATATATATATATATATATAGCAAGTAGGCTCACATCCTTATTATACTCGCTAAGTTTGTCGTAATTAATGTTAAAGATTGATATATGGTCTCCCGTCCTGTAAAGAGGAAACATACAACCTCCCCCAATATCAAAAATCTTCTATGTATAGTTGTCATCTCCACGCACTTGAAGAAAATTCTTCTTCATATTCATGTAGTTCGAGTAGGACGGCGAGAACAACCCCTTATTAGGAAAGATGTTGATGGAGGTTAAACCTCCATGTCCATCCCATTTATCCCATAAAAAGAAAAAACTACGCCCATGATATGAGTAATCCTTATACCCTTACATTAGAGTTCAAAACCCTATCAAAATCCCAACTATTGGGATGCCAACGAGAGGGTGATGTCAATCGTCTTTAAGTTATCTTACTCAACTGGGGGTGAAGAGAATTTTCACTCCCAAGTCTAAAAGGATACAAGAGTATATGGGGAAGTACTCACTCATCACTCCCTAAGGCCTCCTCATACGTTTCTTCTCACTTTCTATACAAGGATCCAAAATAATATCCATATCAAGGAAATATTAGGAGATGGTCTCCCCCTCCCCCCTCTCTCTCGCATGCGCGCACACACAAAACTCTTTCAAATTGGCTTCAGTGATGAACAGGGAACAAGAAATCACCACCTCATTACAAAATAAAATCTAGGCTTGTGATTTTTGGGATAAACCATTCTTCCATTTTCGTCACGCTCTCTAAGTAAAACCTTTGTTTGAAGCACAATTGAGAAATAAAATGAGTAAAAAGAAAGCATGCAATGCCTATGTGAAGGGCGTGATATGAGGATACTAATATTGCTATAGGGATGATAAAATGTACTTAACAAAAGTCAAGTAATGAATAAACAATGATGATGTTTGAACAATTTTCTTTAAATATATAGAAGAAAAAGGAAACTAGTTTGGATTTTTGCGCCAACATTCATCATAATTCTTCCTAAAGATCAGTGACTTGTTTTTGAAGCATATGCATAACCAGAGTTCGAAACTAAATATCCTTTCTCAAAGACTTGGTTAAATCAAGACCATTTGATAAAGGATACCAATGTTCTTCACACGGGACCATCAGATGGGAAGCCTAAATCATTTATAATTCCTCGGTTGTGAATGATTCAACCTTGACATACAAAAATGAAGTGAATCACAATGCTACATGGCAACATTGCCTCATTAACTGCTACACCCTTACAGGCCTTGTGCTTGCGAGATATGAACCGTCATAAATATTGTAGCTAAGACCCACACATTACCAAATATATCGGTCCATCATACTCCAATCATATGGAATGCCATAAATGAATTAGGTCATGTGCTCGGTGCATGAGGACTGTGGGCACGTCAGGTGACTTCTTAAAAAAGGAGGTACATGCACAATCTGAGGAGTTGACCTTAAGACTATCCATCGTTAGATAAAAAATGATTATATAATTATCTCAGAATTAAGTCGGACTAACAAATCATTAATACTTCTTGCCAATAACATATTGAGTCATTATTATTATTATTATTATTATTATTATTATTATTATTATTATTATTACTTTGTAGGCACAACAAGTATAATATATAAAATACAAAATTTATCCATATTTAGTGAATTTAAATAACCAATCAAAACGGTAGATTTCTTCAAAAAGATAAAATGGAGGCAATAATCAATAGTAATTAATACAAAAACTAAAAATGATACTACACCGTGTTAAATGATAGTATCAAATTATGCTTAAATATACACACTACATTCAATATGTTGTTGGGTTTGGTTTAAATTTAATATTACAATTTTCACTTTAGCCTTTAACCATGAATAAGAACAAATAAACCAATAATATTAATATCTCTATAACTATTTTGTCTTAAATGTTGTATTTGTAAAACTAAAAAGATTTCTAGTACGTATAAGTGGGCCTATTTTCTTACGTGGCAATGCTAAAATCAACAAAACAACATACCCACGGGTATATCTACCCCATTGGAATTATTATATAAACTATATATAACATGTACTATTCTACATACCTTTCTTTATCATTGTCATCACTATTTTTTTCCTTTCCATTTTTTTCTAGAAACCATCGTCAAATAAATCAAAATATTTTCGTTATATATATTTTAGAAACTAATAATTTTCTTCATACTCAATTTCCTTCAACCATGGAAGAAGAACATGTTCATATAATGAAAGACGCAAATTATGCTGACGTGGAATCAGAATCCGAATCCGTAGAAGAAGAAGCACTTTCTCTATGTGATCTTCCAATAAACGAAGATTCAAAAAGCTTGGACGACAAGTCGTTTAAGAGAAATAGTAATATCCGAAGGCCATTGTCGTTACCGGAATCGAGCGATTTCTTCAGCGGTTTCAGCAGTAGCGGTAGCTCCGATATGTGTCCGGCAGACGACATCATTTTCTGCGGTAAGCTCGTGCCGTTTAAAGAGTTAGTTAACCAACGACGGAAAGAAAGTCTCAATCTCAACGTTGAAGAATTGAATAAACCGAAAACGCATCGCCGGAGATCGGGATCTGTTTCTTCCGTTCTTCGATCTAGCAGTGTCAGCAATTTCGGCGGTGGTTCTAATTCTAACCGCTTCATGATGAGGAACAGTAGGTCGCTAAATTATTGTAAGTTGAGAGAACATTCTTCGATTTTTCAGGTATTGAAAGCGCCGGAAGTTGTTCGGGATTCTTCTGTTAGAAGCGTTGCATCGTCGGAGGGAGTAGCGAAGAAAGCAATGAAGCCGCGATGGTATTCTCTCGTGTTTGGGAAGATGAAGGTTCCGCCGGAGATGGAACTCAATGATATTAAGAATCGGCAAGTTCGCCGGAATCCTTCTAAAAGCATGTTTCTATCATCGGATTCCGGTGAGAATTTGGACGTGAATCGTAGCTCCGGTAAAGTGTCATGGAAAATACTGAAAGCGTTGAGTTGTAAGGATCACAACAGCGTTTCCGTAACGACGTCTTTCTCTTTGCCTCAAGCGTCGTCGTAACTTGGTGTATGCAGAGTCACGTGAGGTGCACGTTTACGGAAACAAGGTGAAGATTCTTACTGTAATGACGATATTACCCTTGTGATTATGTTGGATGACATTGACAATAATGACCATGATATATAAACGGTGATATCTAGATGTGAAATAACAAAATCAATGATTAAATTAGTATAAATAATTCTTTTTTGGTTTATCAGTATAGTGGCCGGTTGGAATTCCATCTCATAAAAATCTCATAAATTTCAATAAGTAGAATATTATGAATTTAATATCTGATATTTATTAAATTAAATTATTATATTTAGTTTAGACAGATATTAATCAAGGTGTTAAACCTATGGTGATGTGCATGGGAGGGGCATTATGGTCTTTAAATAGATGTGTTGCTTGAGTGAGAGGAAAACATAATATTGACTTCACTTAGAAGGGTATTTATTTTGTGTCTTGTGTATAGCCCACAAAGATAATGAGAGGATTTATTAATTTAATATTTATAAAGTTCGAAATCACTTTTTGTACGTTAGGTGGTGGGCTATTAATCATTAGTTATAAGGAGTGAATGAGAATCACGAGAAATCCGATTATGACACAGAGAATGTCACCTTCTATTGTATTGCAAGCTTCCAAATTTTATCCTTTTTCATTAATGAAAACTTTTTCTTTTATGGAATGTCACATGTGGGATCTTTGAAAATTTCATACAGATTTTAAAAACAATTATTTTATTAAAATGTATTTATTAAATCATATTGTTTTTCATTATTATAATTATAAAAGTTAAATAAAAAATAACTAAAAGGTTATGGAAATAGTAGGGAGCAATTGGAGAGAACTCATTCAAATTTTATTGGAAACTAAATACAACCATTTTTTAGTATAAATGTTTTTTTTTTAATTTATAAATGTGAGTTACTGGTGAAGAAGTAATAAAGATAACGTGTAAAATATATATGGTGCAATAACTAGAGGCTCTGGTGGCCATGCCTCATGTGGTAGTATTTTCAAAGACATGAACTATGCTTTATGCTTTCAATATGCTTTCTATGTTTCTATGGTTGTTTTGGTTAACTTGCTTTTTACTCTAAATTTTGGCGTGTTTTTATTATTGTATATGTTTTTTATTTATTTAATATTCTCTAAATGTTTAATTTTAAAATCTTTAGATATTAAGTTAAAAAATTATTTAATTAATGTTTAATTGTGTCAAATCTAATATAAAATTTTATTTAAATATAATTTAATCGTAAAAAAATTGAATCATGTGTTATAACTCATTTTACAAACTCTCAAAAGATAAAAAAAAAATCTTATTTTGATGACTTAACTTTCACTTCTTCTAATTTAAGTGTGTTTTGTGAATCGCTATAGGGACAATATTTGAATTAACAAGCTTGCTAATAATGATATATTAATTCATGAATGGTTTTTATCTTATCATTTCATCCAAGATGCTTTTACACTTTAATAGTGTGTCAACTTTCGATAGTGATGTCTTTACACTTTAATTTTTTGTTTTAAAAAGTTTATAAGTTAGTACTCTCTCTATTTTTTATTATAAATAATTTTTTAGTTTTAACACATATTAAAAAATATAATAATTCTGGTATGAAAAAAATGAATTATAAAGGATTTTATAAAATTATTTTTTATTAATAATGTTAGAAAGACAAATTGATATAATTCAAAGGAAAGAAAATAATGAATATCTAAAGATATAATAAAAAAAATAACATTAATAATTTATTGATATTATAAAACGATTTATATTGTGAGATAAAATATTTTTTCAAAACGATTTATAATAAAAAAATGGTGAGAATGAATTTTTTTCTTTGAAATACTTTATAAGAATGAGTAGTTAAGGAGTACTCTATTTATTTTAAAATAAATATTATTTAAAGTTTTTTTGTATTGATTTAAAAAAATGTAGAGAATGAATGAATTAAATGTTCAAATTTAACAATTGAGTATCGCCATTAAATTTGTTTTAAATATATAATATATAATTATTTAAAAATTATGTACACAATACACACCAATCAAAGAAAAACTCTTTCTTTTTCCTTTTTAAAAAATGAATTTTACCTCGAATTAAAAAATGAGGTAATGAATGAATGGAATGAGTATTTTTAGTAGTTAAGGATACTCTATTAATTTTAAAATAAATATTATTTAAAGTTTTTTTTTTATTTTAAAAAGAAAAGTAGAGAATAAGTTCAAATTTAACTATTGAGTATTGTCACTAAATTTTTTTAAAATGTATAATATATAATTATTTGCAAATCATGCACACAATATACAACAAAGGAATATTATTTTTTTCGATTGAAAAATGAGTTTTATCTCAATTTCAAAAGTGAGATAACGAAAGCCATTATAAAAAGTTTTCACCAATTGAGGGGAAAAAAATACGGCTCATAGATTCGAATCGCAACAAAAACAATTTTTTATTTTAGAAAAACACACAATGTTACTTCTCGGTGTTAAAACAAGCAATTTAATATTATTTTGTTTAAATCTACAAGTACAACTTTGAAGAAAAAAATCCTGAAACATCTTCATCACCATCCTTATGAATCTTGGTGAATAACAAATGCTGAAATTTGGTGTATACCTGTGTATTGAAATATATTCTCAATGGCTTCTCATTCATTTGTTTATGGTATAAAATTAACAAATGTTAGATTAGGAAAATAATTTATCATGTATAAAATAAGAGATTATGTAAAGAACACAAACCTTCAACCAATATTATTTTCTACTCATGCAATCCACCACAAAGATTGTTTTCACTTTCCTTTAAGTTTCACTTTTTTTTATCCTAATATTTTCATTATCAAAGTTTGTGATTCATAATGTTTGTGATTCAGAAATATAGTGTGGCATTAGCCTTCTGAGTGATTGTCGTGGTTGTCTCACGCGGACCATTAATATTTTTGTTGATTAATTTGTTGTTAGTGTCTTGAGAGTTGATACTCAATAAATGCACGAGAAAGATTTTTTATAGATGATGTATTGAGACAAAACTGACTTGCATTTCCATGATGCATCCATGATTCTATCTTAATTCATTTCATGTGATATACCCTATCTTTAAGCCAAATACACTATCTCTTTGAGCTTCACCTTGTGTCACCTTGTGTCACCTTGTGAACTAAGAGTTGTTTGGCTCGTACCCAAACACTTAATGCTCCTTGTTTTCGGCTACGCCATATAGTGGTGAATGTTCAGACTATCCACATATTGGTCAACACCAGTTTTACTCTTGGATTCATATTTCACCCTTTATTGGAGTTTAAACAACATAATTCTTTAGTTCAGACCATACATGTATCACACTTCTTTTCACCTCCCACCACTAGTTCTATGAACTACGGAGCTCTGAATTCCTTATTGCACTATAAGGATACGTAGGCATAAGGGCTCCAATCCTCACCGAGCACTCTATCTATTCATTATTTTCCCTTATTCTTTCGCAAGTAACCTTTAGATATAACACCCATTCGAGCAAGAATAATCAAAACGGTTCCCATGGAATACCATGGATGTTAGGGGTGCTAATACCTTCCCCTTACATAACCGACTTCCTTACCCCAACATATCTCTTTTCCCCGGGTTTTATCGTTCCTTCGGGAATAAATAAAGTTTGATGGTGACTTCGGATATGTTTCCGCTAGCTTCATAAGTCACGGGAGGTGTATCACCAGTCGAGATGTATTTTTCAAAGAAATTGAGATGGATTTCAAGAAAACTGATGACGTTAGTCGAAGTGCACAGATATCTGAAGAAGAGTTGGAACAAGAAGAAATTCTTGTTGAGGTAGAGCATGTCGATGCTGAATTATATATCCCAGATCAAGTCAAGGAAAAAGCACAAGATGCTGAAGATACTGAAGAAGTTGAGCAAATTATCAATAACTACCTGTTGACAAGAGATAGGCCGAGAAAAGTCATCAAGCCAACTCAAAGACTTGGGTATGCAGATCTCATAGCTTACGCCTTAATCTCTGCAAGTGAGGTTCTAGATAAAGAACCTAGATACTATAAGGAAGTTATGAGGAGTCAAAATAAGACTGAATGGCTGAAGGCCATGGATGATGACATGAAGTCTCTTCATAATAACCACACTTGAGAACTGATCAAGAAACCTGATGGATCCAGGTTAGTCAATTGTAAGTGGATTTTCAAAGTTAAGGAAAGAATTGACGGAGTGACGTCGAAGAGATACAATGCAAGATTGATTGCAAGTGGTTTCACTCAGAAATAAGGTGTCGACTTCAATTATGTGTCCACTCCTGTTGTGACGCACAGGTCCATTCGAATGTTACTTGCCATGGTGGCACAGTTCGACCTAGAACTGAAACAAATGGATGTGAAGAATACTTTCTTTTATGGAGATATAGATGAAACAATCCTAATGAGGTAACCTGAATGGTATGCAGAAAAGGGAAAGTAAGATTATGTGTGTAAGTTGAATAGATCTTTATATGGACTGAAACAATCTCCTTGATAGTGGAATAGGAGATTCGACAAGTTCATTGCACACGTAAGTTTCATTAGAAGTCATTTTGACCACTGTGTTTACTTCAAATTTCGACATGGAAATTCATTTGTTATTTTGTTGCTTTATATGGATGATATTCTCATAGCAAGCAACAATGTCGAGGATGTAATGAAGGTGAAGGTTGAACTCAATAAGGAGTTCGATATGAAGGATCTGGGAGCTACATCCAGGATTCTTGGGATTGACATCCGAAGACATAGAAATCTGCCAAAATTATACTTATCTCAAGAGACATGCCTACGGAAAATTCTCGACAAATTTGGTATGTCAAATTCAAAGCATGTTGTGACTCTGAGAAACCCTCAATTCAAGCTGAGTACAAATCATTGTTCTAGTACTGAGGTCGAAAAGCTTAAAATGAATAGCATCACATATGCTAACATAGTAGGTTCTTTGATGTATGTTATGGTATGTACTAGACCCGACATAGCATATTAAGTAAGTCTTGTAAGCAGGTACATGGAGAATCCTGGAAAGGCTCACTGGCAAGCATTGAAATGGATTCTAATATACATAAATGGGTCTCTGAATAGAGTTATGATTTATGGTGGAGCATGTGGTGAAAATAGTAAAGTAGAAATCGAAGGGTATGTTGACTCTGATTATGCAGGTTGTATGGATTCCAAAAAATCTATTTCTGGATATGTGTTCATTATGATTGACACAACCATCAGTTGGAAAGCAACACTTCATAAGGTTGTTTCCTTATCAACCACTGGAGTGGAATATATCTCCCTCAATGAAGTTGTGAAAGAAGCGTTGTGGCTTAAAGGATTTTTTGCATGTCAAATTGGGCCTATTTGTTATGCCCAATTATTTAAGTTACCTTGTTCTCTAAGTTAGCTTGTGTAATTGACATGTGTGTAAAAGGTCATTTTTTAATGTGTTATTTTTCTTATAAATAGCATACTAGTCTCTCATCATTGTATAATGCAAATCTTAATTAGGGTGAGAGAGGTTATTTGCTACTCTGTAACACTTGTAATATTGTTCCTAAGAGAAAGTAAAGAATAACATTTTATAACCAACTTGTTGTGTTCTTCTTGGTTCTCTTTTTTCTAACTTATTGAGTTTCTTGTCGACCAAGAAACCAATTATACTTTGTTATTCTGGTATCTTTTTCACAACAGAACCATTATCAGACCTTCTGATTACAACATCAAACTCCAATTTGGATGTCTCCGTGCAAATCCATTGGAGCATATGATCACGAACCTCAAACTCTTTTCCATTTGTAAATTGGCTGCCAACATCTACCTCCTTGACATCAACACGGTTGACATTCGTAGACACAATAGTTAGGGGATAACTTTAAGGTGCACCACATATAAGGCAAACAATATAAAAAAAATTAAAAACCAGTTTGAAATGAACTCTAAACAATTTTGGAAATGCATTTCCGTATGAAGTCACCTAGAATCCAGAAATGCATTTTTGGACTGAACATAACTTTTTCAACTCAAAAAACAGATAAATATGAGAAACGGAGAATGAAATACATGAACTTTATCTTAAATTTCAGTCTTTTTTGCTCATTTTGATGTGATGAAACACAATAATGGAGTTTTAGAGTTCAAAAATTGATTGAGAATATAAGGAATTTTTTAGGGGTTTTGAGAGAAAATAAGTTTAATAGTGAAGAAGAAGAATATGCATGGTGTTGTTTTATTAAATTTGCCTATTGATAGTTCTGGAAATGCATCTCTAGTATTGTCACTGGCGTGCAAAGGTTATATATTTTAAATTCCTCTTTCACAAATTCGAAAGTGCATCTTCGATTTGTCATTTAGTGATAATTTTAAAAAATATATACATGGAGTGGGTCCAGAGATGCATATCCGAACTAAATTTTGGGAAAATATGGGGGGGTGGGGGGGAGAGAGACTTTGTTAGAATGTGTTTTTGTGTGATCAAGATGTGTTCGAAAATGCATTTTAGAAATTCGAGGAGCATTTTCGAAAGAAAAAAAATAGAATGATTTTCTACCACTTATGATGGGATAAGCATTTTCCTAGATTTTTCCACAACTTTAATTTCAAAATACTTATTAATAATATACATTTGTATTCCCATAAATACAACTCAAATAATAAAAAACTACATAAATATTTAGGACTTATTTGATTTAATTTTGTAAAACTATTTTTTATATTTTAAAATTAAAAAATAATAAAACTTGTTTAGTAATCTAATACAAAACTATTTTTTAAACCTTTCATCTATATTTAAAACTTTTGAAAATTAAAAAATTAAAATAAATTTTAGAATTTTTAGTTTAAAGTTAAAAAAAAAAAATAGTATAATTTTCAGTAATAGAAAATTTATATAAAAAATTAAAACGTGATTTTTCATATGAATGATAGTTTTATAAAAACAAATGTCTCAAAATCATAAATATAATTTATAAATAATATCTCATTACATTTTTTCATATTTTAGTATTTTTATATTTTTATTTATTTTGATAAATACTAATTCTTTTGTTTTTATTCTTTGTTTAATTAATTGTATTTATTTTACGTGTTATTTAACTTAAAAAAAATTAAAGAGAAAAATTATTTACAGTTTCAAACTAAAAAAAATAAGAAGAGTAATATTTAAATTTAAAAATTAATATACTATCAAACATCATATGAATTACACAACGAATAAGTTTATTTGTTAATAAATTTGAAAAATAATAATAGTTAAAAAAAATTCAACCTATAAATTTATACATTTCATATGTAAAAATTGTATATGCGAAATATTTTTAAAATAGTGTTCAATTACACGTATTTAATATGTGACAATCAAATTCATACTTATTTAATATAACAACTAAGTCTTATCACATTAAATAATGTCAGTTATATGGATCAATTTTTGTCATAATGTTCTATCAAGGGTCATGTTTTTATCCAAATTGCTAATCTCGAGATCTTTCTTAATAACTTTTCTAATAGTTTTTCTAGGTTTTCCTCTACCTCTAACTATTTGACTTCTCTCTATATGATATACTTTCCTTACCACGTAATCTATAGGTCTTCTCTCTAGATACTCAAACTAAACCGCTGAAGTCTATTTTCCACCATTTTTTACAATAGGTGTTACACCAACACACTCTATAATCTTATCTTGTCTAGTCTTACCACACATCTAACATAACATTTTCATCTTTGTTACACTTACTTTATTCTCGTGTTGATTCTTAAGCTCCCAAAATTTTGTCTCATACAACATCGCAGGTCTTACCGTAGCCCGATAAAATTTTCCCTTCAACTTGAGAGGCACCTTTCTGTCACATAAAATCCCTGAAGCCCCCTGCATTTCAACCACCCAGCTTGAATTCTATTATTTACATCCCTTTCTATTTCTCCATCATTTTCTAATATGGATCCAAGATATTTAAATCGTGTGACTTGTTGGATGAGATGGTCTTCAACTTTCACCTATAAGTTAAAAACGCTTCTCCTTTTGCTAAACTTGCATTCCATATATTCTGTTTTACTTCTACTTAGGCGAAAGTCATGCGTTTCTAAAGCATGTCTTCAACCTCTCATTTAAATCCTCCTTTAACTCTCCATGTGAGACTATATCATATTCAAAAATCATGCATCTCAATGTTAACTCTTGGATGTCCTCCGTAAGTACATCTAAAATTAAAGTAAAAAGGTAGGGGCTTAGGATTGAACATTGGTGCAAATCTATTGTAATGGGCGTCTCTCCACTCTGCGTCTGTACATAAGTCGATACCCCTTCATACATATCTTGGATAACTCAAATATATGCAATCCTAACCTATTTCTTCTCTATGGATTTCCATAAAATCTCTTTAGGCACTATATTATACGTCTTCTCCAAGTCAATAAAAATTAAGTGCAAATCTTATTGGTCCATCTGATATTGCTCAATCACTCGTCTTAATAGATAGATCGCTTTCATGATCGACCTCTTAGGCATAAAACTAAATTGATTCTCAATTACTTGAGTCTCTTTTCTTACTCTACGTTCAGTCATTATTTCCTATAACTTCATGGTATGACTTATAATTTTAATCCCTCTATAATTTGCACAATTTTGTATATCCCTCTTATTCTTATAGATTGGGACTAAAGTGATTCTCCTTCATTCATTTGTTATTATCTTTGACCTTATAATCTAGTTAAAGAGTTTGGTTAGCCACTTAATACCTCTATCTCCAAGAACTTTCCACATTTCAATAGGTATGTTATCTAGCTCAATCGCCTTACTGTTACTCATCCTTTTCAATGCTTGTATTACCTCTTGTTTTTTAATCTAACGGTAATAATTGTAGTTTCACTCCTCTTATCTAATGTCAAGCCTACTGGAGTTCGGTGAGATATCATATCCTTCATTAAATAAATTTTAGAAATATATCTTCCACATATCCTTTATATTCTTTTCTTGAACCAAGACTTTGACACCTTCCTCTTTAACACACTTCACTTGATTCAAATTTTTTGTCTTTCTTTCTCTTCCCTTAGCAAGCCTACATATGGATTTTTCTCCCTCCTTAGTTCCTAAACATTGGTATAATCCATCAAAATCTTGGGTTCTTACTTCACTCACCGCCTTTTTAGTCTTGTTCTTAGCTTTCTTATACTTTTTCCAAGTTTCGGCATTTTTGTACCTAGATATTTCTTTAACATGATCCTTTTTAACTCTAACTTTACTCTGAACACTTTTATTCCACCACCGCAATTCTTTACCGTTGGGTCCAAAACCTATTGATTCTTCCAATGTCTCTTTATCTAATTTTCTAATCTTTTGGGTCACCTTGTTTCACATATCATTTGCATTTCCTTGTGGTTGTTCATGAAGGTGTGAAAAACACAAGAAAGGGAGGTTTGAATTGGGTTTAACAAGCAAAAGTTTTTTCCAAAACAAGAACACCACTAACAAGTTAATAACAAAGAAATGAAAACACAAGTATTTTTATCCTGGTTCGCTTGAAACTCAAAGCTAATCCAGTCAACCCGCTAAGGTGATTTTTCCTTATACTCAAGGACTTAATTCACTATAATCAATAGATTACAACAAACACAAAGAATAACCTTCTTTGTCTTCTCAAGGATCCGACTATACCCTAGTCTCCTTAAGGACTCATAAAGAATAACCTTCTTTATCTTCTCAAGGATAACCTCCTTAAGGAATCAAACAAATAGTTTGAATAATATTTTGTGTTTTACAAGATGCTTCTATACAAGCAGATTTTACACAAATGAATAACAAACTCTTTAAGAAAAAATGTGTACAAAAGAATGATAGTTTTTTCACAAAGAAATAGACTTGTCAAAATATTGTGTCACCGACACTTTTCTTCAAGTCTCCAAGTCTTACTTATATAGCATAAGCATAAGACCGTTGGAGGGGAAAATGCAGAAAGCTCATTTGAGCGGTTGTCCACTATTGGATGGTAAATGAGTGATACTGCGTACTGTCCTTCGCCCACAAAATCAGTGACAGGTGTGATATATAGTATTGTCCTTGCCCACGAAATCAGGTAGTGGAAAGGATGTTTGATTTTTACCATGTACTATTTAATCACGTTCCCATTTTGATCTTATCTTCAAGTTCATTGACTTATGATGGAACTTGATGAAGCATGAAATGAAGAAATATAAAGCTGAATTCAGAAACTTCAGAATCTTTGGTCAAAACCTTGACAGCGTCAGTAGTCTAGCTTGAGATCTTCAGACTCTTCAGAATCTTCAGAGTCTTCAGAATCCTCATTCAGAACCTTCATAACTTCAATCGCCTGGCTTGATATTTTTAGAATCTTCAGCTACATAACACAACTTCAGAAGTTTTCCATTCTTCAGAAGTTTGGTGATCAAAGTCAAGTCCAGAAGCATGAACTGAGAGAACATTGCAGGAGCAACATGGTGTCTCCTCAGAAGCTTTTCATGAGTGAATCAGCACAAAAGCAGAAGGATCATTGTAGCAGTAATATTGAACATCTTTCAGAACTTCTAATAGCTGGCGCAGAAGCGGGTTTAGAAGACATAGTTCAGATACTGATGACATTGCACATCATATATTCAGAATAAGAACAGGTTGTTAAAGCTACACATTAGGGTTCAAAAATTATTCTCACACAAATACAACATTGTTATCATCAAAACTCAAGGTATAGATACAGAACCAAATCTTGTTCTAACAATCTTCCCCTTTTTGATGATGACAAAACATGTATTTTGATGAACAGTTTTGTACAGGGTAATCATAGAAGAATACATCTTACAGAAGCACAAAGCTCCCCCTGAGATGTATAATCCTATAAAGATAAAATCATAATGAAAGAACACTTTCCTGATTAACCTTTTTGAAATACTAGAGTGAATTATCTGTCAGAATCTGGTTTATCTTCAGAAGTTGATTGATGTTGTCCAGAGAACTGGTTTGATAACATCATCATTCTGATAGGCTTCACTTTAGAACCTTCACTTCAGAATCTTTGTTGAGTTCTTTTGAATAAACTTTAGAGATGGTTATCTTCTTTAAAAGAGTTGGTTTTCTCATCGGAACCTTGACTTTTCAAATCTGGTTACTATAGAAGAAAATCTCCCTTACAGCCGGATTCCAAATCCATGATTTTGATAAAGAAATTTTCAAAAACACTTTGATGCTAAGTACTCAATGTTCTAGTTTCAAAACATGAATATTAGTTCTTTGAATCTGATATTCAATTATCAGCATGAAGGTGTTTAGACTCAGATAGAAGACAATTTCATCAGAAACTGGTAACTTATATTCTGATCTTTGATACTTCATGACATCTTCAAATGTTTGATTTTAACCATTCTAATTCTTGAGATATGACCCTGCAAAACACTTAACAAACTCTTTTTCGAAGTAGTTGTTAGCATAAAACATTAATCAATGTTTGGGTATTTTTATTTAGGAATTTAGATATCAAAATAAACACTAATTTTTCCTCTTAGATACGCTATGTTTTCTCCCCCTGTGTCAATAATCAAAAAGACACAAGACAAAATAATAAAGTAAATGAATAGAAACAACATATTTCATTCAAAATACCAAAAGGAAGTGAAAGATACAACAGAGAAATTAACTGGAAATACAAAGAACTAAAAACGAAATGCAGCAAGTAAATATAAAGGACATACATACACACTTAGAGAAAAACACAAATGTGCTAAGACATTTTTAGAGAAACCAAGGGTTTTGGTAAGAAGGAGTAGGCAGCGGAACAACTAGGTAGTTATCTGGGAGATTTGGGGGATCTACCAACGGATCAACACCATCTTCTTGATAGATCTCCATGTAGTATGCTAAAACTTCAGGTGGATCGATCTTTGTGAAGATATGATAGTTATCCAACTGGGTATAACTGCTTCTAATTTCCTCTTTGGATGGAGGAAAGTTTTCACTGGAGATAGGTCTATGAGGAGATCTAGGTTGAGCTAGTTGCAGTTGTTAAAATTGTTGTTGAACCGATTGTTGTTCTGCAGCCATTAACTCGTTGATAGGAGTGTGAAGAGTTAATTCTGGTATCCCTTCCAAGATAGGGTTGCTTTCATTTTCCTTTGAAGAACTTGGAGATCGTTGTTGTTGTTCATCTATTGAAGATGGTGAAGATAAAGAACATTTGCAGAGAGAGAGGGTTGCCCTAGGTTTGAAAACTGAAAGTGTAGGAGTAATGTGTGCATAGTGTGAAAAAGTGAGTGAAGTGGGTTTATATAGAAAATTTTGCAATGAAGAAAAAAAGGAAATACGCATACATGGGGGGAAGCGTAAGAGTTTAAACTTAATCCCAAGAATTGATAAACCCAATGTGTCACGTTTTTATCATGCATGCTCAGAAAGTGGGACAGTTGTCGCCACTAAGAACCAAACAAAATCAAACGACAAGACAACCATTTAATGCAACAATTTTTTAGAATCTAGAAGATAAATTGATAAGATTTCTTCTGATCAGAATCTTTCTGATTCATGAAAACGTCCTCACTTCAGAAAGCACATGTTTCAGAGTCAAGAAGAAAAACATTCTCAAAATCAAATTTATAGTTTTGAAGACTTAAATATTCTAAAATACATCTTTTCATTCTGGACATAACTTCATAAATAAGTTTTTCATAATGAACACGAATCTATCTTCAGTTAGGGGTTTTGTAAAGATAGCAGCCCATTGATGGTCTGTATCAACAAATTTCAAATAAAGAATACCCTTCTAAATATAGTCACGTGAAAAGTGATGTTTTATTTCAATATGCTTATCCCTAGAATGCAAGATAGGATTCTTAGATAAACAAATAGCAGAAGTATTATCACAGAGAATAGGAATGTTACTCTCATATATCGGATAATTTTCTAGCTGACTCTTCATCCAGAGTATTTGAGTGTTGCATCCAGAAGCTGCAATATATTCAGCTTCGGCTGTTGAAAGCATGATTGTTGATTGTATCTTGATGGACCATGAGATCAAGTTATTTCCCAAAAATTGGTAACTTCCAGAAGTACTTTTTTCTTTCTATTCTATCTCTAGTATAGTCAGCATCACAATAGCCTACTAGTTTATACTCACTTGATTTTCTATAAAACAAACCAAGGTTAGTAGTACCTTTCAGATACCTAAAGATTCTCTTAACAGCAGTTAAGTGAGTTTCCCTAGGATCTTATTGGAAGCGGACACATAAGAAGACACTAAATAAGATATCAGGTCTAGATGCGGTTAGATATAAAAGAGAGTTTATCATACCTCTGAATAGCTTGTGATTTACCTTACTGCTTACCTCTTCTTTCTCCAGAACACATGTAGGATGCATTGGAGTCTTTGATTGCTTACATTTTGATAAGTTAAACTTCTTCAGAAGTTCCTTTATATATTTTCTCTGATGAATATACGTTCCTTATGATCGTTAATCAATCTGGATTCCCATAAAGAACTTAAGTTCTCCCATCAGACTCATTTCAAATTTTGGCTGCATTGACTTAGCAAAATCCTTGCACAACGACACATTAGCAAAACCAAAAATAATATCACCAACATAAATTTGCACAACCAGAATATCATTCTTAAAGGTTTTGCAAAAGAGAGTTGTGTCTACTTTCCCTCTGGTAAAACCATTTTCCAAAAGAAAGTTACTTAGTCTATCATACCAAGCTCTGGGAGCTTGCTTCAGACCATATAACGATTTTTTTTTGTTTAAAAAAAATCAGGATTTTGGGAACTTTCAAAACCAGGAGGTTGATGCGCATATACTTCTTTAGAAATATATTCGTTCAAGAATGCACTCTTAACATCCATATGATAAAGGATGATGTTATGGTTGAATGCAAATGAAATTAAAATACAAATAGACTCTAACCTGGCAACTGGAGCAAAGGTTTATGTATAGTTTATACCTTATTGTTGACTATAACCTTGTACTACCAATCGAGCCTTGTTTCTGACAACCTCGCCTTTCTCATTCAGCTTGTTTCTAAAGACACATCTGGTTTCAATGCCATGGAAGCCTTTTGGTTTCTGAATAAGATCCTTAACATCATTTATAATGAATTGATTCAATTTCTCTTGCATAGCCAGAATCCATTCATTGTCTATAATAGCTTCATCAATGGATGTGGGTCTATCAAAGATACCAAACCTAGAAGAGTCTCTTCAGAAGGTTTGAAAGAAGATCTAGTTCTGACTGAAGCATTCTTGTCTCCCAGTATCAGTTCTTCAGAATGAGAAGTTCTTGATCTACTCTTCTTCTGATGAGTTGGATCAACGATAGCTTCTGGTTGAGTCATTTCTTCAAATTCTTTGGCTTTTCCTTCTGAGTCTCCAGAAACAATATCCTTGGATTCTTAAAGATTAATCTTCAAATCTGTAAATTTCTCAACTAGCTTTGACTTTTCAGGGTCAAGCTTATCATTGAATTTAACATGAATTGATTCCTCAACAATTCATGTTTATGCGTTAAAGATTATGTATCCTTTGGAGCGTTCAAAATATCCTAACAGTAAACACTTATGTACTTTAGAATCAAACCTTCCAAGATTCTCTTTAGTGTTCAACATAAAACATTCACATCCAAAATGATGAAAATAAGAAATGTTGGGCTTTATGTTCTTCCACAATTCATAAGGAGTCTTACCCAGAATAGGTCGAATAGAAATTCTGTTCTGAATATAACAAGTTGTGTAAACTGCTTCTGCCCAAAAATGCTTAGCCATATCAGTTTCTTGGATCACTGTGCGATCCATTTCTTACAAATTCCTATTCTTCCTTTCTACAACTCCATTTTGTTGTGGAGTTCTAGAACAAGAGAAATCATGGGAAATACCATTTGAATCAAAAATATTCTTAAAATATTTATTTTCAAATTCGACACCATGATCACTTCTGACTTTGACTATTTTGCAATTCATTTATGTTTGCACTAGTGAGCAGAAGGTAGAAAACACAGAATGTGACTCATCCTTGTGTTTCAAGAACTTTACCCATGTCCAACTACTGTAGTCATCAACTATGACCAATCCATACTTCTTTCCATTGATAGAAGCAATTTTCACTGGTCCAAACAAATCAATATGCAGAAGTTCTAACGGTCTAAAGGTAGAAACAACAATTTTTGCTTTGAAAGATGTTTTAGAAAACTTGCCTTTCTGACATGCTTCATAAAGAGCATCTGAAGCGAACTTCAGGTTGGGTAGACTTCTGACTAATCCAAGCTTATTTAGATGAGAAATTTTTCTCATGCTAACATGACCCAAACGTTTATGCCATACCCATTGCTCCTCATTAACAGACATTAGACATTTTACATTTTGATCTTCAAGATCAGAAAGTCTAATTTTATAAATGTTGTCCTTTCTCTTTTTGTTAAAAAGGTTTGTACCATCTTTCTGAATGACAGCCTTACATGACTTTTGATTAAAGATGATATCATAACCATTGTCACTAAGTTGGATAATATACAATAGGTTGTGCATCAGACCATTAACTAAAAGAACATTAGTAACAGAAGGAAGTTTACTATTACCAATGGTTCTAGAGCCAATGATCTTTCCTTTCTGGTTTCCTCTGAAACAAATGAAGCCTCCAGGCTTAAGTTCCAAATCTTGGAACATAGACCTTCTGTCTGTCATGTGTCGTGAGCATCCACTGTCTATGTACCATGGCTGGTGTTTTAGCTAAGTTGTTAAGGATGTCTGCAACATAAATTATTTTATCCTTAGGTACCCACTTTCTAGGTCCTCTCTTGTTAGTTTTCCCAGAGTTTCTTACATCTTTGGGTATTTTAGCAGAAGGATAATCATGAGAGATTTGTGCATGATACTTAGGTTTTAGAACATAGTTCTTATCCTTTGTATGCTTCTGTGTCTATGCAGAAGTATCAAGCTCAGTTCCAGCAGACACGAAATGCACATAGAGAGGTTTTGATTTTACCTTCTGACTTTCGTAAGGTTTTATAGATTATGTACAACCTAAACCTTTCTTGCCATTTCTGTTATCTCCATAGATCAAGGAAGCCATTTTACTTCTATCTATGCTTTTAGACAGAAAGTACTGGAATGCTCTGTCATATCTAATGACGCAATCAATGCCATAAGCTTCTGAGATTATTTCCTCCTCTAATTTTGAAATTTTGCTTTTCAAAACAGAGTTGTTACTTTCTAAAGAAAATACTTTTTCATTTAGAGAGGAAATATCTTTCTCAAGCTCTCTCTGATTTTCAGAAGCAATTACTTAGACTTGTTTAAGGTCCTTGTATTTACTCTGAAGACTCTGGTACTTTTCCAGCATTTCAGAGAGACATGATTCAATATCAGAACGAGATGGGTTAGAAAATACCTCTTCATAATCGGAGTAGGATTCTAATTTTGATAATACCTTGTCTTATGGTTCTTCAGAACTTATGGGATCCTCTGTAGTTTCCATCAGTACAATGTTGACTTTTTCTTCATCAGGATCTTCTTCTTCAGATTTTGAGTCATCCCAAGTAGCCATCAGCCCCTTCTTGACTTTAGATAAATTCTTCTTGTGCCTTTTGTCCTTCTTCAACTTAGGACAATCATTTTTGTAGTGGCCTGGCTCCTCGCACTCGAAGCAGATAACTTCTTTTCCAGAACCTTGTTTCTTCTGTCCAGGCGAAGATTTGAAGCGACCAGCAGTCCTTCTGACTCCTCTAAAATTCCCTTGACCATTTTTCCTGTGTTTCCAGAGTCTGTTGACTCTCTTTGAGATTAGAGACAGCTCATCATCATCTTCTGAGTCTTCATCAAATCCTTCTGATTCTTCCTCAGCTTGATAGGCTTTTGTCTTCTCATGCTTGGATTTTAGAGCAACAGATTTACCTCGCCTTTGAAGTTCATCTTCTTCTAGCTCAATCTCATGGCTTCTTAAAGAACTAACAAATTCTTCAAGACTGATGTTGTTGAGATCCTTTGTCAGCTTCGAGGCAGTTACCGTAGGTCTCCATTTTTTGGGAAGACTTCTGATAATTTTCTTGACATGATCAGCTGTAGAATATCCTTTGTCTAGAACTTTAAGTCCTGTAACAAGCATATGAAACCTTGAGAACATAGTCTTAATTGTTTCATCATCTTCCATTTTGAATGCCTCATAGATTCAAAAATGGATTTGGCAGAATCTTTGTTTGTTATCTTTGCATACTCCGTATAAGAGACATCATTAAGCAATATAGTTATGGCCTTGTGATGATTTTTGAAGTCTTTCTTATGTTAATCAGACATAGCACTTCTTGCTATAGTATTTCCTTCAGCATTTACTAGGTGAACATAGCCATCGACTACAAGATCCCAAAGATCAACATCGTAGCCAAGAAATAAACTTTATATTCTATATTTTCAATAGTCAAATTTCTCACCATCAAAGATAGGTAGTTTTGCATTATAATGATCTCTGTCATTATTATTAACAGCGTTAGCAACGACCATTGTTTCTCACACAAACTAGATCGGTACTAAACACTGTGAAGTGTTGATAAATCTTTTATCACAATCAGAATCGGAGCTCCGATGCCAATTGAATGTGTGAAAAACACAAGAAATGGGGGTTCGAATTGGGTTTTACAGGCAAAAGCTTTTTCCAAAATAAGAACATCACTAACAAGTTAATAACACAGAGATAAAAACACAAGTATTTTTATCCTGGTTCACTTGAAACTCAAAGCTAATCTAATCCACCCGCCAAGGTGGTTTTGCCTTATACTCAAGGACTTAATCCACTATAATCAACAGATTACAACAAACACAAAGAATAACCTTATTTGTCTTCTCAAGGATCCAATTATACCCTAGTCTCTTTAAGGTCTCACAAAAAATAACCTTCTTTGTCTTATCAAGGATAACCTCCTTAAGGAATCAAATAAAAAGTTTGAATAATATTTTGTGTGTTATAAGATGCTTCTATACAAGGAGATTTTACGCAAATGAATAACAAACTCTTAAAGAAAAACTGTGTACAAAAGAATGATAGTTTTTTCACAAAGAAATAGACTTGTCAAAATATTGTGTTACCGACGCTTTTCTTCAAGTCTCTAAGTATTACTTATATAGCATAAGCATAAGACCGTTGGAAGGAAAAATGGAGAAAGCTCATTTGAGTCGATGTCCACTGTTGGATGGGAAAGGAGTGATATTGCGTACTGTCCTTCGCCCACAAAATCAGAGACATGTATGATGTATAGTACTGTCCTTGCCCACAAAATCAGATAGTGGAAAGGATGTTCGATTTGTACCATGTACTATTTGATCATATTCCCATTTTGATCTTCTCTTCAAGTTCATTAGCTTCTGATGAAAGTTAATGAAGCATGAAATGAAGAAACATAAAGTTGAATTCAAAAACTTCAGAATCTTTGGTCAGAACCTTGACAGCGTCAGTAGTCTGGCTTGAGATCTTTAGAATCTTCAGAGTCTTCAGAATCCTCAGTCAGAACCTTGATAACTTCAATTGTCTGGCTTGAGATCTTCAGAATCTTCAGCTACGTAACACAACTTCAGAAGCTTGCCATTCTTCAGAAGTTTGCTAATCAGAGTCGCGTCTAGAAGCATGAACTAAGAGAATATTGCAGCAGCAACATAGTGTCTCCCCATAAGCTTCTCATGAGTGAATCAGCACAGAAGCAAAAGGATCATTGCAGCAACAATATTGGACATCTTTCAAAACTTCTAATAGCTGGCGCAGAAGCAAATTCGAAACACATAGTTTAGAAACTGATGACATTGCACATCATATATTCAGAGCCAGAACTGGTTGTTAAAGCTACACAATAACAAACCATTAGGGTACAAAAATTATTTTCACATAAATACAACATTGTTATCATCAAAATTTAAGGTATAGATGCAAAACCAAATCTTGTTCTAACAGCTCAAACCCTCCTTCCAAGATCTTATGTTGTAAACTTCCTTGTTTTTCACCCTTCAAATGCCACTACTTGATTTGTGACACTCCCATGTGACTTATTCTCCTAGCTCTCCTCTTGATTCTTACATCCATAACCAATACTCTATGTTGGATAGTCAAACTCTCTCCCGAAATAACTTTCTGTTCCAAGAGAATCTTCTTATCCGACTTCCGAATAAGAAAGAAATTTATCTAAGAACATGTCACCCACTCTCATATGTGATAATATGCTCATCTCTTTTTCCAAACCAGGTATTAACTATAGTAAGATCAAAGGTCGGTGAAAACTCCAAGATGGATTTACCCTCCACATTTACCTCCCCGGGGACATACCCCTCATGCACAACCTTAAAACCTCTTATTATGCTTATAACATGTTCATTTAGATCTCCTCTTAGAAAGAGCTTCTCTCCTTGGGGAATATCCTGAAGTAATCCTTCTAAATCCTCCCAAAAATTTACCTTAAAATGTTCCTCCAACCCAATCTGAGGTGCGTAAGCACTAATAACATTAAAGGTGTTTTGTTCCGCTACAAACTTCAAGGCTATAATTCGATCTCCTACTTTTTTCACATCCATAGCACCCTTCTTCCCCTTCATATCCATAATAATCCCCATCCCATTTCTCGCTCTAACTTTTCCAATGTACCAAAACTTAATTCCCGAGTTGTCTAATTCTCTCACATTTTTGCTTGTCCACTTAATTTCTTGTAGGCACGTGAAATTGATATTGTTCATAACCTTAGTGTTCACTATTTCCATATATTTTCTAGTAAGTTTGCATATATTCCCTGATCCAAAACAAATCCTACTGTTATGAACAGACTTCTTTATCCATACTCGTTCAGAAAAGTTTGAGAATCCTTACTTTTTTCACTACATTCAGGCGGCGATGCATTGACTCTTGCTCTTTTGACATTATATTTGAATCATACAACGCATTGCTTACGGGAAACGGCCTAATATTCACATTATTTCGTAGTTGATCTATGTCATGGAGATTCGATAAAATTTTACGTTAATTATCGACTGCCTAACACCAATGTCAACCATGTGCCTATGCAAACAGTGCCACAACAAGGAGCTCAGAACTAAAAGAGTCTCAGATATATGTTATTTATAACTTCATTTAAACTGGAAATACATAATTGATCTGATATGTGTGAATTATTTCATATTTTAATTCAAATGTAGAACTAAATAATATATAAGTGAGATTATTTATGTGTTATGAAGAATAACATCATGGACCATGTAATCATATATAATTGTGTTTTATGTCTTGATATACTATTGTTTAAATTTTTATTTATAATAGAAAATTTGTATTTATATTTAATTTATTTATTTTTTAAATTATTATCAGTATTACCATGTTAGTATCGGAGTCGTACTCGAGTTGTCCGTGATTTAAGTAATAACAAATTCACCATATTTTAAATGTTATTTTACTGACATTTTTAGTAAATAATATTTAGTTATTATCATTCTTTAAATGATAGTAAATAATTTTTGACTAAATAATAATTTATTTATGTAATTTTTTTTTATGGAAAATGTGTGGAATTTATAATATATATATATATATATATATATATATATATATATATATATATATATATATATATATATATAATCAAGATTATACATAAATAGTAGACAAACGGATAATAAGTTGTGTCACTGTCCTTTTTTAATGGCAAAATCAACCCTCTTAAAAACTACATTTATTGTCTTAGGTGACACAACATTGTTATACATAAATCTTTGCACTATCGATACAAGATTCACAACTGCAAAAATTAAAAGTGTACATAATTAACTATAGTGTTTGGGCACATATAATATATAATATTCAAACACATATTTAATTACTTGCTCACATCTTGTTAATCTAGGGTGTCTATGACTTTGTTAATCTAAGGCAAGGTCGACCTTTAGCCAGCATCGGTTATATTATTGGATTTCAAATTTTAGAGGGTTCACTTATTTTTTCAAACTACTAAAGTAATATATTTTATATCGACTTTTTAAAAATATGTATAAAATCATAATTTGTTTTCAATATCTATAATTTGACACCATTTTTTTTTAAATTCGATATGTGTGAATTATTTCATATTTTAATTCAAATTTAAAACTGAACAACATATAAGTGAGATTATATATGTGTTATGAAGAATAACATCATGGACCATGTAATCATATATAATTGTGTTTTATGTCCTGATATACTATTGTTTAAATTTTTATTTATAATAGAAAATTTGTATTTATATTTTATTTATTTATTTATTTTTTAAATTATTATCAGTATTACCATGTTAGTATCGGAGTCGTGCTCGAGTTGTCCATGATTTAAGTAATAACAAATTCACCACATTTTAAATGTTACTTTACTGACATTTTTAATAAATAATATTTAGTTATTATCATTCTTTAAATGATAGTAAATAATTTTTCACTAAGTATTAATTCATTTATGTAATTTTTTTTAATGGAAATGTGTGGAATTTATAACATATATAATGAAGATTATACATAAATAGTAGGCAAACTGACAACATGTTGTGTCGTTATCCTTTTTTAATCGCAAAACCAACCCTCTTAAAAATTACATTCATTGTCTCAGATGACACAACATTGTTATATATGAGACTTTGCATTATCGGTACAAGATTCACGACCGCAAAAATTAAAAGAGTACATAACTAACTATAGTGTTTGGGCACATATAATATATAATATTCAAACACCTACTTAATTACTTGCTCAAATCTTGTTAATCTAGGGTGTCTATGGCTTTGTTAATCTAAGGCAGGGTCGGCCTTTAGCCAGTGTAGCATCTGTTATATCATTGGATTTCAAATTTTAGAGGGTTCACTTATTTTTTTTGAACTACTAAAGTAATATATTTTATATCAGTTTTTTATAAATAGGTATAAAATCACAATTTGTTTTCAATATCTATAATTTGACACCAATTTTTTTAAATTCGATATGTGTGAATTATTTCATATTTTAATTCAAATGTAGAATTGAACAACATATAAGTGAGATTATCTATGTGTTATGAAGAATAACATCATGGATTATGTCATACAGGTACCGGCTACTACTGCTTGAGATTGTTGGTGTTACGTCAACAAAATTGACATTTTTGGTAGACTTTGCGTATTTGGATCATGAAAGGGAAGAAAACTTCAGATGGGCACTGGAGAAGCTCAAAGAGTTGTTATCTTCAGAGAAATTGCTACCAAATGTTATCATAACAGATCGAGAACTTGCATTGATGAATGCAATTGAAGTTGTATTTTCAAATTCAACTCATTTGTTATGTTCGTTCTATTTCAAAAAATCTTAACATGAAATGTAAAGAGTGTGTTAAATCAGAAAGACATGAGCATGTCATGGATCTATGGAACAACATCGTGTATGTTAATTGAGAAATTGAGTTTGTCGCACACTTTGAGACTGTTTGTGCTGATATTTCGTTATTTGTTAAGTATGTGATTGAAGCATGGTTGGCACCTTATAAAGAAAGGTTTGTTGCAGCTTGGACTAACAGAGTCACTCATTTAGGTAACACAACAATGAACAGGATAGAGTCTTCACATTGGAGACTAAAAAACATGTTGACTACAAGTCAGGGAGATTTATGCCAAAGTTGGGATGACGTGAACACGATGTTGATGTTGCACCTTAGTTCAATCAGGGTATCGTTCCAAAAAAGTATTGCCAATATTGAGCATTGGTATAACACTTCATTCTATACGAACTTGCACAATTTTGTTTCAATGCAGTGTATACAACATATAAAGAAAGAACTAGAAAGGGTAAAATTTGTTAGTACAAGCAAAGACGTTTGTGGTTGCTTCATTAGAACAACACATGGGTTACCTTGTGCGTGTCAACTTGTCGATTTCCAAATACAAGGCAACCTTATTCCTTTAGATCAAATTCAGGTTTTTTTGGAAGTAATTACACATTAAAGAGAATGGTGTCAATCATGAAGATACTGATACAAAACTGGATTTAGAAGCAGAGTGTGAAGAGTTGAAGACATGTTTTAATTCTTTGGATATTGTAGGTCAGAGGGTGTTGAAGAAAAAGGTTAGGAAACTAACACATCCATCCACAACATTGATGTGTCCACCGTCGGTGAAGTACAAGCCAAAGAGGGGAGTTAAGAAGAGCATAAAGGATGAAAAGAGTGATGTGCATCGTGATCCTTCACAATGGGAGTATGATGCGGACTCGCAAGGGAGTCAAACTACAAAGAGGTCATGCACGAAACCAACAGGAAGTCAACCTTCAAGTCTGCTAGGTCAAAGTCAACTTTCAAGTCTGTTAGGTCAAAGTCAATCGGCCACTGCATCTTCGAGGCATCTTTACTTGTCTCAATTTCCTGGTCTCTTACATCCATACATCGATGACATTGTTGATGTGGGTGACAATGGAAATTATGGTTTTCGGGCTATTACATCTTTACTTGGATGGGGCGAAGAGTCATGGTCATTGGTTCGGAAGCAGTTAGATACTCAAGTTCATCAACATCCTAAATTGTTTTCCAATTTGTTCTATGACACGATCTTTGAAGTTAGAAATGCCTTAAAAGTAGAACACTTGGGTGTGCAGGGTCAAGAAAAATGGATGATGATTCCAGATATGGCTAACCCTATTGTTAGTAGGTACAGTGTCGTATTTGTCTCCCTGTCAAAGAGACTTACCATTACCTTTTTTCCTCTTACATTGGCTCCACCTATGTATACGAGCAGACATAAAATCATTGTTATTGGTTTTGTCAATGACAATCATTTTGTTCAAGTAAAAGCAAAATTTGATAGTCAACTGTCACCCGTCACTAACCGTTGGAGACAGAATTATACGGAAGATGGAAAAGCATGGAAATCTATATATGCATGACGGATTAGGCACAGGGAAGATGAAGTTAAGAAATCAGCATAAGTAGTGTTGTAATCTTGTATGTATATCAGTTTTTGTGGTAAATATGTATCTAGTATATGTGATGATTGTTTAATCGAACCATTTATGCATACTGTTGCACCAAAAAAAAATGAAAATTTCATGTTTTTGAGAATTCTAAGAGTATACCAAAAATTTGGTATAATTTGAAATTTTCGATATTACCAGAACTTCAAAATTTCTGATATACCAAAAATTCAAAATTTCCCGAACTTTTAACCATTTTACGCAAAAATCATGATTTCAGCTATAACTCTTTCGGAAAATTTGAAATTTCTGGTACATGCCTTTTGGAAATTCGAAATTTCCGCTATCTATCTTACAGCAACGATAAAAACATATAAATTCACAAAATTTCCGATATTCACTTAAAATTTCCGGTACAAAGTTGAAAATTCAAAAAATTTAGAATTTTTACAAGGGTATTATGGTCATTTCACTCAAACGGAGGATTTCAGATTTAATTGGGGGAGTGTCGAATTAAATACTCCTAAATAGACCATTCTAGAGCCCTATTCTAATTTTATATCATGTTTTAATTTTAAAAATGACCTTTAAATATGATTAATAAATAGGCCTAAAGAATCCAAGAACCTGTTCTAATTTTATACCATGTTCTAATTTAAACACAATATTTATACGAGTTATTTTACACCTAAATCATAATTTGTTTTCAAAATCTATAATTTTAAAAATAAACCTAAAAGACAACTCATATTTATTTGATATGATAAATATAATGTATCCGTTAAATATTCATATGGTAACGAATATAAGTATAATTGATTCAAAAATATTTAAAATATATTATAAATTTCACAGTTAAATTTAATATAATAAATATTATACTTAAACTATATCTATCTTAAAATAAAATATATAAAAAGGCAGATTATTATCTAACAAGTTTTCTTTTTTAAAAATATATTATAAAAATAAATCTATGGAACAAGTTTTTATTTTATTTTTCATCTCTAAAACAATTTTCAAAAATAAGACTACTTTATTTCTTTACTTCAAAACAATTATTTAAAATTAATTTTGTAAAATAACTTTTAAAAACTAAACTAAAACTCATTAAAAAAAACAGCGTAAACACAACTCAAGTTTTTGTTTTAAATGTAAATTATGTCTCTCTTTCCTCTACTCCAACTACTAAGATTAATTGTTATGGAGACAAGACAACAAGCATTCTTCCTTATAAAGTAAGAGACGCAAACACTCAGCAGACAATATAATTAGGTGTTGTAAAATTTGCCAATATTTCCAACACCATCTAAAATGAGGTGGAGGGGATTGAATTATGAAAGTATGTCGAAAATTTAACGCATAATGAAATTAGACCTACTTGAAGATTGAACACCAATTGTGTAGTCTTTACAGAGCCTAACACTGTTTCCATCATACTTTGATAGGAAATACAATAACCACATATTTATACTCCAGCAGGGAATGTAGATGTAGAACTTGCAGTGTGGCAGCTATGTATTAAATTGTGCAACACAATTATGAAGCAATTATATAGTTAATAAGCAAAACAGTTATGCAGCATTAATGTATCTAAATTTCTAATTATGTCCAACAGTTAGTAGCAGTTGTACATTCATAATTATATGATCTGAGTAGAGGTTGTAATTATGTGCTTAATCACTATAAAACTATTTAAACACCAACTTCAGTTGGAACAGTACCTCTTATAAGCAAAAAAATTAATAAAACTGAAGAGCAGAAGCATCAAATGTCAGAATTCCAACTTCAGCTGGAAATCTATCATTATGTTCAATCCAGCCAAATACAGAAGAGTATTTTATGTGGCCAGCTAATAAGTCATTTCAAGATAACCAGGATCAGAGTCGTCTCAAGTTTTTAGAGACTATGTATAAATTGGCCACAGTTTAACCATTGCAAAACAAATAGAGATTTTATTTAACCACAACTTAACCGTTATAAATATTTTATAAGACTCTATTTAAATTTCAGGCTTGTGAGTTGCCCGAATTGAAGGATTGGAGACAAGAATTGAGGCTCATGGGGAGTATCATGGTTAAAAACATGGTCATGGAGATTACACATGACAGACAAGGAATAAAGGTGGGGAAAAGCACAAAGCACCATAATGTCTGCATGCCACTGCTACTAAACTTCTTTAGCACAACCATACCTCACTGCACTAAACATAAAGCAACTACATTGGATTGGAGGCTTGGAGCACCCCTCAAAGGGAATGATGCAAGCTTTACTACACATAACACTCCTAGCAACTCTAAAAATCAAAATATGCTTGTGTCCATCAAAGCAGTAAAAGTAGGACATTACTCATTAGCCAAAACATCCAACCCCTTAAAGCCAATCTTGCTGACTTTAATACATTCCATTGAAAGAGTGTGAGGGTCCATGTAAATGCAAAAACATCATTATTAACTTTGAAATGAGCTTTCTGTACTCTCTTCTTCACCATTCTTTTTCACAACCAGTGGACATTGTATTAAGAAACATTTGAAAACAAAATTGTCTATATGAATTATGATGAAAGACAGCATTGGAATCCATAATCATTGGTCAATTCACAAATCATCATTTTGTCCCTCAATGTTAACAACCAATTCCGAACTGGCAAACTCGTAATTAGAATATTGACTTCAGTTTACAGCTAGCTTGAGTTCTCATTATGATTACATTACATAAGAATATTTTTCATGAAAGGGAGAATTGCTAGCTTGCAAAACAAAACAAAAATTATTAACCAATATTATGTAAATTGCAAAAGTAAACAGATGACCAACAATGTAGGTACAACATGGTTTTTTTTATGGCAAATGTAAGTAGATAATTGTTAGTATTATTTTTCTACTATTAAATTCAGGACCTCCAAAATACTTAATCTGAACCAATAGATTTTTATCACAAAATCAATGCTGTTGCTTATTACCCACCACCATTCGCATGGTAGAGGTTCCCATGCTATACACGACCTATGATGTTGTGCTAGTAATGGTGTTATTTTCTAAATATGGACATTCTTTAACATTAAAGTATCCCTTTGGATAAATAGTTTAATTAAGAATTATACATTAAACAATTGCTATATAACTTTTAAGTGGGTGTGTATACGCTAATTTTAAATTAAAAGATACAATAAAGTCAAACTGTTTTTATCATAGAAAGAGTTTCTGAAAATAAATTGAAAACACCTTACGAAAAATCGAAAATGACACGAGTTGTTTCTATAAATTCTCTCAAACAATCTCACACGAGTTGTTTCTATAAATTCTCTCGACCAATCTCACTTGTACCTGTGCCAAAGGTTGATAAAACCACAAGTTAACTCGTGGAATCATACGATTTCCCGAGTCTAGGTAATAATTTTGAGGTGACTTGGTTGTAAACTCAGAAATTAAACCAAATTTACTCGGCGTAAGTCGTAGTGAACTCAATAAGCTCGCAAGAAATTTTAAAAATATTTTTTTTCAATTTTGTTCATCTCAATTTTCACATTCTGATTTTTCTTTGTAAGCTTTATTTTGTTCATATCATGTTTTTCTTTATAATAGTTGAAATTTTTATGTGGTAAACTCATACGGGTTTATGAGCTAATTTCCCGTTAATTTCACTCACATGGACAGAACTTTGTTCATGCTAATAAATAAGTCAATGCAAACATGTTCTTTCTAGGAAGGTGGTTAAATACACAATCCGTCTGAAATGATAATGATCCTCTATTTGCAAGTAACTTATGGCAGGGGTTGTTTAAAATGTGCAGAATGTCCTCTTCTTACCATCCAGAAAATAATGGCTACTGTTGTTCGGTTTGTGCTGTGGCCAGTGGCATGGGAGTTATAAGAATGGATCACATAGCTGTTGTTCTCAACTGAATTATATCCTTTATCCAAGGGCAAGAACAGATGAAATTTTATGCAGATGAAAAGATCAATAGTTATCAGTTGGGTATTGGGTGTTTTCAAGGCTAGATAGACAGCAATCGGTCGCCAAAAGGATCAACTAGAAACTAGCTCCATGCTTGTATGGGTCATTTCACATTGTACAGAAATATGGAGAGGTGTCCTACAAGTTTCTGTTAGTGTATTTTGGTTCCACTTTTGATAAAAACAAAAGTGATTCTAGAGGTGTAGCATTGATTTTGACATGTTTGGTTTCTCTAAAAATAGAATTGAGTTTGACATGTTTAGTTTCTCTAAAGTAGAATTGATTTTGCCTCTAGAATTGATTCTACTTGAAATTAAGATTTATAGCTTTTGAAATCTTAATATGATTTTATACTAAAATTTACAATTCAACTCACTTTTGCATGATTATATCCAAACAAAAATCATTTTATCTTCGACTCACTTTTAGACAGAATGACAGAATCAATTTTATAACACCAATTTCCTCAAAATTAGTTTTCGTTACAGAGAACCAAGCACCAACATAGCAATCTAGAGGAGCACCCTTGCAAGAGGAAGGACAGTACATTTGGATCGTCTAACAACAAATGAGTATTAGAGCATAATTTCCATCCCTTTGTTGACCACCTTAATTTGTGTGTGGGTTACAAACTTACTCAAGGGAAGAAACTTACTCTCTGATTGTTCTACATAAGTGACAATTGTAGCATCTAATAAGTTTACTGGACAAAAGACTTCCCTAAATTGAAATAGTAATGAGAATTTCTATTAGTGCACCAATTTGTTGAATCTTCCATGGCCCTCATGAAAGCACATTCAAAGGATTTACAGCATGCAGCTTGGAGTATTACAGCTCTACAACCAACATTTCTCAATCCAAGCTTATCAAGGATCTACACTTCCTATAGCTATTTTGCTAATATTTTCAGAAGGTAGTAGAAAGTAATTTATAGTAAAAATATAAGATGTTGCAAAGACCAAATACAATCCATTGATGAAAATTAATAGCCGAAGCACACACAAACAATTTTTCACAGCTCAAGGTACATGCTCAATATCCAAGATGTTTATAAACAACCAAATCATACAATCTCAGGAACACAATAAAAAACTATAGGTCCTAAAAATCATCTATGAATACAAATCAGTTACACATGTAAACCCCACTTTCAATTTTGTCACTAACCTCGTAGAAGTCAGTCTTGCCCTCCGAAGCAGGCCGTATAGAAACTCCGGATAAAGTCTGAGTCGTTTGTACCGAAAATTTCACATAACCAACCACCTCAATTTCTTCATTGTCATCTTCGTTAGAATCTACAGGCATCCTTACTCTCAACCTTCCTGGAGAGCCCTTCAACGGAATCTCTGGCACATGCCATTTAATTTCTTTATCAACCCTATTCAAAATAGCTTTTGGAGAAACCTTCAAAAGTGTTGGGTCAACTGGTAGTTTCAGAATGAATGTAACATCGGTCAATGGAGCAAGCAAATCAGGGTTTGAAACATATTGTATCATCACAGAAATGAAACTCCCTGTGTGTCGTTTTATAAGTCGAACTCTCAAAGGTAAAGGTGTAAACTTTGGAAGCAAACTAAATTTCATAATGGGTATAGGCTCCTCTGAAGCCGCTGTCCTCACATGAAACATTCCATTTTCAAGGCTACTAACACGAGAACTCTGCAAAGCAAATCTCTTAACAGCTTTGGTTCCCTCAATTCGGAATGAGAATTCAGTTTCTTTATCACCGCCAGAACTTTTAGGTGGCAAAGTTTTGAGGTAAACAACACCTATTAATCCCACCCTTGCAAGCAGTGATTCCCTGAACTCTGCACTAATTTCTTCCGAAATATACATCTCAGGACCCTTCATTTCAGTTTGCTTCACCAAGTTTTCAAGTGCACCACCCTCACCAGGCGTTGCTTTAGGTGCAACATCTGGCCCTGTCTGCAAGAGCTCAACTCCACCAAGACCTTGTGGTTTTGGAGCCTTAGTTGGACCCACAAACTCTGAAACATCTAGTCCACCACCCCAAGCATCATTGAAACCTTCAAAAGCTTCTCCAATTGAAGCTTGTTCCATTCCAAACTCAACACCACCATAGTTCCCTTCAAATCCCTCCACATTTATATGGGTTGATTGTGTTGCCTCTGGAGGTGGCAATGTGGTAACATCAAGACCTTCCAAAGCTGTAGTCAAATCAGTGGAAGAACCATCCTTAGTCTTCTTAAACCCACTCACAAGCTCTTGAGGTTTGTTAATGGCATCACTAGCTGCAAACGGATCCTTCTCCACTTGAGCCTCTTCCTGATTTTGCTTGGGTTGAACCTCTTCAGTCTGTTCATTTGCCACCGGAGCAGCAAGGCTAGCCACCACTTCATCACCAGCTTCAAGCGTCTCCTGAGGCAACTCGAATCTCACATTGGCAAAGGCATCAATGCTCGCTTGGTGTTCGACAGAATGCACCTCCGCCGAAGACCAATTATCGGCGCCTCGGATCTTGTTCTCGGAGTCAATGGCATAATGCACCATCTTAGCAATACTGTCGCCGTGAATGGTGGAAAGCATAGTGGCAAGACGGATGTTGCTAACGCCGCGTAGAACAATGTCAAGCGCCATGTAGATCTCGGCGTATTTCCGACCAAGCTTCTCCGGCGTGACATCCACACCACGGCAAGCGGTGACGACAACACTAACAGCCTGATTAACAATATGAATGCACTCGAATACGTTAACGGAGTTATCATGATCGGCGACAGTTATTCCAAGGACGTAGATTCCGTTAACTAAACGATATACAATACGGTAGCGGCTCTCAACACCGACGATAACTTGGCCACTGGAAGCAGCGAGGGGATCGTCACCGATGGATTCAGCGGCGTAAGCGTCTTCATGGACGATGTGTTTATTCTTGTTGGCGGCAAAGGCACGGCGAGTGTGACGGAAAGCGGAAAGAGCACCGAGAGCGCGTGAGGGTGGAAACCACTCGCGAGTCTGGAGAAGAATATCGGATCCATTGGACGGTTGCAGAGAGAGCGCTAAACAAGACATTGAAACGATTCAGATCGGGATTCGAGTTAGGGTTTCGGATTGGGATGTAAGAAAAAACGAGTGTGTTATTTATATCTTAGTTTTCTGAACAAAAATGGTTTCGTTTCAGATCTCATATGAGAAAGTTAAAACATTAAAAATTTGAGAAATGGAAATTTGAAAATTGAAAATCTCAGGATGCAAACACGAAGGGGATCGGAAACGGAGAGAGTCGGAGATCAGAGTGTGGTGGTAGTGGTGGTGGTGGTAGTGGTGGTGGTGGACGACTGAATAGACTAGTTATTTATGACACGAATCTGGCAAGAACCGCCGATTCTTCCTTCTTTTTTATTTTTTATTTTTTTTGGAAATTCTAATCCACCTATGCTATGCCCTCATATTTTAAAAATTAATCTCCCAATTCATTTTTTTTAGCGTGCATTTTAGTGGAATTTTTTTTATCTACGGGGAGAAATTTTGATCCAAATAATTCAATTTTTTAAAAAAAATTTTAAAATAATTTATATTTTAAATTATTTTCTAAAATATTTCATTTTGAAGAGGTGGCGCTAGATGAATTGACGTCTGTAACTTAGAGAGGTGGCACCAATTGGATTGGCTAATGCACTTAGTGTTGTCAATCCAATTGGCGCATGTGTGTTAATTTATAAAGGAGACGTTAATTTGTCTGGCACCTTATGTGTGTTCCGTAATTTTTTTTAAAACATTATATATTTTAGATAAAAGTCGAAATCGGACCAATTGATATTAATATTAATACACTTTTACACAAAAAGACTAATGTCGTTAACCGAGATGACTTAACCGACCTCCGGTTCCACATCCCATAGTTACCCGAACGCGTGGCTCTAACCCACGTTGATGATTCACCACAGGTGTTTGAGTATCTGAGGGCTCAAGAACATCATCACCACCTGTAGGAGATTGCTTAAGATATTCAGACAAATATGTGTAGTCTTGTGTATGCATTGAAGCGCTACCGCCATAGGTGAGTTCATGACCCATGCTAGAGTAGTTGGATTGTGCTTGAGTTATTGGAGGGCAATCAGGACGATTGAAGGGCGACATTGGTGTGAATGATGCATCGGGGAAAGGTTGAAATTATTGTTGTGGTGTTTCGTAGCCATATGGTTGTTCCATGTTTTGGTTTTGTGATGTTTGGATTTCTTGGCTATATGAGGAGGAGGGACGGTTGGTGTTAAATGATCGCTGAGTGTTTTGGCTAAGGTGGCTATGGTAGGGTGATGCGTTGGATGCATAACAATGTTGGGTGTCTTGATGATAATCTACTTGTTGGTGGTGGTACGGGGTATGCTCTTGGTATTGTGGTTGGGTGTTTGACATGTTAGGAACGTAGGTTTGTGTGTTTGTGGATCGGAAATTTTGATGGATAGGGGATTGTGAGTAACCGATCTGACAATGTTGTTAGGGGTTAGATGTTGAACCTTCTTGTGTGTAAGTTACTCGACGTGGGTCGTATAGGTACATATCCTCGGCGATGAACTCAAATCCAACCGATCTATAACAAGCCATATAATTACGAGTTGGTTTTTCTTCGGTTGGCATCACGACGTCAGTTAAGACATGGTCTTGTTGGTGCTTCCATTTTGGACACTCAGATCTAGCAAAGCTTTGCCAAGGGTTAAAGTTCCATTGGTCATTAACTTTTCGTAGATACCATTCTCCGAGGTTTGTTGGGGGATCTGGGATGTGTTAAAGTATACCGAACTGCAATTTAACATGATCCCTGTGATGCATCTCAATAGTGGTGAATCTTATGATCGGTGTGCATGCAGTCCAAATGGCTGCGTCTTGTTCGTTGATTTCATGGTCATGATCCAAGTTTAGATATGGACGTCAAATAAACTGAAATGTTAGAATAAATTAACAAATTAGAATAAATTAACAAATTATATGAATTAATTAGGAATTAATTAGGTTAATGGCAATACATTTGTTGGTCGAAGGTGATCTAAGAGATTGTGATACTGGGTAATACAGTGTTTAGGACATCTGTTGTAACTCATACCACGTGCCGACCATTTGCACCACAAAAGTAAATATAATATTTAGAGATAATAATTATTAAAGTAAGTAAATATAGTACATTTTTAAGAACTCACTTTTGTGCGTACAGGAATGTGAACGGGTTGTGGTTGACGGGCGCAAGGGACGGTAGTCTGGACCAACCCCATGCTTAGAGCAAAACAGCACATCCAGAAAATATAGATGTGTCTTTGTATGCATTTTTACACAAAAAGCTATAAAGATAAGTCAAACAATCGTACCTCCAACTGTAACTTCTTATTCTATCTACATGTCTAAGTAAAGGTAAATACATAACATGCATACTAGAACCACCACCTTTGGGAAATAAAAATAAACCAATTAAAAGCATAATATAACATCTAGTTTTTATTATTCGAGTGTCTTCGATAGAATTTTCATCTAACTGTGAGTTGTTGTAATATGCCTTAAGGCGTGAAAGGAGTATACTTTGACCTCTTGAGTTATCATCTAACAAGTCAGTATCCAAGAGGTCCATGCAAATTGAATTTGTATAGTTGGTTTTACCATTTACCGCCTTGCCCTCGATAGGCAGTCCCAATAAGATGTAGACATCTTCTAACGTCATAGTACATTCACCGGTTGGAAACCAGAATGTGTGTGTCTCGGGACGTCATCGTTCACATAATGCAAGAATAAATTTAGTATCAACCGACCAAGATATTATTTTGCTTACATGTCCAAAAACGGCGAGTTCGACATAAAGTTGAATCATCGTGTCCATGTGAACAAATTCATGGACACGAGTTCGAAGCCTCGAAACATCCTAAAAACTAAACAACAAAATAGGTTACTTTATAAAAAAATATGTTAGAAAAATAATACAAGAAGTAAACGCTTACATAAGTTGTTATGTTTGCAACTGTGCGTCTATGCGATTCACCCATAGTAAGTAGAGACATCTTGTCATAGTGTTGCAGATGAAATAGTGGTTGTTGCAGATGAAAGAGTGGTTATTACAGGTGTATAAGTGATTGTTGCTGATGAAGAAGTGATTGTTGCATGGCTACTTATAGTGAGAGACATGCATAAGTTTGCATGCATGGAAAAACGGGCATGCAAGCTAGCGCCAATTGGTTTGGCGTGCACATGCAAATGTTCAAAGCTACCGCCACATGGATTGGCGACTCCTAGGCCGTGGAAGGTTGCATGCATGGTCTTATCACTAGTCTGCATGGCTATTTGCATGCAACACAGAATCTCGAGGTCTGCACATACAAGGCGCCATATGGACTGGCACCCATGTTCAAAAAATGCATGCAACGCCAAATGGAATTGCGCTAGCTCTTGCATGCATGTCATGTCACATTCTACTTAATTGTCTTCCTGTGTCATCCTCAAACCAACATAAATTCATTTGCATCCAAATATTACTATGTCATTTGCACCCAAATATATTATCGATGCTTACTGCAACGGTGAGACATATGAGTGTGATGTATACGGGTTTTGTTTTCGAAACACCGATACTATATGACTTACGATCAAAAGAAATTCATTTTTTTTGCATTTGAAAAAACAAATAGAATCCTGCCTAGAATCTGGTCTTGTGTCACAAATCACGTACCAAAATCCAATTTATTTCGAGAACAATCAATGTAAATTTTACCCGCTAAAGGTACAGGACGATAAAGATATTGAATATATGTTTGTTAGTCACGAAGATTCTGGTTGCAACTTTATTGAGTTATATATTACTCTTCAACAAAGTATACTATCTCAATAATCTCAGATAACTAATCAATCTGAATCTGATGAATTTTATTCAGAAGACTCAGATGAAGATGGCCTAGAAGCAGAAGCAGAAGTCGACGTCGTTAATGAAGAAGAAGAAGAAACTAAGACACATGTTGATCATATGTTAAACAACAACATTGAAGATGACGATCATCCAACGCCATTACCTCCAAGTCATGTATATAATCTGCCTCAACATATGACAAACATGGATTTGCATGGCGATGAAGCATCCAACAATGTTTTTAATAACTCGTATCCATGGTCAGAGGTTGAGTTAAAAGTGGGAGACACGTTCCACACTAAAGAAGAATGTGTGCGAGCTATCAAAAAACTTCACATGAATAACTCTGCTGATTTCACCGTGAAACGCACTGATTCGAGAAGGTATGTCATTGAATGTCGTAACATCCTTTGCAAGTTTTGGTTGGCTATATCTCACAAGAAGAGAAGCGATTCTTGGGAGATAGCTTCGATAGACCCACCTCACAGTTGCATTGCCACTAATGTTGTACAAGATTACCGTAAATTAAGCGTTGAATTGATATGTCAAGACATTTTGTCGCTTGTTAACCAAGACCCATCAGTGAAGGTGAGTATAATAATATCTCATATCGTCACAAGATATAATTATACTCCATGTTACAAGAAAGCATGGATTGCAAGGACAAAGGTTGTTGAATAGGTATTCGGCAACTGGGAGGATTCATACAAAGAATTGCCACGATTTTTATGGGCACTTACAACATACACACCAGGAACTGTTGCAATTTTGGAGACATTGTCAGCATTTACGCCAGACGGAACTTGTATTTCTAGAAATAGAATTTTTCACTGCCTCTTTTGGGCGTTTCAACCATGCATCAAAGGTTTTGCATTCTGCAAACCTATTATTCAAAATGATGGAACATGGTTATACGGAAAATATAAGGGTACTTTGCTTATGGTTGTTGCACAAGACGACAATAATAATGTCTTTCCCATTGCCTTTGCTCTGGTTGAAGGTGAAACTGTCGGTGGCTAGGGTTTCTTCCTTCGTCATCTCAGAACACATGTCACTCCACAAACCAATCTCTGTTTGATTTCAGATAGACATAATTCCATTGAGAGTGCTTACAATAACCATGATAACGGATGGCATAATCCTCCTTCTACCCATGTCTATTGCATTAGGCATATCACACAAAACTTCATGTGTGCAATCAAAGACAAGAACCTTCGCAAAAAAGTGGTGAATGCAGGGTATGCTCTAACTCAGGCGTCATTTCAACATTACCGTGACGAAATTAGATTATCTAATGCAAAAGTAGGGCGTGGGTAAAGAACATACCATTAGAGAAGTGGACAAGGGAATTTGACAGAGGTTATCGATGGGGCCACATGACAACAAATCTTATGGAATGCATGAACAACGTATTCAAAGTCATTAGAATTCTACCAATAACTGCATTGGTCAGAACAACCTATTTTAGGTTGGCATCTACCTTCACAACCATAGGTGAAAGATGGAGTGAAGTGTTAATGTCGGGTCAATTATTCAGTGAATGTTGTATGAAAGTGATGAAAGAGAAAACTATTAAAGCTAGCACACATGCAGTTACAATCTTTAACCGTCATAGGGAAAATTTCAGTGTACAGGAAACAATGGACCATAATGAGGGGAAGCCAAATTTATCCTATGTTGTCAGACTAAACAGAAGTTGGTGCGACTGTGGAAAGTTTCAGGTCTTTCGTATTCCTTACTCCCATGTTATTGTGGCATGCACACATACTCGTCAGGACGTTTATAGCCATATATCTGATGTTTACAAGGCCATTACCGTCATGAATGTCTATAACGAAAGCTTCTTAGTGCTAGCAATGGAGGAATATTGGCCTCCATATGAAGAGGACATAGTTTGGCACAACTATGAGATGTGAAGAAAGAAAAAAGGACGGTCAAACAACACTCATATTAGAACAGAAATGGATACGACTGATAAAATGATAAAATTATGTAGTATATGTCGTCAACCCGGACACAATAAGAAAAAATGTCCCAATCTAGGAGCAACCTCTGCATCATAATTTAGTATCTCCTTTCAATTTTTGTAAGCTTTGATTTTTATATATTAATAAATTTTGGTTACAACAAGGTTAACAACAAACATCACTCCAACATAAGCACACTTAAAACTGAACAAGTCTAAATAAACAACACAAACAACAAATATTGAAACAGATGAAAATACTTAACTACAACATTTAAAACAACATTCCTAACTGATTACAACAATCAAACTGATATCATTTGGTCCAAACATCACTTCCCTAACATCCTTATTAGTTTTTACTCACACCCAACCACGTACACCATTGAGTCTCTCAATACTTCTAATTTTTCCCCTTTCTGATATTTTTCCATCTAACCAACGAACCAACTCCCTCTTTAGTTGATCGAAACGACAGATGTTCCAGAAGAGCATCTCCATCGGAGGCTTGTCTCTCGAATAAATCACTTTTTCATAGCGGCGAGGAATACGAAACATGTTTGCAATATAATGAAAAGAGATGTGGAATAATGAATCACACAACACCTCTATTTATACAAAAAAATTACACATTACACTGAGGCTAGACCAATTGGCACCTCCTCTCATTTAGTACACATGGGCGTCAATTGGACTGACAACACCATATATTGTAGTCAATTCAATTGGTGTCCCCTCTTAAAAATTAAGGGTAGGCATCAGTTGGTCTGGCACCTACGCCTTAACATTTTTTTAAACTTGGGTAGTTTGGGAAATTATTTGAAAACTGGGTTATTTTGGGATTTTTTTTTAAAATGCGGGGTATTTGAGTAAAAAATTCTACTTTTGAAGTTTTGAAGCGGTAAATTAAAAATCTGTCACTTTTACATGTCAGTTATTTTCTGAGATATTTTTCCTGAAATATCAAACATGATTTTAATAAAACAGTCATTTGTATGATGAGACTCATACCCTTTTTTTAAAAAAAACTCTTTTAAAAAAAATTCATTCTCAATCAAGATTTTCACTCCAAAACTCCATTCTTATGTTTTATGACAATAAAAGGAGCAAAAGAAACTGAAATTCAATGTAAAGATCATTTATTTTAAGTCTCATTGCGTACATTAATCTTATTTTGAAGTTGAAAAAGCGTATGCTGTCAACCCGCACCCTGCTGGTGTTTCTTCTTTTATGCTTCAGCTTCATAATGTTACGAAAATGCAACTATAGCAACGTATTGAGTCACGTCTCGAGTTTGTGTCTATTTTGTATTCAGAAATGCAACTCGGTAGGGTTTACGGAGATGCATCTCTGAATTCAAAATAGACACAAACCAGATACGTGACTCAAAATCAGTTTTGATTGTATCTGTTTGGTGTGCGTTTGGAGATGCATCTCCAAAACCTGAGGCTATTATTGTATTTTCATGACGTGTGCTAATAAAGCATGTGGTGCATTAAGAAATCCCCCTTTTGGGCAATTTCTTTTCCCACTTTTTTACCTTCTCACAAACCCTTGGTGAAAACCCAAAAATATCCCTAGAATTTGGTATTCAGAGATGCATCTTCGGACACACCTATTTCCCATAAAATTGAACCCAAACAAGTGAGATACTCATATTATACTGAATTTTAGTCTGGAGATTCATCTCGAAAGTTTATTTGATATATTTTGGAGATGCATATCCGAAAATGACATTGATACTTCAAATCAGAAACAGAGACAATATGAGCAAGATCTAGAAACAAAACAACTTGAAATTAAATTAAAACACTAAATATTACATAGATGATTGTTAAAATAAATGTAACATTACATATAGTTATAAACAGGTAATTAAGGACATTGCAACAAATTGATAATATCTTCGACAAATCTTGCAATCTTTGCATTTACTTCAATCGGACCCTTTGATGCATAACGATAAAAGGTACTCCATATAACCTTTAAATCTTCATATGTATCCAGTTTAAAGTTGGTGAACGGTATCCTTCCTTTGCTATCAAACAAGGGTGAACAATACTCGAGATTGATAACTCTTCGATTTTCTGGATATCGTAGAAGAATGTTCAGTTTAGATATTAGATCAGCGAGAGGTGTGTCCTCAGTGACCCTAAATTGAAGTGGCGGCTTCAAGCCATTGAAATACATAAAAGAAAGGTGGGGATGTGTATATATTTTCTGGTTACGTTATATTTTGTAGAAAATATAGGATGAGAGACACCCTATTTATACAAGTTTTGGATCAATTTGGACCTTAGAAACCTTATCCTGTCATCAGGGAACTTTTCGAAGATTCATCTCCAGATACACCTTAATTTTGTACGAATAATGGTGTTTACGGATATGCACATCCTTAAAGTGCTCGGGTGTTTTTTTTTAAAATTTAGTATGGAGTGTATCCAGATATGCGTATCTGGAATCACCCTGAGCCAGAAGCACACCAAAAACTATGTAAACATACACATAAAGTGTAAACCATAAAATTTGTAAACATAAACAGTCGACATTTACCTTATCATTGTTGAATATATATTACTTATGTATTAAATTTTATCGAGATTACATCATGAATGACAATACATTCAAAATAAGTGTGTTGATTACAATCTAAAATGTATCAAAATATGCATCACATGATAAATCTACTATTGGTTTCTCCTTCAACTTTTCCTTATTTGATTCTCTTTCAAGCTCACTCAATTTGGTGAACTTTTCCATCCTTTCTAGAAATTGATCTGACCAAGTTTCCGTCTCTTTTATGGAATATGCCTTCCACTTCAATGATGTACTTGGTATAAGACACCCCAGTTTCAAAAATGAAAATCCCACTGAAAAAGTCTTCTACATATAAGTAACACCAATAATTTCCAGAAGCGGGAGCCTATACTTGTTGGTATTATACGTCGAATCAATTATGAGAATAGTTGGAAATGTGTTGAACAACTTGATACTTTTGGGATGAGTCCAAAATATGTTACGAACAATGACTTTATCCTCACAAACGTTGTACCTACAAACATAGTGGTTATCATCCAAAAGCTTCAAAAGTTATTGCATTTTGCCATGTTGTTTCAATAGCGCGCATTATATACCTATTTGATATTTGAAACACTTTCAGGTCTTTTCCGTTTCAAATCTGCAAGTATATTTTTCGGCGCCACCCTGATTAAAGACATGTCCGAAAAACTTTCATTCTCATCTGGTTTAAGGCGACAAACGATGGGATGACTGACTAGCTTCATTTGCAAGGCATGGTTATTTATATCAAAAACCACATTAAATTTTCATGTATCATTCACCTTACGGTATCCGTGTAATTTAAACGAACACTCAAAATTTATCGATTTGGTGTCATTATGTTTCAACTTCTGAATCGGTGGAACGTACATGCCACTTCTCTCACATCTCATGGTTGCAAATGTTTGCCTTCTATTTGAACCATTGTCAGACCTTCTGATTACAGTGCAAAACCCCAATTTCTTGGCGTCCATGAGGACCCATTGAAGCATATGTTCACGAGTAGTAAACAGTTATTCATTTCTAAAATGTCGACCAACATCTATCTCGACAACAACTGATTTAACATCCTCATTCACTTCACCCAGTTTAACATCATCCTTCACTATATTTGGTTTTACATCATTACTTACAGAAGCTTTGGAAAACATATATGGGTGTGTCATATCTAATACGAACCAAAATAGAAAAACGGTTTAAAAAACTCATAGTTGCAGGAAAATCCACATATGCACATCCGAAAAATGAAAAGGTAAATTCGGAGATGCACATCCAAACTTAACATTCATTTTTTTCAGCTCAACAACAAGATTAATGCAAGCAATGATAGATGAAATTAGTGATCTTAATCTTAAATTGCATATTCATTTGCTCCCTTTGATGTGATAAAACACAAGAATGATGATTTAGAGTTACAAAGTTGATTGAGAATAAAAAAATTCTTTTAAGGGTTTTGGATTATGGATGTGCTAAGGAGTGTGGGAGAGATGATCATGAAAGGTTGTGATATATTTAATTTCCCGCTTAACATTTTCGGATATGCATCTCCAAAAATTTCACTGAATGGTTAAATAAACCAGCTCAATGAAAAACGCATAGTAAATTTATTCATGGTTCTTTTTGGGGCCGCATATCCGAATTCACCCCAGAAAGTTTCGCATATGCATCTCCAAATTATCTTTTAGCAAAAATGGGGCAACGGTTTATTTACGCATGATGAGGTGATTTAAGGTGCGTTTGGAGATGCATCTCCGAAAACACCTGAGCATAATTTTGGATTTTCAGAGGTGTGAGTCACACCCTAAGAGTGGGAAAAGAAATCCTCCCACCCTTTTTTTTGTTATTTTAGAAGTCGGGCCTAACAGGCTTGAGATGACGCCCATTACTCATAATTGGTTATTGAGCATTCTCTCATGCACCCTACTGTCATACCCAACAAATTTCCCTCCCTTTTTCATCTTTTCACTCGAACCTTGACTTGAGAATCATTTGCACACACTCATGTTTCATTCATGTGCATCAGTCATTCATTCATACTTAATAGTTGATTATCATAGATTCAAAGCTCTTGGCTTGCAAGGCTACAGTTTATGTGTGGATCAAATCTTAAAGGTTTGACTTGGTTATTCATCTGTTCATGGGGATGTAAAACCCTAATTTCTCAATCTTGGGAACATGAATTCAACAATATTCCATCATGGTACTCCTCAAGGGTCTCAAACGCTAATTTCCTGATGATTTGGTCGTGAGGCTTCATGTATGTTCTTTGGGATTTTTCTTGACCATCAAAACCCTAGTTGGGGCTCATATATTGAAGACTTTCTTGTAAAAGTATATTGATCCATTCAAAGACCTTGATTGAAGGGCATGTTTCATTGAAACCCTAATCCCAGATGCTTGAAGATTTGTGTTAGTAGAGTTTGACTTGGGACCATGGATTGACTTAAACCCTATCCCATTTGGGGAGGCTCTTGTCATACATCTTGGCAACTAAACTTACACATCCTTCCTTCTGGTTCTTTCAAGATCTTAGGATTTGATTCATACACATGTCTCATATTCATATGGTGTTGATCATTGGTCATTGGTGCTTGGATTCACGCTTGCCTCAATACATTGATCTTTTGGGCCTTTGGTTTGCTTTTGATCCATCAAGATTCCAAAACCATTTTAGGTCATCATTTTGGATCCATCTATGCTCTTTAGGCAAGGTTCATGTTCACCATTATTAGCACAAGTCCATACAAATTTGCAAACCTTATGCCTTAACCCCTTGTTGCTTATTTAATCACTTATGACTTGATCCTTGATCCTCAAACCCTAATTCAAGAGGTGTGTCATGCTTTAGTCTTTGTTGATCTTACTTAACCATCCAGTCACTTGTGGATTACATCATGCCCTAGTTTCTTCCCTCAAGGCCTTATTTCATTCATTACTTTGTATATTTGACTGGGTTGTGGTCATCTGTTATTTTGCCTGCTTAGTTGTTCATGCATTTATAGCCACATCATGTTGCTTCATATACAAGTTTGATTTTGATAGCTTCCATTTAGTTGTTTAGCTTATATATGTTGGTTGGTATTTCGATTCATTCATCTATTGCATTGCATTTTAAGTTTCATCATAAGCATGATACTATGGATTGCATCATTCTTACTTAGGTTGAACTTTAGTCAACTGTTGACTTTTTGGTCAACCAGTTGACCAAAGTCAATCATCCAAATTGTGATATTTTTAAACCTACTTTGCACTGTGTTCATATCATTTTCATTTCAATAAATTGGTGATTAGTACTTCCTTTAAAAAAATGGCATTGAACATATTCATTTCCCTCGATTTTGTTCCATTAACCAAGTCATGTGGAACTAAATCTTTCATTCCATAAAATATATCATACATATAGTAAAAGGTGAGTTTTGATTGGAATCACAAAGTTATGTTGAAGTCATAAGTATATTTTCAAGAATTTTTCATAAGTTCATAAGCATTACATGTTTCAAGATTCCACACATCATGCTACAACAATCATACAAGTCCTAAGCTCAAACCATATCAATACATTGCTAGAATCGGCATTGAAATGTGACATTGCTTGTTGTTCTTACAAAGAGGTCCAAATCCTACACTAGTTTTTTTATGATACAGAACATAGTCTTAAACACTATACTTCACTATCACCATAACCCACACGTAGGCATGACAATCACCTCAATAAACCAAGCAACAGTCCACAATGCCACAAGCGCCAACCATAACCATCTGCAGTAAATTTGAGCAACCGACAAGGTGTTATTGAAGGAGAAGGGCGATCCAAAATGCAACGGAATTTAAAATATTCTCCTTTAGTGATCCTTACGAATGGGAATGATTAGTGATAGAATTGTTACCTCTTATGGAGATTGAAACCTTTGATGCAGATCTACAGAGCGATCACGAACGTTGAACGGTGACAATGCCTCTACTTAGTCCACACGAACGAATTCCTTCAATCTCAGTGCTAGATGCTACAAATGAAGGCTTTGAGTGTGTGTGTGTGTGTGTGTGTGTGTGTGAGAGAGAGAGAGAGAGAGAGAGAGAGAGAGAGAGAGAGAGAAACGAAATTGAAAATGCACAAATGCTTCTGCACAAGGGTTCTATTTATAGAACCACTTGTGTGGGTTGTAAGCTAAAAAAGTCCACTTAAGTGTATGTGGCTCATATCTTATAATATGCCAAAATCACTTAAGCGTGTGGTACCTTACCATATTTCGTATTCTACTTAAGTACACTGTACCTTAAGATGTTCTATAATTCACTTAAGTGCACCGTACCTTACGGTGTTCCTTAGTTACTCTATCTCTCATCAATCCGTCCTTTTGTGTGTGACCCTGTAGGTTTTCGCGGCATTGCCAATTGTATTAAATCACGTATTTAACATAATAAACAGTGAGCGGTATCTAGCAACGCATCACTGCTACCCAAGACACGAAAATATCATATGATCTGACAAATCTTTTTGTGATAATACTTATGTGTACAATTACCCTTTTGCCATTATGTCTATATTGAACACAAGGCATAGACCGTGTCATCCTTGTCCAGTTCAATATTGGGCCCATAGACATTTATCCTATTACGCAGGATGGGCAAATTCCATCTAGGTCACTCATGTCCCTTAACATGCTTCGTGGAGTACCCATCAAATGTCTTTATGGTCATCCGGTTACAGACAATGTTTGATCAGCAATAAGACACTCGACTCTACATCTAGGGTCCATTGTGGTTTCAGATCGAATGGTGGTATACACCATTATCACCATGAGAATAACTTATGACACTTTGCATAACATTCTATATAGTATTCTCATAGCGGGTCAATCCAATATAAATATTACTCTTAATATTCATACATATGTTTAAGACTCGATAACTCTTTATCCATGATCCATGAGATGTGATCATCAGTCTATATACATAATAGTCTTAATGCTTTAATGTTATCCCACTTCACAATAAAACTCGACTACAGATACTTTAAGAATAATGTCCTTATGTTTAATGTGATCTCATGATTAAGTCACACTTGATACATTAAACGGATTAGCTATTCTAGGGACTTTATTAAACAAACATAATAAAGAAAAAACATTTTATTATTAATAAATAATTCGATACAAGTACCAAAAGTATTGGTCTCTAGGATTTACACCAACAGTTATAAGCGCCAATTCTACAATCTTGCAGCATAAGAATGTACCTGCAATAAACAAGTAACATTGAAGCCCAAAAACAATAAAGTTACATTAGTTCCCACCAAAGTCGTTCGTCAATGTTAGCCCGACCAATGTACGACAATTCAAAGGTTATCAATCCAAACATAACATATCCACAACAAGAAAGTACCCTGCAAAATTGATTCATGTCCCTGCAATCGTTATACCAACTCAGTATCCATTTCAAATTAACAAAACAAAACTAATTTTCAACTAATCAGTTTCAAAAATCTAGTCTTCTTCACACTAACTATTTATTTCAAAGCTAATGAGAATTTCAACTAATTTCCAATAGCAAATCAACAATTGAATAATAATTAACATAATTGAAACTAACTGCATAACAAATAATTAGAATTTTCATTACTAACAACTAACTCAGTGAGAATTTCTAACTGACAGATAAGCTAGCTAACTAACCTCTAACTATTTTTGCATTTCAAATCAATTTGAAGTGAATTTCAAAGTAATTTGAGGATGAATTTCTAACAACTTTGGCTATTTAAACACATTATGCATCTCAAGTTCTTTACTCTGCATCAGAGTTATTCATTTTGCATCTCAAAGTCTTCACTTTGCATCAGATTTTTTCATTCTACCTATCAAATTCTTCATTCTGCATCAGAGTTTTCCATTCTGCAATCTGCATCTCGAGCTCTCTTTCATGCTACAACTGGAGATCAAAGCACTGTAATTACTCTCCAGTCTCTGATTTTCTCTCCCAATTCTCTACAAACTCATCAACACAAATGAGGCATAGGAAGGAGAAAGAATTCATTTGTACCTGTTTGCGGCAAAGCTCTGATTCTGCATGCACAATCAAATTGATTCAACGATTTCAAACCGGTGAGTTCTTCTTATTACTTCAATCCATGATTTATCTCAATTTCACGATGCAATTGTGTTATTGTTTTGATTGTTTCCATATGTAAGCATTGGAGATGATGGATCTTGGTGAGTCGGACTCAGCTTCTGTTTGAGCTTTGATTGATCTTTTTTTAGATGAAAGGATGAATATCAAGAGTGCGATTGGAGAAGGATGAAGTGTTTCAAGCGCCGAGGATTTTGTGAAATGGCTCGTGTTTGAGATGTGGATGCAACGTTGAATCTTGAACGTTCCGTTTGCATCCGTTTTGGATTCGTCTCATAGTGAACGCGTGTGGGCTGGTGTTTGACCTTGATTCTCATACCATTTGTAGCTTGATTTCGTTTAGGCTGCATGCCCAAATTCTTCCTTCATAGTCTACACACCCTCACTAATTTACCTCATTGGGTTGGGCCTTCACACCCAGGTTCCAACAAACTCACCCTATACATGGCCTAAGTTTCTATTTCGAAATTGGGCCCAACGCTGGACTTAAGTGTGGTTTATCCCTTTGTTTTTGTTCATTTGATTCCAAGTTTTTAGGTAGATTAGTATATGGATTGCTTGATTAATTTTTGTATCTTAGGGTTAGTTTTAATTGATTTTGAAAATTAAGTAGGTTTTGATTAGAGTTAATTGATTAATTAAGTTTAAGAATCAAATTTATAATTTTAGGATCCAATTAGATTGTAATTAGGATTGTTAGAATTAATTAGATATTTTAGAACTTAATTAGACGAGTCTTTAGAGTTTTATGACTAATTAGAATTTTAGATTTTGTTTAGATATAACTATGGTATTAGTTCTAAATATATTTTAATTTTAGAATTAACTTCTTGATTAATTATTCATGTGATTTGACCATTTTACCCTTAGGATTATTTTAGTTATAGAAATTCATAATCCCTTAGGGTTAGAATTTGATTTAGAATAATTTGTCATTTTAATCAAATTAATTTTCATGAGATATTTGATTAATTTGACTTTAACTTTTGCATGATCCCCCTTAGGAATAATTGTACATAATTTTAACCCTTAGACTAGGTTAATCATATGTATCATTCAAACCCTTAATTCAAGTTGATCAAAAGAAATTTTGATTAACTAAATTCTTTGATCATGTATAATCCCACAGTCTATTCAAGTGATCAAAAGTCCCTTGAAAACTTGATAAGACTCTTTTTGTAAGTTGCGGATCTCAAGGCCTAAAGTTTAGACTTTCATACAAGGCATTCCAATCAAACCAAGCAGTGGATCATACAAGGCATATCAAATGTAGTTCTTCAAGAGCTTGTCAATCAAGATTAAAATTGTGTGACACGAGCCTTAAGAAACAGGGAATGAATGAGAGTGGATAATTCTATTAACTCATTCTGAATATCTTTGGATATGGGACGAATGACCCAGTTGCTCATCGTATTCACCTTTACTCATAGACTTTAGAACAATTTAAATCATATGATTATCAAGTCTCTTCATTCAAAGAAAATAGTGCAACAATCAGAGGTCTCCACTAACAACTTATCAATCATAATTCAAGTTGTATGTCATGAGTCTTAAGTAACAAAGAATTATGAGAGTGAGGGATTTCTATCCATGTCTAGGGTATCCTTGGGTACTAGATGAATGACCTAGTTGCTCAAGGTATCACCTTTGTTCATATACTTTAATGCAATTTGTATCGAATGATTGATAAGGCCTTTAGCAACAAGGATTCTTCTTCAACAACTTGAAATTTATGATAAAAATCACATGCCACGAGCCTTAAGTAGTAAAGAATGAATGAGAGTGGAGAATTCTATTAACTCATTCTGAATATATTTTGGTACAGGATGAATGACCCAATTGCTCATCGTATTCACCTTTACTTGTAGACTTTAGTGTGGTTCATATCCAATGACTTTAGGTTAAACAATTAATTAGTAGTTAAAAGTGAATAATGATAAAATCAATAATAAAAACAAAACTTTAATGTGAATGATTATTAGCTATAAATAAAACATATATTTTGGATTTTTTTATGTATTACTATTTTTTGGATCATTTTTTTACTATTTTGGATAAAAATAAAAAATTAATTATTATTTAAAATATACATTAATAAAAAACAAAAATTAATAATGAATATAAAAAAATGCAAGTTTTGACCTTTTAAATAATAAAAGTAAAAAACAAAGCTAAAAAAGCAATATAAAGGGTTTGAACCCACACCCTTAGACCTAACAACTATGGTCGCTCACCAATTGGACTAACTTGACACTTCTAATTTTGTTTTCATTTTAAAGTACTAAAAATAATAGATAATTATAAAACAAGTGGTCAAAATTTAGGGTGCGACAGGGAGCTTTAGCGAAGAGTAGTTTGGGGAAAATATGGGAGAGACAATGATAGCAACACCATCAGTGTGAAAAACTCAAATTCAAGTTTTTGGAAATGCATGGCGAAAATTTGGCCGAAAGTTGCAGAAAATTGCTTATGGTATGTTGGCGATAGAGTTAGTGTAGACCACGCGTGGAATGGTCGTTGGATTGCTCATGGTGTTAAGATTGTTGAGTTGGGTATTCAGATCCTCATGCAACTCCATGCAACCAGGGTTATTGATTTAGTGAAGGAGAATGAAGAGTTGGATTAGGATTTGCTCGATCATTGGTTGTCGAATGATATACTTTATAGGATTGCTAGCATGGTTCCCCATTCAACTCATGCAGGCTCAGGCGAAATAGATGGAATTGGAAAGCACTATCAAAATTTCTCTGTTAGCACCATGTATAACACGTTAGAGGATGAGGATACTCTCATGGAAGATGATGTTTGGACTGGCATTTGGATACTTCATTCTAACCAATGCACACAAACCTTCTTATGGTTACTAATGCATGATGGACTTCTCACCAACTGAAAGAAGAATCATTTTAGCATTGGAAGTGTGATGTGCTCCTTCTGTGGAGATATGGAAGAAGATATGTTACATGTCCTCAGAGATTGCTTGTGTGCTACGACTCTCTGGATGATAACGGTTCACATTAACCTGAGTTTTTGTGTGTGTGCAGGTGACCTAAAGTAATAGATTTATAATAACATGCGAATTAATATGGGGTGGTATGATAACGAGGATGGGAAGGTGTTTGGGGAAAATGCTTGTTATAATATTTGGAACTGGCATAATAAAGAATCTCATAAAGATAATTATTCAACTGACAAAAACATAATAGTTATTGCTTTCCTACGCATGTGGGATCTTGGTTTATGATTAATTTTTGTCTATTTTCAACGTGACTTTTAAAGGAATTAGTTGTTAATTTGTTAATATAAGTGTATTTTCAATGTGGCTTTTAAAGGAATTAGTTGTTCCTAATTTGTTAATATAAGTGTTTTTAATAAATAAATAAAAAATGAGAGGTGTTTGATAAACAATTTTGTCTTAATAATTTATTTATAACCTATTTAAGTTTAATGTATGATCTAATCACTTTTAATAAAATAAAGAGATCTTGTATTCAATTGATGTGTTAATTTCAATAATAATTTAGGCTTAAATTCACTTTTGGTCCTTTTAGTTTTGGTGTTTTAAATAGTTAATCCCTCTATTACAAAATCAACGATTATGTTCTCTTAATTTTGATAGTCTTTGAATTTTTGTGGTTCCTCTCTACTTTTGTATACGTGACAATGATTATTAGGATTAAAAAAATCATTTTTAATTAATTGGCAAGGATGACTAGGATATTTTTTAATAATTTAAATTATTATTTAACAAATCAATTAATTGAAATTTTGGAAAAGCATTCTGGACCTAAAATCCATTTCGTTGCAACATATGTTCAGTTCTCAAATGTCCACGTTCATCCCAACCCACTTATGCAATACCTTATACATGTTCAAGCTTTATAAACTCTTGCATAATACTAGGAGAAAACGATGTGAAACTCTGCAAATTAACATAGTGCATTTTATAGTGCAATTTATATTTTTTAGAAACAGAATTGCATAAAAGGAAGGTTTCCCCCTGCTAAACTTAAAGGAAAACATGTAACAGAACTAGGGGTTGACTTGGTGTTTCTGGGTTTGGTGTGTTTATTCAAATTTGAGAACATGATTTTTCTGTTTTATCACTTGTCACATAAAATAACACTCTTCTGTCTCACACACAAATATTGTCCAATGGATGTGCTTGTAGACTTTAAATTCTTGGGAAATTTAAGTGGTCATCCTTATATAGTTTATACCAACGTGTATACTCGAGGTAAAGGTGACAGAGAGCAACAATTTTAGCTATGGTTTGATCCAACTGTTGATTTTCATACATATTCCTTTCTATGGAATCCTGCACATGCTGTGTAAGTTTCTAACATTCATATCACAATCTTAGTGTGTGCTACCATGTGACAAATCAATGATTCGACTTTTTTTATTTTTAGATTCTATATTGATGGAAGGCCAATTACAAAATTCAAGAACTTAGAGAGTGAAAATGTTCCATATTTAGAGTACCTACCAATGGGATTATATTCAAGTCTATGGAATGCTGGTGATTAGGCAACAAAAGGTGGACTTGTGAAAACATATTGGACACAAGCTCCATTTATTGTTTTTGCGTGTTCCATATTTAAGTTGTTTATGTTGTTGCTTATATGTTTTACTTGTGAAAACAGATTGGACACAACTTCCATGATTTTCCATGCATTTAAGTTGTTTTTGTTGTTACTTCTATATTTTTGTCCCACATCGATTTTTTTTTACTAATAGTGCAACTGTTTATATAGCTCATATATACCTCATATGTTGTTAATTGGTGTTGGACTGATACTCTAAGTAAATGGACTTAGGCCCAAAAATATCTTTTCAATAATTTAATTAATTAATTAAAAAACTTAATTAAGATTATTAAATATTAATTTAGTCGGTTAAAAATATTATTAAGTATTAAATTAGTTAAAAAAATTCTTAAATATTTAAATATCATAGCCATCCTTACCAGTTAATTAAAAATACTTGTTATCCTAATAATCATTGCCACAAATACAAAAGTGGAAAGGGACCATAAAAATTCAAAGGTCATCAAAATTATAATATGGGGACCAATTATTTAAAATGCACAAACTAGGGGGACCAAAAGTGCATTTAAGTCAATAATTTATTATTTAATCACTTCACATTAGTAAATTTACTCTTTTTAATATGTAGATAAAATAATAAAAACTAAAAAAATCATATATACCTCTAGAATTTACAATACCGATATTTATCACAAATTAAGTTCAACTTTTCAATATTGATATTTATCAATTGAACACTTAAAAATAATAAATGTAATACTCAAACCTAGCATGTGGAGCCCCACTTGCTCGTCATCACCCGTGGTCTGATGTGCTCTTTGTAGCTAATTTGTATATACCATTTTTCATGTATTCAAACCTAGCATGAACCTTCTGGTTCTATCCAACTCCTCATTCTCCTCCACTAGGTTAGCCCCCAAATAGTCTAACATCATCTTGAGTGCCTCGTCTTTGGTAATACTCTCATGATCTAGAAGTCTCCCCCTGATCGAAAGATATAGCAAACACGATACATTGTCGAATGTGATAGACATCTCATCAAGTGGAAGGTGAAATGATGAGGTATTTGAGTGTCATCTCTCCATGAATGCATTAAGCATCCTGTAGTTAACCGTAATATAATCGGTCATGCACAAGTCCTTCTTCATAAATAGGGATAAAGCTGCCTAAAATCAATCCTCATTCGGCTGAAGCAAGTGAGTAATTTTCCACCTGTGGTTAATAAACTTCAGCAGATCGTGGTCCTATAGAAAATAAAAGTCAAAGTCAGAAACTTGCCAATTAAAATAAATATAGATTAAAATAAATTAATCCAACTAATTCTAGCTCTCTGTCCCAAATATGTCTGACAGTATGGTCTGGGTACAAAGGCAATAGTGATAACTCTATAGGGCCTTCTCCAAATGCCTCTGGCTCAGTTTCCTCAGCAGTCTCACCAGCCGGAGATGGCACAAGCTCAGGAGTAGGAGGTGGCACTGGCTTAGAAGCGTCTGTAGAATCAGCAGTAGGAGGTGCCTCTGGCACCATAGGTGACTCAGGTACCTCTGGGACATGAATAGGTGAAACATGGCGCCCGCAGGAGAATGGAGGGAGTGATATATCGGTAGGTGAAACTCATCTCCTACGGGAAGAAAAATATAGTGAAGCATGAGAAAAAACATGAGCCCTAGAAGTATATGCCTCTGCATGTCCAGAAGGAACAAAAGCCTCTGAAACATGACTTTTTTCCTGCCGCACTAATGCATGTTGTGCAACCCTCTCATGCCTTAGCCTATCGTGTCTATCAACCATAATGCTTGTAAGTTAAAGTAAATCAGACAACTAGTGCAAGCAAGGAACACTACAAGAAAAAAAAATCACAAAAAAAAGACTGAGAAAATTCTGGAGATGCATATCCTGTTATTGGAAAACTTAAACGTTGAAAATTTTCAGAGATGCATCTCCGGAATTTTCTGCAAGTCAGCAGGTGCATAATGGCGCCAATGGATACATGCAAACAAAAAAAATATTGTGTTGATCATCATTTTCAGCCAACAAACATGTTTTACACCGTGTTTAAACAATCATTCATGCAATTTCTACTCACTTATAACCTTAATCATCATTTTCTACTCATTTACACAAAAACACAAAAACATAAAAACACAAAAACTCAAAAACTTTTCAAAACATCCAAAAACTTATAATTTTTCACTTTGCTTCAGTGTTGGATGATGTTTCTGATGTTGATTGAAGATCATTTAAGCTTGTTTGTTTGTTTTGGACTTGGTGATGAGAACATTTTTTTCCAGAGAGTTTGAAGAGGTTTTGATAAATATTAGAAATTAGGAAGGAGACGGTTTATGATTCTTGAAAGTCATTATTACTCTTTATTGATTTCTTATCTTTATAATAGAACTAAAAAGGGAGAATAAATTGACATTGGGATGTTGTCATTTCTCATTAAGCCCACTTGGATTTTACTATGCTTAAAACCTTATGTATATCTTGCACCCTTCTTTGGTGTTTGTATTTTTATTCATTTGTATTTTAATAACTTGATTAATTGAATCATGCTAAATATTAAAATTAATAACTCTATTTTACTCACCATTCTTAAGTTATTTCATACTTACACGAATCAAACCTCAATCAACATCAAGTCTCAATCCACTCCCACTCTCCCAACTTCTCAATTTCCCTTCCACATTCAATCATTAATCAATTTTAATTTCTTCAAACCATTCTCAATTCAAATCAATTCAAATAATTTTTTAACTAAGTATGAAGAAAAAGATTACCCTGGATGGAATATCCAGTCGTAATCTCGAATATTAGGCCCAAGTTGTAAGAGCTTGCATGCCATAAGTATTCGTCTTCTCTTCAAAACACTCCAATATTCAAATCATTTTCATAAGTGAATCTGAAGAAAAAGATTACCCTGGATGGAATATCCAGTCGTAATCCCGAATATTAGGCCCAAGTTATAAGAGCTTGTAAGCCATATATATTTGTCTTCTCTTCAAAATATTTGTAAATATTCAAACGTGTTTTCTCAATAAAATTGAAAGAAAAAGATTACCTGGATGAAATATCCAAACGTAGTCCCAAGTATTAGACCCAAGCTGTAAGAGCTTGCAAGTCATAAATACTCGTTTTTCAAGCCCAAAAATACATCCAACCAGTCAAACTTTTTTCGCCGCCGTGCGATTAATCAAAAAACCCTTTTCATAAACGAAAGACATCTTGTCTTGAGATGATGCAAAGCAATGCTTCGGCCACAATTGTTGAGTTGAGATAAGTGACGTTTTTCCGAATGTTGATTTGTAAATCCATTCGATGTGTGGTATACGTCCGCTCCTCATCTGTTTTGGGTAAAACAATGTTTTCGTCGATTAATACAATATAGTTTTCACTAAAATCGACCAACAAACAAACATTTTCTACCCAGAACTACGTAAGCCTTGACTTCTCTATTGAGATACGTAGGAGCAGGATTTGTAAATCTTGTCAGGCCCACTAATAAAAAACTTAGGTTTAGTCCTTCGTTAAAAATCCAAAAATATTCTTCTCTCACCCTTTCTTTCTTTCCCACCTAATAACTCAAGAAACCTAACATTTCTAAGCTAACAATAATGCACACAATTAACCTAATGGTTTCTGTTGAGTACAACGGACGTAAGGGGTGCTAATACCTTCCCCTTGCGTAATTGACTCCCAAACCCTGATATTGGTTGCGACGACCATAATCATTGTCGTTCTTTCTTGGGTTTTATCGATATTTCCCCTTTCCTTTTTAGGAATAAATAAAGTTCGGTGGCGACTCTGTTTAGTCCATCATGCGAGGTGCGACTGTATGTATTCAATGGTTATTCTTGAGATGTGAATGTTTAAAGGATGTTGAAGGTGGAACTTAATGGATCAAAATTCATCATAAGCATGAATGTTCCTTTCGATGAGACCTGCATGGGGTGAAGTGTAAAGAATTAGAGGTGAAATAATAAGAAACTATGTTGGAGAAGACTTGATTTAAGGTGGAGATTCCTACTAGAGAGACTAAAATAATGAGTAACTAAAGGTTCTTGCTTATAGTGTTACTGAGGCACAATTTAGAATGGATCATGGTTATCGTTTGGCTTGTGATAGAGTAAGAAAGGAAATTGTACCACCTTAGATATACAATCATATTGACTTATTTGTTATGCTTTTAATGTGGTTGAAGAGTTGCAAGACTAAAAAACAAATACCTTTAGAGATACATTTAAAAATAGAAGGAGTAAAAAATTGTTGAAGAGAATGGGTTATGAGATGCTCTCACTAATGAAGAACCATACTAAGGAGCTTGTGAGACTACCTAAGAAATAAAAGTAAGTTGGATGCAAGCATCTAAATTAAGATTCAATCATTGCTTAGACTTTATCAAGTTTGTTGAGAAATTATTCAAACTTTAGAGAGAGCGACATAGTGGTTAGTGGTTAAAATAATATCACCATCGATTTTGAGGTGGAGAATTAAAGAAGCATGGTTCAGATTCTTAAGTGATTTAGAAAAACTTTTCAATTTTCAGCATTGTCAAGCGACATAGGGTCGACGAGACAACCTCTAGGCACAGAGCACCGATCTGCGGGGTAGGTGTCGAGTTGTAGATCGAGTAAGCCCATCATATTAATTGTCGTTCGAGTTTGTAAATTGGATTTTCAGGGTTTCAAACTGTTATAAATGCAGTTCTATGTCACTTTTATGGTCTGTGGTGTGTTGAGAATGTAATTCATGATGTCCAAGCATGTTGCTATCAAAATACCTAGTTGTAAAAGTGTCAAGGAGTTAGCCTCGACATAGATTTTGACTTAGGCCTAATTTTGCAGTGTTAACAGAATTAGGTATTTGGGTTTTTCTATAAATAGGGAGTAACTCTTATTGATTGTAATACAACACAATAGAAGTGAAGTTGCACAATTGAATAAATCTTAGTTTGAGAGCAGAGAGTTACTCTATATAAAAATCTTCTTCTTCTTTCCCAATTTTGATAAAACCCTAATTCTCTTTCTTCCCAATTTTTATATTTTATTTCTTCTTCCATTAACAATTGTGCAACGATATAATCTTGCAACCAAGGTTCATTTATTCACTCGAGTGAAGAGTAAAGAACAAAAGGAATTCTATCAGTGTGATTGAATTTTGTTCATCAAGATTGCAGCGGAATTCTCCATAGGTTTTGGTGAATTTCCAACATCTGGTATCTAGAGCACGGGCTGAGCGATTCTTTGAAGTATAACACGATGAATCATCTCAATGGGTATTTTCTGGCGAGTCTCCCAAATATGAAGAGTCATAATTACGAGAATTGGTGCAAGCATATAAAGGTTGTCTTTTGCTATCAATATCTTTGGGATCTTGTGAAGGAGGGAGTGATATTGCTTGCAACAAATGCGACATATGAAAAAAAGACCGCACACAAAGAATTAAAGAAGAAAGATTATAAAGCTCTCTTTATGATCCATCAATGCATTTATAGTTAGTAATGTTAAATCAATGAAAGAAACATGGGAAATTCTGGAAAAATCGTTTGAAGGCGCTGAGAATGTGAAAGAGGTGAGTTACAAACTTACAAAAGAACGTATCAATTGCTTCAGATGGAAGACAATGAAAGCATAATTGATTTTTTCACTAGGTTTACGAAACTGGTGAATCAAATCTAGGTATGTGGAAAGGTGTTAACATCAAGATTAGTTGTTCCGAAGATCTTGAGGTTATTGGCTCCAAAGTTTGACCATGTGGTAGTAGCCATAGAAGAGTCAAAAGATTTGTCAATAATGACAAAGAAAGAGCTTCAAGGGACGCTTGAATCTCATGAACAAAGAATGGATGAAAGGGATGCAGGCAAGTCGAAGAGTGATGTGGCTCTACAGACACAATTAGCAAGAGAAAAGAAAGGTAAAGGAAAATGGCTCGACAATAATGGTAGAGGAGGCTATAATAACTCGACTGCTCGAAATCATCAAGAAGGAGTCTAGTTGAACCATAGAAGAACCTCATACCAAAGCAACAAAAATATATGGTGGTGCAGGTAGAGGAAGAGGTGATGGTAAAAAACTTGACAAAAGTCACATTCAGTGTCTCAATTGTTAGAAGTATGGTCACTACTCTAGTGATTATCCTGAAAAATAGAAGAATCAGGAATCTTATGCAAAGTTTTCAAAGCATGGAGAAGAAGAGATGTTGTTGATGGTCACAACAAGGGATAAAGAAAGATTTCAAGACCAATGGTACTTGGACTCAAGATGCTGATCAGACATGACTGGTATGAAAGATTGGTTTGTCAACATGAAACCCTCAATGAAGAGCAAGGTAAAATTTAAAAATGGTAATACTCTAGCAGCTGAAGGTATGATGTTCTGATTATGAGGAAACATGGTAAGAGGTCAACAATTTCCAATACACTGTACATACCAGGCATGAAAAGCAATTTGCTCAACATATGGCACTTGGTCGAAAAGGACTACATAGTGTCGATCAAAGACAAAATGATGAGAGTTCTCGACTCAGCTGGAAGTTTAATCTTAAAGGCTCCCATGTCTTAAAATAGAACCTTCAGGATTGAACTTAATATGATGAAGCATAAGTGTCTTGCAACTGCAGCTAGCAAGGATGGATGGATATGGAACTATAGACTTAGCCATCTCAATTTCAAAGACATCAAAGATCTGAAGAGAAGAAATATGGTTTCAGAGTTACCAGAAATCGACATTCCAAATGAAGTGTGTGAGGAATGTGTGTAGCCGAAGCAACACAAGAACAACTTCAGCAAGGATGTAGGAAGCAAGTCGAAGGCAACTCTCGCAGTCATATACTCTGATGTGTATGGTCCTATCCAGGTGGATTCAATTGGAGGTAACATATACTTTGTCACAATGATATATGATTTCAGTCAAAAACTATGGACTTACCCGATCAAGAATAAAAGTGAAGTGATCGAGGTATTTGCCAAATTTAAATTTATGGTCGAAAGATAAAGTGGTCGAAAGCTCAAGAGTTTGAGGACTACTGGTCATGGAGAGTGTGTGTCAAAAGACTTCGATAAGTTATGTGAGAAAGAAGGGATTGTGTATGAGATGGTGCCACCCTACACTCCACAACAGCACAAAATTGTTGAAAGGAAGAATATAATCATCATAAATATGGAGATAAGTATGTTGAAAGGCAAGCATCTACCCAAAGAATTATGGGGAGAAGTTGTGTCGACTGCAACATACATCTTGAATAGATGTCTGACGAAGAAGCTAAAAGGAATCATACCAGAAGAATGTTGGTCAGATGTCAAGCTTAGCCTGATTCATCTGAAGGTATTTTGATCTATAACACATAGACATGTTCCAGATCAGTTAAGAAGAAAACTTGATGATAAGTCGATTCAGATGATCCTAATAAGATATCATTCAACTGGGGGTGACAAATTGTTCGACCTAGTGAACAAGCAAGTAATGATCAGCAGGGACGTGATCATAGATGAGCTTAAGGAATGAGATTGGACTGAAAATGTCAAGAAATATTTAGTGAGAATCTTATGTGAAGAAACACCAAGTGAAGTCAAAAAGAAGTTCGACAAGAAGAAGTCAGAGGTCCAACAAGCACAAGCAGACCTCAAAGAACAAGACACATGCATGCAAGGTTGCAAGAATATGTGATTATATTAGATGATATGGTTGATGATGAAGGTGAGCTGGTACATTATGCTTTCTATGCAGATGTCGAACTAGTCAATGCAACTGAAGCATTGAAGGATTGGAAATCGGTGAAAGCAATGAATGAGGAACTTGAGTCCATCGAAGTTAACAACACCTGGTAACTTCTCAAATTGCCTCAAGGCAAGAAGGAAATCAATATGAAGTGGGTATACAAGTTGAATACCAAAGGAGAAGTAACTCGACACAAGGAAAGACTTATGGCGAAAGGATTTCTTCAGAAAGAGGGAATCGACTTCGATGATGTTTTTGCACCTGCTGCTAGGATCAAGATAATCAGGTTGGTTGTTGATCTAGAAAACATGAACAACTGGCACACATGTCAGATGGATGTAAAATGTGCATTCTTAAATGAACCCTTAGATAAAGAAGTTTATGTTTTACAACCAGTTGTTGGGTTTGTGAAACATGGCGAAGAAAGCAAGGTATACAGGCTGTATAAATCCATGTATGGACTTAAGAAAGATCCAAGTGCTTGGAATAAGAAAATAAACAGTTTTCTAAGGGAGAAAGAATTTGTGAAGTGCAACACTGAGCATGGAGTATATGTAAGAAGTAATAGTGAATTTCTTATACTATGTCTCTATGTCGATGGCTTGTTGATAATAAAAAGTTACAAGAAGGAGATCGAAGACTTCAAACATGAACTAAGTGAAGAGTTTGAAATGTCAGACTTGGGAAATCTCTCATACTTCCTTGTTATCAAATTCTATAAGTGTATTAGAGGATTAATGATGCACCAAAAAAGATATGTAGGTGAAATACTTAAAGTATTTGAGATGCAAGATTGTAACCTAACTTTGACTCTAGCTGAGCCCAGATTGTGACTGCTGAAAGACTCATATGAAGATGACATCCATCCAACGCAGTACATAAGACTTATTGGATCACTTTGATTCCTTTGTTACACAAGGCCCGATCTTGCATAAATTGTAGGTATGTTGAGTAGATTCATGCAGAAGCCAAAGGTATCACATCTAACAGGAACGAAGAGGATACTAAGGTATCTAAAAGGAACTTTTGACTATGGCATTTTGTTTCCTGCAGCTAATGAAGGAAATGAATGAGAGCTAGTAGGTTACACCGACTCAAGTTTGTGTAGTGATGTTGAGGATAAAAAATCCACAGCTGGCTATGTGTTTATGCTAGGTGGAGCACCAGTTGCTTGGAGTTCAAGAAAGGAACCAGTAGTGGAACTGTCGTCATGTGAGGCAAAATACAAAGTTGTTTCTCTCTGTGCTTGTCAAGCAACATGGATGGTGAATTTGGTCGAAGAAATTACATGGAAGAATCATGGAGCTATTACCATGAAGATCAACAACATGTCTGCTATCAATCTGGCGAAAAATTTGGTAGCACATGGAAGAAGCAAGAACATCAAAATGAGGTTCCATTATCTTCGAGAGCAAGTAGCAGAAGCGAAGCTGAACTTAGAACACTGCATAACTGAGAATTAGATTGCAGACATCATGACGAAAGAAGTGTAGGTCGAAGTATTCAAGAAGATAAAATATATGATGAATGTAGATAGCTTAGACAAAATGAATTATGTGGTGTGTTGAGAATGTAATTCGTGGTGTCGAAACATATTGTTGTCGAAACACCCAGTTGTCGAAGTGTCAGGGAGTTAGCCTCGACATGGATTTTTACTTAGGTCCAATTTTGTAGTGTTAGCAAAATTAAGTATTTAGCTTTTACTTGAGGAGCAAGCAAGCCCAAAATCTATAAATAGGGAGTAACCCTTATTGATTGTAATACAACACAACAGAAATGTAGTTGCATAGTTGAATAAATCTCGATTTGAGAGCAGAGAGTTACTCTGCAAAAATTCTTCTTCTTCTTTCCCTATTTTGATAAAACCCTAATTCATTTTCTTCCCAATTTTCATCTTTTATTTCTCCTTCCATTAACAATGGTGCATCAATATAATCTTGCAACCAAAATTGGTTGATCCGCTCGAGTGAAGAGTGAAGAACAGGAGGAATTCGATCAATGTGATTGAATCTTGTTCATTAATATCATAGGTTTTTGTGAACTTCCAACATGCTGAACTCCTAATGAGAGAAACTTAGAGAGAGAAATTAAAATCTTCTTAAGATTTATTATTCTATGAATTGAAATACTTTTGAGAATATCTAAAAGAATTGAAAAATATTTTTAAATATGTTGTTTGTGTATTTCATATAGAGATTAATTATTATGTACTGTCAGTGTAAAAAGATTTACACTGTCGATTCATCACCATCATCCGTTTGCATTACTTTATAGGTTTTCAAAATAAAAGTCAAACTTATTTTAATATTCAACGTCTAAGATTAACTGACGGTGTAAGATCCTTTTACACTGTCAGTGTATTTCAATTAAATTTTTTCATTGAGAGAAATAAAGATTGAGAAAATTTTAGATAAAAAATGTAGGAGATGTACTTATGAACTTTGAAGATTATTTTCTTATAATTTATCCTGAATTTTTTTTAACAAATACTTATGTGTTCATCTTTTGTTTTATTATTATTCTTGTAGTTTATTTTTTCTGTTTGACAAATTTATTTTAATTAAGATTATTTATTTTAGTTGTTTGTTTTTGTCTTCCATATTAATATTTTTATTTTAACTCATTATATTAATTTTCACAATCACTAGTTCAAATATTTGTACTTTTGCACTGCTCAATTTTTAAATATCTTAAATATGTTATATGTTATGAATAAGATATATTATTGATTTAAATATATTTTTAATTTCTATAAATATAACCTTGTCTATTTTTGTTTTTGTACTTTCTTTTTGGTTTGGACTCCTTCTAGAAAATCAACATTAACTTTTTTAATCACTAAACTTGTGAGTTTTACGGAAATGTGGAGTTGACAAACGTCATGGTGATATGACATTTTACATTCTATAATTAAAAAATAGCAGCAGTAGATATATTTTAGTTTATTTATTTTTGTCAATGATGTGTATAATTAAATTTATTCTATCAATTGTAATTTAAAATAAGACTTAATTAGTCCAGATAATTCAACATAGTTGGTAGATGCAGAAATATATGATCGTAGAGGTTAGGGTTCGAAAACACAATATCTTAATTATTTATATTTTAATAGTAAAATTCTGACAATTAAACTACTAAAACAAAATAAAAATATTTTTTTTTCTCAAAGAGAAAAATATATATTTGACACAAATAAAAAGGGACAAAAAAGAGAGTTGTATTGCTTTGTCCTTTTCTCTTTCTTATTAGATATTTCAGTAAGATTAAATGGATACAGTTTGAATCGTGAACGAAGTCACTTTCCTTAAGAGTATTTCAAATACTCTCTTTGATGTCTTAGAGTTGGAAAACAATAATATCCAAGATAATTCAGTCTCTTAATCGAGTTTGCACAAGACAGGTGAAGAACTCGAATGCAAAGAAGGGTTGAGTTAGGCCCAATCACACATTCTCAACATGGTATCAGAGTCTGGTTTAAGATCCGGTGGGCCACCTACTATGGTTTCCGCTATCGGGCCACCCACCATTTATTTCCACGCTCCAGATGTCCAGTCCTGGGCGTGAGGGGGTGTGTTAAGAGTCCCACATCGGACAATATATGGCCTGAACATGTGTTTATAAGTGAGGGCAGTCCTCACTCTACCAACCGGTTTTGTAGGGTTGAGTTAGGCTAAATCAGACATTCTTAACATGGTGGAAATAAATGGCCTGAACATGTGTTTATAAGTGGGGGCAGTCCTCACTCTACCAACCGGTTTTGTAGGGTTGAGTTAGGCCCAATCACACATTCTCAACATGGTATCAGAGCCTGGTTTAAGATCCGGTGGGCCACCTACTACGGTTTCCGCTATCGGGCCACCCACCATTTATTTCCACGCTCCAGATGTCCAGTCCTGGGCATGAGGGGGTGTGTTAAGAGTTCCACATCAGACAATATATGGCCTGAACATGTGTTTATAAGTGGGGGCAATCCTCACTCTACCAACCGGTTTTGTAGGGTTAAGTTAGACCCAATCACACATTCTCAACAATCAAACTGTAAGCAACAATCAAAATCATGCACCACTTCATGAAGTGTTGTATATTTTGAATTCAAAATAAAATTGTAAGTAAAGACCAAAATCCTGGAGCAATGATAATTAATAGCCCGATTACTCCGATGCGTCATGCCTAAGTGCTCAAATTCCACCTACAAGCTGCCACTAGCGCCTCTACGCCCACGCCCTCAGATCCGGTCCCGAAGTCGGTGTAGCCGGAGGCGACACCGGCGAGGGGTTGTTTGGATGTGACAAGTGACATAATTCTTGGGACCACCATATATGTCCATGTAGCACCTTATCTTCTTTAACTCCTTTGGTGAGTTTAATGTTTCAAGGTCTTTATAAATGCTTTTAAAGTTAACTCCACTTTCTATGTGGGACTATTTGCAAGCAGTTATTGTCATTAACTCACTTGTCCATTTTTGTCATATTAGAACACACTAATGGCAATTATTATTCATAATTTCTGTTAGACGGTGTGGCTAGTGATCGAGAGGGGGGGTGAATAGATCACCTCTTTTAAATAAATGGATTTAAAAAATCTTATCAGAGTTATTGAAACTTAGCGGAAAATTACAGTCCCGAATCGACTTCTGTCTATTCTGAACCGCTACTAGAAAACCGGACACGGGAATTTATTGTTGGATTTGAATAGGAACGATAGAGATTATTAACACCAGAATATTATCAAATCAAATGCACTTATCACTAAATTCTAATTCCAATGAATAAAACTCAGCTGACAGTTTTGTCAAACATTTGGTGTGTATGTGATCAATGATGAATAATGGTGGAGTTTAGATAAAGAAGTTTTCTTGCCACTATTGTATCACGAAATGTACGGCCACAATACACCAACTGAAATCACAAAACTGTTGAAAACGTAAAGATAGATAAGGAAAGAATACGATACGCAGGGATTTGGTAAGGAAGTTCCCCACTGTCGTCCTCGCGTGTGGGTACGTCTCCCTCTCAATTTCAAATGAAATTGAGAACTGTTGTTATCAATAATGCCGAATTCGTTGATACAAGGTTACAATACAAAGACAGAAATCTAAATCCCAAGATCTTCTTCTTGTATAAAACCTCCACTTGATCTGAGCTCGATCAAGAATTTCCTGCAAGAAATTGCAAACAATTCACCGGTTCCACGACCTGTTTGCGAAATTACCCAATTTCCAAACCCTACGCTACGGCTGAATCTGTTCTGCAAACGTGACTAACAAACCCGCAAGAACACTCCAGTTCTTGAAGGACAAACCATTTGGTTTTTCCTCGAAACCCCCTTCAACCTTCAACTCAGCTAGATCCTCGATCGTTCCACTGAACACCTCAGCTAGATCCTTGATCGTTCCACTGAACGTTATCTCGTTGATCCTTTAATCCAAAGAACAAGAATGATTATGTGTTGATGTTCTTGAAGAAAAGAGATTGAGAAGATGAAGAAGATGAAGTCTCTTTCAGGTTTCTAACTGCTCCAAAATAATTGCTGCTACACACTCCTTTGATTTGTGTTACAACTGTTTTTCACTTCTGAATTCGTACCATTTTACTGAGCTGTCAAAATACTTCTTATATGTGAAAGACAGAAGCTGTTAGTAGACAAAACAGAATTATGTATTGATACAAAAGATTATGCATCGATACATACTGTAGCTTTGATTAATTTTAGAGAATTAATACAAGCATGTATCGATACAAAGCTCGTATGTATCGATACATAGAACATTTTAACTAAGCATGTATCAATACAAAGCTCGTATGTATCGATACATAGAACATTTTAACTAAGCATGTATCAATACAAAGCTCGTATGTATCGATACATACTGAAGCAAAAACGTTTTGTGATTTAAAACAAATTTATGTATCGATGCAGATGAACATGTATCGATACATACTGACACAAAACAGTTTTTATGAGTTCTTTTAAGAAATGTATCAATGTGGATCTTTATGTATAGACACGAAACAAGAGTATAGGCTAAAAACACAAATAAAACATGTAAAATAATGCACAACCAACAATTAGACAATGATCACACAATTTGCTATCATTCAAAACTTATTCAAAGTAAAGAATTTGCTCACAAACTCCCCCTTTTTTATGATGGCAAATTTTTAGCAAGATGTGTGATACTCCCCCTGAGTTTGTGCATATCTGTCAACATCTGCATTTCTCCCCCTTTGTCAACATCAAAAAGAAGAAAAAAAACAGTTTTATCTAGGCAACATGTTGTAGCAGGACACAGCAAAAATGATAAAGAAGCTAACAATCACAAAGAAGGAAGCTTAAAAAGTAAAGAATCACTCACAAAGAATGACAAATAAGGGCAATAACACCAGAAGTAAGCAGAAGGAAATAAGCATTTAACTAGTAGAAAGTATTTAAAAATTACATAAGCCAAGACATATAAGGTGCAACTAATCTGAAAAGAAAAAAACTCAAGCAACATGCAATGAAATGCAGTGAAATGAAATGATGATGGTTTAATGTGGATTATAGCCACCACAGGACTCCTCATCATCTCTATCAGGATCTCTGAAGCTTGGCGGAGGCGGAGGAGGAGGCATTGCATCTGGATTGTGGCCCATGAAGGTGTAGTGCCTGAACCGGTCCTGAACTTCAACACTTCTGAATCTGTCCATAATACCAGGATTGGCACGACAGTCGTCCATAAAACCAGACATTTCATTATAGAAGACTTGGTGCCACTTAACCAAGTCCGTGTGCCAAGAGTGTTGGTTATGGTACATTCGTGTATGATCGTCATGCTACTCACGATGCTCCTTATGCCACTCACTTTGTTGTACATGCCAAGACCGTGCCTCTTCATGACGTTCTTGGTTGGCAAGCTCCATTTGTTGAAGCATTTGAGTTAGGTGCGCAGTAGGTGTTGAAGATGAACCCCTGCAGGAGAATGGAGGAACCGTTGGTTCAGGTACATAGTTGGTTGGAGACCACCTTTGTGGCACCCAATCACCCCAACCAGCATTGTCATCAGCTGCAGGCACATCTGCTTCGTTCACATGATGCATTTCTTCATCAGGTTGGTCTTCAACTACATGAATTCGTTCAGAAGGCACATCAAAATTATAGATCCTTGTTTTGGATTTCCTTTCAAAGAAATAGAAACATTAACGTTCCTTGTCCCACCGATATCCCATATGAGATAAAGTGGAAGAGTCAAACTCTTGAGCAGCAGATGGTGATATGAGAGGAACTAAAGGGATTGCAACATTCCAGAACATAAGAATTTTCATGATTTGAGACGCATAACCAAGAGCAACATTCTTGGCACTGTTACACACAAAAAAGAGACGCTTCACAAAATAATTTGCCCAATTCAAGGGAACCTTATTTTGAAGAGTATACAAGAGATGAATGCCTGCCCTGTCTAACCTAGAATGTCCACTGTTTGCTGGACGTAGAATGTGCGAGATAATCCACTGAAGTATACGAGGAATTTTCTTAATCATACCAGACGTAACCTGTTCATCCTCACCCAGTGGTTTGTCCAATTTCAAGATAGATAGAGTAAACTCCTTCAGGTTAAAGTCAGTATCAAACTTCAAGTCATGCCAAGTCTTGAAATTATGCGACGGAAGCGGAATTTGAAACACTGTTTCCCAATCAGCAGCCTCAAAAGTATAGGTTCTGACACCAATAGAACACTTAAACATATATCCTTTACCAGATTGTAAGCCAGCATAAAATGCACGGATAAAATCCTCATGGTAATCATCCTTTGTAGTCAAAAATGAACCAAGTTTTTGTGCATTAATGATGATGAAGGAGATTAGGGTTAGCCGCAGGTTTTGAGAGGTAGGGGAACTGCTGATACCAAGTTTGTGAAAAGATGTGATAAGAATTGCTGATGTGTCGATCCATGAGTGAAATAAAATGCATTTAATCCAAATAACAATCAGTATGTGTCGATGCATATGGGAATGGATCGATCCATGTCACGCATTTTTGTTTTTAAAGGGTCTATGTATCGATACAAACGACGAATGAATCGATACATACTGAACTAATTTTGACAGATGTGAAATGAAGAAGACATGAATCGATACATACATCTTTGAATCGATACATACTGATGCCAAACCAAATTTTAATTAATTTTTATGCAGTATGGTTATGCATTATGAAGTATGTCATGATAATGATGCCCAAGTATAATTCACAAATCAGATATTAATGTTCAAACAATATATGCAAAGAAATTCACATAAACGAAAATAAGAAATTTTGTTCTAACATACACAATCACATAGTTCTAAAAGAGATATAGAAAGGAGTGATATTACCTCTGTTGATGTAACCTTGTGAGGTATAAATGAAATCTAAAAAAAATCTCATCAACCAAGGTTAGGCATAATATAAATAAGAACTAACATGCTTAAGACAACAATGGAGAGAGATCTAAGATCCCTAATTCACGACGAATGTTGAAGAACGGTTCCGTTGCCAAAGGTTTAGTGAAAATGTCAGCAAGCTGGTTTTTAGTATCAACATGCTCAAATACAACGTCTTCTTTTTCATCATGATCACGAAGAAAGTGATGTCTAATCTCTATATGTTTAGTGCGTGAGTGTAAAACAGGATTTTTAGTAAGGTTTATGGCACTAGTGTTGTCACATTTTATTGGAATACGTTTGAGTTGAATGTTAAAGTCTTGTAGTTGTTGCTTTAGCCACAAAATCTGAGCGCAACAACTACCGGCTGCAACGTACTCAGCCTCTGCAGTTGACAAAGCCACAGATACCTGCTTTTTGCTATGCCAACTTACCAAGGAGTTTGAAAACAAGTGACATGTACCACTCGTGCTTTTCTTATCTGATTTGCAGCCAGCAAAATCAGAATCGGAGTAACCTACTAAGCTACAATCACTTCCTTTGGAATACCAAAGCCCATATTTAGATGTTCCATGAAGAGATCTAAATATACGCTTAACAGCTTTCAGGTGTGATTCCTTATGATTTGATTGATATCGTGCACACATACAAACACTAAACATGATGTCAGGTCTAGAAGCAGAAAGATACAGAAGAGACCCAATCATACCTCTAAACTTTTTGACATCTACACTCTTACCATGCTCATCTTTATCTAGATTTCCGTTGGTAGGCATAGGGGTGTCAATTGATTTTGAGTCGTTCATTCCAAAGCGCTTGAGTAGTTCTCTGCAGTACTTTGTTTGACATACTGCTGTACCCTCATCAAGTTGCTTTATCTGAAGCCTAGGAAGTAATTCAGCTCCCCCATAAGACTCATCTCAAATTCACCCTGCATAACCTTAGAAAATTCTTCGACCAAGTGTGTGTTAGTTGAACCAAAAATTATATTGTCTATATAAACTTAAACTAAAAGAATGTGCTTTCCCTTGTGTTTAATAAAGAGAGTATTATCCACTTTACCTCTTGAATATCCATGATCAATTAGAAATTTTCTAAGCCTTTCATACCAAACCCGAGGGGCTTGTTTAAGACCATACAAAGCTCGTTTTAATTTGTAAACATAATCTGGATTTTCAGCATTCTCAAAACCAGGAGGTTGTGAGACATATACCTCTTCATTTATGACACCATTTAGAAATGCACTCTTTACGTCCATTTGGTAAAGCTTAAAATTATTAGAACACGCATAGGCAAGCAAGAGACGTATAGCTTCAAGGCGAGCAACTGGAGCATAAGTTTCCTCATAGTCTATGCCCTCCTCTTGGTTATACCCTTGTGCTACTAAACGTGCCTTGTTCCTAGTTATCACTCCGTTTTCATCAAGCTTATTTCTAAAAACCCATTTAGTACCTATGATATGATGATCTCGCGGACGAGGGACAAGTTCCCAAACGTCATTTCTTTTAAATTGATTAAGCTCTTCTTGCATGGCCATTAGCCAACATTCATCAATCAAGGCCTCTTTGGCATTTTTAGGTTCTACTTGTGAAACAAAAGCGAAGTGAGAACAAAAATTACTTATCTTAGAACGAGTCATTACTCCCTTTGAAATATCTCCCAAGATGTTGTCAATAGGATGGTCTGTTGAAGATTTCCCAGCTGGTGGAAGGTCATTCACTTCAGCTGTCCTTTCTTCCTCATCTTCTTCATGACTAGTATCTTCCTCCTTCTCATGGGCAACTGTTCTGGACTGATCAGTTTCCGTAACAGCTTCCTTGAGTATGTCTTCTGTAGATACACCTGCGTCATCAAAAGAAATACCTTTTCCGACACTTTTCGGATAAGACTCATCAAAAGAAACATGGACAGATTCTTCAACAGTAAGTAAACGCTTATTATATACTCTATATGCTTTACTTGATTGTGAGTATCCAAGAAAGATACCTTCATCCGCTTTTGCATCAAACTTCCCAATATTTTCCTTACCATTATTCAAAACAAAACACTTACAACCGAATACGTGAAGATGTGACAAGTTTGGCTTTCTTCCTTTTAAAAGCTCATAAGGAGTTTTATTTAAAATAGGACGAATTAAGATCCTATTTAAAACATAACAAGTTGTGCTAACTGCATCAGCCCAAAAATATTTTGGTAATCCACCCTCATTTAGCATTGTTCTTGCCAACTCCTCTAAAACACGATTTTTGCGCTCCACAACGCCATTTTGTTGTGGAGTTCGAGGAGCTGAAAAGTTATGCTCAATACCATACTTGTCACAGTACTTATCAAAGTGATAGTTTTGAAATTCACCACCGTGATCGCCACGAATTGTAACTATTTTGGAATTCATTTTATTTTGGGACAGATTTGCAAAATTCTTAAAAGCAGAAAAAGTTTCATCTTTGCTATGAAGGAATATAGTCCAAGTAAATCTAGAATAGTCATCAACGAATACAAAACCATAATAATTTCCACCTAAGCTCTTTGTCCTAGAAGGTCCAAAGAGATCCATATGGAGAAGCTCAAGGGGTCATGAAGTTGAAATTTCATTTTTAGATTTAAAAGAGACCCTCGTTTGTTTTCCCATTTGGCACGCGTCACATAGGTGGTCTTTTGAAAATTTTATTTTTGGAAGACCGACTACTAGATCCTTAGATACAACCTTATTAAGCAAATCGAAATTAACATGCGCTAAACGTCTATGCCAAAGCCAAGAATCATCATTCAAGGTAACTAGACATTTAGTACTTGTTAAAGATACATCAAAAAGGTTAAGCATATAGATATTGTTTACTCTTACACCCTTAAACACAACGTTCTGTTCAGCATGTTCAATTATGCAGCAAGTTTTTGTGAAAGAAACTTTATAACCCTTGTCACACAATTGACTTATGCTTAACAAATTGTGTTTAAGCCCCTATACTAAATGGACATCAGAAATAGTAGTGGTAGAGGGATTACCTACACTACCTTTGCCAAGTATAACTCCTTTGTTATTGTCTCCATAAGTAACATATCCCTTCTTCTTTGCTTTGAAGTCTATAAAAAGCGATATGTCACCGGTCATGTGCCTTGAGCAACCGCTGTCAAGAAACCATCTCCTATCTACGGAAGCAAGGCACTCATCCTACAATATCAAAAGAGAGAAGTTGGTACCCAATTTTCATTGGGTCCAAGTGGGTAAGTGCTAACATGGTTGCCTTTTGGCTTCCATTGATAAATACCTTTAGGAACAAGAAATCTCCTAAACTTGCATTTCTCAATGGTATGGCCAGCACGACAACAATAATGACATAAACCATGATGATGTGTTTGTTTATTCTTGTTCATTAAATCCTTTGGAATAAAATAGTATTTTGCATATGGTGGATTTAATGACTTCTTAAACAACCTAGAGTCAACGACATAAGTAACCTTAGGTTGTAAAGCTTTTTCCAATTTGACCTTGAGAGTGTTTACCTCTTGTTGCCAAATATGACAAGCTTCACAATACCCAACTTTACTACATCCATCAATGTCAATATTTTTTGAATTTTCTGCAATACTAGCTTTTAACCATTCTAAATCTTTTTCAGCTTTGTATACTTTACCTTCCAGAAATGAAAAAATTTGTTTATCGGAAGATAATCTTTTAAAAGCATCTACAACTTCGTTATGCAGTTTTTCAAAAGCTATTTTCAGTTCAGAAAAAGACATAGAAGAGAAATTATTATAATAGGCTTGTTTTACCTTTTTATCATTGATTTTCTTCTTGTGGTAGGACAAATTTTTTGTGTGAGCCGTAAGGCATAGATTTGCGGTTTCATCACTATCACTTGAACTTTGTGTGCTTGATGAATCAATATCACTTTCCCATGCAATGTAAGCTCTTCTTTGTTTGCTGTACCCTTTTGGTGGAGCTTTTCCTTGATCCTTATACTTCATAGGACAATCTGTTTTATAATGTCCAGATTTACCACAATTAAAACAAGATCCTTTTCCTCTACTCTTCTTATTCTCTTCCTGTTTTGAATCTGTAGATTGTCTTCGAAACTTCATGAGGTTTTTGTCGGAATGCTTGACTCCATTCTTTCGAATGAATCTATTATATCTCCTTACAAAAAGTCCCATTTCCTCATCATCTGAATCTTTGTCACTACTAGAATCATTGTCACTTTGCTCTTTTCGTGAGGACTTAGAGCTAGAGGCCACAAGAGCTATTGGCTTCTTCTCTCCCTCTTTGTCTCTCTTCTTCTCCTTTTCCTTCTTACTTTCATTCTCAAACTTTTCAAGACTTTCTAATGCTTGTTGATGTTCTTCCATCTTTCCAAACAGAGTTGTAATCGTAAGTGTCGTTAGATCGTTGGCTTCCTTAATAGCTGTTACTTTAGGTTGCCATTCCCTGCTAAGACATCTCAAAATTTTATTAGTAGCTATTTCATTGGAAACAGGTTTTCCAAGTGCATTCAAACGATTAGTGAGATGAGTAAATCTCTTTTGCATGTCGGGGATAGATTCTCCTTGTTTCATGCGAAAGAGCTCAAACTCTTGATTGAGTGTGTTAATGCGGGACTGTTTTACTTCAGTAGTACCCTCATGGGCAACTTCTAAAGCATCCCACATTTCTTTAGCTGTCGTGCAATGGGATACTCGATAATACTCATCAACACCAAGTGCTGAAATTAGCATATTTCGAGCTCTCCAATCACTCGACCACTTTTTCTCATCTTTCTCATTCCAATCACCTTCTGGTTCAGGAACTATGGCGCCAGCCGCATTTGTCATAGTAATTTGAAAAGGACCATTTTCAATGGCAGCCCATACTAGCCTATCAACAGAATTTATATGAATTCGCATGCAGTCTTTCCAGTAGCCGTAATTTTCACCGTTGAAAATCGGCGCTCTATTATACGCCCCCTTTGGTTCAGAATCCATATCGTTACAGGCAGCCACAGAACACCAACGAACCGACGCTCTAATACCACTTGTTAGACGGTGTGGCTAGTGATCGAGAGGGGGGGGGGGTGAATAGATCACCTCTTTTAAATAAACGGATTTAAAAAATCTTATCAGATTTATTGAAACTTAGCGGAAACTTACAGTCCCGAATCGACTTCCGTCTATTCTGAACCGCTACTAGAAAACCGAAAACGCGAATTTATTGCTGGATTTGAATAGGAACGAGAGAGATTATTAACACCAGAATATTATCAAATCAAATGCACTTATCACTAAATTCTAATTCCAATGAATAAAACTCAGCTGACAGTTTTGTCAAACATTTGGTGTGTATGTGATCAATGATGAACAATGGTGGAGTTTAGATAAAGAAGTTTTCTTGCCACTATTGTATCACGAAATGTACAGCCACAATACACCAACTGAAATCACAAAACTGTTGAAAACGTAAAGATAGATAAGGAAAGAATACGATACGCAGAGATTTGGTAAGGAAGTTCCCCACTGTCGTCCTCGCGTGTGGGTACGTCTCCCTCTCAATTTCAAATGAAATTGAGAACTGTTGTTATCAATAATGCCGAATTCGTTGATACAAGGTTACAATACAAAGACAGAAATCTAAATCCCAAGATCTTCTTCTTGTATAAAACCTCCACTTGATCTGAGCTCGATCAAGAATTTCCTGCAAGAAATTGCAAACAATTCACCGGTTCCACGACCTGTTTGCGAAATTACCCAATTTCCAAACCCTACGCTACGGCTGAATCTGTTCTGCAAACGTGACTAACAAACCCGCAAGAACACTCCAGTTCTTGAAGGACAAACCATTTGGTTTTTCCTCGAAACCCCCTTCAACCTTCAACTCAGCTAGATCCTCGATCGTTCCACTGAACACCTCAGCTAGATCCTTGATCGTTCCACTGAACGTTATCTCGTTGATCCTTTAATCCAAAGAACAAAAATGATTATGTGTTGATGTTCTTGAAGAAAAGAGATTGAGAAGATGAAGAAGATGAAGTCTCTTTCAGGTTTCTAACTGCTCCAAAACAATTGCTGCTACACACTTCTTTGATTTGTGTTACAACTATTTTTCACTTCTGAATTCGTACCATTTTACTGAGCTGTCAAAATACTTCTTATATGTGAAAGACAGAAGTTGTTAGTAGACAAAATAGAATTATGTATTGATACAAAAGATTATGCATCGATACATACGGTAGCTTTGATTAATTTTAGAGAATTAATACAAGCATGTATCGATACAAAGCTCGTATGTATCGATACATAGAACATTTTAACTAAGCATGTATCGATACAAAGCTCGTATGTATCGATACATAGAACATTTTAACTAAGCATGTATCAATACAAAGCTCGTATGTATCGATACATACTGAAGCAAAAACGTTTTGTGATTTAAAACAAATTTATGTATCGATGCAAATGAACATGTATCGATACATACTGACACAAAACAGTTTTTATGAGTTCTTTTAAGAAATGTATCAATGTGGATCTTTATGTATAGACACGAAACAATAGTATAGGCTAAAAATACAAATGAAACATGTAAAATAATGCACAACCAACAATTAGACAATGATCACACAATTTGCTATCATTCAAAACTTATTCAAAGTAAAGAATTTGCTCACAATTTCCAATAATCCCCCACTTGTTCTAATAATGATAAAACTAATTCCAGAAAATGAGATATAAAGAGTGTTAATACAGTTTGGTATCTTTCGATTTAAAAGTTAACCTTAGTAAGGATAACGCTAAGTTTAATCAGAATATTAGGTAGCAATGCTTTTAAATCATTAATCCATATGATTAGACTGGTGTTACCTTACACACACTCTTTAAAGGTGTTTCCTTTACATATCTCGCTTAGCACTTATTTATGGCCATATGCTATCTTGTTTCATGAATTTTCCATGAGAGAAACTCCAACTCTCACTTTGAGACGACACCATCTCGAAATTAACATAAATGAAGTTCATGTTGTATCCTTTTCCACGAGATACTTTTCCTCGGCTATGAACTTCATTAAGAGGTTTTAAAAACCTCAACCCTCTATTTAAAATAATCAACATTATTACCCAATGCTTGACTTACATCCAAATCAACGACTTGTTGTTACCCATTGAATCTTGAAGTTAATGTTCTGTTAACATAAGATTGAGTTGTCGCCACTGTTGGAACTCTTATTCAAGAAGTTTCAACCTCATGCATCTCGAGGTTGTTTTTACTAGGTCTCTGACCAGTGGCTTAGTAAATGAATCAGCCAAATTATAGCTTGATCGTATATAGGTGAGTGAAATAATTCCATCCTTAATCAATTTTCTCACGAACGAACGTCTAAGTCCTATATGCCTAGACTTTCCATTATACACTTCACTGAATGCTCTAGCTAAAATGGCTTGGCTATCGCAGTATATCATCACCTTTGAAAAATTCTCTCTAGCCAATGTAACTCCCAACAGAAGATCCCTCGACCATTCTGCTTCTTGACCAACGGAAGCGAGAGTCACAAACTCTGACTCCATGGTCGAAAGAGTAACGCATGTTTGTTTCTTGCTCTTCTAAGAAATTGTTCCTCCAGCTAGTGTAAATATCCATCCAATTATAGATTTATGATCTCCAACGTTAGATATCCAACTCACATCGGTATATCCTTCTAGTATGACAGGGAAACTACCATAATGAAGGCCAAGATCTTTGGTTTTCAGTAGATAGCCAAAAATCCTTGTGATTGCCTTCCAATGTTCCTTACTTGGATTACTAGTAAATCTACTCATTTTACTAACTGCAATTTGATATATCGGGTCTGATACATTGCATTAAGTACATAAGACACCCTATTTCACTTGCATATTCCAATTGAGCCACTGCTCTTCCATTGTTCTTTTGAAGTTTGACGACATGATCAAATAGAGTGGTTACTTCCTTAAATTTTAGGTGTTTGAACTTGTCAATCATTTTTTCAATATAGCGTGTTTGACTAAGTTCATAACCCCCACTATTTCACTTAACTTTTATCCCTAAAATTGTGTCAACAAGTCCAAGATCTTTCATCTTGAAAGTGGAAATTAGAAACCTCTTTGTCTCTAAAATTCGATTCAAATCATTGCTAATTATTAGCATATCATCAACATAGAGACAAAGAAATACTATAGTGTTTTTGCACACCTTTGTGTATAAACACTTGTCACAAGAATTAGGAATAAATCCATTTGAGAGTATCACAGAATCAAATTTTTGATGTCATTGTTTTGGTGCTTGTTTTAAGCCATATAAGGATTTGACAAGCTTACACACCTTTAGCTCATTTCCAGGAAGCATGTAGCCTTCTGATTGCTCCATGTAAATTTCCTCATCGAGATCTCCATTTAGGAACATTGTTTTAACATCCATTTGATGAATTATAAATTCATTCAAAGAGGCTAAGGCAAACAACAATCTAATTGTGGTTGTCCTTGCTACTAGTGCATATGCGTCAAAGTAATTTATACCTTCATTTTATCTAAATCCTTTTACCATTGATCTGGCCTTATATGTGTTTAAGGTACCATCATTATGATATTTCCTTTTAAACACCCACTTGCATCCAATGGGCCTTGAACCCCTTGGTAAGTTAACAAGTTCCCAAGTATGGTTTGACACAATTGAATCCATTTCATCTTGGATATCATTCTTCCAAAAAGAGGAGTCCCTTGAAGTTATTGCTTCCTTGTAAGTTTTATGACCATCCTCTAATTGAATAATGACTGGAATACTTTGAACGGAATTCTTACAATTTTCTTCAACTAGATAAAAGGAAATAAATGAAGGATCAATTTCGTCTGGTCCTAGATTCTTTGTTTTCTGGATTCTCTTTCTTATCCTAGGCCCGGGTTGTGATTCAATGATTCTCGAAGTGCCTTTAGGTTGTATTTATACAATTCGAGAAGAATCTTCTTCACAAGATTCTTTATTTGCAACCGACTATAATACTTTTTTGGTGATAAGATTTTCAAAGAATTCTACATCCCAAGATTCTACAATTATATTAGACTCTAAATTTAATAGTCTATATGCTTTACTATTTTGTGCATATCCTACAAAGGTACATCTTATCCCTTGAGGACCCAACTTGGTTCTTTTAGGATCCATGTTTTTGTAGTAAGTCACACACCCACATTTTAAAGTAACCGATATTTGGTGATCTGCCTTTCCAGGACTCATATGGAGAAATGCCAATTTTCTTTAAAGGAATTCTATTAATTATGTAGCAAGCGAATAGTAAGGCCTCACCCCATAAATTGAGGGGTAATTCAGAATGCATCAATATGACATTCATCCTCTCTTGGTATGTGTGATTCTTTCTTTCAGCCATGCTGTCGCATCTCGAAAAATACGATTCCTCGCGATGGTCGCGGAAAAAATCACGTTCGAACAGAGTCGCCACCGAACTTTATTTATCCCAATGAAGGGATAGGAAAATATCGATAAAACCTTTAGGAAATGGAATAATGGTCATCGCAACCATATTCGGGTTCGGGAGTAGATTACGTAAGGGGAAGATATTAACACCCCTTACGTCCGTTGTATTCAACGGGAACCTTTTAGTTCTAATGTGCGTTTCGAGTGTTAATCTATGTTTGTTTGTTATCTTTGGATTATAAAATGTTGAAAATGGAAATGGATGAGAACCTCAGAAAGGAGAAAGGGGAGGTTTTTTATTAGTGTGCTCGCGAAGATACAACAATCTCCTACCTACGTATCCTTATGGTATAATAAGGAAATCAGAGCATTCGTAGTTCGAAGACTACGACTGGTTGGTGTCTTTTACCGAACAACTGTTTAGGTCGCGTTCTAAAGGCTAAACGTTGGCTTGTCTACTCTCGGCGGAGGCTTAAACACTAGTTTGTTGTGCGCATTAGAAAGGATTGAACAGTGTTCTTTCTGAACAGAGTTTTGGTCACACGGGGGTGACAAGTTGACTCAATATGTTTGATATTTAGTTTGATTGGTTTTGATCGCACGAGGGCGAGGAAAGGATAGGTTTGATGTGTTAAAGTATTTTGGTTGGATGACAATTACTCGGATAGTCGAGTAAGAAAACTCGTATCCTAATAACCGGGAAAGGGAATAGAAGACTCTAGACCACCTCCCTTTTCATACTTAATTGTAAAAGGAGTTTGATAATAGTTAAGGTGTTTTGGCTAGATGACGATTACTCGGATAATCGAGCAAGACAACTCGTACCCTAACAGTCGGGAAAGGGAGTAGAAGACTCTAGACCGTTTTCTGTTTCATCTGAATATTTATGAAAATAAGGTTGTATATGGTTGACATATTTTAGTATGAACGACAAATACTCAAACTGAGTAAAACAACTCATATCCAAGCATTTGAGGAGAGGAATCGAAGACTCAAGACCATCTCCCTTTGCGCATAATTTGTTATGAAAGTGGTTTGATTAAGTTGTATGTTTGCGGAGAAATGACAATTGTTCAACTGACCGAGTAAGAGAACTCGTATTCGTCCAATTGAGGAGTGAAGTTGAAAACTCAAAGTCATCTCCCTTTTCATTTTTTATTATGAAAATGTTTTGATTTAATCGGGGTTTGGAAGTTTGTGGAAGAACGACAATCATTTGACTAACCAAGTAAGAGAACTTGTATTCAAATAACCGAGGAGAGAAATTGAATACTCAAAGTCATCTCCCTTTTCGTTTCTTATTATAAAATGATTTGATTTGTTAGTGCTTAGGTTAATAGAAGTGACGACCATTTGACTAACCGAGTAAGAGAACTCGTATTCAAATAATCGAGGAGAGGAATTGAAAACTCAAAGCCATCTCCCTTTTCATTTCCAAATGAAACAGTATTTGATTGTGATTAAGTGTTTTGAATTGATTTGGAAAAGGCACACTCGATATTGACCGAGGTTTGTATTTACATGTGCATATCAATTGAATTATGAAAATGGTCTCGAAATGAGATTGATTATGAATGAAATCGAATTGGTGGTTTGCAAATGATTTGTGAAACTGATAGTGAAATAAATCGATGCTTATCTAATTAAGGAAATTAATTAATAAAAATTTGGTTAAATCGATTAAAGAAGTTAATTAAGATTAATTCTCAGAAATTATTTAATTAAATCAAATAATCAAATAAATTAAAATTAATTAATCAAAATTATCTAATTAGACAAAACTTTAATTAATTTAATTAAAACATAAAAAATAAAATAAACAACAAAATAAATACAAAATGGTTGAATCAAAGAATTAATCGTAACACAAAACAACCTATGATACTTTATCAATAGCAACATATATAAAAACTAATTTGTCTGCATAAGAAAAAAAAATGTGAAACCTTGGAGTACTTATGCACCTTGGAATAACTTGGATGTATTTAGAAAAACAAATTTCTATACTTTCAAATTCTATACTTTTATAACTTTGAATGTATTTTAAAAAAAAAGTTTAAATACTTTATAACAGCAAGAGAGAAAAGAAAAAAAATCTATATTTTAAAATTTTATATTATATGATTTAAATATATTTAGAAAAGAATAACTTCTATACTTTTAAAATTTAACAACAGCAGCATGTATGCATTTAAAAAAAGGATCACTTTATATTTTTTAAAATCCAATAGCAGCAACACAAGATTAATATTCACATAGTTGTAACAATACCATAGAATCAAAACAAACAAAAATCCAGCACCAAACATCCCATATCGAGTCGCAATTGATAACCAAAATATGAACTGAGTAATCAACACGGTGCAAACATATGTTGTCAATATACACACAACCATCTATTAAAACAATTGCACAAAAAGGAAATTTAATCATACAAAATCAAAATAAAAGCTATACCATTATACAATCATATAATATATATCTACTTAATTGTCACACTCAGTCTTGGTAAAACAAAAAATAAATGAAAAAGAAAAGATCATTTAGAATCATAAAGACATTAATTCTAGATTAAACCAGTAAACCAGTAAAGAAAAAAAATTCATGACAGTTTGAAATGAAAAAGAGGGGACATGAATCATAACCATTTGGCAGAATTTGAACCTTAGGCTGGTGAAATCGTAAACAGCTACGCTGGAGGATGATTATGTTGGCCGCATCCGAGTTTTTTTCGCGAGGTTTAGGATGCAAAGTGATCGGATATCCAATAGCAGAGGTGCGGTGGACGGAGTTGGTGGATGCCGACGGAGACGAAGGCGGAAGGCTGTTGTGGAGGTTGGAGCGGCGGTGTTACGGTGGTGGCATTGGATTCGCGACGGAGGTTGGTGGATGTCGACGGAGACGACGGTGGAAGGCTGTTGTGGAGGTTGGAGCGGCGGTGATTTGTGGTGTGAACGGAGAGGAGGGTTTCGATGTCGGTTGTCGTGACGGAGATGAGAGCGAAAGGTTCGTCGGCGGTGGTTACGCGGTAAGTTTAAAGAGGAAGAAGAAGTCTTTTGAATGGGTCCAAGGTTGTGAGAGTTTGTGTGGTGGTTTACGATTTGGTTCATGGAGGTGAATTTTTGGACGGAAATGAGAGCGGCCAAGGGAAGGTTGTTCTTCCCCTTTCTTTTCTACAGAAGGTCCTTTTGGAGAAGAAGAGGTGGCACGTGGTTTTTAGAGAAACCACTCTCAATGACCCCCATTTTTCGTTTTCTCCTATTTTTTTGTTTTTTCTTACTGACAGTGAGTGAGTGGTTGTGTGTTAGAGAGGTAATGTCCTCTTATTTATTTCTTTTTTTTTGCTTATTTGTTGGAAAGAGAGAGTAAACGAGAGAGAGTCCGTTGGTCAGTAATGAGTGACCTCCTCATTTCCCTCAATGCTAGCTGTCACTATATATCCGTTGGAGTGGAGAATACCAGTTGGCAATCACAAAGAATCCAATGTGCAACCTTATTATATTTTTTGAAATTAATCCTTATTAAATAAAATGTGGTATTCATAAATTTCTAAATAATATTTTAAGTTAATAAATTCTAATTACTTTAGTTGAATGATTAAAACAAGAAAAATAGTGACCGATTATAAATAGAAGTCGGATGTGAATTTGCTCGAAAAATTAAATCAGACACACTAAAATGATCAACACAAAATATACTTATTGAAAAAATATATCGTTTCTTCAAATTCTGAAATAAGTTTGCACCGGTTAAAAGGCTCAGGCGGGTCAAAACGCAACTGAAACAGCTTCTGAAAATTACAACGAGCACACCAGGTTAAACTACATGAATGGTAGATTAATAATACTGGTGCCTGTAATTTTAATTCTGAAACTTTTTACCCGCTGATTTTACATGTTCTTGAGAAATGATTTAAACAGTTTGTCTGTATTTTCAATAAATTTATTCTGACTGATATTTTAGGTTTTATTCATGATGAAATGCATGTCATGATGTGCATATGATGCAAATTAAAAATGAAATCGATTTTACAAAAATTTAAATATGCCTGGACAAAATTGGGGTTTGACACATGCCATTTTGTTATGGTGTGCGAGGTGCCAAACATTCATGTATTATGTCGTGTTCTTCACAAAATGCATCAAATTCAATAGAAAAGTATTCACCGCCTTTATCACTCATAAGGACTTTTATACTTCTACTTAATTGATTTTCTACTTCTGCTTTATAAATATTAAAGGCGTTAAAAGCATCATCTTTATGCTTTAAGAGATATATATGGGTGTATCTAGAAGAATCATCGATGAATGTGATAAAATATCTATTTCCCCCACGGGTTAACATGCCATTGAATTCACATAAACCTGAATGTACAAGATCAAGTAGATTTGTGTTTCTTTCAACACTTTTGAAAGGTTTCTTAATCAACTTTGATTTAACACATAATTCACATTTTGTGAAATCATTTATATTACATGAAATCAATCCAAATTTAATTAGTCTCTTCATATAACTAATACCAGAATGTGCAAATCTATTGTGCCATAAAAAAACAGATTCAAGCATATAAGCGGAATTGGAAATTTCATTTATAATATTGTCAGTAGTACATAGTTTGATCATTCCCTCAGCGGAATATCCTTTTCCAAAAAATACACCATTACAGGTCAATATAACTTTACCTGATTCATAAATAGATTTAATACCCATTTTCCCCAATAAATCCCCACTAACAAGATTCCTATTCATGTCGAGGACATGAAGCACATTGACAAGAGTGACTTTCTTTCCGGAAGTGAAGTTGAGTTCGACTAATCCGATTCCAACAACTTTAAATCGTAATTCATTTCCCATTTGTACTTATTGTCCATCATTTGCCTCAGAATAGGTTTTGAATGCAGCCTTGTCATAAGAGACATGCACTGTAGCGCATGTATCATACCACTAACCTTGAACTTTGCCTTTGATTACCATAATTTCACTCACTGTAGTAATTATATCATGATTTGTATGAACTGCATTGATCTCGGTTTTTGACTTGTTGTGCCTGAAATCTCGAGCATAGTGTCCAGGTTTTCCACAAACAAAACATTTGCTTTTCGGACCCTTATGACCTCCAGAGTTCTTGAACTTGTTATGTTCTTTTTTTGGTCTATGATGACTCTTCATGACATCACGTTTCTTCTTTCATTTGGTTGTCATGACATTGGCTTTAGAAAGACCCACATATTTTGGTTTCTCCCTCTTCTTAGATTCCTCCACAATTTGAAGACGTTTCTGGATTTTTTCCAAAGAGAAGTCCTCAGAACTGTGCAAAAATTTCTTTCTGTAGCCTTTCCAAGAAGGTGGTAATTTTGCAATAATTGCCCCGACTCGAAAAGTCTCTGGGATGTCTATTTTTACTGCTTTTATTTTATTCACCATGACTTACAACTCATGCACTTGGGGAAGAATGGACTTAGAGTCTATGAATTTAAAATAAAAATATTTAGAAATTAAAAAATTCTTCGTACCTTCCTCTTCGGCCTTGAATTTGAACTCGAGTGCTTTCCATATTTCTGTTGTATATGAATTATCCATATAGAGGTCATAGAGATAATCAAACATCGTATTTAGAATATGTCCACGACATAGCAGTTCGTTCTCCTTACATTTCTTGCGCTTCTTCTTAACTTCTTCAGAGTCTTTTTCAGTTGGTTCAGGAATCAATGTTAAATCAGAATCTAAGACATAGTAAACCTTCATGGCAGTCAGTAGGAATGTCATCTTATCTTGCCATCTAGTGTAGTTGGTTCCATCAAAGCGATCCAACTTGACAAGATTCTGGTTCATAACTTTGATGCTTGAAACTGTAGCGTCGGAAGTCATTGCTTGAAATACTTTTAAGACAGTTAGATATTTCAGTAAGATTAAATGGATTCAGGTTGAATCGTGAACGAAATCACTTTCCTTAAAAGTATTTCAATCACTCGCTTTGATGTCTTAGAGTTGGAAAGCAAGAATACCCAAGATAATTCATCCTCTTAATCGAGTCTGCACAAGACAAGTAAAGAACTCAAATGCAAGGAAGTGTATTTGGAATATTTAAGAGGATGTGCAGATTTTGAGTGAATTATTTTCGAATTCAGAATCATGTATTTATAGGTCGGAGCGCCGCCTCATTAACGCCACGAATAACTTGATTACTCTAATGCATCGTACCCAAGTGCTCAAGTGTCGCCTACAAGCCTCCACTAGCGCCTCTACGCCCACGCCCTCGAACCTGGTCAATGAGTCAGTGTCGTCGGTAAAGACACCTGCGATGGGTTGTTTGAATGTGACAAGTGACATATTGCTTGGGACCACCATATATGTCCATGTGACACCTTATCCTTTTTGCCTCCTTTGGTGAGTTTAATGTTTCACGGTCTTTATAAATACTTTTAAAGTTAGCTCCACTTTTTATGTAAGACTATTTGTAAGCATTTATTGTCATTAACTCACTTGCCCATTTTTGTCGTATTGGAACACACTCATGACAATTATTGTTCATAATTTCCAACAACAACAAGATAAACTGTAAATCTAAAAAAATAACTTCGTATACTATTTATTATTTTTCCTTTCTTTGTTGCTTTCGATGAATTTTATTGGGATTTTTTTGTTGGTGGTGGTGATGAAAGATGATATTATTGGAAAGTGGTACTGCGATGTGAAATCAATGCCTCTTTGGTTCAATAGAATAGATAAAAAAGAGAAACACTTTAATGGGAAAAAGGAGGGAAGTGGGAAATTTTGAAAAAATATCGTTTATTTATTTATTTATAAAGTTGGCGTTTGTTCGACGAAAAAAATAGGAATATTTTAATAATGAAAAATGAAAAAAATACAATTGCGGTATTTAAAACAAAGAGTTAAGAGATGTGACTCATAAACTCTTTTGATTTTATGATTTTCTTGCGTGTTTGGTGTGTTTGTAAAAAATAAGCAATTTTATTAGTTTCTCTCCTAATGAGTATAAGTTGTTGTTTTCAGGTTCGAACTCTAACAATAACGTTTACTTATATTTATGTATTACTGTAAACAAATTATTTATGTTTATAAATCAACAATGTTTTAAAATAAAAAATATTTACTGAAAAATATATGTCCTATATTATAAAATATTAAACTCAACTAATTTATTAATAATAAATATATGTCTAGTGTATAGATTATAGATTATAGTCATGTCGAGTTAGTTCTTCCTCTATTTGATGTAGTTCAACCCCCTCTAATGTTATAATCTTTTATTGGTAGCATGTTCAGGATCATATTCCGGCCAGAGTTAACTTACTAAAGAGGGGAGTTCTTTATCCTCTGGGACTTTTTCATGTGCCCTTTGCTCGGTGTCCATTGATTCGTCCTCTCATCTCTTTGTGATTCGTGAAGTTTCATCCTCTATTTGATATAAGATTTTTAGGTGGTTGGGATGGTGTGTTGTTTTGCCTAGAGATATATTAACTTTTTTTAAATGTTTGTCGCTTCGAGTGGTGGTTCTAGGTCTATAGGGGGTTGAGGATGATTTGGCATGTCATGATTTGACCGATTTGGAAAACTCAGAATTATATAGTTTTTTTTTTGTTCTTCGGTAACACCTAAAGACGTGGAAGATATTAGCATCATTTTGATTTGGAAATGGTATCTTGGTAGGTATGTGAAAAACTCATGTACCTTCTCGACCTAGCTAGAGAACCCTATCCCATTTTTGAACCAATAGTAGTTTGAGTGACTACGATCTCCCTTGAGTGGTTTTTGTTGTGTTTTTTTGTTTTCATTGCAATTACAGATAGATATCCTTGAATTGGAGAGATCTAACTTTGCCTAGATTCTGGATTTTGTGTCTTCTCTTTTTTCTTTTGGTTTTTGATGATGATTAGAATTCTTGTAACTTGATTTTTTTTTCTAGCTTCGTTTGTTTTTCTTTTGGTTTGTTTCAGATTACTTCTGGTGCATTTTTTATTTTTATGTACTTTGACTATCTCTCCTTATATATATATATATATATATATATATATATATGCGTTTCAAAAATAAAACTTATAAACAAAATGAAAATGATAAAGTGTAAATATTTTTAATTGGTGTATTTTAATAGTTGTATTTTTTTTGTCTCAGATATTTTAAAAATATTATTATAAATAAACTTTAAATCCAAAATGTTTATCCAATATATGATTTCTAACAAATTGTATTTTGGTGATTAAAACTGTTTATGTATAATTGCATCGATTTGCTATATAAATATTGTGTTGTTAAATATTAGTAATATGAAAAGAATAATAAAAATATTACAAGAATGCTTAACAACATTTGTCTTTTTCTTCATGAGAGATTAAAATAAAGGAAAAGGAAAAGAATAATTAGAAAAGCTATAAGATATCAATAGTATTTATATGAGAAATTGTAGTATTATTAAATTGATTTTGGAATGAAAAACTTATTTTGTTGTCAAAATTATCTTTAAATTGCTAACGTGTCAATATTTAGTATATACTACCTCCGTTTTTTATTATATGTCACTTTGAAAAAATATTTTGTACCACAATATAAGTCGTTTTATAATACCAATGAATCATTAATGTTATTTTTCCTATTATACCCTTAAATATTTATTATTATCTCTCCTTTCAATTATGTCAATTTGTCTTTTCAATACCATTATCGAAGGATAATTTTGTAAAATCATTCATAATTTATCTTTTTCATACCATAATTATTACATTTCTTAATACGTGTGAAAAGTCAAAAACGACTTATAATAAAAAACGAAGGGAGTAGTACAAAGGATAATAAAGTAAATTTATTAGCCATAAAGTTTCTTAAGTCTACAATACACTCTAACCGCCTCTTTGATTTAAAATAATTAATATTTAAATATTAAGGATTTTTTAATGCATTTTATATGTTTTTTAAATATCACGCGGAAATTTTAAAATACTTCCTCAGTTTTCGAAGATGTATACTCAGCTCAGGTCATTCTGAGTCATGCTCTATAGGTTGGATTTCTTAATTTCGAAGATGCATCTCGGGATATTTCAAGAGAATATTAGCTCAGTGAAAATTTCGGAGATGCATCTTTGAAAGTTTAAGCGGAATTTTGAAATGTTCTGTCACCTTTGCATGTTAGATACTTTCGGAGATGCATCTCCAGAATATGATAAAACACATAGTTGCATGATTACACATCCATTGTTGTTTTTCATTACAAACTCTCACCAAAAACTCTTTAATTCATAATCCACTTTTTCACTTCAAATCTTCAATCTTGTGGTTCATCATACCAATGGGAGTAAAAGAAGTTAGAATTTCAGGTAAAGATCATTTATTTCAAGTTACATTGCTCACATTAATCCTATTTTTTGTCTGGAAAAATGAGTGTTTTTTCCGGAAATGTATCTACAAAACGTGTATGAATTTTTCCAGAAATGCATTTTCGATATCAGTTTGTGTTCATTTCCAGCTCTGTATTCAACAGTAGCGTTTATTTATTGTTTTGTGGTAATGTTTTTCATTAGATATGGTGCACCCGATATTTCCCCCACAAGTTGTGTCTCCGAATGTTCAAGGTGTTGTTGTGAACGCGCTAGATGTTGGCAACCAACTTAAAAATGAGCAAGAGTTTGAATCTCGTGATCAAATGCTTTGATGGATTCGTATGAAGGCCTCCAAACAGAGATTATATGTGGTTATTGAAAGGTATGATAATGGTTATGATAGAAGACGTTCGTTTGTGACAATGACGTACGAAAGAAACGGGAAATATAAACCTCCGGTCCAGAATTTTAAAAGAGACAACACTGGTTCAAGAAAATGTGAGTGTCCCTTTAAGGTGCGTGGTTACATGTTGGCAAAAAAAGCTGGAGATTTAATGTCATATGTGGTTTGCATAGCCATGATTTGTGTGAAAAGCTAGCCGACCATCCAATTGTGTGTAGGCTCATGCCAGAAGAGAATGAATGTGTTGCTGACATGAAATTGAATTTTGTTCAACCGAAAAATATACTTGTAATATTGAAACGGCAAATACCCTAAAATATACCAAATATCAAGCAAGTGTATAATATTCGGTACCAAACTAACAAGACGCTTAGGGGGATAGAACTGAAATGCAACAACTCTTGAAATTATAGGATGATAACAGTTACGTGTTTAGGTACCGAACGTGCGAGGATGAAGTTTATGTTAGAGATATATTTTGGACTCATCCTGATTCCATAAAGTTGTTCAACACATTTCCTATAATGCTCATTCTCGATTCAATGTACAAGACCAACAAGTAAATTCTTCCATAAAAGAATCATATGCCTATTTCGTTATGCATTTCAGGAAAGTGTGTGAAAAATATCTTGATTTGTTGAAATATGTTGAAAGCACAATTCTTGACAAAGTGAAGGAGAAGATTGTTTGTGCTTGGACTGATAAGGTTAGACACTTTGGAAATACAACAACTAACCGAGTTGAGTCTGCCCGTGCTACATTGAAAAATTGGTTGGGAAATAGTAAAGGCGATTTGTGTATAGATTGGGACTCCGTGAACCAAACGATTCAGAACCAGCATAATGAGATACATACATCATTTGGTTGGAGAATCACAATTTTTGGAACTGAGATTTAAAGATAACAATCTTTATTCTCATTTGGTCGATAACATATCTCGAGCGGGTTTAAATTAGATTTTTCACGAGGCTAAACAAGTTGATAATATAGGCTCCGATAGCGCAAAATATGGATGCACAATTGTGAAAACATATGGTCTTACATGTGCTTGTGTTATTGCAAAAAAGGTGAAACTCGGTAGCCCGATAAGATTGGATGAGGTTTGCACTCATTAAAAGAGGCTTAGGTTTGATGATGATGGTGACATGAAAGACGGTAAATCGAATATCTCTATTTTGACCAAATGGGAAGTGATACTAGAGAGATTTTTGAAAGCCGATGACAACATGAAACTCCATTTCAAAGAATAATTGAGGAAGATTGCTTACCCGAAAACCACGTGTCATGCCGCGAAAAATACCTGAGCGCATCGCACACTCGAAGACACAACAGAGTCGCCACCGAACTTTATTTATTCCAAAAGGAAAGGGAAAATATCTATAAAACCCAAGGGGGGGAGAAAAAGGATAAGAAAGTCAGTTATATAAGGGAAAGGTATTAACACCCCTCACATCTGTTGTCCTCAATGGAAACCATTTTGATTGTTCTTGTGCGAATGAGTGTTACTATCTAAAGGTTAATTGTGAATGGTAAAAGGGAAAAAATAAGTTTATTAATTAGTGTGTTCGCCAAGATTTCGAACCCTCGTGCCTACGTATTCTCATAGTGCAATGAGAAAATCAGAGCTTCGTAGTTCGTGGTAGAAAATACTGATGTGTTGGTTGCTTTTAGGGATCAATTATAATTGTGTCCTAGAAGTGTGTAGACATTATATGATTTTGATCCTTGTTCGGATGCTCTAAGATTTAAGTCAAAATGCTAAGGAACAGATTATAACAGTTCTTTTATGAAAAGAAAATAAACTTGTTTTGAAAAGGTTTGTGTGATAAAAGAAAAGAAATAGTTGATTGAATAGAAAAAGAAATTGCTTGTATTGAGAAAAGAAAGTTGCTTGACTTGAATTAAAAGAAGAAACTTGCTTAAATTGGGGAAAATGTTGTTTGAATTGTAAAAGAAAAGCAGTGAAATGAGGAAAGTATTGGGAAATGAGAAAGGAGTTGTATGTTTATGGTGAAAGTATTCTTTGGACCAAAGATTGTGTTGTTTGAATATATAGGGTAGGTGTGTGTGAACCAAAGAATGTGTAGCGTCGACCAATAGATGGTGTGCGCAATGCAGAATTGTAGGATTTTTCCTAGATCCAAGGATCAAGACCTACAAAATGGGGTTGCCATAACATGAAGCTCCACAGGGCAATGTATGAAGGTTTCCAGAGCATGAGACTCCACATGGAAATGCATGAGGTTTCCAGAGCATGAGGTTCCACAAGGAAAAATAAAAGAAAAGGGTTTTCTAGAGCATGAGGCTCCACAGGGAAATGCATGAGGTTTTCAGAGCATGAGGCTCCATAGGATAATGCATGAGAGTTTTGGTTCAGAAATAGGTGTTTAACCATGAGGTGATTAATCCAAAGAATGTATGGATGTCAAAAAGAATATTGTGTTTGGTCCAAAGAGACATTTTTTGTTGAAGAAGATTGTTGTAGTGTGATTGTTTTCTATGGAGAAGAAGATTTGACAGTTATTCAATTTGAATTGCACTAAAGTCTATGAATGAAGGTGAATACTTTGAACAACTGGGTCAGACGTCCCATATCCAAAGATATTCAGAATGAGGATAGGAATACTCCCTCTCATTCCTTCTCCACTACTTAAGGCTCGTGGCATACAGTTCGCATCACAGTTGGCAAGTGTTGATAAAAGAATCTTTTTGTTGTGATTGAATGATAAAACAATAATCCAATCTTGATATCCTTTTGTATTCAACCTCTTAACTGTGAAGTATTGTTTATGGGGGGAGAAGATTTGACAACTATTGCACTAAAGTCTATGAATGAAGGTGAGTACTTTGAGCAACTGGGTTAGACGCCCATATCCAAAGATATTCAGAATGAGGATAGTAATACTCCCTACCATTCCTTCTCCACTACTTAAGAATCATGGCGTACAGTTCACATCACAACTGACCAGTATTGCAAGAAGAATTTGTTGTTGTGCTTGATATCCAGAATCTTCAAAGTTTTCTAGGAGAAGCTTGAGTTGACTTGGGATCCAGTGTAGTGCAAGTATAAATCTAATCCCATCGAGTGATCATGAGACTTATGATCACTTGACTGAATATGGGAATCGGATAAATGTCAAGAGATTAATTAATAAAAAAAAACTTTGATCAATCAACCCATCAGGGATAGGATCAAGCTATGAGATACAAGCACATGAATTTTTATTAAAGGACTAGAATCCTAAAGAAAACAAAGTGTTAATCATGCATATAAATTTTTAGAAAGATCTAATCTAGAACTAAACTAAGTAAATACTAATTCAAATCTAATATGAATTGTCATGATTATTTATTTGTTTTTAAGTGGTGGATTAGAATCAACTAAAATCTAATGAATTTTCAAAGCATTTTCATATCAAAATAAAAAATATAAAAAAAGACAGTATTAACATGGATTAAAATGAGCTAAAAATGTATTAAAATGTTCCAAACAACATAAAATATTTAAAATAAAATGGTTAAAAAAAGATAAAAACTAGAGGCGGGGGTGCAGCTTGTAAATGGGGTGTGTTGCAAGCAAAGCAGTGTTGGGCTTGACTCAGAAGGCCCAAAGGATTGTTGTGGTTACAAGAGGGGGTGTGAAAGTGTGCAGTGGTGTGCATAGCACCAAGCCTAGGTCAAGGGATTTAGGCCACAACAGATAAGCCAAAAGAGGAGGGTGACAGATTCATCAATCTCACTTCAAAATCCATTCAGTTCCCTCATCCACTATGCCTAGCCACCAGAGTCCAGGACCTCGTCGCCCCGGAAATGGCCTCCGGAGGCGGCGGAGGTCCAAACACCCTCAAATTCACATCATCTGGTTTATTTTAATTCCCTCTTTCATAATCCCAACCTATTTTTCTTTGACTCCTCACCATCTCCCTAAATCGACCCAAACGAATTGTGAACCCTAAAATTCCAAAATGAAATTAAATGGAAGTGCAAGCTCAAATAGGACTCAAACCTTAGGGGTTTGGTTCGTCCACTGCAAAGCTACATTATGGTAACAACAATTGCATAAGCTAAAGAGGAGAAGGCGTGACACCTACTAACGAGGACGAGAATTTCCCAAAAATTTGTTGGAATGAAGAAGATGAAGCCAAACGATAATTCCAGAGAAACTTCGAAGAGGTAATTGGTTCAAACTTGCTTCTACACTGCTATCTTCTTCTTCTTCTCCAATATGTAGTATGTAGGTTTGAATGTGTGTTACTTTGTGATTGATTGCGTGAAAGAGTGAGGGAGTAGAGAGAACTATGCAGAGAGGTTGAGGATGCTCACAGAGTAAAAACAGAGAGAATTGAGAGAATTCTCAGTTTGGAAATTGTGATTGTGATGATGATTGAACCATGATTGAAAAGGAGAGTGGAATTTATAAGACTTGAGTTGTTTAACTGAAGGCAGGCTGGGCAGAGGTTTGGGAGGCATTAGGGCAGAGTTAAGTTCTAGTTAGATTGAAGGGAGAGTTTGTTTGGATTTTAATAGTGTTAGAAATTATGTTAGGTTCAGTTAGAAGGTTATGAAATTAATCAGTTAGTGTTAGTTTGGATGATGTTAGTGAAGAAGTTTGAATGTTCGTTAGGAGTAATGGTTGTTAGAAATTAATTGAGTTAAAGGTTAGTTTAGAATTAATTGGATTAGTTTAGTGTTAGTGACTGAGTTTAAGTTAGTTAGTCATCACGGTTAGGTTTCAGTTAGGAATGTTAGTTGTTAGTTCTAACACTGTAAATCCATTAGAAGTTGTTAGTTGAAACTGAGCTAGTTATTGAATTTGTTATAGTAGTGTAACTAGTGTTAGGATGAATTTGAAGTTTTGAAGTATTGTTAGAATGTGTTAGTTTTAGTTAAGATTGGAGGTTAGGAATGTGAATGAGTTGAATGGAAATTGAATTGATGTTTGGTGCTTGAAATGCTATGTAACTTGAGCTATTTTGGGACTGCTTGAACTATGATTGAACTAAATTGAATTATTGTTATGACATTATGGTATTGGATTGTTAGGTAAGTGCTATTGAACTGTTACTAGTTATTGAACTGTTGAGATTATTATTGAACTATTTGTGAAGGTTTTTAGGGTTAGTTGGAATTGTTAGAATGCATTAGGAATTGTTGGTTGGTTTGTCCAATTTATTGATTAGATTGATCCTAGCTGCGGTTGCAGACGAGGGGTATTTTGACCTTGAACAAGTGAAGGAAACCAAGTTACTTGCTAATTAGGGTACATAACATGAGACTGGTTTGGGCGCATCATTGGAGCTTGCTGAGGAAACTGGATTTGCACATGGACAGGATGTTGGCCCTAGAGCTGTAAATGCATGTGACATTGTATTTTGCCATTGAGATTGTACATTAGGAGCCATGGGAATGTGATATTGTATATGAGGTTGAGAAGGATATTGAATTGGAGCACTAGGTTGAATTTGTGGATGTACTTGAGGTTGAGGAACAAGATATTTCTAAACTGGTTGCTTTTGGATAGTTTAGTGAATCATTTAGGAAAAGGTAGGTTAGGGAGGGTTAACCATTGATATGTTGATGATAAATAGAGTTGTTAGATATTAAATGTAATTATGGTTGAGTAGGTTAATGAATGGTTTAATGTGATTTTGATATATGAAATGTTGGTATGTATTGCCTTGTGAGTTGATTCTTAAGTGTTTGGATTGTGTATGCAAGTTGATTCATGCACCTTGTCTTGACATTTTGTGTTGTAATCATGCTTTGAATTGGATGTGTCTTTGGTTATGTGTGCCTATGTATATGGTATAAATTTTGATTGTGTCTGTGTATGAATTGCAGGGCTTGGCATGGAATGGTACAAGTTGGCAAGGCATGGTGATTAAGAGGTTTTGGAATGGCATGAAAGACTTGATGCCACAAATGGAGAATCCAATGGTATGAAGACTAAAGTAGGCTAGGGGATGATTAGCTTGACTTTGGTCAACTGTTTTACCAAAAATTCAATAATTGATCAAAAGTCAACCTAGGTCAAAATTAGGGTTTTCTTTGTGTGTGTGCTTTATAAATTTGGATTTTGTAATGTATTTTTGGTGTGTTGACCATGAATTATCCTTGTATGGTTGTAATTTGTTTTCCAAGCAATGCAAATGTTTTTCCCTCCATTTTCATGAACTTTGAATTGTGCTTGAATGACCATGAAATGAATTGAATCTTGCCTTTCCCTCTAAAATCCAAGGTTTGAATATTTGAAAATGAATTAATCTCGCGTTTCCCTCCAAAATCCAAGCTTTGAATATTTGAACTTGTATTGTCCTCTTGAATGAATCTTTTGAAATTTGAATGAAACTTGATCTTGAATTAGAACATGGATCTTGAATCTTGTATGAACTACAATGCCTTGTCTTATATCCAAACCAAACAACTAATGGACTACTGGATTGAAAAAGGTCCATAAATAGATTAATCAATCAAATATGTATTCCATTGTTGACCATTGTAATACTTACAATCCCTGATTAAATGCAATATTAAGATGCAACTCACATGATCCATAGGTGCCAAAGATCAAGAATTAGGGTTTCATGGTCTTGAATTCAAGAGAATTGTCATCATTAATCAATGTATCATAGGATGCCCTAGATTTGGATCTTAAGAAAACCCTAACTCCGTGTTGATCATAAACATCAAAAAGCCTTTGAATCCTGATGTTTACTTCAAAAAATGTAATGGTAGAATGAATGTATTATGATGCTAATGAATATGCATATGAACCATAGACCAAAAGTCAGATGAAGTGAAAAAGGGAGGACAAATTTTGGGGTATGACACCATCGACTTGAAACCACCCTCTCAACCTGTAAAAATAAAAAGTGCTTTGTAGAAGTTCAAGCCTACATCGAGTGACAACTCAACGGTGTGGTCTCCTTCGTATTTTGAACATGTTGATAAAGTTTTTCTAGACTCACCAACTCCAAAATCTCTAAAAAATGTGTTTTCAAAGGAGCTCACATTAGCAAACTACCTCCTACGCCGCCTCCACCAAAGATTTCATTCATTGACGAGATGCTGGTTTTTATGCACAAATACATCGAGTGGATCATCAATGTTGATGGGGATGGTGACTGTGCATACGAGTTGTTTCGACCTTACTCAATAAAAGAGAAAATAATCACACACTTGTCTACTATCAATTTACCCAAGAGTTAAGGACTCATAAAGAATCATACACACGACTGTACGGAGAGGAAGAACATTTTGATGAAGTTTATGAGTCTCTTGTCCCTTGCCTTAATAGACTGGCAACGGAGGAAAAATGGATGCGCTTCCCTGAAATGGGTCACCTCATAGCACGTGCATATGATAAGGTGTGTGTTGATCTTACACGATACGGTTTTTCAAAAACCTTTTTCCCATTGCGTTTCGTCCCCGCTCAAAATCCAAATGATTGTATTATGTGTATTGGATGACTTTCAAAATCACGGAATTTTATTCAAGTTTATTTGAAATCGGGATGCCCTATACCACTTACATCACCATAGTGGACGACTCATTCAACAACAACAACAATAACCGAGACTTAGACGAACCATTTTATGGGAAGAATGCAAGAGTTCTAGAAATTGAGCAACATTGAAAGAGAATCAAATTCACAAAATTCAAAGGGGGTATCGTCCATAGATTTAGCCAGTGACAAATGTTTCGATTCATTTTAATCTCGTATTTAGCCGGACAAATAAGTGTATGTAATTGTGTCTCAATATTAATGAAATGTATTTTATTCAATTTGTCATATTGTGTCTTAATACATTTTTTATCTTTCCCATTACAACATTTGTTAATTTGTAAAAAAAAGGTTTTGTTTCAAAGGTTTTGTTTTCAAACCTGTTCAAGAGAGGTTGCAGAGATGCGTCTCCGGAACAAGATAATATAGGCTGCAGAACCAGAGATATATCTTCGGAATCAGCATGACAGGTTTTGAATGCTTCACAATTGTTTACACAAACTGAAAATGTCTCAAATGTCACAAATAAACATCAACTGATATGTAGCGAATGTCTCCTTCTCCAACGCAATTTTTGGGCAAAACTCTAAACTCACCGAGTACACGTCTCTTGTAGATAAATACAGAATATATCATCTCCTACCTTACGGAGACAATGGAAGAATTGTAAAGCTCAAGTACCGTTCACTATCGATTGACAACAAATGAAAGATTGAGTTCAACAACTTTGAGCTCAAGATGGATAAAGATGTAAGGGCTATGTGAAATATATTTTTCTGTTTCAAAATAAAAATTTCGCTCGAGTTGAAAGCGACGATTCCAAAATCGATCGAAGATATGAAACGTTCACCTGGATATTGAAGTGTAGTGTTGCATTTTATATTAAAACTATCTATATAATATTTATTTTATGTTATGAATGTTAACTTTATTTTGTCAATTTACATGTTTTTGGTGTCGGCTTCTAGTACTGGTGTGCAAATGTTCCGAAAATGTTTCTACAAAAATATTCTAGTAATGCATCTTCGAAATTAAATAAACTCAACTTATAGAACGTCACTTAAATGTACATTTGATACATCCGAATATGCATCTTCGAAACCGAGGGGCATTTTAGAATTTTTGTTTGATACCTAAGAAATATATAGAAGGCATTAAAAAGCTCTTTTTGATTATTCCACCGTATTCCTCCGTGGCTCCATGTGGTTAGTCAAATTCATCCTTTATTCTCAAATATATTTTTCTTCACTTTTCCTTCACCGAAACTATGGTGTTTGTTTAATGAAAGAGATTAAATTCATTGCAGCAGTTAGGGAGGGCCAGAGGTGAAGTAAGAAAAGAGAAATCATTGCAATTAGTTAAGGTGCAGCAGTCCACCTAAAAAAAAAAGTATACGCCATTACCCACCGAATCTTGTCACATGAACATCTTTCAATTCCTTGCAAGCATAGTGGAAGTTACTACATTAAATAAAACATTATATGATGAATGTATATACACTTATAAGAGACACCTATCCTATTCCTATCCTTGTAGAAAGGAGGTTGATAATGGTTATCATGTCGGCTTCCACACACTACACATGTATGAGTAAATTCATTCAGCTTAATCTTCTAATAATAACCACTAAATATAATAAGATGATACTGATTGGTTGGTTGCCCTTCACTGGTCCCTTTTTCCTGCACATGAAAGTATCTCAAACACCTAGTGACCTTTTTATCCATCACCATCAACACCTGCAAAACCACAACATCCATCCATAATCATGCCTTCAAATCTTAGAAAATGTTTCATTGACCAATTTATTTAAGCCTTCTACAAATTATATAATATTATAATGAATTGATTCTTTTCTAGGACCAAGACTTTTTTTAATTAGTACAGTACATATTAAGGTTTTCAAACACCCAGTAACCTTTTGACTCTGCCTATTAAATACTCATACTCTTTATAAATGTTTTATACATAGATATATAAAACTAGTAACCTTTTGATTTTATTTCTTAAAAAATAATAAACGAGGTCCTAAGAGAAGATATAAAAAGATTTTTCAATAATCTTCAAACACAAACAAGGCTAGCAGCTATAAATTATTTGTGAGGTCCCTATCTAATAGCTGCAAAAGTCAATTTTTGGCTGAATCTCTGCTACGTTTGGGCAGCAGATGAAGGAAACGTCCATAAACTATTTTGCTGGTAAACAAACTACAGTTCACAACAATCAATCTGAAGAAAAAGAATATGTCACTGTTTCCAACTATGTTTTAAGAAAAACGGAAATATATGGATGTTATCATACACCATAAACATACATGCCCCTATTTTTAGATTATTTTTATTTATCCATAATAAAATTACAAAAACATAAGGTTTTGGAAATACCTCTTGAAGCAGTTTAGCCTCATGTTGAATAAAATACAAAGGGAACTGCGGAGAAGGGAAAGAAAATATTCATAGTTAGCAATGACTAATACAGAAATAAAGAAAACAGAAGTGTAATAAAAGCTCAGAAGACTAAAATGATTAATCTATTGGCAAAACATGATTGGCAGCATGCAACAAGATAGAAGCAATTATGTGCAAGAGGAAACCGGAGAAGAGGGTGTCTTACTTGCCAGATATCTAAAGGAGAAAGATACTTAGTTAATCACAACATTGCATGATTGATTGGTTTCAAAACAACAAGGACTATCGTTTTGATACCAAAGCTAATTGCTTTAATATTTGTTATAAAAATCTTAATAATGAGAGTAAAGCTTTCTAGAAAAGGGCTCTTCTTAATGGTAATGCTACAGTATCATAATAATGAGAATAAAGCTTTGCAGAGTAAGAACATGAGAATAAAGCTTTACAGAGTAAGAACATGAGAATAAAGCTAAAATAAGCGCAAATCAATACATATGTGATTTTGTGCTGTTAAGAATCTTTAAGGAGCAGGAAACTGAAAGCTTACCAAGGAGAAAAATGATAATCATTAGAGCAAGTGTAACTTTAAGAGAACGGCCGCGTCGCAAACGTAAGGGACTTTGAAGCTTTCTTTGGCATAAACCAATGCGACCAAAAAGCTGCAGAGTACAGAAATCAGTAAGCATTTACTTGTAAGGACACGTTACATGAATGATGTGATTAGTGGGCAGGCAAGGTCGAAGAAATAAAATTCCTATCTTCTTTTACATGTCTCTTTCTAAAAATTGATCATAGATCTAACCTGATTGAACATATGAACTGCTCGCATGGCCTGAGGATATTCTTCAAATTTTTGTTTCCAAAAGAGTGGTTTGATTCCTTTATCTTTAGGGGTGGCATCAACGGTCTGTGTGAGTTTATTCCTCTGCTCATCTTCATTGGCAATTACAATTCTTAAAGCAGCATAATTTGGTGGAGGACTCCATGTCTTCCTTGTACTAGTTGTTATATCTGTTTGAGAAACTATATCATCACTATTTCTAGAAATGTCATCTGCTTTTATTTCTATTGCATAATCTCTGCCCTTGTTAAAAGCAATAGCATCCATAGACGCCTTTTCATTTGTAGAACTATCATAGCTGCAAAAAGCATTTACAATTTTATCTTCTTTGTTGACTTGTTTCTGCCCAAGTGAAATTTTTGTTGAAGGAGAAACATCCATGCATTCATCTTTAGTGCTTTGGATTATCTCGCAGGTTCCAGATAGAAACGCGGCAAAATCATCTCGCTCGTCTTCATCAAGATTCACCCACCGAAGGGGTTGCTTACCTTCCTCAATATAAAACTCCCTCAGAGTTACTTCAACCTGGGAAATTTGGCTTTCCATGACAGAAATAAACTGCCTGTGCCTAGTGGCTCTATTGTCATCACCAAGATGTCGGTAGCTTAGCCTGACAGCTTTCTCAAATTCTTCCAACTATTTCACAATATTGAAAACCAAAAATCAATAAAAAAAAGAATAGCAAACGAATATTCGAAGAGGAACACTCGGTTTAAAGTGATAAAACGACAAACAAACAGCTAAGAGGTGGCTTATCTGCGAATCTACAATAATAAAACATAAAGACATCCGAGGAAAAATCAAAATTATATAAAGTAGTATATTAACATAAACATACCTGCCATTTTGCAGTACCTAAAGCAGTTTGAAGCTCCCTGCATAATTCATTCAAATCCACAGTATTCGACCTTTCTCTCCTCTCTCTTAACCATGCTCTATATGCTGATTCCATTCTGGATAAATAAATAAATGAAATGATTGTAAAACAGTAACTCTTCTAGTATGAACAGGCACTTAACACATGATCATTCTACCTCCTAAATGCACAATCACTCAAACAACATGATTACTCTTCATCTGAGATCTTCAAAAGTATAAACTCAGCACTAGTTTCAACTTTTGAAATAAGCGATAACCATAATTCAAATTTCACAAGCAACCATTTGCATGTACTAAAGAGGAAAAAAAACGAAGTTCAAACCTAATTTCACTACCATCAGTGTTAAGAAATTCCGTAAATTCTTCAACAAAAAAAATCACAGTACCATAACAAAAGATGCAAATACACTAAAATCGATCCACAATTTAACACCACGAAATTCGAAGAACTAAGTGACGAACTCAATTCGAAATCACCGTAAAACGAAAAGTGTGAATTGAAAATAGGAATTGGAAAACGTACATATCAGCTGATTCCTGCACCTCCTCCGCTGCAGAGAAGAAAGTATCTTTCCGCCATAGATCGAAACTATTAGCTACCAGCATCTTCAAAGCAACGCAAAAACGAAACCGAGAAAACCTAAAACGGAAAAAGAATAAGAAAAATAAACTCCGAATCGTTCCAAGAGAGAAGGAAACTCGCAAACGAAGCTATAACACGTGAAGAACAACGAGAGTAGTTAGTCAGGTTCTTCTCTCTCTTCTCTCTCCAGCGAAACAAAGCAAAAGAAGAATGAAGAGAGAGAAAGTAACCTCCAGAGAAAGACGTTTAAGCGAACCCTTCTCTCTTATGGAACCACTTCACCTTTTTCGGTTGGTTTTGATAGAGTATGGTAATACTCACAGTATCTAAAATACTCGAATCATCAAATATTTGCCACGTGTGGGGTTTTATTTATATAAAAATTGAGATGTGACGTGTTCGGGTTTTATTTGAGGTGTATGGTAAGGGTTATGTGGATGTTTACAGAGGAGTGAAAAGTGGAAGAAGAATGATGGTGAGGGGAGAGAAAGAAAGAAGAGAAGCGTCGGCGGTTGGAGAAAGAAAAGGACAAGAAGAGGCCAGTGCGTTTATAGTTGTTGCCTCATTGATTTATCAAAGCATTTCCAAAGCTGTTTTTTTTGGTGGCTAATATTTCAATTATAATGCTCTGTTATATTTTGTTTTATTGTTTTTCTAAAAATATTATGCTAACCAAATATTCTTCTGCCATTTCTAACACATCATTTATCTACCATTAAATTAATACCGGGACGAAAAACTAATTCAAACCTGATAAAAATATTTAAGCAGATTTTAGTTTGGATTCTTTTGAATATTTTATTTTTATGTTTTGATTCTTAATTATTTAAATTCAATCACTTGATTATGATTTGACTGAATGATTATTTAAAAGCTTAACTTATATGAATGTGGTTTAACGTTTTTTACATAAATTAAAAATACAATAATATTTTCATAAAACATTGTATTTTTATTAAACTAATTTTATTAATATATTAAAAATAATAATAATTAAATGACACATTTAAAAAAAATAGCAATTACTTTTTTTACATGAAAATGATATTTATTTTAATAACAAAAGTTTTTCCTAAAACAACAATCATTTTTAAAAGTTTAAGAGTCCGTTTGATGCTGAAAATGATAGATATATAATAGGATATAAAGTAGAATAAAGATATAATATATATAAATATAATAAGATTTATCATATCATATGTTTGATTCATATATATATATAGAGAGAGAATAAATTTACTCTTATAAGACAATTATATTTTTTTCTATAATAACTTATAGAATATTTTAAAATTTATAAAATTGATAAAAAAATAATAACCTTATATAATAAAAAAACTCATTAAAACTACTAAGTAAACAATTTTAGTTTTTTTAAAAAGATCATAAATTCTATTATATATATATATATATATATATATATATATATATAATTACAAAGTTACCCTTATAACAAAATCATATATATTTTTTAAAAGTTGTTTATTAATAATATTTTAATTTAATATCAAATAATATTTATTTATATTTTACCTTATTTAATTTTTTATTTTAAATTATATTTTAAATATTTAAATTAATATAAAAAAAATTATCACATTCAAGATAAAATTTGAACTAATTAGACATAATAAGATAAGTTTTAAGATTAACTCATCATATCTTAACTATGCTCATTTTCAAGATAAAATTTTATCGTATCTTGAGTGAGATAGGATAAGATACATATATCATATCTGGTCTCTTATCCTTCACACTAAACAAATCCTAAAAGTCCAATATCTTAATCTCTAAATTTATTTTGGTGCTTTAATTTTAAAAATATTGACATTGATCTCTTAACTCTTGAATATGTATTATGTTAGTTTTTTCATCTAATTAACGATAAATTTAACGATTAATTTTTGACTATTTTCGTCGTAAGTTAAATAAAAAAGACTAACATAATACATTTGATGAGTTAAGAGATTAATATATACAACTTCAAAGTTAAGAAACCAAATTAAATCTTGAGGTCAAGAGATTAAGATACAACACCAAAAAAGATATTAAATATATTTTTATAATTAATATATATATATATATATATATATATATATATATATATATATATATATATATATATATATATATATATATATATATATATATATATATATATATATATATAAAAGTAAGGTTCAATTTATAAGAGTGAGATTTTTAACTTAATCTAAATCATAAATAAAAAGCTAAATTTGACCCTTAAATTAGATTCAATTTAAAAGTTATGATGTGAAGTAGGCTAATAAAACTTACACTTGCTAAGAAGTCATAAGTTTTTGACGCCGTTTTATTTTAACAAGGCAACATTTATGCAACATTTTATTTTAGTTTTTTATTATTGTTTTAATTTCTTGTTAATCGTAGTGCTACTAAGGTATTTCATATTTATGTATACGCAACTCAGGATCGACGTTGATACCGTTTGATTAAGAAATCAAAATAATCGCGGATGCTATCGGAAGAGTGGTTAGAGAGCAAACTTTAGCTCAAAGGACCTTAGGAGAAGATCAACCACTAATTTCTTCGGACAGGGAAGAGGAGATCATTATGGCAGTTGTACCACCACCGATATGGGGAGTTACTACTTTCAAGAGTGTTTATACCACCAAATTCGGCTAACTTTGAGATTAAAAATTTAATTTTAGATTTTAGTTTGGATTCTTTTGAATATTTTATTTTTATATTTTGATTCTTAATTATTTAACTTCAATCATTTGATTATAATTTGACTAAATGATTATTTAAAAGCTTAACTTACTCCTTGGTTTCAAATTGAATATAAATGCGGTTTAATGTTTTTCACACAAATTAAAAAATGCAATAATACTTTTATAAAATATTATATTTTTATTAAATTAATTTTATTAATATATTGAAAATAGAAATTATTTCCAAATTAAAAAGTGATAATAATATTTATTTTAATAACAAAAATTTCCCCTTAAACAATCATCATTTTAAAAGTTTAAGGATCCGTTTGGTGCGCAGGATATGATATAGATATGATAGGATATAAAGCAGAATAAAGATAAGATATGATATAGCCAGATTATGACTTTTCCTATCATGTGTTTAATTCACACATATATAATTTATCCTTGTAAAACAATTACATTTTTTCTAAATTAATTTTTAAAATCTTTTAAAATTTATAAATTAATAACTAAAAGAAATTATATAATTAAAAAAAATCATTAAAACTACTAAGTAAACAATTTTAGTTTTTCTTTAAAAAAATAATAATTATATATATATATATATATATATATATATATATATATATATATATATATATATATATATATATATATATATATATATATATATATATATATATATATATGTGACAAAACTACCTTTAATTTGATAAAAATATGTAAATGGCAAAAATATATAATATATAAATGGAAAAAATATATATTTAATTTGATAAAAAAAAATTAGTATTCATATTTTTATAGTTTTAATAATTATTTTATTTTTAATACTTCCAATTTATTAGGCTTTAATTTTTTATATTATATAAAGTTACAAAATTACCTTTATAACAAAATCATACATATTTCTTAAAAATTATTTATTAAAATTTAATATTAAATTAATCTTTATTTATATTTTATCATATTTAACTTTTTATTTTAAATTACATTTTATAAAGGTAAATTAATATTAAAAAAATTATCATATCCTGCCAGATTCTAACTCACCTCATATTCATGATAAAATATGAAGTAGTCAGGCCAGATAAGTTTCTAAGATTAATTTATCATATCGTTATGTCATTAAACACTAGATTTAGATAGGATATGATATAGATATCTTATCTTATCTCTTATCTTGTGCATTAACCGGACCGTAAAAGTCCAACATCTTAATATATAGATTCATTTTGGTGTTTTTACTTTAAAAATATTCATATTGATTTTTTAACTCTTGAAAACAGATCATGTTAGTTTTTCATCTAATTAACGATAGATTTAACAATCAAATTTTTAGTGTTTTCGTCGCAAATTAAACGAAAAAGACTAAAATCATATGTTTTGATGAATTAAAAGATTAATATATACAATTTCAAAGTTAAGAGACCAAATTAAACCTTGAGGTTGAGAGATTAAGATATAACAGCAAAAAAGATATTAAACCTATTTTAAAATATATTTTTATAATTATATATATATATATATATATATATATATATATATATATATATATATATATATATATATGAGTAAGATTTTTAACTTAATCTAAATCATATAGCCTTTAAATTAGATTTAATCTAATGATTAATTAAATAAAATGCTAATTTGACCTTTAGATTCAATTTAAAAGTTATAATTTGAAGTAAGTTAATAAAACTTACACTTGCCGAGAAGTTATCAAGTTTTTTGCGTCATTGTCGGGGACTGATGATATTTCAACAAAGTAGCGCTTGTGCAATGTTTTATTTTAGTTTTTGAATCTTGTTTTATTTTCTTGTTAATCATAGTGCTACTGAGGTATTTCATGTTTGTGTATGCGCAGCTCGGGATCGGTGTTGAAACCGTTTGATCCAAAAGTCGAAATAACCACATGTGCTATCAGGAGAGCAATTAGAAAGGAAACTATATCTCAAAGGATCTTAGTAGAAGATCAATCACTGATATCTCCAGACATGGAAGAGGAGATCATTATGGCAGTTGTACCACCACCCACTATGTGGGATTACTGCAAAAGAACTGATGAACGACAAATTTCCAGAGTGTTTGTACCGACAAACCCGACTAATTTTGATATTTAAAATTTCGTGCTTTCAAATTTAAGAGATAATTCTTTTGACGGGAACGCAATTAGAGACCCGTGGGCACATCTTGCTCGCTTCTACGAAACAACTTCGATGTGCAGGCCAATCGACGTCAGAGAAGACCAAGTCAAGCTAAGGTTGTTTGGGTTCTCGCTGATTGGAAGGGCTAAAAATTGGTTACTTTGCTTTCTCAATGAACCTATTCAGACATGGAAAGAGTTGGATGATAAATTCTTATAGGGGTTTTCCACCACCACTTAGTTTTATGACTCATGGGAAAGGTTTAAATTTTTATTGCGCATATGCCCAAATCATAATATAAGCAACATGGAGCTAATGAAAAAATTTATGAAAGGTCTCAAGAGTCAGGCATGCATGATGTTAGATGCTTCTGCGGGAGGCACAATCAGATCAATGATCGAACCACAAATGAAATACATGATTGAAAAGATGTGCTTGAACGATGATTAAACCATAAGTTACTGACCTTTCACTTTTTGAATGATATTCATTCAAGGCTATTCAAAGTAGTTTTGATCATGTGAATAAGAACCATGAGACAATGAGTAAAAACCATGATTCGTCTATAAAAAATTTGGAGATGTAAATTGGTCAGTTATCTAGACAAATAATTGCTTTACCTATATCGAGTGGAGGATTTCCAAGTAACATTATAGATAATCCTAAGAATGAATCATGCAAGACTGTAGAAATAGGTTGTGAGGTGGAATTTATCCATAAGATATTCTTGACATAAAGTGATTAAATCAAATTTAGAGAGTTTAGAAAATACCTCTTATGTATCTTATGAATCTAAGTCAGAAACAACTTCTGATTCTGAATCTGAGAATGTTGAAGCAACCAAAGCTAGGTTTGCTTCTTCTTTACTCTTGTCAACTTCTTCTTTATCATCAAGTTCATCTCATGTTGCCATGAGACTTTTCTTGAATTTACTTCTGAATTTATTCTTCTAGAATTCTTCTTTTTTGGCTTTATCCTTCTGAAGATCGAGACAATCAACAATGAAATGATCTGGATTCTAACAGTTGAAGCAACCTTTCTGATCATCCTTGTTTTCTCTGGAACTTGTTTCTTTGAAACCAGTATTTTTACCATAGAACCTCATGTTTTATTGGAAAGATACTAAAATCTTTTTATGATGAATATCATTTCATCATCATCAAAATACTCATCATAAGCTTCATCATGAGTGGCTTCTTTGTGCTCAAAAGTCTGAGAAGATTTCTCGGACATTTCAATAGATTTCAAAGCCAGAGACTTTGATTTCTTGATTGGTTCTTTATCTCCATTGAGTTATAACTCGTGACTTTGGATATTACTTATCCGAATTTTAAGACTAATATTATTCAGGTCATTTGCTTCATGAATAGAATATCTGTCGCATTTGATTTGTATCTGACAAGAAGACTCCTGAGAATCTTCTTGACATGATCAGAGATAGTGTAACTTTTGTCCAGAACCTGAAGCCGATACACAAGTATTTGAAACCTCAAAAACATGGTTTCAATACTCTCATCACTTTCCATTTTGAACATTTCATATTGTTGAATCCACATATTAGCCTTAGCTTCTTTGACTTGTTGATTCCCTTCATAAGTGGCATATAAGGATTCAAAGATGGTTTTGGCAGTAGATTTGTCAATGATTTTTATGTACTCTGAGTGAGGTAGAGATTCCACCAAAATACCTCTCAATTTATTTAAATAGAATAAAAGAAATAAGAATGTGTAGAGAAACTAAGGGCAAGCTGGTAATTACGAGAATAAGTTAGGGGTAGAAGGGAGAAAGCCTAATTAGGATAAAATATGTTTATTAGAAAAAGAGAAACATGGGAAGATAACCAGTTTCATTGTAAGTAAAAACTTATAAAATAGGAGAATGAGGCTAGGGTAAGAAAAGGCATAGGAATATCACCCATTGATAGAGCTTGGAAGAATTTTTGCAAGAGAAATTTAAGGTAAAGGGAAGAATAACTTTTGATCAAAAAGGCTTATGCATGAGGGATATGGTAGATGAGTCTTTAACCTCCCAATAAGAATAATTGATTTGTTGAGAGTTATGAATTTGATGATCCTATTTGATTTTATATTGTTATGAGTGTTGGATTTCTTGTATCAACGTATGAATGAAATTATATTTCGACGTGTTCATGTATTTTCCACCATTAATGATGTTTGAAGGTTTTAGGGAGTTGTGAAAAATATAGGAATCCATGAGTATGCTTGTTAAATTTTTAATTTGATGTTAATTGGTGAAGATGGGAAGAGATTATAGTAGCAAGTTGGTTTATTGTGTTATAAACTTGAAATAAGTTGTTTGGGTATGTTAGAACATGTTTGGATGGGATTTAGATGCCCAAAACTAAGTATTTTTGTTAGGCGTGGCAAAACGGGTCACCCACGTCGGCCCACCTTAAGCCCACCCAAAAAGGGGCGGGGTGGGGGCGGGCTTGCCAAGTGAAATTAAGCTTAAAAATCTAGTATGCCCCGCCAAAGTGGCGGGTGACGGGCCTGCCCACCTATTTTTTATTTTTTTATTTTTCATTTTTTTAAATAGATTAATAGACTTATTTTTTACATTTCAATTAGATTTTTCACTTATTTTTTAGAATAATTTTTTATAAAGATTTTTTTAACAAAATTTACTTAAAAAGATATTACATATATTCACAAATAAATGTATAATATAAAACCATCAACAAGAGTTAACATTCAACCAACCAAAATAAATATTTTAAGTTCTTGATAACTAGGCTTGCGGACCAACCCGTCCCTTTTTTGGCAGGCTTAAGACAGTGAGGGTTTAAGGCGGGACGGGCTTAACAGGTAGGCATACATAATTCCAACCCAGCCCATTATTTCATGGCGGGTGCGCCGGTCCAGCGGGCTACGACCCATTTTGCCACCCATAATTTTTGCCATGGGTTCTGTGATAATTGATTAACACTTGACAATAGTCGATTACCAGCTTAAAAATTAACACTTCCACTCACAACACATCAACTACACACAACCATTTTTGAAGTGCTTTGTGATTGGTTAAAGGTGATAACGTTCGAAGCCGAGATTGGGGAATCCGGTTCGGGTTGAAGCTTGCGACAGGTTTTTTCTTGAATAAAACCTTTAGGGTTTTGTCCTCCAAGACTGGTTTGATTTTGGGGGTTTTGGGACGAATTTCTTCATCAATTTTCAGATGAACGAAGGTGATTGAGAAGAGGAAGTCTTCATCAATCTAGTAGCGGATTCAGTGATATTGAAGGGAAGATTTCGGGTTCGATTTGTTGTAGTTGAGATCAGCCGGGCCGAGGGTTTGAAGAACTGAGGGTTATTCAACAAAGAGGCTGGAATCGGAGGTCTATCAACAACAATCGAAGGACTTGATTCACCTTGAATCAAGGAACAAGGAGTGGAAGCAACATTCAACGTCTTGAGAGTTCTGTTGTATATTTGCTTTGCAATCCTTGTATAAACGGTTAAACTCAACAGGTGATATCTATTAAAGCAATCTCAATTCTAGTTTTAGAATTGAGGGCAGACGTACCCCGAAGCGAGGACGACGGGGGAACTGCCTCATCAAATCTTTGTCTTCTCTATTTTTCAGCATATTTGTTTTGGCTTAAAAATAAGTGATTTTTGTATAAGCACTTTATCAAACCTTGATATTAATTGAGTAAGAAGTTAAAACTCTGTTTTTGAATCCAAAGTACAATAAGAAATTGTACTAGACTAATTGGAATCACTTACTCAACATAAATATTACTTGGAGTGTTTTCGCACACCAAGTGTTTGATAATTTGCCTAAACCAAAATTATCTTAGTTATGTATCTAGTTTGGTTTGCTCTTTGAATCATTGGAACTAGGAATCCTAGTAAGTGAAACAAATCATTGATAGTGTGACTAGTGTAGTGATTCGTATTCTACATTATCTCTAATCCATAGGCTTGACGCATATCCGGTTTTCCAATAACAGTTCGTTTTAGACTATATTTTCCTCGGCCGCTTCCGCACTTAAAACAATTTTTCTAAACCAATTTTTAATTGGTAGCGCCGACTCAAATTTTAATTGGGATCTATTCACCCCCCCCCCCCTTCTAGATTCGTGTCATAGTCTAACAAGTGGTATCAGGAGCTCCGGTTCACTCCGTGCTTCAAAATATAACTTTAATAGAAAATGGCTAACGAACCTAAAGGGGCTTATAATAGAGCTCCCATTTTCAATGGTGAAAATTATAGTTATTGGAAAGACTGTATGCGGGTGCACATAAATTCCATAGATATAAAAATATGGAACGTTATTCTCAATGGTCCAATTGAAATAACCATGACCAATGAGAATGATAAATTAGTGTCAAAGCCCGAAGCACAATGGACTGATGATGATAAAAAGAAATACAATTATGATTGGAAAGCCAAAAATATCATAATCTCCTCATTAGGTGTAGATGAATACTATCGTGTATCCCATTGTCCTACTGCTAAGGCCATGTGGGATTCACTACAAATTGCCCATGAGGGGACGAACGATGTTAAGTTGGCAAGAATCAACACACTAACACAAGAGTTTGATCTCTTTTTCATGGAGCAAGGGGAAACCATTACTGACATGCAAAAGAGATTTACTCATCTCATCAATCGATTACATTCATTAGGTAGGCCGGTTTCCAATGATATAGCTACTAATAAGATCTTGAGATGTCTCAACAGGGAATGGCAGCCGAAAGTGACCGCCATCAAAGAAGCAAATGATCTCACCGTATTAGACTTGACAACATTATTTGGCAAACTACAAGAGCACGAACAGGTACTCTTGAGCCTAGAACAACACGAAAAGAAAGAAAAGAAGGACAAAACAAAGGTGAGTGAAAAGAAATAAATAGCTCTTAAGACTTCCTCCTCGAAGTCTCAAGCAAAAGAGCAAAGTGATTATTCCTCGAGCGAAGAAGAAGAAGAGGACAAGAGCGAAGATATGGGGTTGTTTGTTAAACGTTACAATCGTTATGTGAGAAAGAACGACATCCAACATTCCGAGAAGAACTTGGTAAACTTCCGGAAACAATCAAGGTACTCTAAAGATGATGACTCAAAAGGCAAAAAGACTAGAGGGTCGTGCTACATTTGTGGGAAGCCCGATCATTACAAACCGGACTGTTCGATGAACAAGAAGACAAAGGAAAAGGAATCATACAAATCACACAAGAAATCATCAAAGCCAAGGAGAGCATACATAGCTTGGGAAAGCGATAACGACTCCTCCGATGATGAAAGTTCTAGTAATGAAGATGAAGCTGCAAACCTATGCCTCTCTGCTCATCAAAAGAACAAAAAGAAACAGGTACGACATGCTAAATATGAAAAATCCTCTAGTATGTCTCATCATGAATTACAAGCTGCATTTGATACTTTACACTGTGAAGCTAAAGAGGCCTTTAAAAGGCTTGCCTCAAATAACCAAATTTTTATCCATTTGGAACAAAAAATTCGAGAATCCAAAAGGAAACTTGAGGCACTCAAAGCTTCTATGGTAGAAAGCACAAAAGCAGGTTGTGAGGACCTTAGAAATAGAATAATAAACTTTGGGTGTGATACTTGTTATATTTGGCAAGGTGAAGTAAGAAACCTAAAGGCCAAACTTGACAAGGCTCTTGAGCCCAAGATTACCTTTGCAATCGATAAATCAAACTTTCGAAAAAGTATGGTTAATCCATATCAAAAATATAAATATGTTATAAAAGATGAAGATAGCAAAGGCAACCAAAATGTAAATTTCTCTTGTCTGTATTGTTGCAAGAAAGGCCACTCCATTGCTAAATGTAGGTTTAGGAGATTCTTAGTTCCTAAAGGCATTTATCAATGGCTGCCCAAATGTAACCATTTCGTTACTCACCATTCAGGACCCAATAAGCCATTGGGTACCTTCTCGTGTTAATTACATTTCCATAGGTACAATGCCTCGAGACCACCGAGAGAAGATGGGTTCTCGACAGTGGATACTCAAGGCACATGTCAAGAGACATATCACTCTTCATTGACTTCGTGGCTAAGAAGAAAGGATATGTAACCTATGGTGACAACAACCGTGGAGCAATACTAGGTAAAGGTAGTGTAGGTAACCCTTCTTCCACTACTGTCTCTGATGTATTGCTTGTCGAAGGTCTTAAACACAATCTACTTAGCATCAGTCAATTATGTGACAAAGGATACTATGTATCGTTTTCAAAAGATTGTTGCAAAATTGTACATAATGATGATAAGAAGAGTATGTTTAATGGCCTGCGAGTGAATAATGTCTATATGTTAGACTTGAACGAAGTATCATTAACGAGTGACAAATGCCTTGTAACGATGAGTGAAGATTCATGGTTATGGCATAGGCGTTTAGCACATGTTAACTTTGACTTACTAAATAAAGTAGTCTCAAAAGATCTAGTCCTAGGTCTCCCCAAAATAAAGTTCACCAAGGATCACCTTTGTGATGCTTATCAAAAAGGGAAGCAAACGAGGATCTCATTTAAATCCAAAAATATCGTTTCAACAACGAGACCTCTCGAACTTCTTCATATGGACTTATTTGGGCCGTCTAGGATTAAAAGTCTAGGAGGAAATTATTACGGTTTCGTAATAGTGGATGATTTTTCTAGATTTTGTTGGACTATCTTTTTAGTAAGCAAGAGCGATACGTTCGCCGCCTTTGAAAGATTTGCTAAGCTTTTCCAAAATAAATTAAATACAAACATTGTTTCAATTAGAAGCGACCATGGGGGTGAGTTCGAAAACCACTCATTTGAAGAATATTGCGGTAACCATGGTATCGATCATAACTTCTCCGCTCCACGTACTCCTCAATAAAATGGGGTTGTGGAGCGTAAAAATCGAATTTTGGAAGAATTGGGAAGAACAATGATTAACGAAAGTGGTTTATCGAAATATTTTTGGTCCGACGCCATTAGTACGGCGTGTTATGTTTTGAATATGGTGCTCATTCGCCCCGTTCTAAATAAAACACCGTATGAGCTTTTAAAAGGGCGAAAGCCAAATGTTTCTCACTTACATGTCTTCGGTTGCAAATGTTTTGTATTAAATAATGGAAAGGAAAACTTGGGCAAATTCGATTCCAAGGCCGACGAAGGTATCTTCCTCGGATACTCTCAATCGAGTAAAGCATATAGAATATATAATAAACGATTACTTGTTGTGGAAGAGTCTGTACATGTCACTTTTGACGAATCCTATCCGAGAAACGTCGGAAAGGGTAGTGTTGTTCATGGTGCAGGTACATCTACGGAAGACATACTCAAGGGTGGCGAGCCGGGGATTGATCAACCCGACAAAGTCAAAGTTGAGGAGGATAAAGATGTACACCATGAGGAAACCGAGGTAGCTCATCCGCCTTCAAACGATGATCTCCCTCAAGCTTGGAAGTCTCCCAAAGACCATCCAATTGACAACATTCTCGGAGATATCTCAAAGGGTGTTACAACTCGATCGAAGCTAAGTAATTTCTATTATCACTTCGCTTTCGTTTCATAAATGGAACCTAAAAACCCTAAAGAATCCCTACTCGATGAACACTGGTTTTTGTCAATGCAGGAGGAACTAAATCAATTCACTAGAAATGAGGTTTGGGACCTTGTCCCTCCTCCGCGAGATCATCGAGTAATCGGCACCCGATGGGTGTTTAGGAACAAGTTGGACGAAAACGGGGTAATTATCCGTAACAAGGCGTGTTTAGTCGCGCAAGGGTATAACCAAGAGAAAGGCATCGACTATGAGGAAACTTATGCGCCGGTTGCCCGACTCGAGGCTATACGCCTTCTCCTTGCCTTCGCTTGTGCGAAAGACTTTGAACTATTCCAAATGGATGTTAAGAGTGTGTTCCTTAACGGTTACATAAATGAAGAGGTCTATGTCGCACAACCTCCGGGTTTTGAACTTCATGAGTATCCCGATCATGTTTACAAACTAAAAAGGGCTTTATATGGTCTCAAACAAGCTCCTAGAGCTTGGTATGAGCGACTAAGTAAATTTTTACTTGATCAAGATTACTCAAGAGGAAAGGTTGACACAACTCTCTTCATTAAATGTCAAGGAAAGCACTTGATATTAGTACAAATTTATGTTGACGATATTATATTTGGGTCTACTAACATGAATCTCGTGAGAGAGTTTTCGGATCTTATGCAGGGTGAATTCGAGATGAGTATGATGGGGGAGCTCACGTACTTTCTCAGTTTGCAAATTAAACAACTCAAAGAAGGAACATTCATGAGTCAAACAAAGTATTGTTTGGACCTTATCAAGAGATTTGACATGGCAAAAGCCAAGGCCATTGACACCCCCATGCCAACATGTACAAACTTGAACAAAGATGAAAACGGTAAGGACGTAGAGGTAAAAAGGTATAGAGGTATGATTAGATCACTTCTCTATCTTACTGCTTCTCGTCCCGACATTATGTTTAGCGTGTGTATGTGTGCAAGATATCAATCATGTCCCAAGGAATCCCATCTAAAAGCTGTCAAACGAATACTTCGATACCTATCCAGTACTCCGAAGTATGGAATATGGTATTCCAAAGGTAACGATTGCTCATTGGTAGGTTTCTCCGATTCCGATTTTGCCGGTTGCAAATCGGATAGGAAAAGCACTAGTGGCACTTGTCACTTATTTTCAAATTCCTTGGTCAGTTGGCATTGTAAGAAGCAAGTTTCAGTTGCTTTGTCAACTGCCGAAGCGGAATACGTTGCCGCCGGTAGTTGTTGTGCTCAAATCCTATGGGTTAAGCAACAATTATTGGATTTTAATCTCAAACTCGAACGTATATTCTGTGACAATACAAATGTCATTAATCTTACCAAAAATCCTGTGTTGCATTCTCGCACCAAACATATCGAAATTGACACCACTTTCTTCGGGATCATGTAGAGAAAGGTGATGTTGTATTTGAACATGTTAATACTGAAAATCAACTAGCGGACATTCTCACAAAGCCGCTAGCTACTGAGCCTTTCTTTCATATTCGCCGAGAACTTGGTATTCTCGACATTTCTGAACGGGCGTTATAAATTGCTTGCTTTATCTTATTTCATTTAACACTATAATCTTGTACTTCTAACAAGTTAATGTTGTTGCAAGCACAATTATATTGTTCATCAAGTTATTCCGGCATCGAGGTGATATTGTTCCTTTACCCTTATCTCTCTCCCAAACTCCATGGCTAAATAGTTGTATTACATGATAATATTATATATATATATATATATATATATATATATATATATATATGACTTATTTCTTATACCATATCTGTTTGGATGTTTATTGTTGTGTGGCATTCTATTTATGCATCAAACATGTGAGCATATGTGCATAACAGTGAAAAACTGCAAAATTTGCCTGTATGAGTCGACCATAACAGGGCAATAGTCGACGCACACCTCAAAATTTTTCTCTTTTTCAAAATTCAAACAGTATGCGTCGACGCATGCAGAGGGTATGGTCGACGCATCGCACGAAAACTCAGTTTTTCTCTGCAGAAAACGTTCAAACTTCTCATGCATTTACATTTCAAATTCTCATTAAGTGTGCATTCAACCCACTACATTGTGAGTTGCATCTACCTAGTGCCTATTGTCTCTTGGCCTCTCCTCTTCCCAAAACCCTAAATCTTCATCTATAAAAAGGGTAAACCTCCTTCTTGCAAATCATTCTCAAAAACCTTCACCAAGCTTCACTCTCTACCCTCACAAAAAGCTTCAAAATCATTACCAATGGCTTCCTCATCCCGCAGACCTACCGGTAAGAAATCAAGGGAATCATCCTCTGCCTCCTTACCCATTACCGCTGTATCATTAGTTCCATCGCCTCTTGTCGACACCTTCAACAAAGACATTGGTAAAAGAGGAGTTGTGAGGCAACATGCCTTCTACAAACTCACAGCAGAACACATGCATCTCGTAGAAATCATGTCTCTGCTACAATATCACGACATTGTTAAATTCCTGGAATACAATGCCAAATATAGCGAAGACCTGGTCCGTGTGTTCTACACTTGCCTTCATGACAAATTTCGTGGGCAAAAGTTTCACTCTAGGATCGGCACAAGAAAGGTATCGTTTAAGTCTAATGTTTGGAATAAATATTTTGATATGACATTGGCTGCTGATGAAAATCCTCTTGCTGAGGTGGCTGATTCTCACACAATAGAAGGATATGAGTTTAAGAGCGCTTTGAACGCTATGCTGAAACGACCCTACCCAGACCACATTGTGAACAGTGATGCGTTCCCACGAACTGTCACTGCCGGTAAGCTGAAAACAGGTGAGCGCATTCTCTAGTGGATTGTGTCACGCATCCTGAGGCCTAAGAAGGGTGGCCTTTCCCGAGTTGAACAGGTTGAGGTTCATCTCATATATATCCTGAAGAATCAGCGCAAAATAAACTGGCCCTACTACATTACTAGTAGGATGTTCAGTTTACGAGACTCCGGACGAGGAACGGCTCTTGCCTATGGATCTTTTATTCAAGAGGTTCTTACTGCAGCCGACGTTGATTATCCGTCCTTTCCGTATACCTCTATTTCCTCAGATAAAGAATTCAGCCCAAAAACTTTGTCTATGATGGGATATTTTTGGTGTGATGAGCAGAGAATATACAAATTTGTTCGTAGAGGGTATATTCCTACGACTGTTGAAGAAGATGATGAAAGTGATGAAAGTGAAGAAGAAGACCAAGAGGAAAACGAAGAAGAAGAAGCAGGACAAGCATTGGAGCAACATGATAGTCCTCTACAAGCAGACACTCACGACTACACAAACACCGCTTGGGTTCAAAATACATATTCAACTGAAGAAGATGCCCCCAACCATGGTGGCTGGGGTGAATGGCAACATATGGGCTGGTCAACACAACGCCAATTCTATCAGCCGTATCAATATGGTGCTGAAGAATCTCCACCGTCTCCTCCACAGTAAGAAAACTCTTCTGAACTTTTAGATATGATACGAAATATGCAGCTGGCTCAACAATCCTTCATACAAACTCAGGATGAGCGCTATGCTCATATTAGCAGCCAGCTTCAAGCACAAAATGAGAGGATCGATAGTCTCTTAACCAGCATGAATGAACGGTATGCAACATTCACAGAAACATTTGAACGACAGGAGGCGTCCGCCGATGTGGGCCTCAAGTATCTAAGTAGTGTTGCTGACCAAATGACTTCTTTGGCAGATCCTGACAGAAACCCGAATATTGGTTACCATCGAGGACGAGGCCATTAGGGCATAGAACTGCATGTGCATCTGTACTTTTGTTGTTTAACTGAACTTATTATCTGTTATGCTTGTTTGTTAATCTAGTTTAATGTTATCTCATTTTCAATTTGTTCAGTAGTAATATTTGGTGTGGTATTATTATATGATTCGTTATCTCCTGTTGAATATCATCTTATGTTGAATAATAGTTCTCTTTCTCTTTTTGATGTTGTCAAAGGGGGAAAAGAGCATGTACCAAACCAAAGCCAAGCCAAGATATTCACAACAACTAACAGTTTGTTTTGCAGCCAACCTTAGATTACAAAAGAAAGGGGGAGTGTGTGTAAATATTGCATGTTGTTTCTCTTTGGTTTCACACAGGTTGTCATCATCAAAAAGGGGGAGTATGTAAGGGCAAACTGTCATACAACATACGATCATAGGTTTCGATGATGACAAATGACCACCATGGATGAATCGGCATTGTCGATTCCACCTCTACAAAACAAATGCAACATATCACCTATCATATCCTTTTCTATGCTCATCTAAACTGTTATATTTCATACAACATATGTGGATAAAATGTGGTCATGACAAAATGCATGAAAACCACAAAAATATGAATTTTTGCAGATTTGCAGGGTTTGAGTCGACCACAAGGTCGGCGCATAACATAGTGCATTTCCCACGGGTCAGCGCATAACATAGTGCATTTCCCACGGGTTAGCGCATAAAAGGCTTGAGTCGACCGCAGGGGTCAGCGCATGAACCACAGGTCAGCGCACGCCGACCTATGGTCGACACATACTGTTGTGCTTTTTAGACTGTCCAAAACTGCAGGCTATGCGTCGACGCATAGACCTGCTATGGTCGACCGTTCGTGCGCAAATTCAGTTTTTAAGTATTTCCCACTCTGTTTGAAAAGTTGTTAAGTGGGTTGGTTGGTTTGTTACTATAAATAGAAGTTTAGTTACTTGTTTCAACTAACATTTTGATAATTTGATTCAAGTGTTCAAAGAACAAGAAAAAATGAAATAGGTGTCCAAGATTCTTCATCTTCATCTTCAACATCTCACAACACATCAACTACACACAACCATTTTTGAAGTGCTTTGTGATTGGTTAAAGGTGATAACGTTCGAAGCCGAGATTGGGGAATCCGGTTCGGGTTGAAGCTTGCGACAGGTTTTTTCTTGAATAAAACCTTTAGGGTTTTGTCCTCCAAGACTGGTTTGATTTTGGGGGGACGAATTTCTTCATCAATTTTCAGCTGAGCGAAGGTGATTGAGAAGAGGAAGTCTTCATCAATCTAGTAGCGGATTCAGTGATATTGAAGGGAAGATTTCGGGTTCGATTTGTTGTAGTTGAGATCAGCCGGGCCGAGGGTTTGAAGAACTGAGGGTTATTCAACAAAGGGGCTGGAATCGGAGGTCTATCAACAACAATCGAAGGACTTGATTCACCTTGAATCAAGGAACAAGGAGTGGAAGCAACATTCAACGTCTTGAGAGTTCTGTTGTATATTTGCTTTGCAATCCTTGTATAAACGGTTAAACTCAACAGGTGATATCTATTAAAGCAATCTCAATTCTAGTTTTAGAATTGAGGGCAGACGTACCCCGAAGCGAGGACGACGGGGGAACTGCCTCATCAAATCTTTGTCTTCTCTATTTTTCAGCATATTTGTTTTGGCTTAAAAATAAGTGATTTTTGTATAAGCACTTTATTAAACCTTGATATTAATTGAGTAAGAAGTTAAAACTCTGTTTTTGAATCCAAAGTACAATAAGAAATTGTACTAGACTAATTGGAATCACTTACTCAACATAAATATTACTTGGAGTGTTTTCGCACACCAAGTGTTTGATAATTTGCCTAAACCAAAATTATCTTAATTGTGTATCTAGTTTGGTTTGCTCTTTGAATCATTGGAACTAGGAATCCTAGTAAGTTAAACAAATCATTGATAGTGTGACTAGTGTAGTGATTCGTATTCTACATTATCTCTAATCCATAGGCTTGACGCATACCCGGTTTTCCAATAACAGTTCGTTTTAGACTATATTTTCCTCGGCCGCTTCCGCACTTAAAACAAATTTTCTAAACCAATTTTTAATTGGTAGCGCCGACTCAAATTTTAATTGGGATCTATTCACCCCCCCCCCCTTCTAGATCCGTGCCATAGTCTAACAATATGTCTCATTGTTAGGTAGCCCAAAAGAAAGCCATGTGTGTGTGAATGTGTGATAAGCCTAAGCATATGAATGCCATAAGCAGGAGGAATAAAGCAGATGAATAAAACCACAAGCTCAAAAGTTCAACCGGAGCAAAGCAAGTCAAAGTGTCCATAAGGTCCAAGGGTCCAAGGCCACTTCAAGTCAAGCAAAAGGTCTAAAACTAAGTCAAAGTCCATAGTCTAAGAGGTTTTCAACACTCCAAGTCAAGCATAGGTTTAAGATTCGGTCAAAAGTATTTACCATTTTTTGATTCATTAAGATTTACAAGCAGATTAATCAAACAAGATAAGAAGCAATAGATGAATAAGGCAATATTAATAGAGTATGAAGTGAGATGATGATTAATGAGACATGAAATTAAAGTGCATTAAGTAAATGACATAAAAGTAAATGACATAAATTAAATGACTTGAATTAAATGACAAGAATTAAATGGCAATATTTTAAATGACACACAATAACGTTAGAAATTAATGGTCAATTGATTGTGTCGGGACAATTTAGCGCTATGTTAAGCAATTGTAAGTAGGCTTATGTAGAAGCCATATCTACTTGAGATCGATCAATAACAATATTTGTGTCAGACAAGTTAGAGAATTAACATAAAGTTAATCTCCTACAACATGTCACACAATAAGTTGGGATGAAAAATATTTTAAAATGATTAAAATAAAAATGTTAAATGAAAATAAAATGAAAAATAAAATGAAAGATGAATAAAATGAAAAAATGATTTTTAAAACTATACAAAAATTATATGTGGTAGATAATATTTTTATGAAATTAAGGGGGAAAATGGACTAAAAATAATAAAAGAGCTAATTAAAATGAATTTTGGAAGAAAAAAGAATTAAATGAAATAAAAAAAGAAAATAAAAACATTTGAATCCAACGGCTATGGGAGATGGCGCGTCCTGATTGGCTAGGGAGTTTGAATTTTCCCTCTAAAGCGCGAGAAGAACTTTATCTTTAACCTCCAGATTTTGATTTTGAAAATTCATGAACTCTTATTTTTAACATGAATCAAGCATGGATTCAGTTGTTAAATATCTCATCGTTTATGTCTTCTGCATCAAAGCAATTGATTTGCTCTGAGCGGGGAAAATTTGCTCAAACTCGTAAAGAACCCTAGTTCTTCAGAGTAAAATTAAATGACTAAGTCAACAGATAAATCCCAGTTAGAAGAGGGTTTTTGATCAGTGGAATAAGGCGAAGAGTATGGTAACTTGTTTGCTTGAAGTTGTAACTCGTATCTACCTTTTCGATTTGAGATTCAAAAGTCAACAATGGTGGATCTGGAGATCGGGTCCCAAGGAGCTTCAAGCTAAATTAATGCTTCAGTTAGCTTCAGAAGGTGCCGATGAAGGATTCTAGGTGGAGATTTGAAGTTAAAAGAGCTTGAATCAAGGAGATGGTTGACTGGTTATTTGAGGTATCATGCTTCAATGGTTTCAGAGTTTCTTTGGCTTTCAAATCTTGGAAATGAAGGCAATAACTTCCTCTCTTTATAGGGAATATGTTGGGATTCAAATACATGTGGAATGGATCTTAATTCGTGTGAATCAACTCAAGAATTTTCAGATCAAAACTGTGTGACAATTTGGCACCAAACTCGTGATTTTTGAGCTTTACAAGTCGTTTCATATTATGGTCAGATGCGTTTGTTCATGGGAAATAAGTTTTCACGCATGAGAAGTGGTCTGGATTTGATTTTGGCATGATTCCACATTATAGGTCACGGTGCAAAACAGAGTTTATCTCACCATGTTCATGCTTAGGCCAATTCCAATTCACTCATGCGATTTCCAATTTTCTTTAAGCCAAATGATGACTTCATGGAGTATAACATGTTGCAAAAAGAATCAAGTCCAAAAGATCTTTGGGGTGAAAGTTACATGCTTGGGAAGTTGAGGTCGTAACCTGGTTTTTAGGTTGGGCAATTGGTCAAGTAGTTTACAACATGTTTGGCCATTTTGAGGTCCTAAGTTAATGCTACCATAAATTTTGATTCCCTCGTGTATTTTGATCCAAACTTGAGCCAAATGATCTTTGACATAAGCTTAACAATATGCAAAAATAATGGGATCAAAAGAGTGCTTGAGTTTAAAATGGAAGAGGTGGAAAGTATGGGTCATGGCAAGTTTTTGGGCCGTTTTTGCAACTTGGTCCTTTACACAAATAAGGTCCTTAATGAATAAATTGATGTTTGACCCTTGAATCAAAGTTGTAGAGTATCCCAAAAGGAATATTTGGCTCAAAGAAGCTTGGTTTTTGGATAAAAATTGAAGGAGTTATGGGGTTTTGACCAAAGGCATGTCATACTTGCAAATTAGGTCAAACAAACTTGTATCCCTTTGTGCAAACTTGGCGTTTTCTTACATTTAAAGCCACAATGATGATGGAATAGACATCCCTTGATTAAAACTTGATTTAGGCTTGAATAATCTTGAGAATAACATGAAGATTGAGTGATGTGGCATGGAAACAAAACACATGGACCAACTTTGAATCAACATGAACAAACTTGCATTTCTCTTTATCAAAAGGCTTTTGTCTTGCCTTGATTTAAAGCACGATTGCCTATATTAGTAACAAGAACAACCCAGTATTATCTTTTATGGAAGTTAGGGTTAGTTATTAAGAAAAAAAGATGAAACCCTAATGTTAATATACAAAGTACAAAGTGGCCATGTTTATGATCCCATGACCAAATGCAATGGTCATGCATGATATGATTTGATGTATGCAAATGAATTATGTAAAGGAGAGGGTAAGTTTTGGAGTATGACAGCTGCCCATATTTAATCATCTTAAATCTGAAGGTGTGAATTACGTTTAGCTTTTCGGGTGTTCAGGTGGAAGAGGAGTAACTACAGAAATGTCTGAAAATGTGTCCGTGATTCAAAGGGTTGTATTGTAAGGAGTAGCAGGTAAAGTTGTTGGTTTGGCCTACTAGTGATTGACTGTAATATTCCATTGGGAAGATAGATCATCTGCAAAGCAAAATTCTTGATATGCATGATGTATTAAATGCAATGTATGATTGTTTGATTTATGATGCATATGCAATGTGATATTATGTAGTGATATAAGGATTTCTGGTGAAAGACAGACTTTGATTCGTTGGTATCCATACCATCAAACTTGTAATGGATGGCTTTCGTGTTACCACTGCTTCTGAGGAAGATCCTGCTGGCTGAGGACTACCATCTGGCTCCACTGGGGAAGAAGTATGCATGACTCTAATGAGCAATTATTGAGATACAATCATATGGCAAGTGTTTAATTGTAAGCTACCGATAGTCCACTAGGGAGTTTTCAGTAATCAAGCAATGCATAAAGTTTTTATTTTGATTTAACTTTTTATTATTATCAAAGTTTTACGACATTATGCAATCAAGATTGACAGTTATTTTGCAAACAAAATGCGGAAAAAATAAAAAACATGTAGAGTGTGTGCAAGGATGCAAAAATCCTTAAAGAGGAAATTGAAAAAAATGAAAAACAAATTAAATGGAAATGGAAATTTTGTTTTGACTTTCCACTGATCATAACATTGGCTGCCATTCGCTGTAGCACTGAACTTCAACATTTTCCTTTTGTTGATGGTGATTGGACTGATCTGATGCCGCCTGAGGTCAAGCTGAGGGTAAGAATATGATCAAAAGATAAAGTCAAGATATACTCAAATGCCTTTATCCCTAACTTTTGCGTGATTTTTTTTGATTCTTTTGTCCACTAGGATGCCATTTTTGCATAAGTCGTCGTTTCGGGTTTTCAACTTAGCGGGGTTTTCTATTTTTTTAATCCCTAATTTTTCATGGACATTTCCTTTTTTGGGTCCATCAGGATATCCATTTTTGCCTAGATTTGTTTTGACGGATGCCAATGTAGCGGTTTTGTATTCATTTTTTTAGGCATAATATTTTTTGACTATATCTGAGTTCATCGACATCGGAAATTCATCCCCATCCATTATAGTGAGAATAAGTGCCCCTTTTGATAAGGCCTTTTTGACAACAAAGGATCCTTCATAGTTGGGAGTCCACTTGCCTCGAGGATTCAAGTGTATAAGAGTAAGTCTTTTGAGCACAAGTTTGTTGGCTTGGAATGAGCGAGGAATAGCCTTCTTATCAAAAGCTCTCTTGAGGCGTCGTTGGCATAACTGACCATGGCAGACGACCGTTAAGTGTTTCTCTTCAATAAGATTCAATTGATCATATCTTGACTGCACCCATTCAGCTTCATCGAGGTCTACTTCCATGATAACCCTCAGATAGAGGATTTCAACTTCAATAGTCAGAACATCCTCTATTCCATATACTAGAGAATAAGGAGTTTCCCCAATAGAAGTATGCACTGACATTCTGTAGCCATGAAAAGAAAAGGGAAGCATCTCATCCCAAACCTTGTATGTCTTGACCATCTTCTGGATAATCTTCTTGATATTTTTGTTAGCTGCTTCGACAATGCCATTCATCTTGGACCGGTATGGTGAAGAGTTATGATGCTTAATCTTAAAGTCTTGGCACAACTCACTCATCATATTATTTTTGAGGTTACTAGCATTATGAAGATCTTTGTTTTTGCCTTCTTAGAGTATTATAAGCTTTAATAGCTTCTGGTTGAGGAGCTTAAGAGTCTTTGGCTTCTGAAGTATTTCCTTCATAACCTGAGTAAGTGATCTCCAGATCTCCAAATTTCTCAACTAGATTTGACTTTTATATTCAAGCTTATCATCGAATATGACATGGATTGATTCTTCAACAATCTGTGTCTCAATGTTATGCGCTCTGTAGCCTTTCAAGCGTTCAGAGTATCCTAACATGATGCACTTTTGTACCTTAGAATCAAACTTGTTCATATTATCTTTAGTGTTCAACATAAAACAAGAACATCCAAAAGGATGAAACTATGAATTGTTGGGCTTTAAATTCTTCCATAATTCATAGGGAGTATTGCCCAGAATAGGTCTTATAAAGATCTTGTTCTGAATACAACATGATGTGTTGACTGCCTCTGCCCAAAAGTGCTTGACCACATTAGTGTCGTTGGTCATGGTTCTGGCCATCTCTTGTAGAGTTCTATTCATCCTTTATATAATTCCATTTTGTTGTGAAGTTCTAGGGTAGGAGAAATAATGGGAAATGCCATTAGCATCAAAGAGTTTTTCAAAATCTTTATTTTCAAATTCGCCACCATGATCACTCTTGACTTTTACAAATTCTTCCCGTCATATGTCACGAGCATCCAGAGTCCAGGTACTGTGATTGGTGTATTAACTCTATTGTTAAGGACATCTGCAACATAGATTATCTTGTCCTTAGGTATCCATATCTTTTTGGGTCCTTTTGGCTTAGTCTTCCCATAGTTCTTAATAACCTTGAGTTTATGTGCAGGATATTTATACATGAATGCATGATTAGAATGGGCATGAGGTTTTGTTTTAGCCTTAGGTTTAGAAATAATTATACCTTTAGGCCTAACATCATTTTGTTTCCCAGAAGGAACAAAATGAGCCTTACGAGTATTTGGCTTGTCATCTTTTTCAGAATCAGATTCGTCATCAAAATCATAACCAATATCCCTTGTCTCGTTCCTGCTAACGCCATAAATCATGGAAGCCATTAAGCTTATATTCGGGCTTTTAGCAAGAAACTTCTGGAAAGATTTATCATACTTCTTTATGATATCACCAGAACCTATAGAGGATTTAGGAATAATTTTCTTTTCAGGTTTGAGACTCTTGCTTAAAGGGCATAGCGTTATTGTTTTTCAAAGTAAGATTTTTTTCACTAAAACTTGAAAAGTCTTTTTGAAGCTTATATTAAGCTTCTAATTCAGATACATGAATCTTTTTCAGATCCTTGTATTTGTCCATAAGATTCTGATATTTTTCAAGAACTTCAAATAAACTAAATTCAAGTTCAAAACGAGATAGTTCAGAAAATACCTCTTTGGAATCTGACTCAGATTCTGATTGAATTATTTTTGCAAGATCTTATGTGCAGGCCATCAGCGCCACGTTAGCCTACTCTTCTTAAGAATCATCTTCTAAAGACTCTGAATCGTCCCATTGTTAGGGACCAATTATCACTACTTTTCATATATTTTTATTGGTCCCTTTTACCATTTTCTTATTGAATTACACACTTTTATTCTCACAATTTAGTAAATATGCAATTAAGTTTAATTTGATTATGTTTTGAGTAGATATTTTACTTATTTATTAGTTTTGTAGAAATTATGAACAATAGAGCATTGGATTGCATGAGCATAATTTGGAAGGAGTTTGAATGGCATTTTGGAAGCATTTGAAGAACAAAACTTGGAAGAAATGGTTTAAAGGAAGCTTGCAAGGCAAGGAATTCGAACTTCCTTCAGTTCGCGCCGCGACCCTTGTTGGCGCCGTGAACCTTGCGAAGACAGCAAGCTTGTTATTTGGTTTGGGCCACTTTGTATGTTTTACACCCAACTTAAGTGTGATAGTTTTAGATCATTTTTAGAGTACTTTTCAGTTTTAGACCAAAATGAGACATTTAAGGAAAGGATGAACTCTTTAAACACACAATGTGAGAAAAGGAAAGATTATCATTCACAAGTTGGAGAAGAAAAATAGAGGTTATTATTGTATTCCATTTTGCTGTCAAAGATGATGATGAGGAGCTAAACCCCACTTTGTCAAGATTGGAGGTAGTAGCTATTCCTTATTGTTTATGTATTCCTATTGACTCTTGTATGTGACAAAAGATTATTGATGTAATGATTGATATTTTTGCCCTATTTTGAATATTCAGATTTGAGTTATTGTTGAGAAAGATTATTCAAGTCTTGACTTAAAATATGCTCTCAAGTAGTGAATAAGTTGTAGAAATAGATTTACACAATACTCTTCTTTTGTATCAAACATTAAATATTGCTATATTAATAGTTAGGTAGAGAAATCGTTTAACGATTAATATAGTGATTATCACAATCTCATTTAGAAATAAATGTTATTGAGAGGATACTTGAATATCATCAATAATTTTAAGTCCATATAGTTGTCATTAATGAAACATAAGAAATTTAGATAGTGAACTCCAATCTTGTCAAGCCTCTTATATTTGATTAAAACTATTTTCATTGTCTTAGTGTCATTTTACTCAAAAGATAACTATTAAATCAAAATAACTTGGTTACATTTCAAACTTATAACAATTGGAATTATAGAACGGCGGTAATAACAACCAATCTCTGTGGATACGATATAAAAATATTTGCCGGAAATATACTTTTCAACAAATTGGCGCCGTTGCCGGAGATTGGTGTTCGATATTACAAGCATTGCAATAATTCATTGTTCTAAGTTTTTTTTACTACTATCACTCTTGTGTTTCACTTGGTTTGTTAGTTTTGTAGATTCTAGTGCATGTGAGGAAAGGCTACCGAGGAGCAATTTCAATTCTATCCCGAAATTGAAAGAACACTTCGAAAGCTCAATAGCAAAACACGAAGAAGAAGGAAACTAGCCGAAGAGAGGAACCAGAGAGAAGAAGTATCTACTTCTTCACTTGTTCAAATCGAAGAAGTGGGTGTAGAAACTTGTGAAGGAAACATGGCGGCTGAAACTCCTACCGAAATGTCCGCTAATAGTTCAAGGCGGAACGCCCAATTTGCTCGTGGTGGAAGGAATACGGAGATGAAAACCGAAATCCTCCAACTCCTTTATGCAAATCTATTCATCGGAATGGATCATGAAGATCCGTATACCCATCTCATCAAATTCTATGAGATTACGGGTTCTACGGGAATAAAGGAAGCGGGTGAAGAAGCATTATTCAAGAGAATGTTCCCACATTCCTTAGTGGGAAAGGCAAAATAGTGGTATCTTGATCAAGCACCAAGAGTGATGACGGATTGGAATTTATTAGAAGAAAAGTTTCTAGAAAGATATTTTCCTCAATCTCGATTCATGGAAGCCAAAATGGATATTGCGGTATTCACTTAAGGGAACAATGAGTCTCTAAACGAGGCTTGGGAAAGATTCAAGTCAATGTTGAGAAAATGCAAAGGCCATGGTTTTGATGAACTCACTCAAATCCACATTTTTCTAAATGGGCTCCAATCGACTCACAGAACACTTTTGGATGCTACCGCGGGTGGCTCTCTTATGTCAAAGAATGCGAAAGAGGCAAAAGTCATTATTGACCGGATGACACTCAATGATCATCAAAGTCAACATGATCGTAGTCCTTCACAAAGGAAACCGAGAGTTCTTGAATTAAATACCAATGATGCTATTCTTGCCCAAAACAAGTTACTCTCTCAACAAGTGGAGTTGCTCACTCAACAAATGTCCAAACTTCCACAACAAATGAAGGAAATTCAAGGATCTCAAGCTAGACATCAAGTAGCATGTTGTGAACTATGTCAAGGAGATCATCCAACCGGTTATTGCCCTCCATTGGCAGAAGTGAGTTATGTGAACAACCAAAATCAAGGTTATCAAAGGCAACCTCCATCCCACAACAACTCATATCAAAGGAACAACCAAGGCTACCAACCATCAAGATTCAACAACCAAAATTTTCAGCAACAAAGTCCATATCAAAATCCAAATTCTCAAGGACAACAATCGCAAGACGGAAGTTGAAAGCTAGAAGATACTCTCGCACAATTCATGCAAGCCTCCATGGCAAACCAGAAGAGCAATGAGGCAGCTATCAAAAATTTGGAGAATCAAGTAGGCCAACTTGCGAAGCAATTGTCGGAACAACACGCGGGTTCTTCTTTCTCCGCCAACACTCAAACCAATCCAAAGGAGCATTGTAAAGTAATTGTTACTAGAAGCGGTAAAGAGTTGACAAGTGGAAGAAGTGAGGAGATTGCAGTAGAGAATGATATGAATATTGTACCTGAAAATGAGGACGTGGAGTGTGAAAAGAAAAAAGAGGCAGAAATTGTTCAGTTTGCGCCGCGATCTCCTTTGGCGCCGCGAAAAGAGCTGGACTAGAATAACTCAGCAGAACAGCAGGGTGAAGTGGGTGAGAAGAAAGAAGTAGAGCCAAGAAAGAAGAAAAAAGGAGACAAATGAGTGAGTGTTATTCCAGCTCAACATCTACCTTACCCGCACGCACCATCAAAAAGGAGAATGCCAGACACTATGCACGGTTTATGGATATATTTAAGCAACTTTAAATAAATATTCCATTTGCCGACGCATTAGAGCAAATGCCAAGTGTCATACCCCAATTTTGACCCTGAATCGCCAATTCAATACATTCATCATAGTTATTGCATGTCTACATAGCATACCATGCATTCCATACTGCATAGTGCCTAAAATATCAGTCGAAATAATTTTTTGGAATTACAGGCGAACCGGTTGAGTTAATCGCCAGATGTGCATTAAATCAGTGAACGAAATTTTTTAAAATCAAGCTTCTAGACATCAATTTTATTAATCTACGTTTCGTGTAGTTTAATCTGGTATGCTCGATTTATTTTTTCAGCTAATTTTTCGGCCACTTTTTGATCAGCTCAAGCCTGCTTAACCGGTCAAAATTTATTTCAAAATTGGCTCAAACGCTGTATTTTTCCGAAAAGTTTATTTCACACTGATCATCTTGGTACATTCATTTTAATTTTTTTAGCATTTTTTGCGCTAGACTTTTATTTATTTTGAATCTTTTTATTTTTATCTTTATGTCAAAATATTCAGTTGAATTAATTAGAATTTTATTTATTTTTGTTTCGACTTAATTTCGATTATCCATAATGTTTTAATTTTTATTTGACTTAATGTTTCAAAACTCATTTTACATTATTAATATTGTCGAAGGGTAATGTTGGTATTTTTTTAAATTTTGATAACCCTAATTGACACCTATATAACAAAGTGTGCTGAAGTTGAGAAGGGAAAAGGCCTACCAAAGACCATCATGCGGCGACAACGGTTGATATATCATTGTCATCATAAAAATTAAAGGAGGTTTGAGAACTAGCTCTTAGTTTTCCGCCGCTTGTACCCTCTTCTTTTACATTACACACTAAAGACCCACAACTCCTCACTCACGACAGCAACAACAACTTCATCGCCTGCTTCTTCCAAACCCACCGCCGGTGACCCGCCATCGTCGTCACCTCGCTCCATCTCATTCTCCACACAAAACTTCCACTCACAAAACCACCGAACCACCATCGTCTTCCACGACACCTCCGCCACCACATCCAAACCCTTCTTCGTTCCCTCAAACACCGCACCTCACCTAAATCAACCCTCCACTCACAAACCACAACAAAATGCTCATCACCGTCCACCCAGACTGACACTCCGCCGCCGTAGCAGTCGGACCGGAGATCCGCGTCTTCAACCTCCTTGGCGATTGTGCAATTTCTTTAGTTGACGACTCTGTCACCGGTGACACAACCCTACGAATCACCCTACAACCTCATCTTCCAACCTCACCATCGATGACACCAAATTATAACACAGAAAAAAATCCTCCTGTTGTATTATGTTGACCGTAACAACAAACTTGCTTACACCAAGGGACTCTCGATATGCTCGTGTTAGATGTTGATTTCTTTTACAGGTTGTATTTGGTTAAGGCTTGGAAAGATTGAACATTGTGAATGATATCGAGAAGTTTAAGGATTCACCCTGGAAATGACGACAACGACGATTCAATGGTGCGGTAAAGCTTTGCTCTACTGTCAACTCCGTTAGAGCGTATTACCTCCATTTGAACCATCACCAACTTTGAAATCCAGAGATTCGTCTCCTTAGTGTGTGAAGACGATGATGATGGCGATGCAGAGGATTTCAAGCATTGGAGAGGGATGAGCGAATTTGAAGAGTGAAGATTTAAGGTTGTAAACTGGTGAATCTCAAATGCAGATTGAAGGTTGCAATCTATTGTCGCGGCGCGAAAAATACCCGAGCGTAAGGAACGCTCGAAATATAAACAAAACAGAGTCGCCACCAAACTTTATTTATTCCCAAAGAGGGAAAGGGGAAATATCGATAAAAACCCACAAAAATCAAAAAGAAATGGTCGTCGCAACCAAATCGGGTTCGGGAGTCGGTTATGCAAGGGGAAGGTATTAGCACCCTTCGTATCCATCGTACTCGATGGGACCCATTTAGTTAGTTTCGTGTTAGAGTGTTAGCGTGATATCGTTTGTAAACTTCTACTTATCGAGTGAGAAGAGAGAAAGAAAAAAAGGAAAGACTTAAGGTTTTTTAATATTAATGTGCCTGACAAGATTTCACAATCCTGCTCCTACGTATCTCCAGGTGCTATGAAGAACTCAAGGCATACGTAGTTCTACCCGAAGAGAACTACTGGGTGGATTGCTTTTAAAGAGAGTGATGCTTGGATCACATTTGAGCGATTAAACCTTTACTTGCTGCTCACTCTTGGAGGCTGAAGTCTTTGTTTGTTTCGCATCAAAATAGATGTCGCATACTCTTTTCTGAAAATGTTTCTCGGAGTCGCACAAGGGCGGAAAACAAGTTTGATGAGTTTGAGTTGATTTTAAGCGGAGACAAACATCCAAGCAGGGAGCTCTACTGCAGTACTCAGATGTTTGAAAAGGAAGAGGCCTAAGCCCAATCACTCTCTTTTCATCCAAAAGTTTGTTATGAAAATGTGTGGCAAATTAGGTCAAAGTTCATTAACGGAAGACGATTAATCAGACAGAGAGCTCTACAGCAGAGTCCAAATAATCGGGAAAGAGAAGGTCGATACCCAATCAATCTTTTTCTTCTATAAGAGAAATGACCTAATTCTAGTAATTATTGTATTTTAATATGGAAGACGAATGTTTGAACATTGAGCTCTACATCAGTATCCTAACATTCGAAACAGAGAAAGTCTTAAACTTAATCAGTTTCTTCCATTTTTATTGTGAAAAGATTTTAAAAACAGGGGGACGACTTGACGTTGGATCAAGTGTCTGATTCGATTTTGACTTGAAATTGATTTTTTGAAAAATTGACGTTTTATTAGGAAGCCAAATACTCAAATAGTGAGCTCTACAGCAATATTTGAGTATTCAGGAAGGGAAGAGGTCTAAACCCAATCACCTTCTCTTTTATTCTAGTTTATTATGAAAATGATTTAAACTTTATAAATTCTCATGAGATAATATGTAACAAGAAAGTATGCTTATAAATTTGGTTCAACATTCTTGCCATTTTTAACATAAATGATTAGTTTAAGAAAAGAAATGTTTAAAACTAAACTTAAATATATAAATAAAAAACAATACCAATTGTCTTAAAAAAAATGGCCAGCTTTATTTCTCAACACTACTGTTAGTAAACCAAACCTTATAAACACTTTATTTGCTTTAGCACTCAATTATTCTACCTGATATGCATTTCTGTTCATATAGAAAACTCATGCCAAATTTTGTAATAAGATCTCATGTTAATTTATTAAAATAAATATTAACTTATTAAATGATTAGTTTAAAAAAGACATCTTTAAAACAAAACTTAAATAAATAAAACAAAAGCATTACCAATTGCCTTAAAAAAATGTCAGCTTTATTTCTAAACACTCATGTTACCAAACCAAACCATACAAACACTTTATTAGCTTTAGCACTCAATTATTCTACCTGATATGCATTTCTGTTCATATAGAAAACTCATGCCAAATTTTGTAATAAGATCTCATGTTAATTTCTTAAAACAAACATTAACGTATCTATAAAATAAAATAAAAAAAGCTACGTCACTGATTTATTTTAACCATTTTCTAAAGGTTTTCCACATAAAACAAATCAATAAAATATGAAAATATAAAAGTTCTTAACATTTTAAGCATCCAAGAAGATGCCTTAAGATAGATAAAAACTGAATTACCTAAATGTTTTAGTGAGTCTTATTTCACACAATTCACATGGGATGCTACCGGAATAACTCGGGAAATTGACCAAATTAAGAACCTGACAAAAGGTCTACCAAAGCACTTGCTGATACAATGACTTAAAGAAAGAAAAAAAAACATATTTACAGTATGGAAGTTTTGAATAAAAACCAGTATAAAATACACATTGTCAAACTAAATGCAAACAACAAACCAAATAAGGCAAACCAAACAAAATACGTATATTGGAATCGTAAGCGGTCCATAACGTGATACGCCATTTAGAACACAAACAACAAATATAACACAAAACTCGGATATTGAATACAATGAAACAGATAAAATGGAGTGTTAATAAAACTCAACGAATATGAATCGTAGCATAACGCATACAACCAAACAAACATATCGTATCGAAAACTAAATGCAAAGATATGCGTAACTCTAGCGAAATATAAACCAACACGCATTTGCAAAGTAAACAACAATGAAAACGTGAAGCAAGTCACACAACAACCACACATTGAGCATGTATTAAATCATAACAAACCAACACCTAAAACAAACTTGAATAACCTAACCATGAGTTCTCTAATGTCTCAACAATTCCTCTTCCTTTTTACAACTGTTTTAATTAATTTTTTGTTACAAATTTATAAAACAACAACAAACTGGTAGAATATTATCTTCTTAATATGCAGTGCCAAGCTCATTCTATATTATCTATTCTTACTAAAGTAACAACACACACCACACTTTATATCACCACACCATATAGGCATGGCAACGGGGCGGGTCGGGGACGGTTTTTACCTCCCCCAAACCCAAACCCGAATCCCCAAACAATCCCCGTTCCCCGCCCCAAACCCAAACGGGGATGGGGAATCAAAACCCAAACCCGTTCCAAACGGGTTCGGGTTGGGTTCGGGTATCCCCGCCCCGCCACCATTCATTTAGTAAAATCAATTTTTTAATAAAAATATTTATTTTTCCAAAATAAAATTACATTACAAATAATAAAATAAAACAATCTAAAAAAATTCCATACATACATTTCAAATATTTTAAATAATAAATTCAAATTAAAATATCAAAATGTTGACCACATATTTAATATTTTAAATTATCAAAAATAAATAATAATATACATAGTAAAATAAATGGGACAGGTTCGGGGACGGGTTCGGGGTGGGTACTAGTATCCCCATTACCCGACCCGTACCCATATTTTAAAATCGGGGAAAACCCAAACCCAAACCCAAACCCAGTCAAAGCGGGTTTTCCCCGTCAACTTCGGGGCGGGTTCGGGTTGGTACCCGCGGGTACGGGTTATATTGCCATGCCTAACACCATACTCTATCATGTGAATTAAAAAAAAACCGAATATTTATCTACACATACATATAGTATTAAACACACTCAAACAAACACACAACAATTGAAAGCAAAGCATAATCAAATGTATTAACAAAAAAGGTGCTTGAACAAAATGCAGGTTTGAAACCGAAACCGTGCAGAGCCGACAACTAAACAAAATTTGGTCTTGAGTTCAAAAACAAGCCAACACATTTAATTGCAGCCAAATTAATACGAGAACAAAATCAAACATTCTTAACACTTAACTGAAGAAAAATCATAGACAAATATATCTAAAATCACGGCTGGCAAAAATTGAATATCAAACTTACCTGAATTGAAATTGACGGCAACAGAATCTCAATTGTTAAACTCAATAGCTATCGGAGCACGATTATGAGCTCATGACGGCGACGTTGTTGTTTCTTGAGTGAATGGCGGCGGAATTGCAACGCGGAGAGGTGTGACAGGTTATGTTGTTGTGATGCTTTCGTCGCCGGAGCTTTCGAATGGAGAGGGTGGAGCTGGTCCGACGGTGGTTGTAAGAAGGGCGTTGCAACGATTTTGTTTTCCGGAAATTGTATGTGATTGTGTGTGTTGTTGCAAAAAACGTTTGTTCCAGTTTTGAGGGTTGTTTTAAAGAGAGGAAGATATGTGTGTGAGGGAATGAAGTTTTAGGTGTTGTGTTTGACGGTTTTTTTATCTGAAGGGAACCACCCGTGCTCTTTGGTAGTAGCAGTAAAGTTATGGAGATTTTGATAGAAGTCTTGTGAGATTGATGTGTTTGAGGGTCAGTTGAGAGGCGCCGTGAGAGGGTCAGATTATGGGGCTCAAGAGGGTCAGATTATTGTCCTTTGTAGCTTTGTGATAATGTTAACCCAATAGCAGGAATTTAAGTACGAGTAATAGAAAATGTGATGATGGTGAATGAAATATCACGGATTCTACTATTAGCCAATTTACCTTATTTCTATTTCATTTCCTCTTTCTTTTCTTTTTTTTTGAAATATGTTAGTTAAAAAAAATAAGATAAAAATCTATCATTTTTAATAAATTCAAATTAATTACTTATTAATCCCTAGTTAATTCAAATACTTATTTTGACTAAAAAAAAACTAAAAATAATAATAATAAATAAATAAATAATTATTAAAGGCATTTAAAAAATTAACAAAAATCGGGTACAAAAATGTCCGAAATAGAAAAGAATGCACCAAAATGATCAGCGTAAAATAAACCTCTCGGAAACATACAGGTTTCGATAAAATTTTGAAATAAAACATGACCTGTAAAAGGCTCAGACTGATCGACATGCGATTGAAAAAGTGGTCGAAAAATTAAAATGAGCACACCAGGTTAAACTACACGGAATATAGATTAACAAAACTGATGTCTGCAAGCTCAATTTTGAAATTTTTCGCCCTCTAATTCGACATACAGTTGAGAAATTATTCAACCAGTTTGTCTGTAGATTTGGAAGAAAAATAAAATAAAATTATCTGGCTGATATTTTAAACACTCTGAGAAACAAATTGTATGATACGACAAGTAAAAAAATGCAAACGTCTTGTAAATGAACTAAATTGTTGACTTGAATAACCGTGAACAGACAATCAGATGTAACAGAATCACTCCTTACCATTTACTGTTGATTCTCAAACACAATTAAAACCCTACAAGGATTCAGCTGACGCCAATACTCTTGACTGCCACCCTCCGACCCTCTAAAATACGATGCAATAAAAATAAGTGATGCAACGAGATTGAGAAATCAAGTCCTTTGACTTCTTAATCAACAGACAACTGAATGAGTATTATCAAAGTCAGATAAAATGTCAGAATTCCTGACTTTTTACCTGAACCCTGATGAATGCTTTAAACTGATGAAATACACGACAAAAATGGATTGATTTATGCTGGTGATGCGAGTGAAAACTCAGGGTAAAATTTAGGGTATGACATCTATCTCAGATGCAGGTTGAAGGATTGACGTTACAGGTTCCAGAGTTGATGGAAGTTATGGTTAGGTTCGAAGAGCGGATCCACTCATGAAGCATTGACCGACACACAGCAGTGGCAAGATCAACGCTACACTAGCAGTTTCCCACTGACGGTAACGAATCGAAATTGACTGTATCGTTAGCTACTCGGATTTCATTTCAGAAATAAGTTGATTATACTGCTCATTCATTATGCATTTCGATTCTGACTGATTATAAAGCTGTTGTGTTTATTTTCTATTAAGATTGCTCATGTTCTTTCGCACTTATGGAGTCCGAAAATGTTGATTGATTATATTGCATCTCCATTATTCCATTATTGCGCATTTGTTTCTCTGTTCGAGTCTGTATGGATAGATTTCCATATATGATTTCATACACTAAAAGTACATAATGATATTGCGTTTTGGCTCTTTCAAACTGTCCATTTTCTTTGCTTTAAATTCGACCGTGTTCACTTCCGAATGAAGTTTATCATTGTGGTTATGATGTTTGTTTGGAAACCACTGAGATTGAGACCGGTTTGTGCTTATTAGTTTTGTTTAAGTTATCATGTGAAATAGAAAGTTTGAGCATGTTATTCATAAACGGTAGATGAACATTGACCTCCTGTTTCAAGTTTTGTTTTTTTACAGGTCGTTCTTGTTTCTCGATATCGAGTTAATGACGGTTTAAGGAGAAAATCAAAATTGGAGTGATTTAGGATTTTGTTCTGTAATACCAACATTTAGAGGAAAGAGATATTGGTTGGAGTATTGATTAATGTGGTGGTAGTAGAAGAAACTATGAACAGGATTTCATTTTGATCATAAATTAAATTATTATTTTTTATTTTAAAATTCAATTCATTTTAAAAAATACTTATCAAAAATTAAATTATTTTTTCAATTTTAATTTAAAATTCAATTCATTTTAAAAAAACATACTTATCAAAAATTAAATTACTTTTTCAATTTTAATTTATTTTAAAATTCAATTCATTTTAAAACCACTTCAATTTCAATTTAAATCACGTCTAAATTCAATTCATTTTAAACCATTCCAATGTCAATTTAAATCTTGTCTCAATTTATTTGAATTAAACCTTGATCAGGTACCAATTGACCTCTCTTAAACCAAGTGTAATATTCAAATCTTTTTTCTAAATAAAACGTGAAGAAAAAGATTATCCTGGATGGAATATCCAGTTATAATCCCGAATATTAGGCTCAAGCTGTAAGAGCTTGCAAGCCGTAAATATTCGTCTTCTCTTCCACACTCTAATATTCAAATCTTTTTCTAAATAAAACGTGAAGAAAAAGATTATCCTGGATGGAATATTCAGTTATAATCCCGAATATTAGGCTCAAGCTGTAAGAGCTTGCAAGCCGTAAATATTCGTCTTCTCTTCCACACTCCAATATTCAAATCTTTTTCTAAGTAAAACATGGAGAAAAAGATTATCCTGGATGGAATATCCAGTCATAATCCTGAATTTTATGCTCAAGCTGTAAGAGCTTGCAAGCCATAAATATTCGTCTTCCCTCCAAAACATCCGTAAATGTTCGAATCATTTTCTTAATAAAATTGGAAAGAAACAGATTGCCTGGGTGGAATGTCCAGACGTAGTCCCGAGTACTAGACCCAAGCTGTAAGAGTTTGCAAGTCATAAGTACTCGTCTTTCAAACTTTAAAATACTTAATTCCTACCTTAATACTTTTTCAATAAAGATGGAAATGGAACATGGTGTATACCGTGCACTCCTGAGATTAAGATTCGAGGCGGATGCCTCGCCTATCTTAGCTCTCGCCATCGTTGAAAATTGTCAATACGGTTTCTTCAAACCCTTTCTCAATCAAACCTAAAAATACTTAATTTTTATTAAACACTTTTGCCAATAAAGATGGAAATGGAACATGGTGTATACCGTGCACTCCTGAGACTAGGATTCGAGATGGATATCTTGCTCATCCAAGTTCTCGCCATCACTCAAAATACATCCAACCAGTCAAACTTTTTCTCACCGCCGTGCGACTAATCAGAGAACCTTTTTCGTAAATGAAAGATATATTGTCTTAAGTGATACAAAACAATGTTTCGGCCACGATTGTTGAGTCGAGATAAGTGACGTTTTTCCAATGTAGATTTATAAATCTGTTCGATGTGTGGTATGCGTCCACTCCTCATTTATTTTGGATAAAACAATGTTTTCGTCGATTAATACAGTATAGCTTTCGCTAAAATCGACCAACAAACAAACATTTTTCTATCCAGAACTACGTAAGCCTTGATTTCTCTTTTGAGATACGTAGGAGCAGGATTTTTAAATCTTGTCAGGCCCACTAATAAAAAACTTAGGTTTAGTCCTTCGTCAAAAATCCAAAAACATTCTCTTCTCATCCTTTCTTTCTTTCCCACCTAATAATTTGAAAAGCCTAATATTTCAACTAACACTAACGCACACAACTAACCTAATGGTTCCCGTTGAGTACAACGGACGTGAGGGGTGCTAATACCTTCCCCTTGCGTAATCGACTCCCGAACCCTGATATTGGTTGCGATGACCATATCTTATCCTTTCTTTTAGGGGTTTTATCGATATTTTCCCTTTCCCATTTTTGGGAATAAATAAAGTTCGGTGGCGACTCTGTTCAGTCCATCATTGCGAGCGTGCGATTGCGCTTCGCTTTGAAGTCATATCCCCATTTTTCGAGGTGCGACACCAAGGTATGCAAAGTTCATGAAGGATATTCTCACAAAGAAGAAGAGATATGTGGAAGACGAGACAATCTTGCTTGATGCACGTTGTAGCGCCATATCCCAAAAAACTCTCCCATGGAAGGAATTCGATTTGGGCCGAGTCATTTTACCGGTAACCATTGGAGGCACTTACATTGGCAATGGTTTGATCGACTTGGGATCTAGCATCAATTTAATTCCTTTATCCATTGTTAAAAGATTGGGGAATGTCAAGATTAAATCTACAAGGATGACTTTACAACTAGCCGACAAGTCTACCACTTCACCATATGGAGTTGCCCAAGATATGCTAGTGAAGGTGGACAAAGTCTTGTTTCCGGTAGATTTTGTGGTAGTGGACATGGATGAGGATCGTGATGTTCCTCTAATTCTTGGAAGACCATTCATGAAAACAGCCCGAATGATGATTGACATTGATGATGGACTCATGAAAGTAAGGGTGCAAGATGAAGAGGTAACTTTCAATCTTTTTGAAGCCATGAAGCATCCTAATGACAAGCATGACTCTATCTGAATCGATGCCGCCGAGGAGGAAATCGTGGAGGTTGCAAATCAAGTTCATTTTTCTAATCCGTTAGAGAGATCTCTTATCGGAGCTTACAATGTTTTAACCGAAAATGAAGAAAAAGAAATTGAAGCAATTTTGCATGAATTGGAATCTTGCGGAGAGATTGCTTATCATGAGGAGAAAAATGAGGACTTGGATGTGAAAAATACAGTGGAAGAGCCAAAACTAGAGTTGAAGATGCTACCTCCACACTTGAAATATGTGTTCCTTGGTGATGATTGTACTAAATCGATGATCATTAGCAATGCCTTATCCACAAAAGAGGAGCATAAATTGATACAAGTGCTGAAAAAGAATGAAGGTGCAATAGGGTGGGTATTATCCGATTTAAAGGGTATTAGTCCGGCTTATTGCATGCATAAGATCATGATGGAAGAAAATTTCAAACCCGTTGCACAACCTCAAAGGCGTTTAAATCCATCAATGAAAGAAGTGGTGAGAAAAGAAGTTGTCAAACTATTGAAGGTCGGAATGATTTATCCTATCTCCGATAGTGAATGGGTGAGTCTGGTGCAAGTAGTTCCAAAGAAGGGTGGTATGACGGTTGTCATAAATGATAAAAATGAGTTGATTCCAACTAGAACGGTAACTGGATGGAGGATGTGCATTGACTATAGGAGGCTAAATCAAGCTACAAGGAAAAATCACTTCCCGCTACCTTTCATGGATCAAATGTTGGAAAGGTTGGCCGACAAGAATTTCTATTGTTTCTTGGATGGTTATTCGGGTTACAACCAAATTTCGGTCAATCCGGCAGATCATGAGAAGACGGATTTTACATGTCCTTTCGGTATTTTTGCTTACCGAAGAATGCCTTTTGGATTGTGTAATGCACCGACAACATTTCAACGGTGTATGCAAGCAATATTCTCGGATTTGATCGAAGAATGCATTGAGGTGTTTATGGATGACTTTTCCATTTATGGGTCGTCCTTTGACTTATGCTTGAAAAATCTTGATGTGGTCTTGGAAAGATGTGTGGCAATAAACTTAGTGCTTAATTGGGAGAAATGCAATTTTATGGTCACCGAAGGTGTTGTTCTTGGTCACAAAATCTCTTCAGAAGGGCTAGAAGTTGATAAAGCAAAGGTGGAAGTCATTGAAAAATTACCACCTCCAACAAACATCAAAGGAATAAGAAGCTTTCTTGGACATGCCGAATTTTATCGAAGATTCATCAAAGACTTATCAAAGATAGCAAAGCCCTTGAGTAATTTGCTCAACAAAGGTACGCAATTTCTTTTTGATGAGTCGTGTCTAAAAGCATTCCATGAGTTAAAAGAAAATTTAGTCACCGCACCCATAATCGTTGCACCTAATTGGACACTTGATTTTGAACTTACGTGTGATGCAAGCGATTATGCGGTTGGTGCAGTTTTGGGTCAAAGAAGAGCTAAAAATTTTCATGCCATCCACTATGATAGTAAAGTTTTAAATGAGGCGCAAGTCAATTATGCGACGACCGAAAAGGAGTTACTAGCTATAGTGCATGCATTGGAAAAGTTTAGAGCTTACTTGATCGGGTCTAAAGTTGTAGTTTACACCGACCATTCAGCAATCAAGTATTTGCTAACCAAGCCGGATTCCAAACAAAGACTAATTCGTTGGATTTTATTATTACAAGAATTTGATTTGGAAATCCGGGATAAAAAAGGTTCTGAAAACTTGGTAGCAGATCATTTGTCCTGTTTGGTTAATGTGGAAATTACAAATAAAGAAGAAGAAGTGAGGGAAGAATTTCCGGACGAAAAGCTTTATGCGATTCAAGTGAGGCCTTGGTTTGCCGATTTTGCTAATTATAAGGCAACCAATTTGACACCGGAAGACCTCACTAGTAATCAAAGAAATAAATTCTTAGCGGATGCAAAGTACTATGTGTGGGATGACCCGTATTTGTTCAAAGCGGGTGTGGACAGTATTTGAAGAAGGTGTGTGACACTTGAAGAGTCAAAAGACATCCTTTGGCATTGTCATAACTCTCCGTATGGAGGTCATTATAGCGGTTTGCGAACAGCCACTAAAGTCCTCCAAGCGGGATTTTATTGGTCGTCCGTGTTTAAAGACGCACATGAACACGCAAAGAGTTGTGACACATGCCAACGAAGCGGAGGGATAGGAAAACGAGATGAAATGCCCTAACCAACATGTTGGAAGTGGAAGTTTTTTATTGTTGGGGCATTAATTTTGTTGGCCCATTCCCCTCTTCCTTCTCTAATGAGTATATTCTTATAGCCATTGACTATGTGTCAAAATGGGTGGAAGCAATTGCTTCACCTAAGGCCAACTCTAAAACCGTGATAAGATTTCTAAATAAAAATATATTTTCACGTTTTGGTGTGCCTAGGGTGTTGATAAGCGATGGGGATCACATTTTTGCAATACACCCTTGGAAAAAGTTTTGGAACATTATGGTGTAAAGCATAAAGTGACTACTCCTTACCATCCACAAGCAAATGGTCAAACAGAAGTTTCAAACAGAGAAGTAAAAAGGATACTTGAAAAAAAGGTCTCGAGTTCAAGAAAAGATTGGTCTTCAAAATTAGATGAAGCTTTGTGGGCGTATCGTACCGCCTATAAAGCTCTTATTGGACTAACCCCATTTCAGATAGTTTATGGGAAGACTTGTCATCTCCCGGTAGAGATGGAACATAGAGCATTTTGGGCTCTTAAATTCTTAAACTTTGACTCCACTCTAGCCGGTGATAAAAGAAAAGAACAACTTCATGAATTAGAGGAATCAAGGAACAATGCTTATCACTCAAACAAGTTGTACAAGGAGAAAGTGAAAGCATACCATGATGGAAAGGTTCGTCACAAAGATTTCAAATTTGGACAAATGGTGCTCCTTTTTAATTCAAGACTCAAGTTGTTTCCGGGAAAGTTGAAGTCCAAGTGGCCGGGACCGTTTGTAGTAAAAGAGGTGCGAAATTATGGAGCCATTGTGGTTGAGGACCCAAAGTCAAAAGAAAGCTGGATTGTGAATGGGCAAAGACTAAAAGTCTACCATGGTGGGGAAGTAAATCGAGACGTCTGTGTCATTTCGCTCGCCGTACCGTGAAGTATCATTGAACCGTCGAGCTCAAAATGACGTTAAACAAAGCGCTTGTTGGGAGGCAACCCAACTTCGTAAGCTTGCATTTCAATTTTTGTTAATTCAGTTGTGAAAATTATTCTGTTTTGGTTTTATAGAGAAAAATGGAGGTCTGTCCAATTTCTAGAATTTTTTTGAAAATTCCTTCAGTTCGCCCCGTGAACAGCCTTTTCCCCGCCAACTGAATGGAAAACTTAAGTTTGCGCCGCGAACCATGTTCGCCTCGCGAACTGAGCGTGGCAGACCCTTTTAAGTTTTGTTTTATGTTATTTCTATTTCTTTATCATATTTTGTAACTTCCTATTTCTCTTCACCATTGTCACTACCTCACTTCCAAATTCAAACTTAACCCTCTCCATCTCATTAATCCCAATTTTTTTAGCAAGAATCAATTCAATCTCCTTCTCTTAACAAAGGTATGTGTAATCTTTTTTCCTTTTCCTTATTTGTCTCTCATTAAGGTGAACTAGGGTATTTGTTAGAAGATGATTTAATTGTTGAAATTCACCTTGCATGTGTAGAGATGATTCGAATTAGGATAGGTTAAGGGTTTGGGGTATCATTGTTGAATTTTTTTTGAGCAGTAGGAACCCTAAGGGATGCTGAGTTTTCTGGTTCGCAGGGATCGCGCTGCGAATTGGAAAATCTCAGCTTCATTTTTGTTGATTATGTATGCTGACTTCGATCATGGCTATTGTGTGGTTGTTTATGGTTTTATTGCAGATGTCAAAACGCACCAAAACAACGAGCTCCGGTCCTTCAAGATCCGTGCGAAGATTTATTAGTGATGAGCACAAGGAAAGATTTGGAAAACTGATTAAGAGGACCATTCAACTAGAAAGATTCATTCGTTTGTCACCGGGTGGCAATTATAGGAAGCTGGTGGCAAACTTTGAAAGGAGAAAGTGGAGCAAAATCTGTGAGCTAGAACTGGAGATTAACTACGACATTGTGCATGAATTTTACGCCAATGCTCTTCAGTTGGAGGAAGGAGTAGCATATCATTACCAAACCAGGGTGAGGGGAAAGATCATCACCTTCAGTAGGGATGCCATCAACGCTTATTTGGGTCATCCTCTCACTTTGGCGGATAACGAACAGTGTGAATACCGTGCCAAAGAAATGGCCAATGATTGGGATCATCCTACTGTTAGTGCTCATTTGTGCCTTGAGGGAAGGACATTTGATTTGAATAATCAAGGATTTCCAAAGTCGTGGAAGAGGGAGAATCTGAATTTGGAAGCAAGGGCTTACTTGGTGCTTTTATTGAATAATATTCGGCCATGGAGCCATAGCACCACCATTCCATTGGACGTCGGATGCCTCTTGTACTACATCATGATTGGTAAGTCAGTGGATGTGGCATCCATCATCGCAGGGGAGATGCGAAAAGTTGCGACAAGTGGAACCAAGTTCGGTGGGAGAGCTGGTGTTCTAACATATCCGGGGCTGATTATGGGACTTTGCCGAAAGGCAAATGTGCCCATTCCGGATGAGGTACACCTGTCCATTACCAGTGTAATTAATGATGCATATTTGAACAGGTTCTGCCAGAGCCAAATGGATAGAGCTGAAGGAGCAGACACTTCTTCCTCTAGACCCCGCGCCTGCAGTATGTCAGCTTTTGATCAGATGGCGTTCGCCACCTACTGCTGTAAGAGTTTTGAGGCTTCTAGGAGGTCTCAATCATTCCTTTTTTATGCTATGCAGTAGCAGTTTCAGAATACCTTCCTAGCGCCCGAAGCCCACACTTTTCTGACCCAGGCAGAGTATGCTTCTTATTCTAATTGGCTTGAGGGCAGACCAACATTTACGGGGGGTGCAGGAGGTGGTGGTGCGGCCCATGATGATGACATGGAAGATGTCCTTGGATCTGTAGGTGGTGGACATGATGAGGAGGATTGAAGACTTTGTTTTGAGTAGTATTAGATTTTTATTTTTAGCTTTTTATTATTATTATTTTTATGTTTTAATTATGGTTGTACTTTTGGTGGCTCTCGTTTCACCGTAAACTTTGGTTTTGTTAATTGCATGGATATTTTTGTGAGATTTAATTGTGTGTTGCAATGAACTTTGGTATACCCCATTTGTTTGTTTAATTTTTCTTATTATTAAGTTAAGCTTGAAGGAACCAAGTAATGCTTGCAAAGAAGGAAGCGTAGGACACTTCGAGTGGTGATGATAAGAATTAGTTGTCGGTATTTCAAGGTACACTTTATCGCTTTCTAGACTTAACATGAATAGTTTGATGGTGTGTTGCAAAATTCATATCATAAATTCCTTGAGATACATGTCAATTTTGAATCAAAGTAGAACTTAACCAATTGTGAGGTAGCTTTCCATTGTGCACTAAATGCGGGAGACCGAAAATTATTTCAATTCATTCTTATCATGCTAAATCATGCATTAATCTATTTTTGTGAAAATTGTGAAAATGATAGAGACATTGTTGTTATTGAGAAAAACCACTTGGCCAAAAAAGTTTTGAATCAACTAACCTTGTGAGGAGTGATCCTTAGTTAACCCCTTTGAGCTTGTTTTAGGATTCATTTGATTGATAAGTGTAAATTCCATTGAAAATTTTGTGAATAAATGAATCCTAATTTCTTTCGTTTCAATTGAACCTTCAACCGAGTTTGTTTGCAAATTTTGTCTTTTCCCTATGTCTAAGTAGGGAGCATTATTGAATAAATTTGGTCTTGAAATCTAAAGTCGGGGAGAGTAAATTAGAAGAGTTGATTAAAAACTTGGAAAAGTGATGTTTTAGAAAAGGTGAAAGTGTGAAAAGAAACAAGAAAAATAAGTCACCTTTGAAATTATGGAGCAAAGAAAAAGAAAAGAAAGAAAGAAAAAAAAGAGCTCATGGTTGTGTGGATGTTGAAAAATAAGAAAAGAAGAAAGATTGGGATCAAAAGAAGGAAATTATTGTTGAGTTTGAATTTATGGGAATGCTCCCTTGGGATATTCATTTTTGTTTGAATTCTCTTAATCATATTCTTTCTTGTAATCCAAGCCACATTACAACCTTTGAAAGACCTCTTGATTCTCATTTTTCACATGATTTAGTGTTTGCTTTGATGACCGCATGATTCGAGTTGTTGTTGATTTAATTGTTTGGATGAGTGAAAGAAAACCCTCATGTTTATTCATCATTACTATGATGTGTGTGTAAGTTTGATTCAATTTTGACATGTATTGCTTTGAATTCCTTGGTATGTCATTTGGATCCAACCATTATTCTTATTCATGTTTTGTCTAGCATTGAGGTAGGTGGATTGAGAAAGTGCCGTACACTTTTGAACCATTTGAATGTCTTTGGTTAATCCTTGTTTCAATCTATTGTTTCATTACTTTGGTTGTTTTGGTGAAAACTTTTGTTTAGGGACAAACAAAATGATATGTTGGGGAGAGTTGTTAGGGACCAATTATCACTACTTTTCATATATTTTTATTGGTCCCTTTTACCATTTTCTTATTGAATTACACACTTTTATTCTCACAATTTAGTAAATATGCAATTAAGTTTAATTTGATTATATTTTGAGTAGATATTTCACTTATTTGTTAGTTTTGTAGAAATTATGAACAAGAGAGCATTGGATTGCATGAGCATAATTTGGAAGGAGTTTGAATGGCATTTTGGAAGCATTTGAAGAACAAAACTTGCAAGGCAAGGAAGCTGAACTTCCTTCAGTTCGCGCCGCGACCCTTGTTGGCGTCGCGAACCTTGCGAAGACAGCAAGCTTGTTATTTGGTTTGGGCCACTTTGTATGTTTTGCACCCAACTTAAGTGTGATGGTTTTAGATCATTTTTAGAGTACTTTTCAGTTTTAGACCAAAATGAGACATTTAAGGAAAGGATGAACTCTTTAAACACACAATGGGAGAAAAGGAAAGATTATCATTCACAAGTTGGAGAAGAAAAACAGAGGTTATTATTGTATTCCATTTTGCTGTCAAAGATGATGATGAGGAGCTAAACTCCACTTTGTCAAGATTGGAGGTAGTAGCTATTCCTTATTGTTTATGTATTCCTATTGACTCTTGTATGTGACAAAAGATTATTGATGTAATGATTGATATTTTTGCCCTATTTTGAATATTCAAATTTGAGTTATTGTTGAGAAAGATTATTCAAGTCTTGACTTAAAATATGCTCTCAAGTAGTGAATAAGTTGTAGAAATAGATTTATACATTACTCTTCTTTTGTATCAAACATTAAAGATTGCTATATTAATAGTTAGGTAGAGAAACCGTTTAACGATTAATATAGTGATTATCACAATCTCATTTAGAAATAAATGTTATTGAGAGGATACTTGAATATCATCAATAATTTTAAGTCCATATAGTTGTCATTAAGAAAACATAAGAAATTTGGATAGTGAACTCCAATCTTGCCAAGCCTCTTATATTTGATTAAAACTATTTTCATTGTCTTAGTGTCATTTTACTCAAAAGATAACTATTCAATCAAAACAACTTAGTTACATTTCAAACTTATAACAATTGGAATTATAGAACGACGGTAATAACAACCAATCTCTGTGGATACGATATAAAAATATTTGTTGGAAATATACTTTTCAACACCCATGTAGCCATCAAACCCTTCTTTCCTATGAAGTTCTTTATGGGCCTCTCTTTCTTTAACTTGAGACATTCATTCTTGAAGTGGCAAGGCTTCTTGCACTCAAATCACGTGAGTTTTTTTCCAGCTCCAACCTTCTTGGATCCATAAGTGGACTCAAAACGACCACCTGTCCTTCTTTGTCCTCTGGTTTTGCCTTGCCTTTTATTCCAGAGTTAATTAACACGACTAGACATAAGAGATAATTCATCTTCTTATTTTGATTTCTCTTCAGACTCTTCATCGGTTTCAACTTGAAGAGCTTTAGTCTTCTCAGATCTTCCTGAAGACTTCAGAGAAAGTGACTTGCTCTTCCTATTGGGCTCATCTTCATTGAGATCAATCTCATGACTTCTTAAGGAACTAACAAGTTCTTGAAGAGAGGTGTTGTTGAGATCCTTTGATAACTTTAGAGCAATTACGATAGGCCTCCAATGCTTAGTGTCGCATCTCGAAAAATACGATTCCTCGCGATGGTCGCAGAAAATATTTATGTTCGAACAAAGTCGCCACCGAACTTTATTTATCCCAATTAAGGAATAGGAAAATATCAATAAAACCTTTAGAAAATGGAACAATGGTCGTCGCAACCATATTCGGGTTCGAGAGTGGATTACGTAAAGGGAAGGTATTAGCACCCCTTACGTTCGTTGTACTCAACGGGAACCTTTTAGTTCTAATTTGCATTTCGTGTGTTAATTTATGTTTGCTTGTTATCTTTGGGTTATAAAATATTGAAAAATAGAAATGGATGAGAACCTTAGAAAGGAGAAAGGGGAGGTTTTTTATTAGTGTGCCCGCGAAGATACAACAATCTCCTGCCTATGTATCCTTATGGTAATAAGGAAATCAGAGCATTCGTAGTTCGGGGAACTATGGCTGGTTGGTGTTTTTTAATGGACAAATATTTATATTGCATACTAAAGGCTAAATGCTGGCTTGTCTACTCTCGGCGGAGGCTTAAGCATTGGTTTGTTATGCGCATCAGAAAGGATTAAATGGCGTTCTTTCTGAAAAGAGTTTAAGTCACACGGAGGTGACAGATCGGATTAATATGTTGGATGTTTTGATTGGTTGAGATGTTTTTGGTAGGATGACGATTACCCGGATAGTTGAGTAAGATAACTCGTATCCTAACAGTCGGGAAAGGAAATATAAGACTCTAGACCACTTTCTTTTTCATCCTTAATTATAAAAAGATTTAATAATAGTTAAGGTATTTTGACTGGATGACGATTACTCGGATAATCGAGCAAGACGACTCATATCCTAATAATCGAGAAAGGGCATAGAAGACTCTAGACCGCTTTTTGTTTCATCTAAATATTTATGAAAATAAGGTTGTATATGGTTGACGTATTTTAGAATGAACGACAAGTACTTGAACGACTGAGTAAAATAACTCATATCCAAGCATTTGAGAAGAGGAGTTGAAAGCTTAAAACCATCTCCTTTTTTGTATAGTTTGTTAAGAAAGTGATTTGATTAAGCTGTATGTTTGCGGAAAAATGACAATTGTTCAACTGACCGAGTAAGAGAACTCGTATTTGACCAACTGAGGAGTGAAGTTGAAAACTCAAAGTCAACTCCCTTTTCATTTGGCTTACAGTGAAAATATTTGGATTTAATCGGGGTTTGGAGATCTGTAAAGGAACGACAACTTTTTGACTAACCAAGTAAGAGAACTTGTATTCAAATAGTCGAGGAGAAAAATTGAAGACTCAAAGTCATCTCCCTTTTTATTTCTTATTGTAAAAGAATTTGATTTATCTGTGCTTAGGTGGATTAGGAATGACGATTGTTCGATTAATCAAGTACAAGAGTTAGTCTTTAAATAATCGAGGAGAGGAGTTGAAAACTCAAAACCATTTCCTCTTTTATTCCTAAGTGAAATAACGTTTAATTGTGATCAGGTATTTTAATCCCTAATAAAGAATACTCGATGTTGGATCGAGATTTTAAATTTGTATTTTGTGAATGAATTGAATTTATTTAGTGAATAGTTCATCTAATCGATTAATTAAAACCGAATAGGTCTCATTGTAAGAAGGCCCAAGAGTAAGCCATGTGAGGTTGATGGCGATGCTTTTGCAAGCGATCGACTTACAAAGGTGTTTGAGAATGGGCTCGACTTTGAATCGAGAAATATGTGATTTATCTTTGAAATTGGTTTGAATGATTTTAAATCGGTGAAATCGACATAATCTTCTCACAATTATAACATGTCATCCATATACACTCAAGACTCGGTATAAATAAATAAATACAAAATAGTCATGCACATAGACTCCACAAAAATAAACAATTATCTAAATTATAAGTGATATTAATAATATAATTAATTAACTAAATATTTAATAGATTATTTGATTAAATAATCATTAATTAAATAATAATAATATAAACAAATAATTAAATAACTATCATTAGGTGTTAATAATAATAATAATATATATAATTTTGAAAGAATAGAAAATAAATAGAAATAAATGAAATGGAAGTAAATAAAATATTTAAATATTGTAAAATAATTAAACAACTATCATTAGGAATTAAACTATTTAATATATATATATATATATATATATATATATATATATATATATATATATATTATAAGTATATATGTATATATATATATTATAAGTATATATGTAAAAAAATATAAATAAAAAAAGAAAGAACAAGTCAAAAAATAAAGAAAATGGGCTGGTAGTGGGGAAGACCCAACTCTGGGCGCTGCTAGAAACAAAGGGGGTTTTAAATAGCAAAAATGGTCTTTGGGCCCAATCCGGGTTGGCCCAAAACGAGTCAGCAAGGCCCTAAAGACTTGGTCAACCGTTGATCTTGTGAGGAGACTCTGGACCACTAGATCAGAGGACTTTGATCCAGTCAACAAATCAGATGGATGGGCTATGAGGGTGCGCTAGCATATGGTGGGGGGATCCATACAGGATCCCCTGGTTGACTCAATCGTCAACCCTGCGTGGCGCTAGAAGGAGGGGCCACTTGGCGCCCATGCAGTCGTCCCCATCACCATATAAAAATGGAAATTGAGAGAGAGCATTCATTTGTTCCTCTCATTCTCTCTCTTCATCTGGCAAACACCAGAGTTGCTCTGCAACTCTTTCTTCCTTCTCCGTCCCACTCACGGCCGAACCTGCTAGAGAAGACGGTGGCGGTCGGCCAACCGCGGCGGCGCCGCCTTCTTCTCCGGCGACGTCAACCCTAAACCAAAAAAACCAAACACATACCCCACCTATTTTTTGCTCCTGAATCCAAATCTGAACTTGTTTCTCTCAAAATCTGCTTCAATCAACCGGATCGATACTCCCAAAAGAAAAACACAAACCTAAACCCTAACTCAAATCAACTCTCACGCCCAAACGAACCCTAACTCACTCTAACCACAACAATAGGCAAACACGTGGAAAAAAAACCTAACCCTAAGTTGTGAAATTCGTTCCTCTAAAGTCACGATTTGAAGAAATTATGAAAGGGGTTTCAATCAACATGGAGAGGCAAAGACGATGGTGCGAAAATTTAAACGGGGATGAAAGTTTTGCTTGGTCAAGGTTGATCGTCGGCGATGCTCCCCTGCTCCGTTTAAGATAAGTCTTCCTCTAGTTCTTTGTTTGGGATGCTATTGTTGCTTTATTCGAATGTTAGGGTTTTGAGGTTCAACAAATTATTTCTGTTTTCTTCTCCTTCGATTCTCTTGTTGGATGGTGTTTTTGTTTTTATAGGGTTTGGTGTTAATAGAAAATATTTGTGTCTGCTTCCTCCTGGATTCTCAAAGTCGTGTGTTTTGTTGTTTTTGGTTTGATGTTAACAAAAAATATTTTTGATAACTTCTTCTTGGATTTTCCAGACCGTCCCTTTTCTCTACTGTTAATCTCTGTTTTATATCTATGATGATTTTTTTTGGGTTTAGAGATAACTTGTTAGGTTATCTCTTTTTCCAGATTTTGTGGGATGATTATTCTATGGATTTAGAGTTGTTTGGATTGGATAATGGAACACATTCTTGGGTGTTCACTTTGGTTCACTGTGCAAAATATTAATCCATTTCAACTTATTAATTTATTTTTCAGTTTTCCATAAGTGCTTATTTGATAAGCCTTTTTAATCTCTGAGTTGGTTTTACAGGTTTGTGAAAAGGTGAATAGATGTTGATTGAGATCGATTTGGGGCGCTGTAATTTCAACAGATGTTTTGGAAAAGTCTTTGAAAGTTTGCTGCTCAACCTGCTGAGTTTACAACTGTATTAAAAAAAATTAAAAGTTATTTCTGATGTAACAGAACTTTTGGATAAAGTGTATTTGGATCATGTATTGGCTGTTTGTAACATGTAAATTAACATATGAACTTTTGGATTATTATGTGAATTTTTGGATTATCATGTGAATTTTGGATTATCATGTGAATTTTGGATTATTTGGAATATTTTGGACTATTTGGAATATTTTTAAACTTTGAAATTTATTTGTGCAATTAATCTTTTTTTTTTAAAACACTTAAACTTTGTCTTAATTATTCTACTTGTGTTAAACAAAAATGCTTAGACTTTAACTCAAACTGAAAATGGATTGGGCCATATTAATCAAATTGGACTTTCACGAATGGTTGCCTTTAATTATGTTTATTATTAGCTTAAATGAACAACATGAAATGTGTACCATAAGCAATAAGAGAAACAATTCCAAAATGAGCTTTAAAACATTGTCCATAGTCTTTTCCAACAATCCACCTTAGCTAAAAACAGATACATGTTTAAAAATGCAATTTGAATTTAGATATTTATGAAGGATTGAGACTTTGGCATAAACATTTGGGATGTGGAAATGAACTTAATAACAAGTGATCATAGAAAATAACCATGACTCTTAATACTTACTAATAATCAAATGGATTTTGGATTAGTAATGTAAAAAGATTCAAACCACACTTTGCAATATTAATTATGGACATGTCTATGTGGACGGGCCTTTGTAAAACCAAGAGTTCTTATGGATAAACCAAAATGGGCCTTGTTAACCAAAAAGTCCCACAATCCACATACTATCACATGCTTCAGTAATGGCAATAAGAGACAAATGTAACAGATCTTCTTAAGGATCTCAACAAATGAAAATGTCACTGAAGATTTGATGTCCCCAAAGGCTGAGAAACCCTAAGATAGGACTTATGTCTTAAGATAGAATTCATGTCTTATAACATTGGGTAGTGAATGCTGGTTGAAGATTTTCTTACCCGAACAAAATTGGGGTATGACACTTAGGTAGATTTATGACGATCTTTTTAACATGATCAACAATAAAATACCCTTTTCCAGAATCTTAAGTCCTGTAATAAGAGTTTGAAACCTTGAGAACATGTTCTCAACAGTTTCTTCATCCTCCATCTTGAATGCTTCATATTTTTGAATCAAGGCAAGAGCCTTGGTTTCTTTAACTTGAGCATTCCCTTCACGCGTCATCCTCAGAGAGTCAAAAATGGATTTACTAGTATCTTTGTTGGTGATTTTCTCATACTCAGTCTATGAAAAAGCATTTAGCAAGATGGTTCTTGCTTTGTGATGATTCTTATAATCTTTATTTTGTTGATTAATCATGACTCTTCTTTCCACTTTGTTATCACTTGTGTCTACTGGGTGTATGTAGTCATCAACTACCATATCCCATAGATCAACATTGTGACCTAGAAAGATGCTCTCAATTCTATCTTTCCAATAGTCAAATCTATCTCCATCAAAAACAGGGGGTTTAACATTGTAATAATCTCTACCATTTGTCTGAGTAACTGGTGGTGGAGGGGCAACCATTGTGTTTCACCCTGGATCTTTATCTGAAACTGCCAAGTGTTTGATAATTTTATCAAGACCAGAACCAAAGCTCTGATGTCAATTGAAGGTGGCAAGAAACACAAGAAATGAGGGCTTGAATTGAGTTTCTAAAAACAAAAGCTTATTTAAAACCAACTCAGCAAAGCAACAATACGAACAAGAAAAATAATATGGTTATTTTTGTATTGGTTCACTGTTAACGAAGCTACCTTTAGTCCACCCTACCAAGGTGATTTCTCCTTATCAAGAAGGGCTTAATCCACTATAACCAAAACCTAATTACAGACACCACAAACACAAATCTTTCTTGTTTTCTTGAGTCTATCTGACTAAAACCTATTCACTCAAGGAAACCACTCAAACAGATTTGAGATTTACAAGTTATGTTTACAAAGAATGCATCTAAAAAGTAGATTAACATAAGTTAATATAATGAATATATCTCACACAGTAACGAGCAAAAACTCTTGTGTGTTTACAAAGAATATACACATAAAATAATATTTACTAAGAGCTTGTGTATGTTCAATAGCGTAAGCGTTTTTTAATATCTTGAATTGGCAACCTCTTCAAATCTTCAAGTCTCCTTTATATATAGGCAGAGAATAGATTCGTTGAAGGGTAGAATTGTAATACTGAAATGCAGTTGTCTCTTTCATAACAGTTTGCATACAAGCGGGAAAATGGTACAATACTACAATCCTTAGCCTACAAAATCAGGATAGTGGAGGAAAGGTGATTTTATACTGTGTACTATATTCCTGACACAAAACCTTTCGATCTTATCTTATAATCTTCATAGGCTTCTGATAAAATGATGTTGAAGCATGCTTAGAAGGATCAAGAGACAAGTTGACAAAATCTTCAGAACCTTAGTCTTCAGAGTCTTCAGATCTTATTCTTCAGAGTCTTCAGAACTTTAGCGCATAATCTTAAAGGTAGACAAACCTTCAGAAGCTCTAACAATCAGAGTCACATTTGGAAGCTTTAGCACGAACATTCATCAGAACCGTTGTCTAAGAGTTTTCTAGAACTTGACATCATCTTGTAAAGCACTTGTATCTCCTCAGTGTCAGAGTGTGTTGATTCCAGAATCTGATAACGTCACACGTCATTGCTTCAGAGTTAGAACCCGATAGCAAAAGCTACACACTAGACAATAAAACCATTAGTGTACAAAATTGTTCTCTAAGAAACAATGCATTGTTATCATCAAAACTAAAAGCCAGATGCAGAACCAGATTTTTTTCTAACGTTCCACTACTCAAGCAAACTAGCAAGAGACATTCACTGCTCAACCAAACTAGCAAGAGACTTCTATTGCTCAAGCGAACCAACAAGAGACTTCTTATACTCTAAAAAAATATTTTAGGAGAATAGTTAAGAGATATACTTGATGTAAAATCAGAAGTATAAAAGTAATACAACAACCACAAAGATACTTAAACACTTGATATTTCTAAGATATACAAAGATAAGAAATATCAAGAACTTGTGCATTAAACAAACAAAAACTTTAGCTCAAAGTTGTGCTTAATGTTGTTCTTTTAAGATCATTTGTTGATTGTTCGTTGGTTGGGCAACCTTCCTTCAAATCTTTAACTCCTTTTTATAGAGGCAGAAAAAGAGTCATTGGAAGGTGACTTGCACAAATGTTATTTATTGAGAGGCATTTCCAAGAGACACGTTGAAGATGAATCTGATTAAGATCTTCATCCATTATGTAATAACTTGGTCCACTACATCTTTCTCATACTAGGTATCTACCAAGATGTCAGGGCAGACTTAAGAGGTTATGTCAACTTTTCCTTGAGCCTTGCACTAATAAGCTCTAGTTGACTTTTTCCATAATCGGATATTGACAAGATCGGTATGCTTTGAAGATATAATACGAATCAGAAGTTGAATACTTTTAGTTATGGTTTTCAGAGTCTGAGCTATCACCAGAAGCTGAGATGCCACATTCAGATTTTGATCCTTCAGAAGTTGAGATACCACGTTCAGAGTCATCAGATTCTGATCCTTCAAAATCTGAGTCTTTTAGCTTCTATACATATGATCTCATTACAATAAGTTATGAGTTGAATTTTAAGCTTATGATCCTGCATACTTGGACATGTGTTATTATACCCAATTGTTCTTTAAGTACTTTGTTATCATCGAAATCCAAGGGATATGAATAATTTTGTTCCAACAATGGTTGGATACATCTTTATGTATGGAGAAACACCAACCTTTTAATGTTCTAAGAAGGAACCAATTGTGGCACTCTCTTCTTACGAGGTTGAGTACATTGCAACGTCTATGTGTGTGTCAAGTTGTATGGTTGATGAATTTGATGAATGGGTTGTGCAATGAATAATGTGAAGTCGTTACGTTGATGATAGACAATGTTTCTGCTATAAACCTTGCCAAGAATCCCATTGTACACAGAAGAAGCAAGTATATGCACATGAGATTTAACTACTTGAAAGAGCTTGTGGGTGAAGGAAAATTGAAGTTAGAGTATTTCAAAAGTGAAGATCAAGTGACATATTTGCTAACCAAGAGAGTAATAATTGAAGTGTTTAAGAGGTTGAAGAAGCACATGAGTATGGAAGACTTTGAGGAATTGAATTAAGGTGGTGTGTTGAGAAAATGGAGTAATTCAATTTGGCGTAACCAGTTACAACATGAATGTAACCAGTTGCATCAAGAGTGTAATCAATTATCACTCTTTCAGTAGAGTTCCATATCTTACAAAAACTTCATATAACCGGTTACAAGTTTAGTCTAATTGATTACCACCCTTCAATTTTGTGTTTATAGAAGTCAATAGCTTTCTGTAATCGGTTACAAATTTGGTGTAACTAGTTACATGATTGCAAAGTTTATTTTTCTCATTATTTGGTCAGCTATATTATTTTGTATGATTGTATAAATACTCATGTTAGGTCATTAATGAAATATCACCACATTTTCACACTAATTCTCTATAATTCTCTCATTCTCTCCATCTCTCCATTATTCATCTTTGTTTTGTGATTAAATTTTTCCTCAACAAAATTAGGGTTTTTTTTTTATATTATAAATACAAATAAACCCTAAAAAAATCCCAAATATGTCATTATTAATGTCACATAATTAAGTTATAATTTGAAAGCACATGTTTATATTTAAAAACGGTTCAATTGAAGAGATTAATTTAAGAGACTAATGATCGGCTTGTTTCCATGTCTCAGAATAAACACACATTACTATTTTGACACTTCAACTAGTAGTTTCAGTTTTTCACGTTTTTATACCTCAAAATGTGTTGTTCCAGACGCAAATACACTTAACCAGACGCATGTTAAGTTGTTGTGGTTTAATTTTATAAGAGACAAAATGATTTTATTTTATATATATATATATATATATATATATATATATATATATATATATATATATATATATATATATATATTATATATATATATATATATATATATATATATATATATATATATATATATTCTTTAATATTTTTTAAATTAATTTTTATAAAAATATTTCTTAAAATATAAAAAAACACATTTTTATAAATTAAAATCTTAATTTTGATAAATCAAATCATAGTTGAAATAGTAATTTTTTCAAAAATTAGTATTGAGGTGATGTCTAAGGTGAGGGCTCAATTAAATCCCTCACTATGAACCATGACTGAGACCCATTAAATCTTCCACACTATAAGATTTTAGTGCGTAACTCTCCATACATAATTTTTACTCTTTAAATTCTATTCTCTTTTTTTTCTTCTATTTTTTAAACAAAATCGTTTAGATCAAAATTCTTCTACAAAAATATTGACCAAAAATAATCTTTTAGAAAAATAAATATCAAAATCTCGAATTTAAATATTTTAGATTTAAGCACATTATAGGTAAACATTATATGTAAATCAAATTAAATTAAAAAAAATCGAATAAAAACACTTCCACTTCCAACTCTCTCTCTTTATAAGATGTTTTATTTTTTCACCATATAATCAAGTCTAAAAAGCAAAACTGGATGAACACTTCACCCGTGGAAACTGATACCAAATATTGCATTAATCCATAAACCAAAAGAATAATATACTTTCCTCTCCACAAAACAGTCACTCTACTTAAACCTAAAACAACAACTTTTTACAAGAAAAAGAAAAACATAATTTGCGGAGTAGTTATCATTCACAGATTCAATTCAGTGGACCATCTAAAAAAATTACAATAAAATAATAAAAATTCTGATATAATATTTTAAAAATAATTATTTAAACTAAATTTTAATTTCGAAATTTTTACTAAAAAAATTTATAAATTATTTTTAAACAAAAATATATAACACTTAAAAAAACTGAAACAAACCACTCTAAATAATCTTGAAGATTAATTTGAACTCTATATTGTTGTGAAAAATATAGATAAAAATCTTTTTGCTATAAAATTTAATTTATAACTTTTTAAAATGTAAATGAAAATATAAGTTTTTTTTTTCAAAATAATCATTTTTAAAAAGAAAATCGAAAATAACAAATAATTAAAAAAAAACCAAAATAACCACTTTTAGAAGAGGATGCATCAGATGAACTGGCGCATCCCCTAAGCAACCAAAGGAGGTGCCAATAGCACTGGCGCATGCATTGAGCTCCTCATGAGGAGGCACCAATGCTATTGGCGCATGCATTGACGCTCATGAGGAGGCGTCAATGCCCCTGCCGCCTTAGTGCTGGCTTAAGTACAAGTGTCAATGCCTTTGGCGCCTGCATGTGATGTCATGTTGGGCGTCAGCCCTCTTGGCACATGCATTTTATGTCCACTCTGTATAAATGCCACGCATTGGATGCACTATTTTTCACACAAAATCATCTCATACTATCATATTTTTTTTAATTCAACCCCACTCACCTTCAAGTTTTTGTGTTTTAACAATGTTTGCATACATTAAGAAACGAAATGCTGATGTAATATTTTTCGTCGTTGCGGCTCCGGTACAGATTCGACTTTGGAACACAGATACGTTTGGACGTCTTAATCGGACGTTGTACAGTTGGTTAGAGGGAGAAATTGGAGAGGGTGAAAGGATTAGAAGAATACAATGACTTGTATCCACGTTCAACCAAAACGGAGAAGTGCGCGAATGAGTGGATATTAAGACCGACCAAGACGCTCGTAGGATGATGCATTACATGTTCAAAATTGTTTTTATGGTTGTAATCGCATAGTTCTTGTATTCTAGTTGTTTTAATTTTTTGTGTTACTGTTTATGTAATGGTACTTTCGTCACAGACGTCTAATATGAAATAAAATTAGTTTTTCATATATTGCAATAGAGGTACATGTGAATTTATCTGGTTGTGCTCGTTCCAACACTAGGACAATTATTACGATTGTGACCTGGCTGACGACATAAACTACATAGTCTACCATTTTGTTCGTCGTATCCATTTCGGTTCGAATCCGGGTGCTGTTTGGGCGATCCTTTTTCTTCCTTCGCATAACTTTGTTGTGCCAGACAATGTCCCCTTGATATTCTGGCCAATAATCCTCTTTTGCCACTACGGAAAAACTAATTTGATAAACATTTGAATGGTTGGTGACTTTGTAAACTTCAGATAGCAAGTATGATGGATCCCTTCGAACCTTTGAGCATGCCGCAATGACATGGGAGCAGAGCGTACGAAAGGCTTGGAACTTTCCGCAATCGCACAAACCTCTATCTAGTTCGACTCGGTACTGTCCCATCAGCATACCCTCATTGTGATCCATGGACTCGGCAACATTATACCAATCTTTAGTGCGGTCAAAGATCGTAACCACGTGTGTGTTTACTTTGGCAGCTTCATGTCTAATGAATTTCATTGAAGCATCACTGAACAACTGTCCAGATTGCAACACTAAACTCCATTTTTAGCGTCTTAGTTCAAACAGCACCCCTAGCCTGAAATATGTTGCCTGTACCAAAGAAGTTATAGTTAGGTTACGAATGCCTTTGAAGATAGAGTTCATTGATTCCACAAGATTTATTGTCATATGGACCCAGCGTTGACCGTTGTCGTATGCCCCAGTCCACTTCTCCAATGGAATGCTATCGATCCACCGTACTGCATCTTCGTTTGACAATCTTATTTCTTCGCAGTAGTGCTTGAAAGAAGGTTCTGATAATGCATAACCTGCATTGACAACCTTCTTCCGCAACGTCTTATCTTTGATTTCCCGCATGAAATTCTGAGCAATATGTTTAATACATAACACATGCGTCGAAGGAGGATTTTGCCAGCCATTATCAATGTTATTATATGCACTGATGATTGAAGGGTGTCTGTCGGAGATCAAACATAAGTTAGGTTGAGGTGCAACATGCAATCAGAGATTTCTTAGGAAAAAACTTCATCCCTCAGCAGTCTCCCCTTCAACTAGGGCAAAGGCGATTGGAAAAATGTCGATGTTCCCATCTTGTGTCACTGCTGTAACACCCTTCTACCCAAACGACATATTTAAATAGATTATCAGAGTACAACATGTAGAAGAGTTTACATTTCTTACAACATAACAATTATCGCATCACAACATAAAACATATTATTTAATTTATTTAAAACTTCGCAGCGGACAACAACACAAATTTTATCATTCATCATATAACAATTCATAATAATGTTTCAACATTATCTCAACAAAACATCTCAACATATTAGTCATCATAAACAACGTAAATAATAACCAATTATCTATCGAATCCCATAACCCCGGTGTCACATGACCAGAGCATTTGACTCGACTCTGTAGAATAACTCTACACTTATTCTTCAAACCTCAACAATAGCTACTCCTCTTTATCTGCACATTGCTCATCATAGATGAACATAAACACATGCAGAAGGGGTGAGAATTACATTATTAAATAATAATATAACGACAGAAATATAAACATAAATATATTTCACATATGCCAACACAGCTCATCATAATCAACAAATTCATGAACATCAACAAAACAACATATCAAATGCAATGTACACACCCATGCATGACTCAACACGACTCGGTATACCCATTTTGTGACCAACTACAGGATCACCACTCCCAGATTCATCACCATAGAATCCGAGTTCCCCGTAAGGAACCAAGCCTCTCAACAAGCCCGGAGTCAACAACATCATTGGAACTCAGTCCGTTCATCACTAGGCATCGGCCTTTCATGAATGCATGCACACCAAACATGCATCATAATCAACATATCAACAACATCATCATATAGTCATGTTATCATCATCATTAATAGCATGACATACAACTCAACAAAACAACAACAACATTACAACGATATCACATCGTTACATAACACATTTATAACTAAACACGTAAATTCAACATCTCATCATCATAAACACCTCATACACAATCATATAATCACTATTAATTGTTTATAATACAATTACAGCGACTTACTAAGAGTCTCGCAACTCAACGTACTCAAAAACTCACCAACATTAGCTTCTGCATTTTCCCAGTTCGCGCCGCCAACATAGGGACGCGCCGCGAACTCCTCCATTTCTCCAGGACGCGCCACGAACGAAGGATCGCGTCGCGAACAATTAAGTTCGCTTCAGTACGCACCGCGAAGCAGGGTTCGCGCCGCGAACGATGCGTTACAGAACTCCTCTGAATCCTGCCCAGTTCGCGCCGCGAACTGGGCTTCGCGCCGCGAATCGCGCGCGAACAGTAGCCCTCTGCTGAGGAAACCAGCGCAGCTTTGCTTCTCTACTCGCCCCAACTCATACCCCACAGCTAACAACCCAATATCGACATTTAACAGTCATATATACACAACATACTTCGATTACAGTGCATATAACTCAACAAAACTCACAGATCGGAGAATTTCCCATCAAAACCCCAACTTTCCCAATCTCCCTAAAATCCCCAAAATCCATCAATAATCCAACAGATATCATGAAATTGCTCGCATATTATCGTTTAATAAGGTTCAGACCCCTTACCTCTTTGGATTGAAGGAAACTCTGAGCAATCTTTGGCCTTTTCCTCTTCCTTCTCTTTCTCTTCAGCGTTTCTCCCCCTTTCTCTGACTCTGAGGCAAAACACGTGAAAACAACCTGAGTCCTCACTTTGGCCTCTTTTATCCAATTTCCACTTTTACCCTTCCACTCTTCATATTCCATTTATTTTATTTATTTAATTATTATTAAAATAAATAACATCTATAATAATAATAAAAATAATCCAATAATTCAACTTTATTTAATTAAATCAATAAAATAATATTAACTCAATTAAATAATTCTCTTATTTTAATCGGGGTGTTACAACTCTCCCCCACTAAAAGAGTTTTCGTCCTCGAAAACATACCTCAAGCAAATAGAGCCGGATACGACTCCTTCATCTGATCTTCACGCTCCCAAGTCAAGCTCTCACCAGCTGGACCTCCCCAAACAACTTTCACTAGAGCAATCTTCTTACCTCTCAGGGTCTTCTCTTCTCGGTCATCTATCCGAATTGGCAACACCTCAACGGTCAAATTATCCCTCACCTGGATATCATCCAACTGAACAACATGCGAAGGGTCCGCAATATATTTTCTCAACTGAGATACGTGAAACACATCATGCAGATTAGAAAGCGACGGCGGTAAAGCTATCCGATACGCCACTTCCCCAACCCTCTTCAAAATCTGATACGGACCCACAAACCTCGGAGTAAGCTTTTTAGACTTTAAAGCTCTACCCACACCTGTCGTCGGAGTAACTCTCAAGAACACATGATCTCCCTCTTGGAACTCAAGTGCCTTTCTCCTCTTATCATGATAACTCTTCTGACGACTCTGAGAAATCTTCATTTTCTCCTGAATCATCTTAACCCTTTCAGTCGTTTGCTGTACAATCTCAGGTCCGAGTACAACACTCTCACCTGATTCATACCAACACAATGGAGTTCTACACCTCCTACCATACAATGCTTCATATGGAGCCATACCGATACTAGCATGAAAATTATTATTATAAGTAAACTCCACCAACGGCAAATAACTATCCCAAGAACCACTCTGCTCCAACACACAAGCTCTCAACAAATCCTCCAAGGATTGGATAGTTCTTTCAGTCTGACCATCAGTCTGAGGATGATAAGCTGAACTCAACCTCAACTTAGTCCCCAACGCTTTCTGCAAACTTTCCCAAAATCTAGAAGTAAATCTGGGATCTCTATCAGACACAATACTGGATGGAATACCATGCAGCCTCACTATCTCCTCAATATACAACTCTGCCAACTTCTCTAAAGAGTGATTAATCTTCATCGGCAAGAAATGCGCCGACTTAGTCAATCGATCCACAATCACCCAAATAGAATCATTACCTTTCACCGTCCTCGGCAATCCCGTCACAAAATCCATGGAAATGCTATCCCACTTCCATTCAGGAATCTTCAAAGGTTGCATCATACCTGCCGGTTTCTGATGTTCAATCTTTGACTTCTGACAAGTTAAACAGGCATACATAAACTTAGCAACATCTCTTTTCATACCAGCCCACCAAAACAACTTCTTCAAATCTTGATACATTTTAGTTGCACCTGGATGGATACTCAATCCACTCCTATGGCCCTCTTCAAGAATACTCTTTTTCAATTCAGACACCTCAGGAACACAAACTCTACCTTTAAATCGCAGGATGCCATTCTCATCAATCTCAAAATTACCACCATTACCCTGGTTAACCATAGTAATATGATCAACTAGAGCGACATCAACTTGCTGACCATTCCGAATATCTTCCAGAATTCCACTAGTCAACTTCAGCATACCCAACTTTACACTATCAGCGGAAACTTCACAACCCAAACTCATATCACGGAACTGTTCAATTAACTCAAGCTCCCGAACCATCATCATAGACATATGTAGAGACTTTCTACTCAGCGCATCTGCAACTACATTAGCCTTACCGGGATGATAACTCAATTCAAAGTCAAAATCCTTCAGTAATTCTAACCACCTTCTCTGCCTCATATTTAACTCTTTCTGATCAAACAGGTACTTCAGACTCTTGTGATCACTGAACACTTCGAATCTGGAACCATACAGATAATGCCTCCACATTTTCAACACAAATACAACAGCTGCAAGTTCTAGATCATGCGTAGGATAATTCCTCTCATGAACTTTCAACTGTCTAGAAGCATAAGCTACAACTTTACCATTCTGCATCAAAACACCACCAAGACCCATCAAAGAAGCATCACAATAAACAACGAAGGACTCACCAGGATTAGGCAAGATCAACACTGGAGCACTGGTCAACCGCCTCTTCAACTCCACAAAACTCGCTTCACAAGCTGCATCCCACACATACACTTGACCCTTCTTAGTCAACTGCGTCAACGGCAATGCCAACTTAGAGAAGCCCTCAATAAATCTGCGATAATAACCAGCTAACCCCAGAAAGCTGCGTATCTCAGTAGCAGACTTCGGAGTCTCCCACTGTAATACAGCATCAACTTTAGCCGGATCAACAGAAATCCCACCACTCGAAATCACATGGCCAAGGAAACTCACTTCCTTCAACCAGAACTCACATTTAGATAACTTTGCATATAATTTCTTTTCTCTTAACACCTGCAAAACAATTCTCAGATGTCCTGCATGCTCTTCTTCCGTCTTAGAATATATCAATATATCATCTATGAACACCACAACAAAATTATCAAGGTACGAATGAAATATACGATTCATATATTCCATAAACACACCTGGAGCATTAGACACACCGAACGGCATCACAGTGTATTCATAATGACCATACCTCGTACGGAAAGCAGTCTTCGCAATATCATCTGACTTCACTCGGATCTGATGATAACCCGACCGCAAATCAATCTTACTGAAAACATGAGCTCCAACCAACTGGTCCATCAAATCATCAATCCTCGGCAATGGATACCGATTCTTGATAGTCACCTTATTCAACTGCCGATAATCGACACACAACCTCATCGTACCTTCTTTCTTCTTCACTAACAATACTGGTGCACCCCAAGGAGAAACACTTGGACGCACAAACTTCTTCTCAAGCAATTCTTCAAGTTGCTTCTTCAATTCAACTAATTCAGTTGCCGACATTCTATAAGGAGACATCGACACTGGACTCGTACCTGGTACTAAGTCAATGGCAAATTCGACTTCACGTTCTGGAGGTAATTCACTTACATCCTCCGGAAACACATCCTGAAATTCACAGACAACAGGCAAATCTACACTCACCACTTTCTTATTCGCTTGCAGAGACGCAAATAAAGCGAATATCTGAGCTTCATCTTTCACAAATTCCCCCACCTGCCTAGCAGATAGAAATCTTGCCTCATCATTCTCACCAACTTCAGAAAACCGCACCGTCTTACTATAGCAGTTGATAAACACGCCATAGAATTCTAGCCAATTCATTCCCAGAATAATATCGATTTGGTGCAAGGGTAAGCACACCAAATCAACCACGAACTCTCTCTCAAAGATCGTCAAATGACAACCTCGACAGACAACAGAAGTCTTCACAGAACCATTAGCAGGAGTATCTATCACCATACTTCCGCCTAGGGACGATATAATCACACCAATCCTAGTCGCACACTCATACGAAATAAACGAATGAGTAGCACCAGTGTCAACAATAGCAAGCAATTCAACATTATTAATCAAGCAAGTACCTTTAATCAGATTATCTTCTGTAGGAGCTTCAGCCCCACTCAGAGCAAACACCCTACCAGTAGTATGAGCTGCAGTAGCCGCCTTCTTCGGTTTCGAGCACTGCGAACTGATATGGCCTTTCTCGCCACAATTAAAACATGTCGGACCAGCATCCTTACATTCCGTAACTCTATGACCCGCCTGACCGCATCGGAAACATCTCAGCACTTTCTTGGTACAGCTATCAGCACGGTGGCCTGGCTCGCCACACTTGAAACATTTACCAGCTATGGGAGATCCTCCCCCACTTGGCTTCTTCTCATCTACCACTTTCTGCTTACCTTTACCATTCGGAGATGCATAAGGACTACCACGATCCTTATTCTTCTTCTCACTAAGACTCTTGTAGTGAGCAGTCCTAGCCTTGCTATCTTCATCAAATATCCTGCACTTGTTAACCAGCGTAGGAAACCTACGAATCTCCTGGTAACCAATGCCTTGTTTGATCTCGGGACGCAACCCGTTCTCAAACTTGACACACTTGGATTCCTCAGCATCAGCATTATTATAATGAGGACAATACTGCACCAGCTCCTCAAACTTCGAAGCGTAATCAGCAACAGACATGTTACCCTGCTTCAGTCCTAGAAATTCCATCTCCTTCTTACATCGCACATCAGCAGGAAAATATTTCTCCAGAAAGGCCGCCTTGAACCTTTCCCAAGTCATCTCAGCACCTGGTACTTCAATTCTCTGGCGAGTGTTATCCCACCAGTTTTCAGCCTCTTCAAATAACATATGCGTACCAAACTGCACCTTCTGTGCTTCAGTACACGTCATCACCCGGAAAATCTTCTCAATTTCCTTCAGCCAAATCTGAGCACCATCTGGATCATAGCGCCCTTTGAATGTAGGAGGGTTATTCTTCAGAAACCTTCCCAAATTCCTAAACTCGTCGACCGGCGGATTCTGCTGCGCCTGCATAGCCTGCGCCATAGCAGCCAAAGCCTCAGCAATCGCACGGTCATTTTCTCCAGCCATACTCTGCACAACACAACCACAACCGTTAAATATCGACAGTGTCATTTACACTAATCGACCAACAGGGAAAACCTCACATTATGACTCGACTGGACTGACTATGCTCTGATACCACTAATGTAACACCCTTCTACCCAAACGACATATTTAAATAGATTATCAGAGTACAACATGTAGAAGAGTTTACATTTCTTACAACATAACAATTATCGTATCACAACATAAAACATATTATTTAATTTATTTAAAACTTCGCAGCGGACAACAACACAAATTTTATCATTCATCATATAACAATTCATAATAATGTTTCAACATTATCTCAACAAAACATCTCAACATATTAGTCATCATAAACAACGTAAATAATAACCAATTATCTATCGAATCCCATAACCCCGGTGTCACATGACCAGAGCATTTGACTCGACTCTGTAGAATAACTTTACACTTATTCTTCAAACCTCAACAATAGCTACTCCTCTTTATCTGCACATTGCTCATCATAGATGAACATAAACACATGCAGAAGGGGTGAGAATTACATTATTAAATAATAATATAACGACAGAAATATAAACATAAATATATTTCACATATGCCAACACAGCTCATCATAATCAACAAATTCATGAACATCAACAAAACAACATATCAAATGCAATGTACACACCCATGCATGACTCAACACGACTCGGTATACCCATTTTGTGACCAACTACAGGATCACCACTCCCAGATTCATCACCATAGAATCCGAGTTCCCCGTAAGGAACCAAGCCTCTCAACAAGCCCGGAGTCAACAACATCATTGGAACTCAGTCCGTTCATCACTAGGCATCGGCCTTTCATGAATGCATGCACACCAAACATGCATCATAATCAACATATCAACAACATCATCATATAGTCATGTTATCATCATCATTAATAGCATGACATACAACTCAACAAAACAACAACAACATTACAACGATATCACATCGTTACATAACACATTTATAACTAAACACGTAAATTCAACATCTCATCATCATAAACACCTCATACACAATCATATAATCACTATTAATTGTTTATAATACAATTACAGCGACTTACTAAGAGTCTCGCAACTCAACGTACTCAAAAACTCACCAACATTAGCTTCTGCATTTTCCCAGTTCGCGCCGCCAACATAGGGACGCGCCGCGAACTCCTCCATTTCTCCAGGACGCGCCACGAACGAAGGATCGCGTCGCGAACAATTAAATTCGCTTCAGTACGCGCCGCGAAGCAGGGTTCGCGCCGCGAACGATGCGTTACAGAACTCCTCTGAATCCTGCCCAGTTCGCGCCGCGAACTGGGCTTCGCGCCGCGAATCGCGCGCGAACAGATTTGCTTCTCTACTCGCCCCAACTCATACCCCACAGCTAACAACCCAATATCGACATTTAACAGTCATATATACACAACATACTTCGATTACAGTGCATATAACTCAACAAAACTCACAGATCGGAGAATTTCCCATCAAAACCCCAACTTTCCCAATCTCCCTAAAATCCCCAAAATCCATCAATAATCCAACAGATATCATGAAATTGCTCGCATATTATCGTTTAATAAGGTTCAGACCCCTTACCTCTTTGGATTGAAGGAAACTCTGAGCAATCTTTGGCCTTTTCCTCTTCCTTCTCTTTCTCTTCAGCGTTTCTCCCCCTTTCTCTGACTCTGAGGCAAAACACGTGAAAACAACCTGAGTCCTCACTTTGGCCTCTTTTATCCAATTTCCACTTTTACCCTTCCACTCTTCATATTCCATTTATTTTATTTATTTAATTATTATTAAAATAAATAACATCTATAATAATAATAAAAATAATCCAATAATTCAACTTTATTTAATTAAATTAATAAAATAATATTAACTCAATTAAATAATTCTCTTATTTTAATCGGGGTGTTACAACTGCCATCAGTAACATTCCTTTGTATTTCCCATACAACCATGTACCATCAATTTGTATAATTGATTTACAGAAAGAAAAACATATGATGCATGGTTGATACGCCCAGAAGAGACATTGAAATATTCCATTTCCAACAGCACACATCTCGTCTGGTGTATACGCGGGCAATGTTTCCAACTTCACAATAGTCCCAAGAGCATATTGCTTTAGAGCCAACATGTATTTTGGAAGTTGTTTGTAAGACTCCTCCCAATTGCCAAACACTTTTTCAACAACCTTTGTCCTATCTACCCATGCCTTCCTATATGATGGATGTGGAACAGGGGGACGTTATAATCGGGTCGGTCATTAGTTTATTGTCAGTAACCAATTATTACCACATCAATAAATTTATTTATTTTACATTATTCTTTTTTATTTAATAAATAAAAAAATAAAAATAAAAAATAAATAAAATGATACAAGGGGTGTATGCATCAGATGAATTTGCGCATACACCACATGAAGCACTAAGGCGTCAGGGGCATTGGCGTCTCCTCATGAGGGTCAATGCATGCGTCAATAGCATTGGCGCCTCCTCATGAGGAGCCCAATGCATGTGCCAGTACTATTGGCGGCTCCTTTGGTTGCTTAGGGGATGCGCCAGTTCTTCTGGCGCATCCTCTTCTAAAAGTGGTTATTTTAATATTTATTTTTGAATTATTTTTTATTTTTTATTTCTTTTTTAAAAATAATTATTTAAAAAAGAAAATCAAAATATAATCCTTCAACGAATTAATATATTAATACTTAACAAAATTATATTTTAAATATTTTTAATAAAAAATTATTAAATATTCAAAAATGCAACTTGCTATCTTATTGTTACTAAAAATAAATATTTTCTCATTTTTTAGAAAGAGTATTGTTATGCCCTCTAAAAGGTTTTACATTAGTCAATAGATTACAATCATGAGTTTGTATTATTTTTCAAGTGGTTAAAATTAAAATCAAATATTTCAAATAAATTAGTAGTTATGATTAATTGACATGTAAGTGCATACCAATCAATTTCTTACTAAAATACTTGTTTATAAATATTAATAAATGTATTCTAACTTTTTATTTTATTTATTTGTAGACTGTGATAATAATAATAACTAAAATTTATGTATATACAAAATTCTAAATTTGAATTGCAAAATATTCAACCTAACAATATAATTATTTGTAAATTGATTTAATAATCATTTGTTAAATGTGTATAGATTCCGTTTGTTTTAGTTTTAAAAAAATAGATTTTCTTTTATATTTTTAAAAATAAATTTTAAAAAAATGTATTTTAAAATATTACAATCTTTTTAAAAGTTATTTTATATAAATTAAAAGATTTAGTTTGATATTCTATAACATAAACATACATTATTTAAGATTAAAACATAGTCAAAATCATATTTTTTTTTCAAAAAATTATATTTAAAAAATAATTTTTATGAAAAGTTATTTGAAATAGCTTCAAAATTAAGTGTTTTTTTTTTTATTTTGATATCCATAAATTTTTTTGATAAAATAACTAAAACAACCTTTTAAGAAATAGCATTCAAACCAAATTTTCATTTGAAATTTTTGTAGTTTTTTGTTTGGAATATATTAGAAAAATAACAACAACAAAATTTATGGACGGGAAACATATCATAAAAAGAAAAAATTCAAAAATAAAACTGAAAATTTCATTATTCAATTTTTAATCTTTACAAAAACATAATATACAAACTCTATCTTTAAATTGTAATTTTTAAAGAGAAAATTGCAAACCCTTCAAAATACAATTTTTGAATGAAAAAATTACAAACTCTCAATTTTTTGAAGAAAAATTGTAAAACTTCTCCCAATTACAATTTTTGAACGCAAAAATTGTGAATTCTCTCTCAATTGCAATTGGACGGAAAAATTGCAAACCCTATCAACAAAATTATTTTTGAACGGAAAAATAGAAAACAGTTAACAAACTATTTTTGAATGAAAAAAAATAAGAAACTCTCTCTAAACACTTAACTATAGAAATCCTCAATATACTCAAAAGATTACATTTTTGTTGTTGTGTTGAAAAGTAAAACTAACTATTTCTATTTATATCAATACTCAAATTATATTCTCTTCTTATAGTCCAAAGTCTCACATATTTTCACTTTGTTTTCAACTTTATCTTCAAAGCAATCACTATAATTATAATGTTTAATCACATTTGTAAAATCATTACTTTTCAATGTTTTTGTCTTATTCCTCCCTTGATCAGAATAGTTGTTCCTGTTCATTCCTCCCTTCTTTGATTAAAACCTTAACTCTGAAATCAGTTGTTGAAAAAATAACACAAAAAACAAATTTCCACATACGCGGAAGTATATCCACATACAAAAAAAAAGAAAAAATTTATTATTCAACTTCTAATATTTACAAAATAAAATTACAAACTCTCCTTAAATTGCAATTTTTAAGGACAAAATTGCAAACCCTCGTAACTGCAAATTTTGAACGAAAATTTGCAAAATTCTCTTTCAATTATAATTTTTGAACGACTCTCAATTACAAATTTTGAACGGAAAAATTATAAACCCTATCTCAATTACAATTTTTGGACGAAAAAATTGTAAATTCTCTCTCAATTGCAATTTTTGGACGGAAAAATTGCAAATTCTCTCAACAAAACTATTTTTGTACGAAAAATAGAAAATCCTCTCAACAAACTATTTTTGAACTGAAAAATAAAAAATCTCTCTAAACACGCAATTACTCAAATCTCCAATAAATCCAAAAGACTACATTTTATTGTTTTGTGAAAAAATAAAATTAATTATCTTTATTTATATTAATACTTAAATCCTATTCTCTTCCTACTATCTGATGTGAGATTTAGATGAATATATTATTTTACCTAAGAGTATATTGTTATTAAGAATTATTAGAGAAGTGTTAGAAATACAATTTTTTTAAATAACTATATATTTTTTTTAAAATTCTCAAATACAACATTTTCAAAATATATATTAAACTAATCACTTATCAAAAAAAAATTGTTCCCTAAAGAACGTGTAAGTGTTTGTGGCTCATGCAATCAAAATTTTGCCTTATGCGCCATTTTGTGTGGCGCATGCTTATGCGTGATGCCAATAGAAGTAACACATGCATGCAAGCTTTAGGAGCATGAGTCATTGTTTGTGGTTCCCATGTTATTTTATTTATTAATTAATTATTTTAGCAACAAAATAATAATAAAATAATAGAGAATAAAAAAATTATAATATTATTCCATAAAATAGAATTACACAATGATTGGTAAAAAATTTAATGACTCGTTCGATCGTAACACTCATCGGTTCCACACCCTCGCGCATTTGCTTGCTTTCGAGGTCTCACACAATTTTCCTAGGGTGTTTAAGGTCTTCTAGCATTCGCCTGAGTCAGAGGTGTTTGATGCGAGGTTCTTGAGATACTAAGAGACCCCAAACACTTCAGACAAATCGTAGGAGGTCTCGAAAGTGAATGCACTGAGGTGTGGAACCATCAGACGTTATGGTCGAGCGAATCATTAAATTTATTTCCAATCATTATGTAATTTTATTTTATGAAATAATATTATAATTTAATTTTTTTATTTCACATTATTACTTTAGAAAAATATAAAACTATCATAGGAGCCACAAGCAATGACGCATGCTCCCAAAAATTGCATGGATGCGCTAGTGTCATTGACATCAGATATAAGCATGTGTCACAGGCAATGGCGCCTAAGGCAAAAGTGTAAGTCCATGTATCACATGAAGTGGTGCATCGTTTAGTGGATGATTTTATTTTTGAAAAGTCGTTACTTTAGTATATATTTTAAAAATATGGTTATTTAAAAAAAATTAAATGTGGTTATTTTTAAAAAAGATCTTGAAATATTCTCTAACATTTATTTTTTAACACTATTTTTCTCGAGTTAAAGACAATGTTCGTCTCCTTAATCCAATTCAAATGATAAGAGTGTCCTACCTTAAAAAAATGAGAACACGGCGCTTGCTCGCGGGATGGCTTGAACAGAGTCGCAACCGAACTTTATTTATTCCCTAAGAGGGAAAGAGAAAATATCGATAAAACCCTTAAAAGAAAGGATAAGATATGATCATCGCAACCAGCGGGATGGCTTGAACAGAGTCGCAACCGAACTTTATTTATTCCCTAAGAGGGAAAGAGAAAATATCGATAAAACCCTTAAAAGAAAGGATAAGATATGATCATCGCAACCAATATTAGGGTCAGGGACAGAGCCAAAAATTTCGAGTAGTGGGATCAATAACCCTTTTATAAACAATATATTTTAATTTCATCTCAATGACTTGAAAGATATACTAACATTTTATTGTCTTAAATCGGGATCGTTATGAAGATTTTTCAATTCAAACTCGATTTTTTTTCATAAATGACCCCAATTTAAAGCTTCTATGTTCATAAGTGTTTGAGGATTAAAAGTCTATAATTCCTCTATTGATTTTCTTTTTAACAAAATTTTCATTGCTTATTACTAAAAATGAAAAGAAATAACACAATTAAAATCATATTAAAAAATGATTCATACTTATACTAAAAAATAGATACAAACACAACAATTTCAAACATTAGTAAAATCTCAAGTTCAATAAGGTAACAAAATATTTTATCTTTTATTACAATAATAAAATAAATAATAATTCATAAAGGTTAAAATTAAAAAAAGAAATCTTTTAGAATATCAACCATGAAAAAGAAATCAATATCAAAGAGGAAGAGTGAGCTATTTGTTTGTGCTTGAAAAAAGATCAAAAATAATTAATAAGAATGGAAAGAAAAAGTTGTTTATTTATTATTTTGTTAAAATTATTTATTTCATTTAATATATAAATATATTATTATTAATATTATATATTAAATAATAATAATTGTAGCGAGGGCATAGGCCCATCCTTTAAATAACCTGTCCCCGTCCCTAATCAGGGTTCGGGAGTCGATTACGCAAAGGGGAATGTATTAACATCTCTCACGTCGTTGTACTCAACGAGAACCGTTATTTTTATCTTTATTATGTGATTAAAGTTAATATAAAAGAAAAGTATTATTTACTTTTGAATTTTTAATGTAAAAGAACATGTTATTTCTTTTCTAGGTGGGACTAAATATTTTATCTTATTCAAAATGGTAGAATAAAAAGAACAATATTATCATAACTATTATTATTTCAATGTAAATCAATTATTATTACTAATCAACCTAAAACTTCTTGATAGAAACTTAACAAATAAAGACAAAACTAAAACAAAAATCAAAAATCAAATAGAACTTTATCTTATTTTAAAAAGGAATGCAAAGACATAGCTCCTTTCTAATCAATTAGAGCTAACCTTTTAATGAAAATCACAATAAATCTATGAACATTCATGCTAACAAGCACTCCATATGATTCAAGGGGATTCAAATATGGACATGTATGATATAAAAATGTATGTATGAATGAACACGGTGTGTGATAGATGTATGTATAAATGAATGGTAGTGTGATTCTAATTGATTACAATCAACTAAAAGAGGCCCAATGAAAATTCATAACAAAGAAAAACCCTAAGCAATCAAACTAATAAAGGTTAAATGAAATCCAAAAATAACACCTGAACGATAGAATGTATGGACTGATCAAAATAGGGAACATCAAACAAAGTGAATGTTAATCTTTGACTATGAAAAATGTGACCTTTATGACCAAATGAAAAGATTTTAAGGAATCTATTCAGATAGAGATGAATGGATAAATGTCTGGAAATGAATGAATGTCCATGAATGAATGGAGATAAATTAGGTAGGAGAAAATTCAGTGTATGAAAAAGAGCGAAAGCAAAGTCCAAGTTATTTATCTTTAAAGATCAAATTTTGGAAATTAGATTACTAAGTAAAAAAATGTTAGGTATATCTCACCATTTTATATGGATTTCATAGTCACATGAAATTTTATCAAATAAAAGAGCGAGTGATAGAGAGATGGTTAAAATAAAAGCGCTCCTTTGCTTATTAAGACACCCGTATTGCAACCATTCATTTCAAAGGTAAACGCAACGAATCTTATAAGAAAAGGTAACGCAATGAAAATGCTTTTCTCTAGGCGAATTGCAAGCATCTTAAATGGTAGGTTTATAAACTGGAAAGTAGAAACTTTTCAAAAGAATGCATGGTATCAATTGCTCCAGCAAAGAAAAATCTGGAACCAATCATTTTTCAACCCCATCAAAAAGATATTCTCAGCTGCCCTATCCCACCAACAAGCAAAGGCGTAGATCTATCAAGGCAAAACTTCATTCTGAATTTAATCAACAACAACCGAGTTTTATCCCACCGCTAAATGAGGTCTGCTCTGAAGTTAATCATCAACATATCAAAATCTAACCTATGGTCCAAATTACGAGCTTCAGCTAAGAGCAATTAGCCTGTGATGTCCTCAGCCATACACTTCTGTAGTTCATTCTTCAACATGTTGACCCCAGAACTGCATGAAATTGAAACAGAACGGGCGATTCGTCTTTGTAGATTTTTAAAATCCACTGCCATTTTTTCATCCCAATTGTAGTTTTCACTGAAAAGCGCAAAAATATCATGTCAGCAGAAGAAACATCATGATTTATGTCAGTAAATAACCAACTATAGCTTCTTTGGGTAACAGCTGAACACAGAGCTGGAGTTCCATTAGTCTCTACTAAAATCAATTGCTGCAATAACTTGGTTGTTTGGATAAAAAGTTTGATGGATAAGCGACTAGAATTGATTTTAAGAGAAAAAAATTCTTTAGCTTTTCTGTGAGTAGAAGAGTCGATTCTAAGAAGACTAAAATATTTATTTTACATCTCAAGTGATGATCCAAACAAAAATATTTTCTCTAAAATCACTTTAAGGACCATTACCAAACACAAATCAACTCTTTTACCCGCCACTTTTTTAAAATCAATTATTTTAACATCAATTATATTAAAAAAAACAAAGCAAATGGACTCTAAGGCCTTCACCTGTCATCAAGATCGATATCACCCATATTGTCCACCATGTCATCGAAGATGTCTTTAAGATCTCCAAGAACTTCCAGCTCATTTTCCAAGTTTCCTTGCAACTGTAGAAGAAAAATATTTTATAGATTAAAATTTGGGGAACTATGAAATATTAAAACTTTATGTCAAAAAATAAAAGTAATGTTTTAAATACAGTAGGAATTTTGCCTAATATGTGTTCAAATAAGCATTTTAAGGGCATTTAATTTAATATTTTCTTTCTCTGCAGGTCAAACAAATTAAACTACGCATAGCATAAAAAAACTTTAGGTAAATTTCACAACAGCAGAATGTTAATGATACGTGAAATATAGAAGTTTGATAACAAATAAAAATTGCAGGGCGGAAGAAGAGTACAAATGTCTTTGTTTGCAGCACGGAACTTCGAGATCTCCGAAGATGATCCAATAATGGAGAGGGAAGGCCATAATGGAATATGCTGTGATTGTTGGAGAGCCAAGTACCACGCACCATGTGAGTTGTCCAGTTGGACACAGGCTTATGCTCAATAGAATCAACATCAGAACTATCAATGTCTGCAAATGACAGTTAGGATATCTATTTTACAGAGTACCAGCCCAGCAAACTTACAACAAAGACCCATTAAATTCTGCAAGGGATGTTACTTGAGAATTGAGATATGTATGGATAGAAAGAAATAGGGAAATAATGTTACCTAAAGGAATGACATCATACGGGTTGTTTCCTTGAGGTAAGAAACCGTAAAACGTAATAAAATGAGAGCTAGAGAAGTTCCCGTAGCTTAAGCAGCATTCTACTCCAGATCTGCATGGTCTTGATAGACAAAATTTCAATGAATTTGTTGAAGGATCTACTTTGCCATAGTGCATAATATGTGGGTGCAGCTGTTGTCAGAACCAAAAGTGAAGTAAGAAAAATAACATATAGGGGTCCCAAACGCTGCGTGGTAATAGTGCAAATTCTCAGGCAACTCGCGAACAAGAAAAATAATGAGGGTACAATCAACCATACAAACCAGAAAATCATCTTTAGGTAGTAAAACCAGGCAATTTGAAAGCAAGTAAGCAATTGTAAAACACCGTCGCTAGATATCATAGAACAGCTCACTTCAGTACAGAAATTAACAAACAATTTGTAAATTTCATCAGGCATGGTGGGTGCCATCAACTTGCATTTATGATCTTAAATCTAAATATACAGAAAACTAGGTAATGCCAGCCCAGTCCAAGAAGAATGCTATTCTTGAAAAGGTAATTTAACAGAAATATTATTTTGAAATTCCATTATCTTTAGCTTCCCTGTTGGAAGTGATAAATACACTATTCAAAAACACTTTACCTAAATATTAAAAATGAAGACGGGAGAGAAAAATGAAAGACAGAGGAGGGAGGGGAAGAAAATGAAAGACAGGAGGAAGAGAGAAAAAAATAATGAGAATTTACATACAACCATAAACATATCAACACAAAAAGGAGAATTTACTTACTGAGTGATTAAGAAAGCCAGCAAGAGGGATCAAACATGTCCTCAACTTTCCATCTGAATACATTATCTTCATGCTATTGGAATACCAAAGCTCACAGGCCCATAGAAATTTCTCCCACGTGTACAGCTCTGGAGGAAATATATCAGGAAAGCCATTGCACAGAGCAGGAACCAACTCATCATACTGAGCATGCAGATGCTGCCACAAAAAAGAAAGAACACGTAAATACCATTCGTTAAATGCAGGTAGAGGTGCTCATGGACAGATTTCTCCAAAATCCAAACCAAATCCATCTTCTATCCATTTATATGGTTTGGATATTAAATCCAACCACTTTTTTTCTCTTGGGATCCAGTTCAAAATGGGTTTACAAACAGTTAAGGCATGAAACCAAATTTAAAACTGGCTGTGTAGAAATGTTACATCTCCAAGGATTTGAGAAAGCTCCAAATTTTACCCACTTGAGGGATGTACAGTTCTTCACTCCTTCCACGTGGCAGATGATCAAACACATCAGTGAAGTGTTGAAAAGAACCATACACAAACATGTTTGTCATCCTATTTCCACATCCAACCAAAGTTTTTTTACTTTATATTAATTGGTCATGTGAATTGAACCAAACCAAACACCTACGTTGCTTGTTTATCCCACACAGGCACATATGAATTAATCATAAGTCAATTCACTATCATTGTCGTTACATCACATTATCAAGAACCAAACTAAGCATTAAATCATGGAAAAAAATATAAATATAGAACCATGGCTATAGGTCTCTCCTTGCAGCATCACACAGTCACAAGTTGCATGTAGTTTTTAACCTTTCACTTTTTAATAGCACGTGCATTGTTTCATTTTGAGTCTTGACACAATATGATGTCATTCAAAATGAAAAGTAATTCAAATCCTATTATCCGTAAAATTAAAATAAGGTTGTTCATTTTAATTGGATAAGTAGCTCAACCATAACCATATCCAAATTCAGATAAATGCAATTATGTTTATAATCCAATCCATATCATGCTCTTGCTGGATACCCATATCCATACTTAGATATCCAAAATCAAAAAGAGGAACCACAAGGAAAACGTTGTCTTTCTCCATTGCTGACTTTAATTCTCATGCTTGTCTCCCAACCTCTCTCTATTGGATATGGTGGATTTGGTTGTTTCCCGCTGCAGGAGTACTAGTTATACTACAACCTGCAATCTTTCCTATGAATAAATATTATAATAAATCTCTCTTTTCTTTTATGCAGCAGCTTTTAGTACTATAAGTAGAAGTAATCAGTAATAAACATGTACAAAGATGTGAATATTATCACACCTGAGTGATTGACAATTTGACACTTCATGAAAGAGAATAGATAAGAGCGCAAGTGGTGCTAGTTATTATCCATTTGGATAAATTATATTTCCATTCCCTAACAGATTAATATATGCTCTATTTTAATGTGAGCAAACCTCTTCGAGGTAGTTTTGTCTCTCTGCAACTCTTGGCATCAGAGTAGTTAGTTTTAAACTTTCAACAATTTTGGAACTTTACAAGGTGGAACAAACTTTTCAGATACAAACCCAAGATATCATGGGTGATCAAAGCTTTATTTCACCTTCTAAAGTTCCAATTTTCCAAAGTTAACGTATTCAAAATTAGCTAAAGATGACATTAGTAATATGTAAAGACTATGCTACCCTTCCTAAGCACAGTTAGCTCACTATATAATCTCTCCCAAAGAGAGTTGTAACTAACTTTTGAGATCACAATGAAATCAAAACAGAATTGTAACAGAAAGAATCTCTCTCTTCTTCTCTCTCTCTCTTCATTTCTCACTTTGATATATGGTATCAAGAGTTTCTTCGATCCTCAACAATGTCTGAAGTCAGTTCCTCGCAAGTGCAAACTGTGCTCAGCTCGAATTTGAAGAATATTTTCAAGACCTTTGCACAACAGGTTACGATCAAACTTGATGAAGAAAATTTTCGCTCATGGAAGCAGCAAGTTGAAGGCAATGTTCGAACACACAAGCTTCATTGATTTCTCATTAATCCGGTGATTCCTGCGCACTATCTCAAAGAAACCGATTGCAGCAATGATGTCGAAAATCCGGCGTATCTCACATAGGAGCAACAGAACTTGTTGCTGTTCACTTGGTTGCTTACTACCTTGTCTAATTCCGTCCTTCCTTGTGTGGCTCGCTGTGTTCAGTCGCACCAAGTTTGGGACGAAATTCACAAGTTCATGTTTGCGCACATCAATGCGAAATCTAGACAACTCAGATCGGAATTGAAGAACATCACAAATGTGAGAAATCCGTTTCTGAATATCTAGCTAGGATTCAGCTATAGTTGATGTTTTGGACTCCATAGATGATCCTGTGTCACATCGTGACCGGTTAGAAGCTATTCTAGATGGACTACCTGATGAGTATAACACACTTGCATCTATAGTTCAATATCCTCCTACTATGTGCTCTAATATTGAAGTTGAGTCCATGTTACTTTCACACGAATCTAAGCTGGAAAAGGTCAAGAAAACTGTTGTTACTGAACCTATGAGTATTAATCTCACTCAAGGAAGTGTCCCTGCTTCAGACAGTCATCCTAATCCAGTTTCTGCTCAAAACGTCAACAATAATCCGTGGAATGCTCAAAATCCTAATCCTAATCCTAATCATTGGAATGAGAACCAGTTCTCTGGTGGATCTCAGTTTAATGGCAGACATAAAGCTTCACGTGGTGTCGCCACACGAATCGTGGCAGAGGAGGCCGGTTTTCTGGTCGCTTCAGAGTTCAATGTCAGGTCTGCTTTAAGCCAGGGCATGATGCAAGCATTTGTTATCACAGACACTCTTCTATGATGCCTGTGATGTCTGCACCTGGGAATGCCTCTTGTGAAGAAACAGAAAGAAAATGTTTGTGAATGTGCTTGAGATGCTTTGCTCTCAGCATAAGGCTTAATTTATAATCATATAGTTACAACTTACAAGGGTAATAATAATTATGTGCAATTTACAAGAAAGGAATTAAACTAATACAGTACTACCAAGATACATAGAACTTAGTATGCAATGAATTAACTACTTGAAAAATGCAGAATTAACTACTTGAAAATGCAGAATTAAATTATTTTAATTTCCAACACTTCCCCCTCAAGCTGGTGAATAGGTATTCTCCATTCCCAACTTGGACACAATTTTTTTAAAATAGACAGCTCAATCCTTTGGTGAAGACATCCGCAAGTTGACCTTGTGAAGGAACATAAGGAGTGCAGATCAAACCGCAATCAAGTTTCTCTTCGATAAAATGTCTATCCACTTCAATGTGTTTTGTTCGGTCATGCTGAACTGGATTGTTAGTTATACTTAGGGTAGATGGATATCATGTATAAATAGAAAAAAATAAGGATAGAAGAAGAGAGTTCTATACATTTGATAGCTCACGAGTGAAAGGGGACATCCTTAGAGGAGAGACTTCTCATGCATTCTATAAAAGAGTTGTCTCTCTATCTTTATTTCTATCTCTCTCCATTGTTTCTATCAATATTCCATTTCAATCTCTCCATGTTTCTTAACAAGATCAATAACCTAAATACTGAATAAACTAATCAGTGAAGTTTAATAGGTTTACTACATCTCAAAGGAAGGCAGAACTTTCAATCTAGAAATAATAAAAAGGTCAGAACCTGGGTATAACTTACCTCTCTTGCTTGCATTATCTCTTCAAACAGCAAGGTTCCATCTAACATTGTAATCGCCTCAATACCGAAACTCAATCCTGCAAATTAAGTATCAGACATATTTGAAAAACATGTGAAAGAAAATATTATAAATGTCAGTGGATAGTGATTTCATAGGTATATGCTATATACCTTAATGTTACACCTTTCTTTACCTCAGCCTATCTAATTAGCCTAGGTACCTGGTTAACCTTGTTCTTGATATATCATTTGTGCACTCAATGGTTGCAATACATTCGGACATAGATTTCAGAACACACCGGGAGATGATGAACAAATAGTTCATAATGTCATTTGATAAGAATGAGCTTGTTAATAACTATAATTTGAGCATGTAACAAAGAACATGGCAAACAGTCAGGTCAATCCAAGAAAAACTGGCTAATAGACACACATCATCTGACGCACAAAACTCAACCTCATCGTAGGCTTGTACTTCCTGTTCAATCATCACTTAGTTCATCCATTTGGTAGATGGCATATATAATTGTATAATATCTATAGTTAAAATTTACCTTATCAAACAACCAAGACCCACTTTTTTTATATGTTAATCCTTCGTGATCCTTCAGTCTTGATAGACTTTCAATAACCATGAGATAGTCAAGTTGTTTTGTTATAATATCCTTAAAAGTGCATCAGTAAACCCTGATGTGTGATTGAATAAACCATCAATTAAAACTTGATTGGATCACTTGCATCTCACAATATTTCATCAAGTATCGTAAAACAAGCAAGGCCTGTTTGTCACGAAGTCTCTTTTTACCATGAAGCAAGCAACTTCACAAGGATAATGTCTCTCAACAGAAACCTACAAGTTATGACAAAGTATCCACTTCCTCAAGCTTAACAGTAAAGTCATACCACTCTAGTATGTAAGGCCAAAAAAGAAACACTGAAGCATAAAAATTGTACTTCACACCCAAAACTCTCGCTTCCCCTAACAACTCGAAAACCACCAAATTAACCATTTTTCATAGACCATTTAAAAGGACATGAAAAATAAGAAGTATTGTCTATGATTACCACTGGTTTCTAGAGAGGGAAAATAGGCATGTACATGTTAGCCATAGAGATCATAAAATGAACAAAATTTACGAGTTAATTCTTCTAGTATAAAGGTTGTCCTGTGCATCACAATGACTTGCAAGTTGCAATACTAGTGATTCATATAAAAATTGCATCTATGTATGTGCATATGCATAAAGCATGCCATAGTCAAGTAAACTAACCTGTATTAAATTTTTCTGGAAGTGTGTCAAAGTATAATTTGAATTTTGAATCACAGTTGTATTTCTCTTTCATACTCCATAGTAGCAATATTGTCTCAGATGATATGCCATCAACCTCTTTTAAGACTTGATACTGAATTGGATAAGGAAAATTATTAGTTACTAAAAATGCAATGGAGCGAACATATGATATTTGTCCTTCTCAATTTATTTTAAGCAATGTTCTTGAATATCGGCCACGACGAAAATCAGTGACGGTTTTTGAGCTCGCCACGGTGGCCGATATTGCGGGCTTTTCCACCATAATCCACTATGATGGTTCCACAAAGTGGCCAGTATGACAGTATTTTGGCTCTCCGTCATGGACTGCCCATCTGCCATCAACAATACTGATTTAAGAAAATAATGTTGCTTGGGATGTATATGTATATGTATATCCATACTAAATCAAAGGGGTCATTTTTCAATTATGTTGTAAATCGTCCCAACAAAGAAAGAGTGGTTGCTTCTATTTGGTAAGGATGGATACTTTAAGTTGCACCCTATGGGATATTTATATTTGCAAAACAGAAGATAAGTGAGATGCAGCATAAAAATGGTATTTATATTTAATTCGACTAAAACAATATAGCACCATTTTAAATAAAATACTTTTTTTGAAGGGCACATACCATATCAGTTTCAAGCACAAGCTCCTCGGAAATGATAAGGGGCACAGGAATTTCTATAGCAATATCTCCAACTTTTAGATCTTCCCCTCCTATCATTCCCCGTCCTGCTCCTTCAACATCTGTGTAGATTAAGGTGAGAAGAAATCTATAATACACATCTTAAAGATAATACATGAGCAAATGAAAGAAAAATGTTCTCAAATGAGAAAGCAATTGAAAGACACAGAATTTCAATGAAACTTACAGGCTATTTTTAATTGTGCCTTTACACCATGGCTTTTACCCCACTCAATCAGGTGTTCTTCTTTCTCACAAATGTGGTGCTTTTCAATTCCTTCCTTCGTATTTTTTTGCTCCCAAAAATCAGAAATTAAATCAAGAACCATTTGACGTAACCCTTGCAGGATATTTGTATGGGAATGTGTACAACTAGAAAGTGATTTATCAGTGACCAAAACAATTGAATTGAGAGCCTCCAACTCATTCCTGGGGCTGTAAAACTCCACTGATGCATCGTCTTCAGCAAAATAGAGTTCTAGCTGAAGCCCAGTAAAATCAGTTAATTCATGAGTACTACTTGATGTCCCAAAAGAATGAAAGTGCAGTGCATTTCACTTTTCTACTAGTTAAATAGACAAGATATTTAGATCGCATATTACTTGAAGAGTAAAAAGAATTTGTAACAATAAGATGTGTGGGGAATCCAAAGAAGATTACCACAACCCCCTAACTAGAGTTGCTCCTTAGAATGATGCCGATTATCTGGCAGAGTCAGAGAGAAGAAAAGAAAGTAACCTCATTTAACTGTATGACTCTTGCAATCTGAAGTAAGATCTTTACGATATCATTCATCCTAGGAAGTTCTGGAGTGCACCGGAGAAATATCCGTTCCTTGGGACTGAACCCTTTACACTGTAATAGTTTCTGATAAAACAATCCAAATTAGTCATTACACTAGTAATACCTTGGCACTTAGTTGAATAAATCATAAACAGTTAAGGGAATCCCCGATAGATATAAACTAGAGGGGGATATTAGCATAGCTTAGTCAATTCGAAATCATATTGCCTTGAATAACATTGGAGTAGTTTGCTTCTCTTAATTGCTTAATTTTTCTTGTATTTGAAACACCTTAATTTGAACAGTTACAAAAGAAATTATATAAACTTTAAAGGAAATTTTATAACAAACACAAATTTGCTATAAGCTATAAAGATTAGAAAGAAAAAAAGAATTAAACTTAAACAACAATTAAAAAAACCTCAATTATCCTATATTTTTACCTTCTTTTCATCAAAGAAAGGATCCTTTTCAGATAACTGAAGAACAATTGAGCATTCCTCATCAGTATCCATGACTTCAACTGCAGTCAATAATTTGAAGTCAGACAATAATCACAAGTCAATAATACAACCATAATAATTCTAGATACCGTAAGGTAATGAAGATTTCCTCATTGATACCTAATTAAGCACAGACACCGGAAACACGGCACCAACACTGACATGTCGACACCGATAATAATTTTAAAAAATTAATTAATTAAACATAATCACAAGTGTCACTGTCGGTTTCGGATACTGACGCACCATTTTTTCCGAGGTGTCGATGCTATGGAGTTGATCAGTAATCACTGTAACTGATTTATCATTAGCAACTAAAATCAGAAATATCATATCTCAATCAAATCATTTTCATTCCAACATATTCGTGCATATAAAAACCCTAGGCAATGGCATTCTAGTACGTAATTAACACACTAACAGAGAATTGAATTGAATTGAATTTAATATATGCGAGAAGTTGAAATACAAATTGAACTTCAGCAATTCTTGTGAAGAACTCAATCGATAGATACAGTATAATGAATGCGCATTCTCTTTGATGGATAGGTTTTTCTCTGAAAGAGTAAACGAAGACGAAATGAGGTTAAAATTGAAGAAAACGAAACTACCACAATACAGTATGGTTCAAAAGAAGTTGCAGCGGTTACTTCAGAGAAGCTCCAAAGAGAAAAGTTCACTTCGGCGTTCTATCGGAGCTGAAGCCGCCGGTGAAGTGAGTAAGAGAATTTGAGCGGCAAAAAAGAGTTTGTTCGGAGCTTTGCCCTCACGGCCTCCGAAATCATATGAAGTTAGAAATTTAATACTTCGTTTAAAAATATATATTTTTAGAGTTAAATATGTTACTGGTAATGTAAATAACCAAAAATCTGATTTAGTTAATCTTTTATTTTTAAAGAATGGTTTTATAAAGTTTTCTGTCTTTTTTTTTTCTCTACCAAGCTTTCGTGTATAATTAGGTGACAATTTTTATTAAAAAAATGGTAAATAATTAATTTTTACATTGAAAAGTTTTTACAATTAGTTGACCGGTCATTATTTATTACTAAAAAATTGCATAATCGTTCAAGAATTGGAATGTTTTATTCTTTGTGTTCATAACATAATTCCTCATTTACTTCTTGTAGTTCAGGATCGGTTGCAGTCCTAATCACACTCATTTTCTTCGTAACGTAATTCAATCATCTTCTCCTTCAATGCTCTCTCATGTCGTCTTTCAAAACAAGTGTTACGAAATCCATCTCCATGTCTTTGTCATCTGTGAGATGTCGTCGAGGAAATTGTGGTTGTGAGGCTCATATGGTGTCATACATATGCAAGAACGACCGCAATAAAGGCATGCTCTTCTAAAGATGTTCATTTTGGTAAAGTGAAGATACTTATGATCTATTCATATGGGATGAAGATTTGATTGAAGAAGATGTTAATGGTGTTGAAATGGTAGATGTCAACAAGTTGAAGGATTTGGAGATGGTTGAACTGTTAAGGGAGTTGTATGAAGGTTCGACGAAGAAGAACATGAAGTTGCAATCGAAATTGAAATCAGAGGCATATGCTGGGAAAATCAAGTTTTTGTGTTTTTTAGTTTCTCTTATGATTAATATGCACCTTATAGCTAAGTGCAATTACTGAAGTATATCCATGTTGGTGTTATGTAAGGTTGTTTAATGAATGTAATCATTGTGTTTTTAATGGAATTATATTGAATTTGACATAATGATTCTATAATTTTGATAAATTAGACCATGAGCGTGGTATATATTTTGACAGACATTATGGCAGATTATGCCTAAAATTTGACAGAGTTTTGCTTAAATTGATAGATTAAGCCAAAAATTTGACAGAGTTTTGCTTAAATTGACAGATTAAGCCTAAAATTTGAGAGAGCTTTAGACAATAATTTGACAGGCAATGCCTAAAATTATGGCATAAAATGCTCTAAATTTGACAATAATGGTAAAACTAAAAACACCAAATGCTTCATAAATGACAAAATACAACTTAGCAAAACTTAATACATAATACATAGTAGCATTATCAAAATACAAAGTACTCCTCATAGATTGTAGCATAACCAAAATACATAGTAGCTTAATGTTTGTAGCATTATCAAAATACAAAGTATTGCTCATAGATTGTAGCATAACTGTCATTCGGTGAACTGACTTGGGGTATTTTGCTTTTTATCGCAATGTCGCGGATAGCAAGAGTCGCCACCGACTTTTCTTTTATCCAATAAGGAAAGGTGGAAAAGAACAGGAAAGACCTCAATAGATTTTAGGTTCGGGAGGTACATTATACAAAGGGAAGGTGTTAGCACCCTTTGTATCCATGGTTATCCATGGGCTCTTAATTGCTGGATCACTTATATTTTTGTCTGAAAAGTGTTGGTGAATTGCTTAAAAAATGTTTGAAAGAGAGTTTAACTTTGTAATGATTCTCGTATGAATGTATACAAAGTGTTTATCTCGTTTGATTTTGAAAGCGGTTTAGAAAAGGTATAACTTGGTAATGATTCTAGTGTGAATGTATACCAAGTGTGACGTGTGAAAAATGTTTTAGGTTGTGAGTCAGCAATTAAGAGTTATACCTATCCGAGGTCTTTGTGGGCATTTCCTATCCTGAGGAGGGTAAAACTGTCCTTACTATTGAGAAGTAAGTAATTTTATCCTTTGGATATAAAGGGACATCGTAGGGTCATCGCTTGGTCATTGAAGGCAACATTTGTAAGGATACCTTAGCATTCAGAGGGACGATCATCATTTAACTGTAGGCTACACCGAAGGGTCATCGAGGGGCAAAATCATTCGAGGGCAACATCCGAGGGACTATGATTTATGTTATGATGATTTAATCGAAGGGTCTTTGCTAAGTGTATCCCCACGTTCGCGGGACATGACCGTAATACCGTAATACCGTAAGGCAACAAAGAGAGGTCCAAGGTCACATATTCAAAGGCCATGTTTTACAATTAAGTATTTAAGATGAATTTCCACATTAAAATTAATTAGGCAATTAGGATGAATCTCCCCATTAAAATTAATTAGTTCGGAATCCATCTCCATAAGGGTATCCCTCAAATAAAGTGGAATACCTAGCAAGCCACCTTCTTCGGGAGTATGTGAGCCCTTACAAAATTCCGCAAACAGGTCAGAATACCAAATGGGATGCAATCAAGAGTTGCACCAAAGCAGTAATAGTATCAGGTAAACAAAGCATGGTTATAATAAAACAGGTCAGATGGGCAAAGATCAAAACAGAGCGAAAAAACAGCGGCATCCATTACAACAATTCAAGGTATCCAGGCATACTTAAGTCCACATGCAAAACCTCAAATATATTTATGAATTCAATTATGGTATCACATGTGAATTCGGAACATAAAGCGGCGATAGTAACGCAAACCTGTTTGCAATTGAATTGCAACCTTGAATTGGCCGATCGGATCGAATTGAGCGGTGCCGCCGGCTTTTCCTTCAGGGTTTCCTTTAGGGTTACTCGGAATAAGTTAAACAGTAGTCCTGAACACTCCACCACAAGCCGGTAGGATTTGTTCTTGGATTCTTCAACTAAACAACAAATTAAAACGAAGGAAATAAACTAGATCCTAACGTAAGGTTAGATCCGGTAAAAAGGTACACAATAGTTTCCGTTGTAGAAACTATTGTGCGAAAAGAATTAACTAAATGCTAAAAAGGAAATAGGAAATTGCAAGGGAAATAGTGTAGAACTCGTAGGAAAAACAATGCCTAAGCTGCTGGAAAAGAAAATATGCAAAAGCGAAAACGGCAAAGGAAAAAATGTGGAAAAGCTTCGGGGGGCCCTTTTGGTTTTGCAAGTAGCTATTTATATATGCTTCAGTAACCGCTTCCGCTGCCAAAAAGGTCTTCAACGTGCATAAAAGCATGGCGTGGATATAGGGCTCAACACTCCCTCAACGCTCAACGTCTCTGAGGCGTTCCTTGCGCCAAAAATGTAGGGGAATGGTGTGACGTTCGTCACACCATGTGTGACGTCCGTCACAGGGGTGTGCAAGGCGTGACGCTCGTCACAGCCTCTGTGACGCTCGTCACAGGTGCAACACCTGTGTTCTTTTACTTTGGGCTGGGCTTTGCTATTTGGTTCGTTTTCTCTCCTTTTTGCACCTCTTTTCCTCCATTTTTACTTGTGCTTCCAAATAAGCCACCTGAGACAAATAGGAAGAAAATACCGCGTAATATCTAACAACATAAAGTGAACTGAAATAAATAATGATAAAATTTAATTGAATTAAGTCCTAAAATATGATATAATTTCATGTTATCACTAGGCGAGCGTGTAGCGAACAGGCCAGTTTGGGTCATTCGTGAGCTAGGCCTTCGTTCCTTTAAGATCAGTGTCATAAAAATGAGTCGGAGTGCCCTGAAAAAATGTCTTGAAATATTAATGGGCAAATTTTGGGGTATGACAGCTGCCCCTGTTCAATATTCTTGAACCGAGAGAGTCAGAATGGTATGTACGCCATTCGTGGTCTGGAGGTGGAAGATTATTGAACACTTAGAACGCCCCAAAAATTTGCACTTGTCAATTAGTTAGTCTTGATGGAGATGGGCTTAAAGATGCCATCTAGGAAGTTTGATGATGAGAGCTTCAGAGTGCGTCGTACGTTAGAAGATATCTGAAGTCACTGGTGTCACTGGGTCATACGCTAGACCGTATAGTGGGTCATTCATTAGGCCGTCGACTTCCCTGGGGATTTAGAATGGGTCATACGCCGCTGGGGATAAAGGATCAGAATGGATCGTACGCTAGATCGTATCTGAGTTGCGGAACGAGCCGTCCGTTAGGCTGTATCGTTACTGGGGGTGAAGGATCAGAATGGATCGTATGCTAGATCGTATCTGAGTTGTAGACTGAGTCGTCCGTTAGGCTGTACCTGATGATGAAGGGGGGGGGGGGGGGTAGTCATACGCCAAACTACACTTCAGAATGTACCGTACGCTAGGTAGCATTTGAGGGGATGAACATCCAAGCGGGTCGTAAGCTAGACCGTCTCTGAGTAGCAGGACGAGCCGTCCGTTAGGCTGCATCTGATAATAAAGGGGTAGTCATACGCCAGACTACACTTCAGAATGTACCGTACGCTAGGTAGCATCTGAGGCCTTGAAGGTCCAAATGGGTCGTATGCTAGACCGTATTGGAGTTGTTGAAGGTCGGAATGGATCGTATGTTAGATCGCATCTAAGTTGAAAGAGTCATATGTTGAGCTGAATCAGAATGAACCGTATGCTAGGCTATATCTGATAGTATTTGTATATGTTGTATTTGCAATAAATGTCTGGGATGGGCTCATAGATGCCATCGTTAGGAGGATGTCAGAATGAATGTTGACATGGAGTATATCTGAAAGATGTAGTTGAATCTTGAACGTAATGGACCTTTGTTTTGACTGTATCAGGGGAATAATTAACCTGAAAAATAAAGTTAGCTTCATGCCATGTCATGATGCATGAGATGTTTTATGCTTCCGAAAATAACTGCGAACGATGTATGCATGCGTATGCTGTGAAATGATGTAATGAATGAATTATGCATCTGAAAAGTCCTTCCAGAGGACTCTACTGGGGAAAATAAATCTCAATCTTCTGGTTGGGAGATACTGGTATCGATGACCCTTTCTTAGCCGGGGATGCTTGATTTTTGTCTGATGGTAAAAATGTTCAACAGAAGCCTGGCTGGGGGTGGAAGAGATGACCCATTTGTCTAGTAATGCCACTCTCTTCTGGGAATGACTGGCTTTGCTGGGGGATAGGATTAGCAATGGATTCATTGGAAAGCATGATTAGACCTTCTCCTCGATCCTGAAGTCTAGTAGTAATCGCTATTTCCATTTTATGCACGCATTTTTGGTAAACATCGATCATATCCAAATGCATATATTAATTCGAATTAAATCAATGGACGCTTATGCAAACAAAACAGAGAAAGTAAAACAAAAGCATTTTTTTTTAAACTAAAATTATATTGATTTCGAAAGAGGGCCCATAAACAGGCAATTTGTGTACAAGGAGACAGCAATCCTAGTAAGAGGAAATTGTCAAGAAAATAAAGAGAAAGCTATGCAGACAAAGTCCTATTGACTTTAATTCCACTACTGCCATTATGTCTTCAAGCCTCTCATCTCCTGCTGTCGGATAGAAGTGATTAGCTTGTTCAGTCCTTTGAACTTGGATGAAGTTGTCTGAGAACGGGACGTAGTCATACGCTTTAATCCCTAATTTTTGCCTGGACCGCCTTTTCAGGTTTTCAATCCACCAGGATACCCCTTTTTGCCCAAGCCGCCTTTTCAGGTTTTCGACTTGCCGGGTGCACATTTTTTACATTTATCCCTAATTTTTGCCCGAACCCTTTTGGTTCGCCGGGATGCCCTTACTTTTGCCTAGATACGTCGACCTAGCGGGTCTCTTTTATGCGTAGTATTTTTTAACTATGTCTGCGTTCACGGGATGCGGGAAGTCTTCGCCGTCCATTGTAGCTAGTATCATGGCTCCACCAGAGAATACCTTCTTAACTACAAACGGCCCTTCGTATGTGGGAGTCCATTTGCCTCTGGGATCACCTTGTGGTAGAGTGATGCGCTTTATCACCAAGTCGCCAATTTGATACACCTGTCTCTTGACTCTTTTGTTAAATGCCTGGGTCATGCGCTTCTGATATATCTGTCCATGACACACAGCCGCAAGTCTCTTCTCATCGATCAAGTTTATCTGGTCGAGTCGAGTCTGAATCCATTCATCTTCATCTAAGCCCGCCTCTTTTATGATTCTTAGAGAGGGAATCTGGACTTCCACTGGTAAAACGGCTTCCATCCCGTAGACTAAAGAGAAAGGAGTTGCTCCTGTCGAAGTGCGTACTAAAGTGCGATAACCGTGAAGAGCAAACGGTAACATCTCATGCCAGTCTTTGTACGTCACCGTCATCTTTTGTATGATCTTCTTGATATTCTTATTAGCAGCTTCTACAGCGCCATTCATCTTTGGTCGGTACGGAGAAGAGTTATGGTGCTTTACGTTGAACTGCGTGCAGAGTTCAGTAATCATCTTGTTGTTCAAATTAGTACCATTGTCGGTGATAATCCTTTCAGGGATACCATACCGACAAATAAGACTACTCTTGATGAACCGTGCCACCACATTCTTGGTGACAGAAGCAAATGAGGCGGCCTCTACCCACTTTGTAAAGTAATCAATAGCGACAAGGATGAAGCGATGCCCGTTAGAAGCAGTAGGTTTAATCTCTCCAATCATGTCAATGCCCCACATTGCAAAGGGCCAAGGTGCGGTCAACACGTTCAATGGAGCAGGAGGTGCATGTACTTTATCCGCATATATCTGGCACTTGTGACAGGTTCTGGAGTGATGGTGGCAATCAGCTTCCATGGTAGACCAATAATACCCTGATCTCAGAATCTTCTTGGCCATCGTATGTCCACTAGAATGAGTCCCAAAAATACCGCCGTGCATATCCCCCATAATCTTTTCTGCTTCCTTTTTATCCACACAGCGAAGCAAAGTCGAATCGTGGTTACGTTTGTACAATACTCCATTACTCAAAAAGAATTTAGCAGAGAACTTCCTCAGGAATTTTCTATCATTGATAGATGCCCCCTCAGGGTACTCCTGAGTTTCTAAATATCTTTTTACTTCGTGGAACCAAGGTTTCTCTTCCACTTCATCAGTATTAAGCTCATAACAATGTGCAGGTTCATCCAATCGCTCAATGGTGATCATGGGAGCTTCATTGTCCCATCTGACTCTGAACATAGATGACATGGTAGCCAATGCGTCTGCCAACTGATTCTCTTCTCGTGGGATATGTTCGAATGTAATCTCTCCAAAGTATGGGATTAGTGACAACACCTTCTCTCGATAAGGGATGAGATTCGGATGTTTAGTGTCCCATTCTCCTTTGATCTGACTGATTACTAATGTTGAGTCTCCGTACACACTCAAAAACTTGACCCGCCGGTCTATAGCAACCTTGAGTCCCAAAATACATGCTTCATACTCAACCATATTATTGGTACAATGAAAACATAGTCTAGCAGTGAAAGGCGTATGGTAACCCTCGGGAGAAATGATTACCACACCAACACCATTGCCCAATGCATTAGAAGACCCATCGAAAACCATAGTCCATCGGGATCCTAGTTTGGGTCCTTCATCCGGTCCAGGTTCTTCATAATCAGTAACAAGCATGACATCCTCATCTGGGAACTCAAAATTCATAGATTGGTAATCATCCACTGCTTGATGAGCCAAATGATCGGCTAGCACGCTTCCTTTGATTGCTTTCTGGGTAGTATACTGGATGTCGTACTCTGTTAGAATCATCTGCCATCTTGCTATTCTTCCGGAGAGAGCGGGTTTCTCAAATATGTATTTGATAGGATCCATCTTAGAAATCAATAAAGTGGTGTGATTCAACATATACTGTCTCAGTCGGCGAGCAGCCCAGGCCAAAGCACAACAAGTTTTCTCGAGCAGTGAGTATCTTGTTTCACAGTCGGTAAACTTTTTGCTAAGGTAGTATATGGCATGCTCTTTTCGACCGGACTCGTCATGTTGTCCCAACACGCACCCCATTGAATTTTCTAATACGGTTAAATACATGATTAGAGGTCTTCCTTCAACTGGTGGCATCAGAATTGGAGGTTCTTGAAGATACTTCTTGATTTTGTCAAAAGCTTCTTGACATTCCTCATTCCATATCATCCCTTGATTTTTTCTCAATAACTTGAAGAGGGGTTTGCAGGTGGCGGTCAAATGGGAGATAAATCGGGCAATGTAATTCAAGCGTCCCAAGAAACCTCTGACTTCTTTATCTGTACTGGGAACTGGCATTTCTTGAATAGCTCTCACCTTGGCCGGGTCAACCTCAATCCCTTTACCACTGACAATAAAGCCCAGGAGTTTGCCGGACCTTACCCCAAAGGTACATTTGTTCGGGTTCAACCTCAACTTGTATTTCTTCAACCTCTCGAACAGTTTGTATAAATGATCGAGATGTTCCTCCTCAGTATGAGATTTGGCTATCATGTCATCCACATATACTTCTATTTCATGATGGATCATATCATGGAACAAAACCACCATAGCACGCTGGTACGTTGCCCCTGCATTCTTTAAACCAAATGGCATTACTTTATAACAGAACGTGCCCCATTGCGTCACAAACGTAGTTTTCTCCATGTCCTCAGGCGCCATCTTAATCTGGTTGTAACCTGAGAACCCATCCATGAATGAGAACACCTTGTGTTGAGCGGTATTATCTACCAGAACATCAATGTGCGGAAGTGGAAAGTCATCCTTGGGGCTCGCTTTATTCAGGTCTCGGTAATCTACACACATTCGCACCTTACCATCCTTCTTTGGCACTGGTACCACATTAGCAACCCATTGAGGATAAGAAGTAACAGCCAGAAAACCTGCATCAAATTGTTTCATCACCTCGGCTTTGATTTTCTCAGACATTTCAGGACGCATGCGACGAACCTTTTGCTTAACAGGACGACATTCTTCCCTCGTTGGCAGTCGATGCACTACTATATCGGTATCCAGTCCTGGCATGTCTTCATAAGACCAAGCAAAAATCTCTACATAGTCATGCAACATCTGAATCAACCTTCTCTTGACACTGTTTTCCAAGCCTGCTCCTATTTTGACTTCTTTCTTGTTTACTTCAGTACCCAGATTTACAGTCTCAACTGACTCCTCGTGTGGCTGTATAGTCCTTTCCTCCTGCAGTAACAGTCTGGCAAGTTCTCCAGGTACTTCACAATCTTCCTCACTTCCATCCTCGGCTTGGTAGATCGGATTTTCAAAGTCATAATGAACAGTAGTAGAACTATTGTCAACAGGATCCAGAGTGGGTATGGATCTGCAATTCGTTACGTGAGTGTGTGTAAGAAAACATAGCTCGTTTGGAAGATGACAGAAAAGATAAAGAGCGCAATATTTGAATGCAAAAAGTCCATTGATTTATTGAATACGAATATGCTTATGAAGATGACAAAACCCTTAACAAATTAGCTATTGTGCCCCGGGCATAGACACAACGCTTGGAGAAGTTCAATTGTAAAAAAAAAATTTGCAACACTAAAATAAATAACAATTACTCCTGACTAAAGGAAATCGGGATAGTGCCTTCAGCCTTCCAATTATTGAGTCCGTCACCAATTGTTGGGGAAATCCAGCTATCCAGGTCGCAATCACTATCAGCATCTTCTACGGCATTGATTTGATTCTTGACCAGCTTTTCAGAGTTAAATCCCAGACCAGATTTATCAGACTTGTAGGGTACGTTGATCAGTTGACCCCAACCAGTACGACCACCATCTTCAACCACAGCTTGGGCATCTTTCAGAGAAATCATAGCAGGAGGAGTCCGAATAACCTTGGGCACACTGGAAGTTGGCTTAAGGACAGGATTGGTCGGAGGAACTACTTCAAATGACTGACAAGGAGTCTCAATGAATTCACCATCCATCTCGACGTATCTGAAGGCATGCACACTACTGACAATGTACTCTTCTTCTCCACACACGGTGACAATTTTGCCCTCTGTGGGATACCTCAGCTTTTGATGGAGAGACGAAGCTACAGCACCTGACCCATGAATCCAAGGGCGTCCCAGTAAGCAGGAATAGGCAGGACGAATGTTCATTACATGGAAGGTAGTATTGAAGACTTGAGGTCCTATCTTGATAGGGAGGACTACTTCGCCATGGACAACACTCTTCGCACCATCGTAAGCACGTACCACAATGTCACTAGGTTTCAGTTCAATGCTTTTACAATCCAGCTTATCCAGCACAGCTGTCGGCAGCACATTCAAGGAAGAGCCATTATCGATCAACACATGAGACAAAGTGATTCCCCTACACTCAATGGAGATATGCAGGGCTTTATTGTGATTCTTTCCTGCTAGTGTCAGATCAGCGTCGGAAAAGCCTAGGCCATTGTCAACAGCCAAGTGAGCAACATAATGTTCGAACTGATCGATAGATGTCTCCTGAGGTACATGAGCGGTCTTCAAGAATTTTATCAATGCATTGGCATGAGGTTCAGAAGATAATAGCAAGGATAACATTGGGATCTTAGACGGGGTATGCCCCAACTGTTCTACAACATCAAAATCACTCTTGCGAATGATTTTCAGCACTTCTTCCATTTCTTGTTTGGCAATATCTTCGGGAGTAACTTCGACCGGTGCCTCTGACTGAGGAGGATCGACTGGTTCCTTTCCTCGAGTTTCAAGGACCGGAGGCGAGATTTCCGGAGAGAAGATCCTTCCACTTCGAGTAATTTTACTAGTCCCAACGATGCCATTAAGATTAGTAGAATTGTCAATTTGCTTTACGCCATGGACGAAAACATCACCGCCATAATTCCACGGAATAGCTTTGCTTGAGGAATACGGGATCGGGCCAGGTGTAGTAATGATTAGGGGAGCTACCCTGGGCTTGGCAATAATCTTCACAGGCGCTTTAGTAGCGGTAATCTTCACTGGAACTTTGGATCTAACAATCACAGATATTTCTTCAATGGGATTTTCCGCATTAGGCATCCTTTCGAAGAGAACTGTACGATCATCCATCAGCCGTTGAATACCACTCTTCAACTCCCAACAATCATCTGGTTGAAGTATGCAGAGATTGCAATCTTCAGCACAACCTGGAAATAAACCAGCTTGCAACAAATTCCTCTTTATGATCTGGAGAGGAGATGTTAAGTCAGCCACATTAGAAATGTGAGAATCGTCATCCACGGCATTAACCGTCTTGTCATGATTAGGCATAGGAGCAGTGATGACATTAGGAGTCTCCGGAGGCTCAAACTCAATTTCTCCAGCTTCGATCATATCCTGAATCTTATTCTTCAGTGACCAGCAATCGTTTGTATCATGCCCGGGGCTATCGGAGTGATAAGCACACCTGGCATTGGGATTATAACGAGAAGAAGTAGTGTTGGGATTCGCAGGAGGATCTCTGAGTGTAATCAAATTTGCTTTTAGCATCCCCTGCAGTGCCTGTGCCAAGGTCATATTGATCCTGGTAAACTGCCTTCTTGGCCTGTCTTGTTTGGGCTGGAAGTTTTGAGATGGTGGTGCTGCAATCGTAACTGCTCCAATGTCGTGGTCACGGTTTTTCTTGTTACGACCCTTTTGACCGTACACAGCATTTGATTCGTTCCTCCCCTGATAGGACCTTTTGGTGCTTGCAGAGGTAGCCGCCTGTATCTTTCCACTTCGGATGCCGCTTTCAACACGTTCACCTGTTAATATAAGTTCAGTGAAACCCGATGAGGAACTTCCCAATAGATGGCTGTAGAATGGGCCAGTCAGTGTACCCATGAACATGTCCACCAATTCTCTGTCAGTCATAGGGGGTTTGACTCTGCCAGCCAAATCTCTCCACTTTTGAGCATATTCTTTAAAGCTTTCTTTAGATCCCATAGTCATATTCTGCAACTGTAGCCGGGTAGGTGCTAGTTCAGAGTTATACTGGTACTGTTTATAGAAAGCTGTTGCTAAATCAGTCCAGGTGCGGATGTCAGAGCTCTCGAGCTGATAATACCATTCCAATTGTGTGCCAGATAGGCTCTCTTGGAAGAAATGGATCCATAGCTTCCTGTCAGTGGTATGCGGCTGAATATTTCTCACATAAGCTCTCAGATGCATCTGAGGACAAGACGCACCATCGTACTTAGTGAAAGTGGGGATTTTGAATTTGCGAGGAATTGTCACATCGGAGACCAGACCCAAACTTTCGAAATCCAGACCGGGCGCCTTCTGACCCTCCATAGCTAGCATACGTTCTTCCAGCAACTTATACTTATCATCTCTTGGAGAGTACTGTTCATTTTCATAATCTTCATCGTCATCCTCAGGGTTGGAGAAATCAGCATTCTCTTCCTCTGAATCATTCTCCGCCCCCTCTTCTGGACCATTCGGGATTCCAAACTTGACTGTTGCGGCCTGTCCTTTACGCCTTCTTCCCGGGTTAATGAAACTCACAGCTTTCTTGTCTTTCTTCTTTTCGAGCAAAAGAGCCTTCAGTTCCTCCTGCCCCTTGGATAAGCTTAGCATCATCTCCTGGAATTGAGCATTCTGAGTCTGGAGATCTTTGACAGTTTGTTCGAGATCCATTTTTCTGTTTGCAATGAAGACCGTGAGAACATTGAACTTGTAGAATACCTGTTATGCAGTGTTATGTTATGCTATGCAATGTATGAAATATTTTCAAGGACTTTTGGAATTTAACTTTGCGTAAATCACCAACGAGAGAGAAATGTTTATTGCTAATTTCTTTGATCAATGTTCATTACAAAAGGAATAATAATAAAAATACAAATGAAAGCTCAAGTCTCCCAGGGGCGACTTCTTTTTGGGCGAAGATACGCATTGAGTCTTCGTTCCTCATTAAGCTGACTGGTAAGTTCTAACACTTTCTTCCTTTCTGCGACGAACTGAGTCTCGAAAGTATCCCTTTCTTCTCTCAACTGGATCCAGGATCTCTTTAGTTCCTCAACATTGGTAGGCATATCTGGATAAGGAATGATCTGAGGAGCACCTCCTTCAGCTTCAGGTTCGACAATCTGAGGTCCGATTACAAGATATGGCATGACAAGTTCACGAGCTCTGGCGCGTACCCATCTGAGATAAGGTTCCATAGGAATAGAATTTTTCTGTCCTAACGTACCTCTCTTCACCATGCCCCAAGCTCGTACAAATCTTTGACGGAGGCCTTGGGAATCGTTGTCATAGTCGAACATGATGCCTTCGATGATCATTTCATGTGGACCATCTCTTCGAGCACAACCAAACTGTCGCAGAGCTAAAGCAGGATTATAAGTAATGCCTCCTCTTATTCCTAGGAGTGGTACATTAGGGAACTCGCCACAACGGTCAATGATGGTAACATTTTCCTTGAACTGAGGACACCAACAGATGTCTGGGTGGGAGAGCGACATTATCCTTTGAGACCATTTCAAATTCTGCTCGTTCTTCAAGACTGATTGAGAAAGGTGCAAAATAAACCACCTAGACAACAAAGGTATGCAGCACATGAGAGTCCCTTGCTTCTTCATGGTACGAGTGTGGAGGGAATGCAAAATGTCTCCCAGCAAGGTGGGCACAGGGTTATGAGTGAGAAATATCTTAATAGCATTCATGTCTATGAATTGGTCTGGATTAGGAAATAACACCAAACCGTAGATTAGTAATGCTAGGACATCTTCGAAAGCGTGGACATCCATAACTTTTAGGAATTCCCGGGCCTTATTTATCAGAAATTTGGCCAGTAAACCCTTAACTCCACTCCTTGTTACCCAATTAGCTTCAATGTCGGACTTCGTCATGTGTAAAGCTGCGGCAACTTCTTCAGACTTCGGAACCTTTTCTAAACCACTGAAAGGTATTTGATCAAGGATAGGTATCCCAAGCAGTCTGGAGAATTCTTCCAGTGTAGGTACCAACTGATAATCTGGGAATGTGAAGCAATGATGTTTAGGATCGAAGAACTGGAATAAAACTCTCATCATATCTTCTTTGAAACAAGTGGTAACCAAATTGAGGAGAGAACCGTGTTTCTTGATGAACTGGGCATGATCGGGGAGCTCTGACACTAAATTCTTCAGTTGAGGAGAGATTGCTACAAAATTGATCCGGATGGTCTTCCTGGGAGCCATAGCCTTACAAAACAGAGCAAAGTTAAATCCCTAAGTCCTTGAAATGGTTAGTACAATGTTATGATGTCATGATGTTATGATGTTATGAGGTTAAATAAATAACAAGCACAAGCAAGTCACACAACCATCATTCCTAGGTTTTAAGGCTTGCATGAGTTCCATAGGTAAGTACCCTCCCCACTGAAGTTTAGTTGGTTCAACCTGTCCTAGAATAGTAACCGGGTTCTAAAAGGATCTCCAATCATTGACCTTCCTTTAAGTCCACTTCAGTGCAACACCAAGTGGTTGACCGAAGCTTCCCTAAAGTCCAATCTCAAGGAGTGTAGTATCGAGTCTCAACCAACCCCAGTCGGAACCGAAGTCAGTTATCTCACTACTTTCTAATGGCCAGGATGAGTCAATTAGGGTTCTAAAGGTCTGGTTAATGCTTTGATGACACCACGCGGAAGCCAAATTTCTCCCCAAGTAAACATGAGGAGCATCAGGACATCCAAAGTGTCACATTAACTGTAGCCATCATTTTAACCATTCCAGTATACGCCGGATAGTCGCGATGATCTATTGCTACTTACCTAAGGTACACTAGATCCGGGTGTAGGATCTTTCACTCAAAAATACCCAAGCAATCCCTTAAAAGTAAATCAGACAATTTGGAATAAGTGATCTTGTTTTTAAGGTAACCTCTCTTTTTAGTGTCCCCAGCAGAGTCGCCAGTTCTGTCATTCGGTGAACTGACTTGGGGTATTTTGCTTTTTATCGCAATGTCGCGGATAGCAAGAGTCGCCACCGACTTTTCTTTTATCCAATAAGGAAAGGTGGAAAAGAACAGGAAAGACCTCAATAGATTTTAGGTTCGGGAGGTACATTATACAAAGGGAAGGTGTTAGCACCCTTTGTATCCATGGTTATCCATGGGCTCTTAATTGCTGGATCACTTATATTTTTGTCTGAAAAGTGTTGGTGAATTACTTAAAAAATGTTTGAAAGAAAGTTTAACTTTGTAATGATTCTCGTATGAATGTATACAAAGTGTTTATCTCGTTTGATTTTGAAAGCGGTTTAGAAAAGGTATAACTTGGTAATGATTCTAGTGTGAATGTATACCAAGTGTGACGTGTGAAAAATGTTTTAGGTTGTGAGTCAGCAATTAAGAGTTATACCTATCCGAGGTCTTTGTGGGCATTTCCTATCCTGAGGAGGGTAAAACTGTCCTTACTATTGAGAAGTAAGTAATTTTATCCTTTGGATATAAAGGGACATCGTAGGGTCATCGCTTGGTCATTGAAGGCAACATTTGTAAGGATACCTTAGCATTCAGAGGGACGATCATCATTTAACCGTAGGCTACACCGAAGGGTCATCGAGGGGCAAAATCATTCGAGGGCAACATCCGAGGGACTATGATTTATGTTATGATGATTTAATCGAAGGGTCTTTGCTAAGTGTATCCCCACGTTCGCGGGACATGACCGTAATACCGTAATACCGTAAGGCAACAAAGAGAGGTCCAAGGTCACATATTCAAAGGCCATGTTTTACAATTAAGTATTTAAGATGAATTTCCACATTAAAATTAATTAGGCAATTAGGATGAATCTCCCCATTAAAATTAATTAGTTCGGAATCCATCTCCATAAGGGTATCCCTCAAATAAAGTGGAATACCTAGCAAGCCACCTTCTTCGGGAGTATGTGAGCCCTTACAAAATTCCGCAAACAGGTCAGAATACCAAATGGGATGCAATCAAGAGTTGCACCAAAGCAGTAATAGTATCAGGTAAACAAAGCATGGTTATAATAAAACAGGTCAGATGGGCAAAGATCAAAACAGAGCGAAAAAACAGCGGCATCCATTACAACAATTCAAGGTATCCAGGCATACTTAAGTCCACATGCAAAACCTCAAATATATTTATGAATTCAATTATGGTGTCACATGTGAATTCGGAACATAAAGCGGCGATAGTAACGCAAACCTGTTTGCAATTGAATTGCAACCTTGAATTGGCCGATCGGATCGAATTGAGCGGTGCCGCCGGCTTTTCCTTCAGGGTTTCCTTTAGGGTTACTCGGAATAAGTTAAACAGTAGTCCTGAACACTCCACCACAAGCCGGTAGGATTTGTTCTTGGATTCTTCAACTAAACAACAAATTAAAACGAAGGAAATAAACTAGATCCTAACGTAAGGTTAGATCCGGTAAAAAGGTACACAATAGTTTCCGTTGTAGAAACTATTGTGCGAAAAGAATTAACTAAATGCTAAAAAGGAAATAGGAAATTGCAAGGGAAATAGTGTAGAACTCGTAGGAAAAACAATGCCTAAGCTGCTGGAAAAGAAAATATGCAAAAGCGAAAACGGCAAAGGAAAAAATGTGGAAAAGCTTCGGGGGCCCCTTTTGGTTTTGCAAGTAGCTATTTATATATGCTTCAGTAACCGCTTCCGCTGCCAAACAGGTCTTCAACGTGCATAAAAGCATGGCGTGGATATAGGGCTCAACACTCCCTCAACGCTCAACGTCTCTGAGGCGTTCCTTGCGCCAAAAATATAGGGGAATGGTGTGACGTTCGTCACACCATGTGTGACGTCCGTCACAGGGGTGTGCAAGGCGTGACGCTCGTCACAGCCTCTGTGACGCTCGTCACAGGTGCAACACCCGTGTTCTTGTACTTTGGGCTGGGCTTTGCTATTTGGTTCGTTTTCTCTCCTTTTTGCACCTCTTTTCCTCCATTTTTACTTGTGCTTCCAAATAAGCCACCTGAGACAAATAGGAAGAAAATACCGTGTAATATCTAACAACATAAAGTGAACTGAAATAAATAATAATAAAATTTAATTGAATTAAGTCCTAAAATATGATATAATTTCATGTTATCACTAGGCGAGCGTGTAGCGAACAGGCCAGTTTGGGTCATTCGTGAGCTGGGCCTTCGTTCCTTTAAGATCAGTGTCATAAAAATGAGTCGGAGTGCCCTGAAAAAATGTCTTGAAATATTAATGGGCAAATTTTGGGGTATGACAGCTGCCCCTGTTCAATATTCTTGAACCGAGAGAGTCAGAATGGTATGTACGCCATTCGTGGTCTGGAGGTGGAAGATTATTGAACACTTAGAACGCCCCAAAAATTTGCACTTGTCAATTAGTTAGTCTTGATGGAGATGGGCTTAAAGATGTCATCTAGGAAGTTTGATGATGAGAGCTTCAGAGTGCGTCGTACGTTAGAAGATATCTGAAGTCACTGGTGTCACTGGGTCATACGCTAGACCGTATAGTGGGTCATTCATTAGGCCGTCGACTTCCCTGGGGATTTAGAATGGGTCATACGCTGCTGGGGATAAAGGATCAGAATGGATCGTACGCTAGATCATATCTGAGTTGCGGAACGAGCCGTCCGTTAGGCTGTATCGTTACTGGGGGTGAAGGATCAGAATGGATCGTATGCTAGATCGTATCTGAGTTGTAGACTGAGCCGTCCGTTAGGCTGTACCTGATGATGAAGGGGGGGGGGTAGTCATACGCCAGACTACACTTCAGAATGTACCGTACGCTAGGTAACATTTGAGGGGATGAACATCCAAGCGGGTCGTAAGCTAGACCGTCTCTGAGTAGCAGGACGAGCCGTCCGTTAGGCTGCATCTGATAATAAAGGGGTAGTCATACGCCAGACTACACTTCAGAATGTACCGTATGCTAGGTAGCATCTGAGGCCTTGAAGGTCCAAATGGGTCGTATGCTAGACCGTATTGGAGTTGTTGAAGGTCGGAATGGATCGTACGTTAGATCGCATCTAAGTTGAAAGAGTCATATGTTGAGCTGAATCAGAATGAACCGTATGCTAGGCTATATCTGATAGTATTTGTATATGTTGTATTTGCAATAAATGTCTGGGATGGGCTCATAGATGCCATCGTTAGGAGGATGTCAGAATGAATGTTGACATGGAGTATATCTGAAAGATGTAGTTGAATCCTGAACGTAATGGACCTTTGTTTTGACTGTATCAGGGGAATAATTAACCTGAAAAATAAAGTTAGCTTCATGCCATGTCATGATGCATGAGATGTTTTATGCTTCCGAAAATAACTGCGAACGATGTATGCATGCGTATGCTGTGAAATGATGTAATGAATGAATTATGCATCTGAAAAGTCCTTCCAGAGGACTCTACTGGGGAAAATAAATCTCAATCTTCTGGTTGGGAGATATTGGTATCGATGACCCTTTCTTAGCCGGGGATGCTTGATTTTTGTCTGATGGTAAAAATGTTCAACAGAAGCCTGGCTGGGGGTGGAAGAGATGACCCATTTGTCTAGTAATGCCACTCTCTTCTGGGAATGACTGGCTTTGCTGGGGGATAGGATTAGCAATGGATTCATTGGAAAGCATGATTAGACCTTCTCCTCGATCCTGAAGTCTAGTAGTAATCGCTATTTCCATTTTATGCACGCATTTTTGGTAAACATCGATCATATCCAAATGCATATATTCATTCGAATTAAATCAATGGACGCTTATGCAAACAAAACAGAGAAAGTAAAACAAAAGCATTTTTTTTGAAACTAAAATTATATTGATTTCGAAAGAGGGCCCATAAACAGGAAATTTGTGTACAAGGAGACAACAATCCTAGTAAGAGGAAATTGTCAAGAAAATAAAGAGAAAGCTATGCAGACAAAGTCCTATTGACTTTAATTCCACTACTGCCATTATGTCTTCAAGCCTCTCATCTCCTGCTGTCGGATAGAAGTGATTAGCTTGTTCAGTCATTTGAACTTGGATGAAGCTGTCTGAGAACGGGACGTAGTCATACGCTTTAATCCCTAATTTTTGCCTGGACCGCCTTTTCAGGTTTTCAATCCACCAGGATACCCCTTTTTGCCCAAGCCGCCTTTTCAGGTTTTCGACTTGCCGGGTGCACATTTTTTACGTTTATCCCTAATTTTTTCCCGAACCCTTTTGGTTCGCCGGGATGCCCTTACTTTTGCCTAGATACGTCGACCTATCGGGTCTCTTTTATGCGTAGTATTTTTTAACTATGTCTGCGTTCACGGGATGCGGGAAGTCTTCGCCGTCCATTGTAGCTAGTATCATGGCTCCACCAGAGAATACCTTCTTAACTACAAACGGCCCTTCGTATGTGGGAGTCCATTTGCCTCTGGGATCACCTTGTGGTAGAGTGATGCGCTTTATCACCAAGTCGCCAATTTGATACACCTGTCTCTTGACTCTTTTGTTAAATGCCTGGGTCATGCGCTTCTGATATATCTGTCCATGACACACAGCCGCAAGTCTCTTCTCATCGATCAAGTTTATCTGGTCGAGTCGAGTCTGAATCCATTCATTTTCATCTAAGCCCGCCTCTTTTATGATTCTTAGAGAGGGAATCTGGACTTCCACTGGTAAAACGGCTTCCATCCCGTAGACTAAAGAGAAAGGAGTTGCTCCTGTCGAAGTGCGTACTGAAGTGCGATAACCGTGAAGAGCAAACGGTAACATCTCATGCCAGTCTTTGTACGTCACCGTCATCTTTTGTATGATCTTCTTGATATTCTTATTAGCAACTTCTACAGCGCCATTCATCTTTGGTCGGTACGGAGAAGAGTTATGGTGCTTTATGTTGAACTGCGTGCAGAGTTCAGTAATCATCTTGTTGTTCAAATTAGTACCATTGTCGGTGATAATCCTTTCAGGGATACCATACCGACAAATAAGACTATTCTTGATGAACCGTGCCACCACATTCTTGGTGACAGAAGCAAATGAGGCGGCCTCTACCCACTTTGTAAAGTAATCAATAGCGACAAGGATGAAGCGATGCCCGTTAGAAGCAGTAGGTTTAATCTCTCCAATCATGTCAATGCCCCACATTGCAAAGGGCCAAGGTGCGGTCAACACGTTCAATGGAGCAGGAGGTGCATGTACTTTATCCGCATATATCTGGCACTTGTGACAGGTTCTGGAGTGATGGTGGCAATCAGCTTCCATGGTAGACCAATAATACCCTGATCTCAGAATCTTCTTGGCCATCGTATGTCCACTAGAATGAGTCCCAAAAATACCGTCGTGCATATCCCCCATAATCTTTTCTGCTTCCTTTTTATCCACACAGCGAAGCAAAGTCGAATCGTGGTTACGTTTGTACAATACTCCATTACTCAAAAAGAATTTAGCAGAGAACTTCCTCAGGAATTTTCTATCATTGATAGATGCCCCCTCAGGGTACTCCTGAGTTTCTAAATATCTTTTTACTTCGTGGAACCAAGGTTTCTCTTCCACTTCATCAGTATTAAGCTCATAACAATGTGCAGGTTCATCCAATCGCTCAATGGTGATCATGGGAGCTTCATTGTCCCATCTGACTCTGAACATAGATGACATGGTAGCCAATGCGTCTGCCAACTGATTCTCTTCTCGTGGGATATGTTCGAATGTAATCTCTCCAAAGTATGGGATTAGTGACAACACCTTCTCTCGATAAGGGATGAGATTCGGATGTTTAGTGTCCCATTCTCCTTTGATCTGACTGATTACTAATGTTGAGTCTCCGTACACACTCAAAAACTTGACCCGCCGGTCTATAGCAGCCTTGAGTCCCAAAATACATGCTTCATACTCAGCCATATTATTGGTACAATGAAAACATAGTCTAGCAGTGAAAGGCGTATGGTAACCCTCGGGAGAAATGATTACCACACCAACACCATTGCCCAATGCATTAGAAGACCCATCGAAAACCATAGTCCATCGGGATCCTAGTTTGGGTCCTTCATCCGGTCCAGGTTCTTCATAATCAGTAACAAGCATGACATCCTCATCTGGGAACTCAAAATTCATAGATTGGTAATCATCCACTGCTTGATGAGCCAAATGATCGGCTAGCACGCTTCCTTTGATTGCTTTCTGGGTAGTATACTGGATGTCGTACTCTGTTAGAATCATCTGCCATCTTGCTATTCTTCCAATACATTTTCACTGCTTTATATTCAAACCCAAGATTCATCCCCTTTATTAAATCACACGCCTCAAAAAATGAGCAAAAATCATAATCTTAACCACCAAATGCATACACTCCCCCTCATACCTTAACATAGGGTCTTTTACAAAACAACTCTTTGTATAAAATACTACCTTAAATAGACCCATGCCTACACATTGGACAAATACAGTTAACATTGGACCCACAAATTAATAACATATGCAGAGAATCAAGGATTACGACATATTTTAAAGTAGAATACAAACCCTAAACCAATATTAAATAAAAAGGTATGGGAGTACATGAACATTTGTTGGTTTTGGCCCTAGGTGTACCCACCCTTATGGTCATGACCAATAAGAATGAATTTAACACAATTATATATGGTATCAAATTCATCACTTTATCATTTCATTATAATTTTATAATAGCATCTTCTTGTATTATTATAACCACATGCACAAGTCTAAAGAAAGATTTTGACTCTCACATGTCAGCTTCATTTTCAACTAGTGCATACCTTGTATACCATTTATATTGTGCATTATGCATTCGACATGAAACTTAATTTTAAAAAACTGGATAGAATTAGTTTTTATGTCAACGAAATAAATTGGAGAGGACATGTACTCTAAAATAATATAAGTTCACCACGATCTTCCCAATTTCTAGCATTTTGTCTTTACTGCATGTGGTAAATCCTCAGGTTGAATGAAATGGAAAAATGTTGCATTTTAACTATTAATACATTTACTTTCCTCTTGATTTTGATATTTCATCATTCTTATGTTTCATCTTCATGCTCAAATGTATAACTAAAACTCATCCTCGGCTTGAATGAAAAGGAAAAATGTTGCATTTTAACTCTTAGTACTTTTGTTTTCCTCCTGATTCCGATATTTCATCATTCTTACATATTATCTTTATGCTCAGATGTTTAACTAAAACCAAGATGGTTAAAATACATGGGAAAGGTTGTAGATTATATCCAACTTGTTGTAAAATCATCAATACTAACACATTATATTAAGCATATATGTTCGTTGATTTCATTATACACCATATATGTAATATCACAAATATGAAACTAGTGTTATTTGACGTTTAATAAATTCAATCTTCTCTACCAAGTGTCATTGAGTATTGTGTTGATTTCTGCATTCGAACTATTGTTTCAGACTATTAGTTTTAAGCACTTACTTTGGGTCTATAATGGAAACAAAGGTGTTCATTGTTGGGTGTGTGATGAGAAGTCAATAAGGTGAGACACTAGATGATCAAAATTTATGATGTTTCCCTAACCTACATGTAATACACATGGGCATTGTTTCAATTATATCATCTTTACTATTCCAGGTTAACTAGTCAACAGAGATTTGTTATTGCTGAATATTTTTGTGTTAACAAGGTAGTAAAAAGAAGTTGGTTTGTCTATAACTAGGATTTTTTTAGTCAATGGTTGATGCAAACATAACAAGATCTGCCATTATCGACTATTTTCGTATTTACAAAGTAGTAAACAATAGTTGGTTTATCTAGAACTAGGATTAGGTAGTCAATGGTTTATGCAGTCACAACAATGCCAACCATTGGATATATCTTTCTCACACTTTTAAATCTTGATTGCTGAAATAAATACACTTAACTACACATAATCTGAATCTATCTGTCAATAGTTGTATTAGTGTTTTTTTATTCATGTCTTTCCAGGGAAATGAAAATAGTCATAAGAAGGTTCCTTTGGTTTTATTAATCATGTTTTTCCAGGGCAATGACAATAGTCATAAGAAGGTTCCTTTGATTAGTAGCACTTTTTATCCTTTCCCGGTGTAAGTCTTTAGATGAATGAATGACTAACATTGTTTTTCCTTTTTAATACATATTTCATATTCTAATCAGTGCTTTATTTTTCTAGGACACCATACACTAACATTCTCAAGAATTATTTTGAGAAAACTTCTTATAAAACAAAACTTACTTGCTATTGACGAAAGACATGAGAAGATACTAAGAATGATTTCTGAAGGGATTTTAGTTTTTTCCCTTTTAAAATGTATTTTTATTTATTTAAAAAATGAATTTAAATTGATTTATTTGCTTTAATATTTTGTTAAGCTATTTTATTGACTTTGTGTTAACCCAATTTTGTTTGGTCTTGATCTTGGTTAAATTGGACTTTAATTTGATCAATACCATTGGATTTAGGGGGTTGATGAAGTTTGAACTTCATCCCTCAAGATGAATGGATAGTATTGATCAAGTGAGGTTCATCCCTTGATCAATTTGGGATCTCTTTCACTTCATCTCTTTATCTTCATCTCACTTCTTTCCCAATCCATTCGTGACCAATGATTTCTCATGAATCAAAATGCTAGTTGATTCATCAATGACCTTGTGCCAGATGAATCAACATGATTTTGATTGCGATAGGCCCATCCCCTTTTATTTTTGTGTGTGGTATGTTTTAGGAGCTTGGTCTCTATACCTTGTCTCTGGCATGCATTAACACCAATATTATTATTGCCCGACCTCAGATAGTTGTGACTTCTATATAAGTACAATTAGGATTGCTTAACATAGAGCTAAATTTATTCCGAAAGTAATAGCATTTTTGCAAGTGAGATTGTAAGTCTCTCATTCCTCATGGTATTGTGTGAATATTTGACCTCTTTTCCATTTATGAGAGTTAATGGCATACTTGTTGATTTTATCCAAGTTGGATCCTTTCTCATGAATGATGTCTAGATCCATATCTTCATGCTCATTAGTGGATGGTCGAGTGTTCTCCAAAAAATGTCTTAAACAATTTTCTTCTTCCACTAAAATTCACTAACCTTTTTTTGTATTGACTTTATTTTTAATGTCATTTACTTTAATGCAATTTAAATTCTTGCAATTTATTATTCATTGTCATTTACATTCATGCAATTTGTTTATGTTTTAGTCATTTTCACTTTGCCCACTTATGCCATTGTATTTGTGCTTATGATATACTTTTGTGTTTGTGACTTTGTTTTGTTTGTGGTATTAGGACCTTAAAATACTTAGTAAAAACAAAAACCCTAAAAACATACATTGGTGGACTGTTGAACCTCTGTCTGAGACTTGGTTTAAACCTGTGGACTTGGAGTAGGCAACATTTCAGAGCTATGGAAGGACTTGGGCAATGCCATTAATTTGAGATCATTCCTTGGCCAATGTCATTCATCTGATACAAGCCTTGAGAGACTTCTTTGATTCATCTGTTATACTCTCTCTTTGTTTGAATTTGTTATTTTGATCTTATTGATATCATTTTATGTTTCTCTCTAAGTATGTTTCAAGGGACTTTTCATCTGATACATCTAAAACACATTGAAGACTGCTTGCTTTTAGAGTGCTTGCTTGGATGTTTTGGCTATCTTTATTTGATACCATTTGGTCTTCTTATTAATTGCTTAGATGATTATGCATGTTGATTGCTCAATAGTCCAAAGGAAATGAGTTTCTATCTGACACTATTGTCTTGTGGATGCTTCCCATTGGTTAGATCTTTTCAACTTTAAACTTTTAAATCTTGTCTAGGATAGTCCCTTCATCCCCTTCTCCTTCTTTAATTTCAAAACCTCTCTCTCATTTCAAAACCTTCTTTGATTGTATTTTTTAACTTAAACTTGTTTTAATGAATAGAAATATTGGCCTTATGCCATTGATTTTCAAAATATTTTCTTAATCAAACTTGTAAATGAACTTAATCATATTGACTTTGTTTTCAAAAAGACAAAAAAAACTAACAACCTCATGTAATCATTTTGGCCACTTGGTGCATTTTTCTTTTAAACTTTTTTAAAAAGGAGCATTTAGATTTGAGTTATCTTTGGTTGAGATATAATTCTCCTATTCCATGATATATTGATTGTAAGACTTTCTATTTATTAGGGGTTATTGGTATACTTGTTGATGGAATCCAAGTTGGAATCCTCCCTCTTAAATGTTGTAAAACCCTCATTATCGGTGGATGTTTGGTTGAGTATTCTCTCATTCATAACAAAATATATTTAAGCTTTTGCTAAAATCAATCCACCCATCTTTGAAATTTTTACCACGAACTACAAGGTTTTAATCTCTTACTTTTATATTGGTACGTAGGTATAAGATCAAAGGTCTTGTCAAACACAAAAATATAATAAATGAATTCTTTTCTCTTCCCCTTATTATAATTTTTTAGCAAACATCTTTTTCAACTAAAAAACACTTACACACAAAAAGGGATCCCTAGGAGTACCTATGACACTTTGGGTGCTAATACCTTCCCTATGTGTAACCAACCCCCTTACCTATAATCTTTGACATTTTATTAGTTTTGATTTGAAAACTTCTTATCTTTGGGTTTTGTTCGTACTTTTCCCTTTTTCTTTGGAAACAATAAAAGCGCGGTGACGACTCTTATGTTTATTGATGTTGAGTTAACCAATAGCTCAGTGGTCATGAATTTACCACTACATTAATCTTATCAAGACCATAAGTAGAGCTTTGATTCCAATTGAAGGTGGCAAGAAACACAATAAATGGGGGGAGGGTTGAATTGGGAAAATCATGGTTGATAATCAGGTTCGAGAAGACCAGATCATGAGTCGCATTGAATTTGTTGTTGATCCTTGTACTGTTTTCCCAAAGTCTACTAATGGTGTTACTAATTCTATAATTGTTGCCCGTCCTACTGATCCTGCAGTTGATTTACCCTGATTTGCATTTTGGATAATTAATTGTCGTTTAGGAGTAATGGGTTGTTTTGTGATATTGACATTATATTTTAATTATGTACCTTGTAACAAGTTCCAGTCATGTATTTTATGGTATCTCAGTGATTCTTGAAGGTGGCAAGAAACACAAGAAAGGGGGGGGGGGGGGGGGGGATTGGGTTTCTAAAAATAAAATCTTTTTGAAAACCATAACAATTAAACAATAACACGAACAAGAAAAATAACACAATTATTTTTATAATGGTTCGCTGCTAACAAAGCTACCTCCAATCCACCTGCCAAGGTGATTTCGCCTTCTCAACAAGGACTTAATCCACTATAACCGAAACTAATTACAGACACCACAAAGACAAACTGTCTTTGTCTTCTTGAGTCTATCTGACTAAAACCTGGTCACTCAAGGAACTCAATCAAACAAATGAGACTTACAAGAATGTGTTTACAAGTAATGCTTCTAAGAAAGCAGATTAACACAAGTTAAATATAGTGAAGTTCTCACTTAATAACGAACAAAAGATCTATGTGTGTTTACAAAAACTATACAAGAACATATATACTTTAGCAAAGCGTTGTGTATGAGCATAGTATAGCACAGTGAATTATCATTAGCAACTTATTCAATATTTTGAGCCTCCTTTATATAGACAGTGAAAAGATCCGTTGGAGGGTAGAATTGGAATATCAAGAATGCAATTGTCTCCTTGTATAACGATTTAGATATAGGAGGAAAATTGTACAATAATGTCGTACCCCAAAATTTTGAAAGACATGTAATTCTAAGTTAATACGAATTTCAATTCAAATGGCGGAATTCCAATTTTAATTTTAAATTAATTAATTTTATTTTAATTTCAAGTGAACTTTAGATATTGCTAAATAATGTAATCTCAAATTGAATTTAATTAAGTTAACTTGATTTTTAATCTTTTCTAATTCATTTTAATTGGATTATTAAATTGATTTTAATTGGGTTGATACAATAATTCAAATAATGCCATCCATATCAATTACATATCTCTGTTTCAATCAAACCAACTACATATCCAAATTCAATACCACAACGAGCAGATAATGACTAACTGCATAATAGACTCCATATCCAATTTAATTTCTGATTTCAATATCCCACATAAATTAATTTATAACATTTTCTAACTAAACCCATCACCAACACGACCGGCCCAAAGCATTTTCACAAAACCATAGCACATAGCCGCACCTATTTTATATTCACGTTCAAATCAAAACCAATTCATATGCTATACATCATTAAGTAAAACTGAAGCCAATCCATTCTTCTATGCTAAGGTCATGCAGAGTGGTTTGAAGCTTTGTCTTCATCTTGTCCCTTATCCTCGATGAGGACCGCATCGGTTAAGGGTCCGTTTGTTTTAACTTTAAAAAAATAGATTTTTTTTTCGTATTTTTGAAAATGGATTCTTAAAAAATATTTTTTAAAATATTATAAGTTTTTTTAAATTTGTTTTTTTATAAATTAAAAGATTGAATTATTCATTCTATAACATAAATATACATTATTAAAGATCAAAACATAATCAAAATCACAATTTTTTCGAAAAGTTGTATCTTGAAAATGATTTTTATGAAAAGCTATTTAAAATAGCTTCAAAATTAAGTGATTTTTTGAAAATTTGATATCCAAAAAAAGTTTCGATAAAATGATGAAATATCTAAAATAACATTTTAAGAATAACTATTCAAATCAAATTTCCATTTAAAATTTTTATGAAAAGTTTTTATGTAAATTTTTTTTACACTAAAATATATAACACTATAAAGATTATTTTTACAAAAAGACAAAACAGACGGACCCTAATTCCAACGACATAAGCATTGGGCGCTTGTCTTCAAAACCTGATGGGATCCTTCCATATGTCTTGCGGTGGATTCGTCGGTACCTATAACCAGTATTGCAGAAAAGTCACACCAGTGCAAGTTACTTTCAAAAACCATAATTTCACAACAATCTCAAAACCACATAAATTTATTCTGCAAGAATTGCTTTACAGTCCATTTAACATTCAATAAAATTAATCAGTAACTCAAATGAAACTCAACAAGCACAAAGTGAAATGAAATCTAAAACGCATTTCCATTTAATAGGAATCTCAATTGCTAATTAACTATTGCATTTCAGGCGAGTTTAGAGTTAATATAATCCCAGTTCACAACACCATTTTTTTCAATATGTAAGCTAACAGCAAAGTCAAGTAATATTTTAAATTTCAAACAGATTTCATTTCAATTAAAAAAATTCTAACGGTTAACAGAACAACCAAGTCTAACTGCACTTTTGCAACTAGCAGCTGGCAGTGCAAATGACGGCAAGTCCGTAAAATCAATTCAATTTGCATTTTAAATTTCAAGTTCTAATTTCTAACAGAATTTTCACAACTAATCTCTAAGAGATTATAACTGCAATGTAATAACTGATAACTAACTAACAGATTGAATTTGCCAACTAACTCTAAATTTGTGGTGAATTTCAGATGAGTGTAAGGTGAATTTGTAACCAACTTTGGAAGGCTATAAACACTCACTCTCAATCCTTGCTTCAGTTTCAATCATTTTCTTCAACCTTCTGCAGAAACCTTCATCATTTTCTTCAATCTTCTGCAAAAACCTTCATCATCTTCATCTTTTGCATAACTTCAACTCTCCACTCTTCATCCTCCACATGTGACCTGTAAACACCGCGGCTATCCACAACACCGCCATACCCTAGAACCGAAGCTTCAACTGCGATTTGCTTCACATTCATCGTCATTTTCGCAACAATCTCGTAACAACGCTGCTTCAACAACCTGACTGGATTACAACTGCAAACAGAAAAACGAGCATCAACATAGAAACCGAAGAAGAACAAAAGAATGGGGGAACAACAAAGCTGATTGTAACAGAGAGATGAAGTAAAAAGCGCAAGGAACTTACCAAGAAGTACATAGCAATGACGAGTGAATTCACAAACGCAGCAAAAACTCATACCTGTTCTCGCTGTGGCGTCGCAACAAGTTAGTGTTTCGTTTCCATCTTCAAGTAGCATTGTGTACGCGTCTTCAATATCTGGTGTCGAATTTGTACGGCTGAACCAACCTTGAACACGATTCACGAATCTATTGTTTTGGTTACTGTAGCGATAAATTTATGACCATTAATCTATGGATAAACTTAATGTCAATAAAATCAAAGTCGTCACCGCGCTTTTATTGTTTCCAAGGGAAACAGAAAAAGTACGAATAAAACCCAAAAATAAGAAATTTTCAAATCAAAACTAACAAAATGTCAGAAATTACGGGAAGGTGTTAGCACCCAAAGTGTCTTAGGTACTCCTAGGGAGCTTTTTTTGTGTGTACATGTGTTTTTGTATAAAATGAAGTTTGCAATAAATAGAATATGGGGATAAGAAAATAATTCATTAATTATATTTTTGTGTTTGACAAGACCTTCGGACTTGTGCCTATGTACCAACATATAATGAGGGATTAAAACCTCGTATTTCGTGGTAATAATTTCAAAGTAAATGAGTTGTTTTTAACAAAAGTTTAAGTTTAATAAAGACACAAAAGACCTAAAAAGGTTTGAATGAGTGTTAGTTCTTTTGGTCTTTTGAAATTTTAAGTCAAGTATAATTAAGTTCAATTACAAATTGAATTAAGAAAAGAGTTTGAAAATACAATGGTATAAGGCCAAAGTTTCTCAATTTTACAATAAAGTCTAAGTTTAAAAAACACAAGTAAAGAAGATTTTAAAAGGAGTGAGAGATTTGAAATTAAAGAAGGTGAGAGGAGATTAAGAGACTAATCCTAAGCAAAACTTAAAAGTTAAGAGTTGAAAAGATCTGACCAATGAGATGTAATCCAATAGACAAAAATATCATATAAAAACTCAATTTCCCTTGGACTTTAGAATCAAGCAATATCAATACACATAATAGCAAGGTGAAGAACAAGACATCAAATAAAGATAGTCACGTCCAAGCTTAGCAACTCCATGATCTTCTTCATAATCTCCCCTGTATTAGATGACATACTCCTTGAATGACTCAGAGATGGACATTAAACACAGGTTCAAAGTAACAACTTCATTAAGAACAAGTAGTAGATAAACTCAAAAGGGATCTCAATACTTGCTTCAGATGAAAGTTCAATTCCCAATGACTGACTTCAGAAAAATTGACATTGGCCAAGTCCTTTTGCATAGGGAGTGTTGCTTAATTCTAAGTCCAATGTCTCAGATTAAATCCAACAGTCCACGCAATTTTTTTATAGGGTTTTTGTTGTTATTATGTACATTAAAGTCAAAAGACCACAAACACAAACAAAATACACAAACAAGTATATACAATCACAGTATAATCACAAGATATGGCTCAAGTGAGCAAAGTGAAGATGACATTAAAGTAAACAAGTTAAATGGTATGAATAATGGCAAATGATAAAAACTTGAATTTAAAGGGCAAAAGGTAAATGCCTTGAAATTAAAAGTTAGTCAAATGTTAGTTGATTAGAAGTTAGTATTGTTTTTGCTTTTCCATTGTTTAAGTCATTCTTTGGAGAACACTTAACCCTCTATTCACAAACATGGATCCTTGAACCAAGACATCTTCCAAAGGAAGGAAAAAAGTCAAGTTTCCACACAATACCATGAAAGGGGGGAGACTTACGATTTCACTTACTAGAATGATATGCTTTTTGGGTCAAAATTTATCGCTATGTTAAGCAATCGTAATTAGACTTATGTAGAAGTCACAACTATTTGAGGTCGGGCAATAGAATCTTAGTGATAATGCATGTTAGAGATATGATATTATCAACCATACTCCTAAAATATACCACACTTAAAATAAAATGGCAAAAGGGTGGACCTAATCTCATCCATACTTATGTTGATTTTGCAATCAACTAGCCTTAGGATATAGAGATATCATAGGTCAATGAAATGGATAAGGATAGAATGAGATTAAGATGAAGAAGGAGGAGAAATGAAATCAACACAAATTGGTCATGGGAGGACTTTTACCAAATTAAAATTATTCATTCATTTTGGTAGATGAAATATATATTTCATCAATCCCCTAAATCCAATGATTTTAATCCAACAAAGTCAAATTAACCTTGACAAAGGCCCAACAACAAAAGTCAAACTCAACACGTTAATAAAAATAGCTCAACACAATTTATTTGCAATTAAACAATTAAAAATCAATTAAAAAATGCATTAAATTAAATTATGGTTGGTCAAAATTCTAAAACCTCTTCCAAACACTAAATAAATAGCCAAGATATTTATCATAGGTCAAGCAAGGTCAAAGGACCTTGGAGAAAAAAATTCATTATTTTTGGAAACTTAAAAGTATTTTTAAAGAGTTAAAAACATGCACAAAAATAATTAAATCATGAAAAATATTAATATTGATCCAAAAAATCATTTTAATTCAGAAAATGAAAGAGAAAAATATTTGAGAATTTTTGGTGAAAGTCTCATATTTTTTGGATCAATATTAAAATTAATATGAATTAATGAAAATAAGTCAATTAAAAGGAAAATTAGAAAATGCAAAAATACGTGGACCACTTGATCTCCCTCATTAATTGAGGTGGCAGATCAAGTGGACCAGAGCACGCGTTCCATGGTAAGCCTTAGTCAATGTGCCACACACGTGGTAATTAGTTTGGACGCTCAAGATTAAAACAAAATAAGAGGATCATGTGGTCTGGAGACACGCCAATGCATCGTCGGAGCCAAAACTCCGGTCTTCTTCTCCGGTGGACCTCACCGGACTGGTCCACCCTCAACCATCACCAAAATGAAAAATGAGGACATGAATTAAAAGTAAAAATGCTCAGGAGCTCGAATCTGGCCCTAATTTTACCTAACTTCAAGTATATTGAAAGATACACGAAGTTGAATGTTGAGGATCATGATTTGAGTTTCTTCGATTTGACCTCTAAGCAACTCAATCTTGTTGCCTACATTGGTAGGACTTCAGACAATCAGAAATCAACAAGAATAGTGGAGAATTGAGTGAGAATCGAAGAGATGAAAAATTCAGAAATTCACCTTCACTGCAGGTGTAGATGGACACGCTCTTGCTCTCAAGTGTACTTGGCCTTGCTCTAGATGCTTGATGGAGTGGAAATGGATCAAGAACGAAGCAGGACTCTTGGAGTTTTGAATCTCAAAACAGTGGGAGATTCAAACTCGATTTTCAATGAAAATCCTCAAGGTTATCCTTTGAATATGGAGGTTTAGGGTTGTAGCTTCAAAGCTGGCGCGCAAGGGTCCTTAATTCTGAGCATAGACACTTCTATTTATAGCCAAAGCCTTTGATATTTGCACACTTCTTTCAAACTTTCAAAAATAGAAAAATACCTTGCATGGATGTATGGTCGTGTGATAGGCCCATGTAATGATGCATTCAGGTCTAAAATCATGTGCAAGCAATGCTGAAGTCATGTTAACAAGCCATGCATTCGTGTGTGGAAAGTGGAAGTTCAAATATGCCAAATGGTCATCCAACTTTAAGCCATGCGCAAGTTACTCATACTTTGTCCAAATGGGAGGAATTTGGACTTTTTGGAAAGTTTAGATCAAGAGGAACAACATTCATGTTGGACAAGTTTCCGTTTGAAGCTTGGATCATGATGAATTTTGAGGTGGAAGTTTGGAAAATCAAACATATCAAAAAAAAATCTAGGTACCAAGCCATATGTTTACTTCTTCCACCTTGAGTAACTTTTCCTATGGTCTTCAAATGAGAAAAGTTACTTCATAAAAGTTGTAGCTCTCTCAAATTCCTTAAATTTGGTCATACATATGGCCTCATTTGGATTTATAATGAAGGAGTTATTCATTTTAGAAGTTGAGGAAAATCACTTGTTCAATGGTATTGACCCAAAATGACCTATAATGTTTCCTCATATCACATGCATTTAAAAGTTGAATTTTATCTCCCTCAAAACATCAAAGTTGAAGTACACATCTTTAATTTGATCATGCAATTTTAATATCTTTCATATCCTAAAAATTGAGCAAGTTATGGTCTTGGGGATTTGACCTCCAAATTAGGGTTTAGACAAAATGACCTATAATCTTTCACCATAAAAAATGACTTTCCAAGCAAAACTAGCTCTTGACCTAAACATTAAAGTTGTTTGGAATATCATTTAGAGTAACATTTCTCTTGTAATAATTTTCATATGACAAAAAGTGTAGGAGATAGGGTCTAGGGAACTCTAGTTTTGATTAGTTGAATTCCTTTGGTTAACCATCATGAAATTTGAAGTACCCCTTGAAATATTTGATCAATTGGTGAAGAAACTTGTCGAAGAAGTTACACAAGATACCCAGATGAATTAGGGTTTCCAAGGTAAACCAACTCCAAATTCTTGATGATTTCTTGATCAAAATAACATGTGAAGATCATGGGGGTTCATATATGATTATTAGAGCCATATTAAACCACTTCTTGATTAAGCTCCTTACAATGAGGGTCTTAAACCCTAAATATGAACTTGATAGAGCATAGGTGAACATGTGCACTACCTACAAAAGAGTTAAACTATACAATGACATATTTTTGGTATTTTGGTTAGTGAGTAAAGAAAAATGAAGTATGATACAATCAAATGTTCTTGGTGATCTAATAACACGAAATTGTATCGTACATTTGCCTTGATTTGCATTCGAAAATCCTACCGTTTTCATTTATATTCTGATTATTCCGCAAGTGTTCGAGTTATTGTTGCAGGTATTTCAATTCCCATCCTTAAATGAGCAAAGTATAGAAAAGGAAGGAAAAGAAGAAGAAACATAAGAGAAACAACAGAAACAGCAGAAAATATGGATTTTGTGGATATGACGACCGTCACACACCCCGTCACGATCGTCATGCTCTCCTTGATTGTGACGAACGCCATAAGTCCATCACGACCATCACATATGCAAAATCAGCGTAATGGGTTTCAAACAGAAGTGGTCCACGTCGCCCCAGTTTTCGCTCCTTAAACCACCTTCCCGTGAATCCCTCCCTTAACTAAGTCTTCATTATTTTTCTCAAGCACGAAGACCAAGGGATACTATAAAAGAATGGAAGTTGGAAATTTCCGGACGTCTCTCTCCAGAATCTAACCTCTCTCTCTCTCATCCTATCTCTCTGCCTTTTTTCGCTTCTGCAATTTTGTTTTCACGTATTTTTCTTCAGCAAGCATTACTTTCTTTGATGGCAATTTGTTTACTTTTCCGTTCAGAGCTTTGATTTTTCCCCTTTTTCCTTTCCGTTTTTCACTTAGGCAAAAGTAGTAGTTTCCTACATTGGGGAACTACTGCAACTTAGTTAGTTTAGTTTAAACATTTGTTTCGAAGAAGCAGAATCTTACTGACCTGTGGAGGACTGCTCAAGTACTTCAAGATTCAGCCTATTCAATTAATCAAAGTTCCAGGTTTTTATTCAATTATTATTATTACTTTATTATTAAAGAATCATGTTTGCTTTATTGTTAAATTATTTCTATTCGTCTGTATTTGCATTATTTAACATTTCCGGCTAAACTACCGGTATCGGTATGTAAACAATTTAATTAGACGAGATTTAATAATAATTGGTGTAAACTTCTTTTCTCAAATAATCTTTCTGGATGTGGTTTTTAATTTGAATTTAATTAACTTTGTCACGAGAGGGAGAAGCTATTTAATACGATTTTGCCACGAGAATGGGAAATTAACTAAGGTTAGAACCGACAATCGCGAGAGTGTGAGGGTCGAACTGGATAGTAAAAACTAGGCATTGATTTTAAAAACAGCGAGAGCACTTTGATCGCTCAATTCGCAAGTGCATGAATCACGTCAGAGTAATATAAAAGAATATTGATCCCAGAGAGACCAAATCGTCAATCTATCGATTACTATTGTTACGATGTTTATCTAAGGCGGTACAAAAGAGATATTGATGTCGCAAAATAACAGTAAATAAAGGAAATGATAAATACAATGCAAATAAAGATAGGCTTGAATGTAATTCACGTAAGTTAAATGATGTTTCAATTGTCTAAATAGAACTACTTATGGGGCAATATTTTCTACTCTTGAAAAGAATCCATTTAACAGGAATTGTCTCTTTCGCGTATTCAGAACCGAGTTTACCCTTAAATTAAGGCCTTTTATTGTCACTTATAAAAGGTGCGCAGAATGCTAAAGTAGTAAACTTATTTTTAAGAAATAAGACTCGTAAACTTAGTTGAAAAGTGATTTTGATTTGGAAAGTTTACCCAAGGAGTTTCCTGATTTTAAATCTATCAACGCGTCCGAAAACAGTTTCAAAAATTGTTTTTCCTTAAAGTGATAAAAATCCCTAGTTAACTAAGTCAGGGTGCTTTTGCACTCCTTGAGTAGTTAAAACTAACCAAGTTTGTTTCAGAAAACTCAAATTAAAAATCAAAACAGCCTTTAAAGCATTTCTACAGATCCAATATGTGAAACATCTCTTTAACCGCGATCCTTACATTTTAACCTTTGAAAGATTTAGCCAGACATGGTAATACAAACAAATACAACGATGTTGAACATGATGAAAAGAAGTTTAGAATGTAAGGCGTGAAGAACAAGTAAAGCGTGTAAAACGATTAAAACGAGCAATAAAGGTAACAACGAGAAAATTAAATAATGTAAAGACAATGACAAGGAATTAAATAAAGTAAAGCATGACAAGAAATTAAATAAAGTAAAGCGTGACAAGAAATTAAATAAAGTAAAACATGACAAGTAAAATAAATAAAAGTGATTAAATTAGAATCTGCTCCAAACGGAGGCTTTAAATTTGGTACAAGGAAAATAAACCTTTGACTTTGAAGATAAAGACGACAGCAAAACCAAAGTGTTCCAACTCAATTACGAGGGTGAATTATTTTGGGTATTCTTGCGTTCAACTCTAAGACTATAAAGAGAGTGCTTGAAATATTTTTGAGGAAAATAATTGAGACACAACTTTTCGTGAAAAATCATCAGGAAGCCAATAAATCTACTCATGTAGTCTTGGTCAATCAATGAACAATTGCAGAGGCATATAATTTCATAGCAGCTCAACAGGAATCCGAATGGCTACTCATGTTGTCTTGGATAATCAACTCACAATCACATAGGCACGAAATTTCATTGTGAATCAATAGGAATCTAACATATTCTTGATTAATCAACTAACAATCATAGAGGAACAAAAATTAATGAAAACTCAACAAAAATCACACAAATATACTCATATAGTCTTGGATAATCAAATAAAAAACACGCAAGCACAAAATTTCACTACAACTCAACATAAATCTAACATAACTGCATGTAGTCTTAACTAATCAACTACCAATCACAAAGGCACAAAATTTAATGGCAGCTTAATAGGAATCCAACATATATTCTTATGTAGTCTTGGATAATCAACCAACAATCATAGATGGACAAAAATTTATAGAAAATCAATCGAAATCAAACAAATATACTCAAGGAGTCTTGGATAACCAAATAACAATTTCAGAAGAACAAAATATCATAACACATCAACAAATATTCAACAAACAAACTCATTCAAGGTTGACTCAACAATTAAAAGTGAAGAGCCAAATTCACCTATATACAACATTTCATTATTGACAAATCAGAACAGACATTACAAAACATTACAGGCTATATTGAGGTACAATATTTAACATATACGAAGTAATATAAAGTTACTAAAACTATTTAACCACACACAGTCTCATAATTTTTTTTAAATACTCTCAATAAATAAGCACACATATAATTGGTTCAACACTCGTAGACAAAGGAACAAAAACATCAAACATGTCACTACAAGCTTTGCGCGAAAGAACAAACTCAAATTTAGGGAAATATATATGTGGTCCTTGAAACACATCATCCACCCAAAACAATACTTGTAATAAAAATTGAAGACAATGGTTCTTGAATATTACCTCAAACAAGTGCCAAAAACAATTCGGCAAGAGGAAGGAAATGACCTAAAAAGGTCGTGTTGTAGCGATAACTCTCATGGTGGTAAATAAGTTGTATTGCATCGGTGAATAGGTTTTACAATGAGAAGAATTTTTTTAAACCCTAGTGATGAAGAAGAGGGAAAGTGCAACTAGGAGTCGACCCACGAACCCGTTGACCCAAACAGAACCAACCCGTAAATTACTCGAACCCATTCATGTATGAGTATACTCAACCCAACCCATAACAACCCAAATAATTTTGGTTCGGATATCAGGTTTGAGTTTTTCAACCAGTTGACCAAATCCATTGATGTGACTTTTATAATTTCTTATTATTTTTATTATTAATATCTCACTAATAATTATAATTTTTTTATTTTTTTTATTTTCCACTAATAATACTACTAGACCAATGTGTTTACGTAATTATAAGATTAAATATGGTTCTTATTTTCTTTTGTATCATTTTCAACTTATATGTTTTATGGAAATAATGTGTCTTGTTGAATTTTATACTATTATCAAGTATTATGTCATGTTTATGAATTTTATTATATATTATATGATGTTTTTCATCGAATTTGAGTGTAAAAACTGAGTATGATTGTATTGAGATTAATTTTTTTAAAATCTACAAAAAGAATCATAAAAAAAATTATTTAAAATACAACTCGCGAACCCAACCCATAAATGAACGACTCGGTTCATGTCGATTTTGACAATAAAATATTAGGTTGGACGAAAAGCCCAACCCATTGAAGTTTGAACGGGTTGGGTATTGGGTTATGCCAAACCCGGTCCAACCCAACCTGTGTACACCCCTAAATGCAATGATGAAGAACATGAGAGTTAAAGAAGTGGAATATGAAGTAGAAAGACACTACGCCAAATAAGGGAAAAGAGGGCGCTTATTTTGGCCTATAACAGCGCTTTTAAGCGCCCTCTAATCTGGCGCTGGCATAGGTAAAGACAGCGCTTTGTTTTCCTGAAGAAAGCGCTGTCTAAAGGCCCACATTATAGTGCGCTTTATGAAAAAAGCGCCCTCTGGAGTGGTCCATAAAGGGACACCTTAGAGGGCGCTTTCTGGAAAAAGCGCCCTCTAAAGTTGTCAATGTAAAGTGTTTAGAGGGCGCTTTCTGGAAAAAGCGCCCTCTAAAGTTGTCAATGTAAAGTGTTTAGAGGGCGCTTTCTGGAAAAAGCGCCCTCTAAAGTTGTCAATGTAAAGTGTTTAGAGGGCGCTTATTTTTTTAAAATAACTAACACTTTAGAGGGCGCTTTCTGCAGAAAGCGCCCTCTAAAGTTGTCAATGTAAAGTGTTTAGAGGGCGCTTTCTGGACAAAGCGTCCTCTAAAGTTCTCAATGTAAAGTGTTTAGAGGGCGCTTCCTACAGAAAGCGCCCTCTAAAGTGTTAGTTATTTTAAAAAAATTTGTTTGAAAAACAGTGGATATTTAATTGGTAACCTGTTCGCATGCTGCAAAAGTGTAAAATTCATATTGATTTCATCCTTTAATCCAATGTTATACACCATTAATCCATTGATATATACAACATGAATCCATTTATATACAACATTAATCCTCCATATATACAACATTAATATATGATTCTTTGATCAACAATATACAACAACATATTCATGATTTAGTAAAAGTACAACAACAATATACAACATATATACAACAACAGCATACAACAACAACATTCCATACATATATGTACAACAATATACAACCTAGCTATATGATTCTTTGATCAACAATGAATTGACACAATTCATCCTTCATTTCATCCAAATGAGCTCTTGAGTAAGATTTGTATTCCTCAAAGTACTACAATTAAGAGAATAAAACATATTCATGATTTAGTAACAAATTAGATTAGTTATCCGATAATATTAAAATAAACCCTAAGTTATTATTCCATACCATTTTTGGGATGTCTATACGATTCAATGCAATGATATCTCTCATAAATCTCAATACAAAAAATCCGCAATCGACCGAATTATTTTGCTGAGGACACTACACAGAAAAACAAACAATATATATATAGTTAATTTCTTACAAACACTATTATAAGCAAAAAAACAAACACTATTATAAGCAAAAATAAGATACTTAATATATACCTGAACTCTGACCCAGGTAATGTCCTTCCTAATGCGGTAATTCTTTTTCGATCTAAATTTTATTATTGCCCTAACAAAATAAAAACGTATATTGAGATCAATCTGACAGACATAATTAAATATAGAAATACACACGAATATTTAGGGGAATTTCACTTACGTGTCAACCGTCTTCTTCAAACCCGGATATTTACTCCAATCACCCGATAACGAATCGAGATAATACACTATTAGTCTCGAAAGATCCATAGCAACCAACACCCAGTGGCCACTGTAAAATAAAACAAAAATTTAGATGAATGAAAATTTTCTACGTAAAAGATATACATAGATTAGAATGAAATTATTAGAAAGAAAATCTAACCCGTTGCCAGAATTAAACGGTAAAAAATACAAACTGCGTGTAGTATTATCGCCGGCCGCCATGAATCTATCGACTAGATCATTCTTTACGGATGTTGGATTTTTCGATATTAACGTTGCGTTGACACGGGAAGCAGCAATAAAATTGAAACGGTTACACAATTCAGTTCCCCGCATCAATTTGTCATACATATACCTTAAATAGAAACATAATAAATATTAGACTACTCATTGAAATGTGTAAATAAATTGTTCAACTAAGTAAATTATAGATTGATCGGAGTATCATATGTATGTATGAATGATAGCGATGCCCAATTCGTCGTGCTCAAAAAGTTGTTGCATGTCCTCCTTTCCAATTATTTCGAAATGAGCTTTTCCGAAAACACCTTCATCAAAATCTATACTACGAATGGACCCGTCCATAATATCGGACTCTTCCACCATTTTCTCAAGACGCATCATAATTTGAGATTTTGTCCCGGCCGTCGTTGGAATATCCTTCGTTGGAATATCCTTCGTTGGAATATCCTTCGTTGGAATATCCTTACCATCGCTTTTCAACTTTCGACCGGGAACCTAAAAATTCATATAAAATAAATCATTACTTTTTGTGATGCAAAAGAATCGTTGTGTATATAATTCAATGGGTATATATATTTGTACCTCTTTTTGAGATGCAACCGACTCGATGCGTCTTGAAATCCCTTTACCAGCTTTAGGGGTGGGTCTTGTAGGAGTCTAACATTACCATGTAATAAGGATTGATTAAATATCATAATTGTAGCTGAATTGAAATGTGAATTCTAAATATTCATAATCATTTAGAACATATATACCTCGGCATCAGGGAAAATTAGATCTGACGGCCAACCAACAAAGGATCCGACTGCATCTCGCATCAACGTTGTCTCTGAAACAACGTCGGGTAATGGTAGACGGGCGTCCGTATCTAATACGAGGTCAACCGAAACTTTCATAAATCCCACCGGGAGGGGATTATGGTGAAGTAATTCACCCGAAGTATTGTGCACTTTTCCCTTGCCAACCATGCGATAAGTTGGTGACGATAGATACAGCTGACAAGGTGAAATGCCCTAAACCAATAATAAATGTTATTGTTAACTTATATATGTGTCAAGTAAAAAAGTGCTATTTTAATTTCATAATAACATATATAATTACCTCGGGAAATTTCGGTTGATGATTGATACTAGCTCGGTCACTAGTATCTTTTGCCTCGGAAGCGCACCTTTCCTCTCTATACCTTGCATTCTCGTTTTGCAGTTGGAGTACTTGTGCCCTTAACTCCGCCAAGGTCTCCATCACCTCTTTGTTGGTAGGATTTTTTGTTTTTGTTTTTTTATAAAATGACGACGGAGTCACACCAAAACCCTTACCCCTCACACGACCGGAATACTCAGGAACATTTAGTACTCGACTAAGTACGCTCCTGCAATCCTGGACCTCGGTTGAAGGTACGGTTTGGGATAAAGTCTCCTGAAATATTATTAGAGGAGATTAAAAATGAATTATATGTCTAACAAAATTTTCGATATAATTAAAGAAATAATGTTACATATACTTACACATTCGTCATAAACATTTTGGACCGCTTCAACGACAGCCCCATCCTTCCCAACCCGAGCAGCCTTCCATAATACGTGGTCCGGAAGAGATGTTGCGTCACTTTTCTCCTCGGCTAGCTACACATTGAATTAGATTATAAGATCATCAATTATAACATATTGTGACAATGTATAAGCTCATAGCATTTGAATATACTCACAATTCTTTGTTGTAACCGTGCATAACCCGTACGCCCTTTTTTGTACGGATACGCGGGTTTTGATGCCCTTTTCCTATTTATGTCGCTTACTTCCTGGATAAAAAAGTTTAAGGCATATTAGAACCAAGTAACTTAACAATTGTATAATACCATAATTAATAGACATTACATGGAATTTTTCGTTTCTTCGTTTGGCGACAAAGTTATCCCATTCATCGGCTGAAATAATCTCGGCATACTTCATTGGTCGTTCTCCTTCAACAAATTTTCCTTCCTCATCCTTGAGAAATTTGTTGCACAAAAAGGATCGAAATCCTCGGAGTCTTTTTCCGGCCAATTGAATACAATATTTTTGCCGGCTTTCATCGATGTGAAAGGATCTCTAAAAAACATACAAATGGAGTGTGTTATTATAAAGTAATATTATAACAATATATGGTTAACAAATAGTCAACAAAAAAAACATATAACAATATATGGTAAGTACCTGTATCTCCGACCATATTTTTTCCTTGCCAACCTTCAAGTCCGGACTTCTCCAATTATCACATGTAATCGGAATATGTTGGCGAACAAGGAAACCAATGTAACTTGCCAACATTGAACCGTTAGGCTCAATTAGTTGGTCTTCAGCACTCCAATGTACTTCAAATTTTACACCCTTGTCTCTTGCACGAATGATTGACTTCATAACAGTCAATCCTCGTTTGATTTCTTTTTCAACATTATTACGTGATTCATTCGCGGCATGGGTATCGTCTTGGTTAGCCATTTTATCTGTAATATAGAAATGATTCAATAAGACCCAAGTAAGACAATGATTCAATACGTGAACACATTTACTGCATGCACAAACTTACTGCATACACATTTACTCACACACACCTACTGCATGCAAAAGACCAATGCAAACTTATGGTGTTTGGAACATGAACAAACTTGCATCCATAATCATCAAACTTCCAAGCACAAGCTCAAACACACTTCAAATATATCAGTTTTCAATCAGAAATAAAAAACTCAGTTTGCCCTAAACAACATTAATCAACATAATGCACAAAATGAAAAACTAAGTTTAGAAAATGCCCTAATCAAACACATGAAGAAAGTGAACGGTAACGATGGAGAAGAGAAATACCTTAAAGGTGACGGTAACGATGGAGAAGAAAGTGAACAGTGACGGTGGAAGAGGTTAACGCAGTGAACGTGAACGGTGAGGGAGGGAGAACGAACGGCGACGATGACGGTGAGGGAGGGAGAACGAACGGAGGACGAGAGTAATCGCAGTAGAGAGTAATCGCAGTTGAGAGAAAACCCAGTTACGTAAACGAAATAGCTTATAGAGAGGGAAAATAAAGAGACATGCAGTATATGTTATAATTTTAATGTTTACTAAAGGGGACCTTAGAGGGCGCTTTTTTAAAAAAAGCGCCCTCTAAAGGGGGCCTAAGAGGGCGCTTCTGAAAGCGCTCTCTAAGGCTTTCCAAAAGCGCCTTCTAAACTGGAAATGTACATGGACTTAGAGAGCGCTTTTTCAAAAGCGCCCTCTAAGGGTAACCTTAGAGGGCGCTTTCACAAAAGCGCCCTCTATTGTTGTCCCTCCATTTTTTTTTGGCTTCACTTTAGAGGGCGCTTAGTTACAAAAGCGCCCTCTAAAGGGGGCCTAAGAGGGCGCTTCTAAAAGCGCTCTCTAAGGCTTTCCAAAAGCGCCTTATAAACTGGAAATGTACATGGACATAGAGAGCGCTTTTTTAGAAGCGCCCTCTAAGGTTACCCTTAGAGGGCGCTTTCAATAAAGCGTCCTCTATTGGTGTCCCTCCATTTCCTCATTATTTTTTCGCTTCACTTTAGAGTGCGCTTTGTTACAAAAGCGCCCTCTAAAGTGCGTTGTCTATTCCAATAGTATGCTCCTTATTTTTTCTCTTTACTTTAGAGTGCGCTTTTGTAATAAAGCGCCCTCTAAGGGGCGCTGTCTATTCCAGTTTTTGGCGTAGTGAGAGAAATAAAACTGAAATTGAAGGAGAAAAAAATCTTTAAAAAAGTAAGAATATCGTAACACTATCTTAAAAATAAAAAATTACATGCCAGTAATCTTACATGTTCTCACTTTTATAAAATTAGATCTAAATAATTTTTAGAGAGAAAGAGTGAAAAGTGAGAAATGAAATCATGTTTTCTTCATGTGAAAATACGTGGGAAGGGACCTCTATTTATAGCCTATAGGTTGGCACGAAAAATAAATTAATTTTATGGCCAATAATGATGAGCCAATCTATTGGCACAAAACTCAAAAATAAAAGAAAAGAAAAGATATATATCCGTTACCATTCATTAAGGTATTGTCCTAATCAATTAGGGCATATTTTTTAACTGATTCAATCATTTTCCATAAGGTGCCAATTGATTGGCAAGAGAAAAAACTTACCCATATATTTTCTGATAGTTCCTAACTTGTCTGACATGACTTAAAGACATTTTTAGAAATATTTTCTTGAGAAAAATGAGTTTGAAAACTTGTTTGTGTGTGTATGTGTTTGTGTGTGATTAGCCATGCACTTTACAAGAATGCCCTTATGCTTTTACAATATATTCACTCAGATGTATCGAGGCATGCTTTTATAAACTTTAAGACTTCGCAAATGCTTCATTCTTATAGACACTGAAATCTCTATTGTACTTTCTGTCATTTATTTTTATGTCATTTACTTTTACGTATCACAAATAAATACACAACCCTTCTCTACTTAATATCTTAAAAACCGATGAATTGTCTTTGAAACCACCAGTCTCTACGGATACGATATTCATAAAACTTACTTTTGCTCCGTAGTGAACACCATCACGGTGCACTTTTATGACCATATTGTCATTATAATAAGGGAAGATTCTTGCGGCGTATTTTTGAGAGAAGAAGATTTCATGATCTAGATCATCCTCCGAGTTTTCCTTAGACTTATTGGGCGAGCCTTCTACTGCCATAACTTGGCGGGCATATTTCCTGTGGGAGGAGCTAGATTCATATGCTCCGGAGAACCCTCAAGCTAAAGTGTTTAGGGTGTGGCTAACTATTTTTTCCTTCTTTATTCTCTCGGGTTCTTTATCTTCCCTGGACTAAGGGCTTCTCAAATGCTCTTGCCTTTGATTTTAAAATTACCTCTAGCATGCTAAGAGCTTACTCTGACGTATTTTTTTAGATGACTATCTTGGATAAGCCTGTCGATCTCTCTTTTAAATCGGTAGTATCATTAGTGAGGTAACCATTTACCTTGTGGTACTTGCACCATCTGCCAAGCTTAGACCTCGTTGTATCTGACTTGGGGGCTAGCGGAGGTGGCATATCATGAGTGTAAAACACTTCACGCCAATTTTTCTCCCAACGGATGATGAGGGGCGTGATGTTGTTATTCGGCCTCCCACGTCTCTTGAAAGTCGCATTGTGTCTGATAAGTGAGGTATAATGGCTCTTGTGTTACTGTTGTGATGAGTCAGATACGCCAGAGGCGTGCTCCTTGAAATCTCTAGCCTTCTTCTCATAATTGCTCTCTTCAAATTTGATGTAATATTCAATCCATGTCATAATTTCATTCATGGAGGCGGCCGATTTCTAGGCAAGAGATTCATTAAAATACTAGACTCTCAAACTATTTTGGAATACTCCCACAAACATTTTCTAGTTTGGATGAATTATCTTGATGGTCATGTCATTAAAACGAGCGAGGTACTCCCTTAAAAACTTAGAGTGTCCCTAGTAAACCTTAAAGAGACTAGTGGTAGACATAAAAGTAGATGTAGAAACATAAATATTATTTCTAAAAGCTCATGATACTATGTAGAGAAACTAAATTAAAAGATAAAATAACATTGATCAATGAATCTTACAATTAATAAATAATTATCTCAAATGACTCGAATTCATACTTATACTAAAAAAAGTATAAAGCTCATCTTAATCTATGGTGCTCTCAATTTATTTGATTGTAACTAATAACTTCTAGTTACAACTGTTGGAAATCCACCACAACCTATGGAGAATTTCTATCAATCTTGATGAACGAGATTGTTATCACCAACACAGTGGCAATGAAAAGAGAAGAACAATTTAGAAAGAAAGAAAAAACGTTGGAGAAGAAAAATATTTTCTGCAGAGTTTCTCTCTGCCCACAACCCGTGGAAAACTTCTTTATTCACTTTACAACTGCAAAATTTTGTGAATACAATGTTATTTTTGTTATCTCTTACAAGAATATGAGTTACTCCCTCTATTTATAGATTTAGGTTAACTTACTCCTTAAGCCAAAGCTCAAAACTATAAAAGCCCAAAATAGTTAACACTACTAAAAATAGGCCTAAGTCGAAATCCTGTGTGAAACAACATGCTTCGACACTTCGACACACTAATACAACTCGACACACTAGGTGATTCGACACTTCCTTGCTTCTGTCAGACAACCTTCTTAGACACAAGGAATTATAATTCAACACACCACCTAATTTATTGTGTCTAAGCTATCTACATTCATCATAGTTCTTAGTCTTCTAAACACTTTGACCTGCACTCCTTTCATCATGATGTCTGCAATCTGATTCTCAAATATCTTGAGTATTTCACCTACATATCTTCTTTGATGCATCATCAAACCTCTACCACTCATGTAGAATTCGATGCAGAGGAAATATGAAATGTCACCCATATCTGACATTTCAAATTCCTTGTTGAGATCACATTTGAAGTCTTCAATCTCCTTCTTGCAACTACCTGTTATCAACAAGTCATCGACATAGAGACATAATATAAGCAATTCACTATTTCTTCTTCTTACATATACTCCATGTTCAGTTGTGCATTTCACAAATTCCTTCTCCCTTAGAAAGCCATTTATCTTCTTTTTCCTAGCTCTTGGAACTTGTTTAAGTCTGTACAGGGCTTTATGCAGTATGTACACCTTTCGTTCTTCACCTTGTTTCACAACCTCAGTTGGTTATGCAACGTAAACTTCTTCTTCTAAGAGACCATTCAGGAATGTACATTTCACATCCATATGACACATCTGCCAGTTGTTCATGTTTGCTAGACCAACAATCAACCTGATTGTTTTGATCCTAGCAACAGGTGCAAACATTTCGTCGAAGTCGATTCCTTCTTTATGAAGAAATCCTTTCGCCGCAAGTCTCACCTTGTGTCGAGTCACTTCTCCTTTAGGATTCAACTTCACCTTTTATACCCACTTCACATCGATTTCCTTCTTGTCTTGAGGAAATTTGATAAGTGACCAAGTGTTGTTGACTTTGATTGACTTCAATTCTTCATTCATTACTTTCACCCAGTTCAAATCTTTCAATGCCTTAGTTGCATTGACTGGTTCAACATCTGCGTAAAAAGCGTACGAGCCCACCTTCTTAGTTGGCCATATCATCTAATGTAATCACACATTCTTGCAACCTTCTAGACATATATCTTATTCTTTGAGGTCTGCTTGGGCCTGTTTCACCTCTGACTTCTTGTCGAACTTCTCTTTCGAATTCACTAACTGGTTCATCACACAAGATTCTCATTGAATCCTTCTTAACATTCTCAGTCCAATCCCATTCCTTAAGTTCATCTATGACCACGTACCTTCTTATCACCACTTGCTTATTCACTGGGTCAAACAGCTTGTATCCTTCAGTCGAATGATATCCTATCAGGATCATCTGACTCGCCTTGTCATCAAGTTTTCCTCTCAACTCATCTAGCACATGTCTATGTGCTATAGATCCAATCACCTTCAGATGACTCAAGCTAGGATTGACACAAGACCAACATTCTTCTGGCGTGATTCCTTATAGCTTCTTTGTCGGACATCTGTTCAGGATATATGTTGTAATCGACACAACTTCTCCCTATAATACTTTGGGTAGATGCTTGCCTTTCAGCATACTTCTCACCATATTCATGATGGTTCTATTCTTCTTTTCTACGACTTCATTCTGTTGTAGAGTGTAGGATGGAACCACCTCATACACAATCCCTTCTTTCACATATAATGCATCGAAGTCTTTCGACACATATTCTCCACCACCACCAGTCCTCAAAATCTTGATCTTTCGACCGCTTTTTCTTTCGACCATATATTTAAACTTGGCAAATACCTCAATCACTTCACTTTTCTTCTTGATCAGGTAAGCCTACAGTTTTCGACTGAAATCATTTATGAATATAACAAAGTATTTGTTACCTCCAATCGAATCCAACCGGATAAGACCATGTACATCATAGTATATGACTTCAAGAATTGCCTTCGACCTAGTTCTTGCATCCTTATTGAAGTTGTTCTTGTGTTGCTTCTTATGCACACATTCTTCACACACTTCGTTTGGAATGTCGATTCTAGTAATCCTAAAACCATATTTCTTCTCTTCAAATCTCTTATGTCTTTGAAATTGAGATGACCAAGCCTATAATGCCATATCCATTAATCTATACCAGCTACTGTTGCAAGGCACTTATGCTCCATCATATTAAGCTCAATATTAAAGGTTCTATTTTGAGACATTGGAGTTCAAGATCAACCTTCCATTTGAGTCGAGAACTCTCATCATCCTGTCTTCTATCGACACCTTATAGTTCTTTTCGACTAACTGCCATATGCTGAGCAAATTGCTCTTCATGCCTGGTATGCACAACACATTTGAAACTACTAACCTCTTACCATATTTCCTCATAATCAGAACATCACCAACACCTTCAGTTGCTAAAGTATTGTCATTTGAAAATTTCACCATGTTCTTCATTAAGGGCTTTATGTTGACAAACCACATTTTCCTTCCAGATATGTGTGGTGAGCATCCTGAGTCCAAGTACCACTGGTCCTTGAATCTCCCTTCATCTCTCGTTATAACCATCAACAACATCTCTTCTTCTTCATGTTTCACAAGCTTTGCATAAGTGTCTTAACTCTTCTTCTTTTTTGGATAATCACTAGAATAGTGGCCATATGCTTCGGACAATTGTAATACTGAATGTGACTCTTGTCTGGATTTCGACCACCATTTTTTCCTCTACCTGCAACACCACCTCTTTGATTGCCTTGGTTCCAGGGTTTTCTCTGATTCGACCAGTTTCCTTCTTGTTGATTTCGACCAGTCGAATTGTTGTAGCCTCCTCTGCCTTTGTTGCCACTCCAACTTCCTTTGCCTTTCCTTTCTTTTTCTGATTGCGCCTACAAAGTCACATCACTATTTGACTTTCTTGCAGCTCTTTTAGCCACTCTTTGTTCATGAGATTCAAGCGTCCCTTGAAGCTCTTCCTTTGTCAGTTTTGACAAATCTTTAGACTCTTTTATGCTTATTATCACGTGGTCGAAATTTGGAGCCAACAACCTCAAGATCTTTCCAACAACAGATCTTGATGCCAACACTTCTCCACATACCTTTCTTTGATTCACTAGTTTCGTAACCGTAGTGAAGAAATCAGTTTTGCTTTCATTATCTTTCATTTGAAGCAATTCATACGTCCTTTTGTGAGTTTGTAACCTCACCTCTTTCACCTTCTCCCCGCCTCCAAACGACTTCTCCATAATTTCACATGCTTCTTTCGCAGACTCTACATCACTAACCTTTTCAAAGTTATCTGGATCAACACATTGATGAATTATAAAGATAGTTTTATAATCTTTCTTTTTTAGTTCTTTATGTGCAACCCTTTCTTGATCCGTCGCGTTTTGTGCAAGCGTTGTTACTCCTTCCTTCACAAGATTCCAAAGATCTTGATAATAGAACACAACCTTTATCTGCTTGCACCAATTCTCATAATTATTATTCTTGAGAATCAGAAGATTCGCTGGAAAATTCCCATTTGGATGATTCATTGTCATCGTGATTTTCTTCCCACGAATCGCTCAAACCGGAGCTCTTGATACCAGATGTTAGAAATCCACCACAACCTATGAAGAACTTCTACTAATCTTGAAGAACAAGATTGTTATCACCCACAAAATGACAATGAAAAGAGAAGAACGATTTAGAAATAAAAAAATGTTGGAGAAGAAGAATATTTTCTGCAGAGTTTCTCACTGCCTATAACCTGTGGAAAACTTCTTTATTCACTTTGCAACTGCAAAATTCTGTGAATACAATGTTATTTTTGTTCTCTCTTACAAGAATAGGGGTTACTCCCTCTATTTATAGATTTAGGTTAACTTACTCCCTAAACTAAAATCCAAAACTATAAAAGTCCAAAATAGTTAACACTACTAAAATAGGCATAAGTCGAAATCATGTATGAAACAACATACTTCGACATTTCGACACACTAATACAACTCGATACACTAGGTGATTCGACATTTCCTTGTTTCTGTCGGACAACCTGCTTCGATACAAGAAATTACAATTCAACAACAACTTGATCGGAACCAAATAGAAAAGTTGGCTTGTGTTACAAGCAATAAGTTTCATTATGTTCTTCACTCTTCGATCAACAATTCCATCTTTCTCATTTGATCTTTCTTCATTCAACACGAGTCTCTATTATTTTACATATAAGGGAATTTATCCAATTGAACAAAATCTCCACTGATCCTGATTATCAAAGACACTACACCGATCCCGATTATCAAAGATACAAACAAATGACATCTATGATGATTATTATAACAACATGAGAAATATTTTAGACTATGGAAATCCTCCAGTATATTTATTCGAGGTCCCTATATGAAGTAAATTTTATATATGAAAAAAAAAAGAAAACTCTCTAATTCATGTTAAGGAATAGTCCTTCCTCCTTTATTTTTTCGAAAACCCTTCCTTGTAAACTTTCGAACATACTTTCACATTTGCTTTACATCGGTATCCACGTTAAAATTGTGTCAATCTCGACCTTTTTGTGTTGAAAAATAACTTAATTTCTTCCCTTCAACATCGACTAAATACAAGTCATCCATTCACGTGACAATTTGATACATTTTGTCTCGCAAACAAGGACATTCATATTCAAAAGTTTATGTAACTAGCAAGTTTTCATTTCTCCATACTTAAACATAACATATACTACAAGTCTATTCACTCAACTATTTGAACTAAAAAACATTGATACATTTGAATATACCCCTTTCATTGAATACTACAAGTCTAGACACTCAACTATGACTTAATAAAAAAAATCAAGTTTAAATTTTTTGGACACATATTAAAAAATGTAATAATATTATATTAAGATATTATATTTTTATTAGATTAATTTTACTAATATATTAAAAATAGTATAGAATAGAAATTAAATAATATAATTGGAATTTTTTATTTATTAAAATGACAATAATTTTAAAACGGAGGAAGTATGTTGACATTTAAGACACCTGTAAACAAAACCAGATTAAAATAATACTACTCCCTAGCTTCTTTATTTTTATAAGACAAGATATAATCCCCATTTTTATGCTCTCAAAATGGCTTCGAATCTAATAGTAGTAGAAGGAGAGGTAGCAATAGCAACCGAATCTCTCCATCTTGATTCTCTCAAATAACTTACCTCCTCACTCTCTTAACAACTGACAAGCAACCACATTATTTCCAGCAACAAAGATATGCAAAAAGATAATAAAAAGAAATGTTTCACAAAAAAGAACTAGAAAATGTGGGGTCAAATTCCCATTCAACTCCAATCAATAATTGGGTTTCATGGCCCAATTCTATATGCCTATGGTAACGTGGCAATGATCTACTACTTAAATAAAACTAAAACATCAAAGTTAAATGTTTAATTTTAATTCATACAAAAATCGATATTGTTACATTGTTCATCAACATCAGAGTTTGAATTTTATTTATCATAATCATAATAGTGGGTTTGAGTTTTCAGTAGTTATTATTAAAATTGTAAGTGCTCAACAAATTTTAGATCTAAAATCTCAAAACAAAAATTCTTCTTTAATATATCAACTTACGAGGAGTTAACATCAAAAGCTAAATTAACCAAAAACATTTTTTTCTTTTAAAAATTAGTTATTCAATCTTATAACTGTCGACTGATGTAAAGATAAATTTAGTTGTTCATATTAAATGTTCGACAACTCGACTAATTTAAGACAAGAATTATTAATACGAGTGGAATTAATATTAATTAGTTAAAGAAGTTGAAATAAAACTCCACTGAGAGTGACATGATTAAAGTGTTAAGTACACTCCTCTCATTACCTAAAGAGTGTCATTATATCCAATCCAAAATCCAACCTCAAATGATTTTCTCAAATCTACAAATATTCAATTCCTGCAAAAATCACATGTATAATTGATTAACTCTATATGCACCAAAAAAGAACTTGTGTGATCTAAACTAAACCTATAGCTACTAGTACTATTTTTAACCTTTACTTGTAATAGATGCTGTTTTATTTACAACGCTGCAACCATTTGTACAAGCTTTCCTTTATTTTCAAACACACTTACTTGTTGTCCAATTCCAAAGATCTTGAAACATGTTTTCTCTGATCTCATTTCAGAGTCCTCGTCAGCACCAAGGTTCAAAAAATTTCTATGATAGTGTAAAAGTAAAAAAGAATCATTCGTCGTGCAGTGTGTGTAATCACACATACACATACACACTCAATCACTCCTTTCAATTCCAGCTCCCAACCCAATTAGATTAGGTCCCATTTCTGATATCTTCCCAACCCAAACACACTAAATTCCAATTTCCCTTTTTGTCCTTTTTTTTACTCCTCTTTGCTCTGCTGTTTTCCTTTGTACTTACTTGCCCCACCCACTCACTCTCTTCCATTCAATTACACCATTATATATATATTCTTATATAAATGAACTACTAATTCTTCGTCGTGTAATTACAAAGATTAATTCTTTAAATTGAGAAGAGTTATAATAAACAATAAAATTAACAAATATAGTTGAGGTTGTAGATCTATAACCTTGACCCACCCCATCGGGGCTTTCGGACTTTACACTCTTTACTTAGTTAAATCTAATAAAGAAGCCGGAGTATACAAATCAGACCAATTAAAGAATGCGGATCTAAAAACTTAAACTACTATGCAACACGAGCAAAACACAAGTACTTGCCGGATAGGTTCTATTTTGCTACCCGAACTTAAAACATATAAAACCCTCTTTTTGTCTTTTTCTTTATTATCCATTCCCCACTATACCCCCACCTAAACTCTCTATAAATACATCTTCGCTCTCTCATTAAATATTACATTACACTCTTTCATTTTCATCATTTATAACTCAAACTTAACTACCCATAGTTTTTCACTTCATTTCATAGAATGAAAGAATATTGGACTTCTCTCGCATCAATTCTCGGTGTATTCGCTTTCTGTCAAACAATTCTCCAAACAGTTTTTCCACCAGAGCTTCGTTTCGCTTCCGCGAAGCTCTTCAACAAAATCTTCAACTGTTTCTCATCTTACTGCTACTTCGAAATCACCGAAATAGACGGCGTTAACACCAACGAACTCTACAACGCCGTCCAGCTTTACCTAAGCTCCTCCGTCTCAATCACCGGCAACCGTTTAAGCCTGACACGCGCCGTTAACTCCAGCGCTTTCACCTTCGGTCTCGCCAACAATGACAGCATCGCCGATATCTTCAACGGCGTTAACGTCGTTTGGGAACACGTCGTCACTCAGAGAAACTCTCAGACATTCTCATGGCGTCCGTTACCAGACGAAAAACGCGGTTTCACTCTTCGGATTAAGAAGAAGGATAAGCACTTAATTTTGAATAGCTATTTGGATTACATTATGGAGAAAGCGAGTGATATTCGGAGAAAGAATCAGGATCGTTTGTTGTATACAAATTCTCGAGGTGGATCGTTGGATTCTAGGGGTCATCCATGGGAATCTGTGCCGTTTAAACATCCAAGCACTTTTGATACATTGGCTATGGATCCTGAGAAGAAGATAGAGATCATGAATGACTTGCAGGATTTTGCTAATGGACAAGGCTTTTATCATAAAACTGGCAGGGCTTGGAAAAGAGGTTATCTTCTTTATGGGCCACCTGGAACTGGGAAATCTAGCATGATTGCTGCTATGGCTAATTTTCTTGGTTATGATATTTATGACTTGGAGTTAACTGAAGTCCATAATAATTCTGAACTTAGAAAGCTTCTTATGAAAACTAGTTCTAAATCTATTATTGTTATTGAGGATATAGATTGTTCTATCAACCTCACTAACAGAAAAAACAATAAAAACAATGGTTCTGGTTTGGGTTCTGGTTCGGGTTCTGGTTTGGGTTGTTCTAGGAGTTACTATGAGTCTGGAGTTGGTGAAATTAGAGGTGGTGTAGGAGAAGAGAATGTGAATTCAATAACGCTTTCTGGCTTGTTGAATTTTACTGATGGGTTATGGTCATGTTGTGGGAGTGAGAGGATATTTGTGTTTACTACAAACCACATTGAGAAGCTTGATCCTGCTTTGTTGAGAAGTGGGAGAATGGATATGCATATTTTCATGAGTTATTGTTCTATGCAAGCTTTGAAGATTTTGTTGAAGAATTACTTGGGGTGTGAGGAGGGTGTGGATTTGGAGGAGTCTGTTATGAAGGAATTGGAGGAGGTTATTGGAATGGCGAGGATGACACCTGCGGATATAAGTGAGGTTTTGATAAAGAATCGGAGGAAGAAAGAGAGAGCTGTGGATGAGTTGTTGGAGATTTTGAAGGTGAGAGCAGAGAAGAATAAAAAAAATGGTGAAGGAGATGAAGATGATGATGAAGAGGAAGAAGAACAAGAGAAAAGGGCACTTGATAGTGATAGTCCAAAACAAGAATCTGAGATTGAAGATGATTGCAAAGAAGGATCAGAGGAAGAAGAGAAAATTAAGTGATTATTATATGATAAAAGCTGTAATAGTTATATTGGTTTATGCTGTTAATTTTGAATGATTATGATGATTAATTTAAGGAAAGTGGGTGTAATTTGCAACTAAGTAGTGTTTGGATGAAGATTTGTTGGGAGGACAGTGAGGTTAGGACTTTACAACCTGACTTAGATGGGAAGACAGCTGGGGGTTGGTAAACACCTGGGGTGCACATGGAATGGAAAAGGCTAGAAGTTTGATAGGACTGGTAGGGAATATGAGTATTATGTAGGGTAGCACTGTTTCCTAATAATGAAAAATTTAAATTGAATTATATCAATGAGGTTGGGGGAAGTTAAGCTATTTTAATTATACTCCTATACTATTATACTCATAGACTTGTATTAAAATATACAAAATCATAAAAACAAAAAAAAGAAGTTATTTTATTAAAAAAGAGTTAATTATTTATTAGTTTCTAATTATGGGCTGATAAAAAAAAGTTGCTACTTCTTAACTCCAATAAAATTTACTTCAATTTTTTCCAAATTAATTAAATTTTATTTATTGTCAATTTAGATCCGCAACAACATTGTTAAATTATTTTGAAAGAGAGAATTATCCAGAATATTGTCATTTTCTTGAAATAAAAGTTGGAAAATGTCATCTCTCAAATTTTTTATTTTTTTCAAAATATTTCTTTTGTTATTTAAGAGGATTTTTTAATATTTTATTTGCATCCTTCATCTTCGATGACGGACGTGTTATTAGTCTAGTTGAAGTTTGTTGGAGTTTTTTTTTTTTTTTTTTAATTTTCTACATTACTTTTAAATAATTAAAATTATTTTTTTAATATATAAATTAATTTAAAATTAATAATGATTATAATATTATTATAATTTTTAATTTAAAAAATATAATATATTAGTTTTTTCTTTTAAATTTTATGAATTATTTTTAAATAATTAAAATTACTTTATAATATATAAATTAATTAAAAACTAATATTTAATATATAGATATATATATAAATTTATACTAGATATATAAATTTATATAATATATATATATATATTAAAAAAATAAATAATATTATATTAAATATTTTAATTAATTTATATATTAAAAACTAATTTTAGTTATTTTAAATTAATTGAGAAAATTAAAATAAACAAAAAAAAAAGCTCATTTCAGAGGACGGATCCCATTTGACTTCCGATGAATTTAACATCTCAGATGGAGGGTACAAATAAAATATTTAAAACCCCACTAACCGGACAAAAAATGACATTTTAAGATTTTTTTTTAAAGAATGATATTTTCCAACTTTTATTTCAAGAAAATGATTTTGATCTAATACTCTATTATCTAACGTATTAGGCTAAAGTTATACGAAGAAGATAATTATTTCTATCCCAAAATGACAATGATTTTTTTTTATCTTTAAGTAGAGGTTTTGGTTCAAATCTAATATTAAATACACATAAGTTAAATCTCTTAGATTTTTGCTCCTTATACCTATTTTGATAATTTTTAATCTCATTTAAAAAATCAGTTTTATGTTCTTTTAGTATCAGATTATATATATTTTTTGGTATATCATGACAAAATAATCTCATTTATATAAGTTACATTATTAAAAATATTTAAAATTTTATTTTTTATTGTTGCAACATCATAAAAATTTTAAAAAATAATAAATTTTTAAATATTTTTAAGATATGACAACAATAAATAAAAAATTATCTTATAAATTTTAATGTCATAGTATAAATGAGACTGTTTTGTAATATGAAAGAATAAAAAAAATATAAAATCAAATACTAAGGATCATAAAATTGATATTTTTTCAAAAAAAAGATTAAAAAATTATCAAAATTAATTTAGAAGGATGAAAACTGCATTTGAGCTTATTTATAAGTAATGATATTTTTTATTTTTTTTTATCTTATTTAAATTATTGTTTTTTATTTTAAGTATCTAAGTTATAATATAAAAATGTTAGATTTAGAAAATCTACTATTTGTATTGTTCAATTATCTCTTCCTTTTATAATTTTTTAATGGTTCTTTTTAATATTTTTTTCCCACATTTCAATACATGGAAGATGGGAGATGTGATTTCAATGTTATACATATTGTTGTGTAAACTTAAATGTTTTTCTCCCTTTTTCAGTAGCACATGTGATTTCATCTTAATGATGCATAAAATTTTGCAAATTTGGAATGATGAACTCAAACAATAGAAGACTGTATTAAATATATATTTTATATTTTTGTTTTTACTTCTCATTAAGTAAACCATATGATGATTTTTTTTTAAATAGTCATGTTTTTAAAAAAAAAACCCGAAAATAATCAATAATTCAAAACATAAAATCAAACTAACCAAGTTTTGATGAGGATGCGTCAGATGAATTGGAGCACCCTCAATGCATTAAGAGGAGACGCCAATAGCATTGACGTATGCATTGGGCTCCTCATGAGGAGGCACCAATGCTATTGGCGCATGCATTGACCCTCATGAGGAGGCGCCAATGCTCCTGGCGCCTAGATGCTTTTTGTAGTGTGGGCGCCATTTCATCTGGCGCATGCATGTTCTTTCATGTGGACGTCAATCCCTCAGGCGCCTGCATGTTATGTATAATTGATGTTCCGTCTCTTTAAATACCACGCCTTGGATGCAATATTTTTCACTCAAACTCATCTCCTAATACCATAATTTGTCTAGTTCAACCACCATCACATTCAATTTTCCCTGTTTTAACAATGTCTGCATACATTCAGAAACGAAATGTTGATGTAATATTTTTCGCCGTTGCGACTCCGATACATATTCGACTTTGGAATACAGATACGTTTGAACGTCTTAATCAGACGTTGTACAGTTGGTTAGAGGGAGAAATTGGAGAGGTTGAAAGGATTAGAAGAATACAATGGCTTGTGTCCACGTTCAACCAAAACGGAGAAGTGCGCGAATTGGTGGATATTAAGACCAACCAAGACGCTCGTACGATGATGTATTACATGTTCAAAATTGTTTTGATGGTTGTAGTCGCATAGTTCTTGTAGTGTATTTGTTATAATATTTGTGTTACTGTTTATGTAATGGTACTTTCGTCACAGACGTCTAATATGAAATAAATTTAGTTTTTCATATATTGCAACAAAGGTACATGTAAATTTATCTGGTTGTGCTCATTCCAACACTAGGACAGTTATTACGATTGTGACCTGGTTGTCGGCATGAACTACATAGTCTAACCATTTTGTTCGCCGTATCCATTTCGGTTCGAATTTGGGTGCTGTTTGGGTGACCATTTTTCTTCCTTCGCATAACTTCGTTGTTCCAGACGATGTCCCCTTGATATTCTGGCCAATAATCCTTTTTTGCCACTACGGAAAAACTAATTTTATAAACATTTGAAAGGCTGTCGACTTTGTAAACTTCAGATAGCAAGTAGGATGGATCTCTTCGAACCTTTGAGCATGCCACAATTACATGGGAGTAGGGGGTACGAAAGGCTTGGAACTATCCGCAATCGCACCAACCTCTATCTAGTCCGACTCTGTATTGTCCCATCGGCATGCCCTCATTGTGATCCATGGACTCGGCCACACTATACCAACCTTTAGTGCGATCAAAGACCGTAACCACATGTGTGTTTGCTTTGGCAGCTTTATGTCTGATGAATTTCATTGAAGCATCACTGAACAACTGTCGAGATTGCAACACTGAACTCCATTTTGAGCGTTTGGTTTCAAATAACGCCCCTAGCCTGAAATATGTTGCCTGCACCAAAGCGGTTATAGGTAGGTTACGGATGCCTTTGAAGACAGAGTTCATTGATTCCACAAGATTTATTGTCATGTGGCCCCAACGCTGACCGTTGTCGTATGCCCTAGTCCACTTCTCTAATGGAATACTATCGATCCACCATACTGCTTCTTCGCTTGACAATCTTATTTCCTCGCAGTAGTGTTTGAAAGAAGGTTCTGATAATGCGTAACCTGCATTGACAACCTTATTCTGCAATGTCTTATCTTTGATTTCCCGCATGAAATTCTGAGCAATATGTCTAATACAGAACACATGCCAGCCATTGTAAATGTTATTATATGCACTGATGATTGAGGGGTGTTTGTTAGAGATCAAACACAAGTTAGGCTGAGGTGCAACGTGCAATCGAAGATTTCTTAGGAAAAAACTCCATCCATCAGCAGTCTCCCCTTTAACTAGGGTAAAGGAGATTGGAAAAATATTGTTGTTCCCATCTTGTGCCGCTGCCATCAGTAACGTTCCTTTGTATTTTCCGTACAACCATGTACCATCACATTGTATAATTGGTTTACAGAAAGAAAAACCTATGATGCATAGTTGATACGCCAGAAGAGACAGTGAAATATTCCATTTCCAAAAGCACACGTACCATCTGGTGTATACGTGGGCAATGTTTCCAACTTGACAATAGTCCCGAGAGCATATTGTTTTAGAGCCAACATGTATTTTGGAAGTTGTTTGTAAGACTCCTCCCAATTGCCAAACACTTTTTCAACAACCTTTATCCTAGGTATCCATGCCTTCCTATATGATGGAGTGTACTCGTACTCTGCCCTAATATGCGAGATTATTGTACTCACCTTTAACAACGGATTGTCGCCAATGACAGATAATATTTCATCGCATATTAGCTGAGAGCTTAATTTACGATGATCTTGCATTGGGTTTTTCAGCATCCATGTGTGATCTGGACCCATTGATCCAATCTCCCAAGACTCTCTCCTCTTTCGGTACGAAGCTGACAACCTAAAAAGGCAGTCCTCATTCGAACAATAAACTTTATACCTCGATGTGTCAGTTCTGTCAACTCTGAAATCAGATGATAGTTGCATGTGGAATTTCTTAATTGCTTTTACACATTCCTCTTTTGTGCAAAATGTGTCTCCTTGTTTCAAAGATCCTTGCATATGCACGTAGGGATTGTACCATACATCTGTTGAAGGTTGATCTGAACCCAAATTCAACCTTGTCATGTGTTGGGGTGGGCAGTATACATGACTTCCTGGTATTGGCTCCTCTTCCTCATCATCTTTCACCATTGAATCAACCATGATCTCGGCTTCTTCTTCTTCGTCGTCATATGGAACATTCGCCTCAGCTTGTTCGTCGTCAGTCTCACAAAACACTTGTGACTGATCAAGGAACTGAGACACTTGTTGTTCATGTGGTAATATATACAACTCTATATCATTGTAACCGGATTGTTCGTGACTGACAAACATATGCTGAACATCGTCATCATCTCGAATCTTCTTCTGATAAAACTTTACCTGGTTTTCTGCAAACCAAACCGGATTTTTATAGATGATTTGGCCCACATTAATGCACCGCAATTTCTTTTCTATTCTTTGTTTCAGATTTGAAAATTTTGATCATCGATTTATTGTAAACCGAGTTACCTCTGTGTTTCGAAAACAAAAACCGAACAACTGATGATCAAATATTTCACCTTCGACATGGGCACTGATCATGTAATGTTGTGTGGAAGACATTTTGTTCAAATATTAAAAATGTAAGTTTCTTTACTGGAATTGAATGCATTACTAAGTTGTTCATCTGCACAGCATAAATAGCGTTGCATTGATCACTTGGTTTGTCTGTATAGACTTGACCATGCATGCAGTAAAAAGAATCCACATGCAGTAACAAGAGTGACAAGAACACACATGCGCCCAAGGAATCCAGGAATCTCTGAAGCAAGGAATCCCTGAGCCCTAAGATTCCCTAACAGGCGCCCATTCCCTAGGCGCCATAAAGCAACTTGGGCGGCAAGAGGAAGGGCACCCATTCACATCAATTGAACATAGGCGCCACTAGGAAGGGTTCCCCTTCCCATTGCCCTACACTAAGGTGCCAAGAGGAATGACACCTCTTCCTTGCATGTGAAGAATTACATGCATGCGCCAAGAGGAAGGGCGCCTCTTCCTTTGCATGTGGATTCTTCACATGCGCCTAGGACAAAGGATTCTTCACATGTGGTTTCTGCATTTTGTCATTCCATTGTCTTGTTTTGCCATTGCATGCAACCAATCCCATTCTTCTTAGGTTGCAAACCTACTCACTCATTCATCTATAAATAACCTTTCATATCAACAATATCAAATCATCTTCATCAATACTCATATATATTCTTCTTTGTCACATTATTTCTCTACCACACTCAAGCTCTGCAACATCGAATCATGTCTTTGTTGACTATAGGCGATTAAAATAGAGGCACACTCGAGAATATCTCGACATTTGTATGTTACCTCTCTCTTTTTAATTATTCCGTTTTTAGTCTTATACCTTTGTTATCTATGTTTTTCTTACTTCTTATAGAGTTGTCTTTGTTGATTATGCATTTCTTCTTCTTATTGCATTTATTACTTTTTTGTTATTAGGATCCGAAGCGTTTTAGATGCCGCGTACATGAATATGTACCCCACGATTCTTTAATAGAACCATATATTAGAGGATGTGGATTTAGAAATCTACTCAACATTGTTTCTTACTCGGTGGACTACAAGTTCATTCTTGCTTTGTTGGAGAGGTGGAGACCCGAGACCCACACATTTCACCTTCCGATTGGTGAGTGTACCGTCACACTTGAGGACATGTACATGTTGTTGGGTCTCCGTATAGATGGAAAGACTGTGAATGGTAGAGTTAACCAAGACAACTCTATCTGTAATGAATTATTGGGTGCCCCTTTGTTAGACGACGAAACTGAGGGAGAGACATCCGGTCAAGCAAGGGGACAAGGTATAAATTTAAAATACCTTAAACAATATTATGCCAGTATAGTATTGTCCGAAAATTCAACTGAGTACGAGAAAATAATAAAAGTTAAGTGTTATATTATGATTTTATTTGGTAATTTTTTGTTTCCAGAAAGTACAGGTAATTCTGTAAATATAATGTGTTTACCTTTATTACGCAACATTAATAAGGTAAACACTTATTGTTGGGGTTCAACTGTGTTGGCTCATCTATATAGTGCAATGTGTAAAACTGCAAAAAGGAATACCTGTACTTTTTTTTTCATGTGCGTATTTTCTTCAAGCTTGGGGTTGGTCAAGAATGCCGTCGCTCGCCCCGATAAATGAACGCCCATTCGTGTTCCCGTTTGCAACCAAGTAAGTCTAACACTTTATCATTTACCATTTAGTTAATTATATTTTATATTATCATTAACAGTAAATAATATTTTTCACTTTTTTTTATCTAAGATGGTCAGTAAGGGGGATGAACTACAATAGGTGTCCGAAACACGATATTGTAGTCTATCGCAATCTATATGGACCACATTGGACATGACGATGTAATAATCCTACACAATTATATTTTAATTTAAAAATACTTATCAAATTATTTTCCATCTAATCGTTTCGTATTGTTTTATAGTTTATCTGGAGGCCATATTTGGGTCTAGATCATGATGTGAACCATGACGATGCTGCAGTTTAGACAGCGAAGACACCGATTATCCGATTCACTACAGTGGAAATGCACCAGAGTGACAAGTCAAACTGTAGTTCGGCATGCTACAATAGATTCCAGAAGCTCCCACGTGTTTGGGGAATTGACATCAAAAAAGGGTTGATGCACAATGGGATTATTCTGACTGGAGAGACTTTGCAAAAGAGATGTGTCTTCAATGGAGGAATCGACGATAACACATCTTAAACGAACCAGTCATCCATGGTGCAAGACCGACTCAACAATATATGACATGGTTTAGGTCGGTAACAACTCAACAATTTGTATCTGAGCCGCAGTATTTGATGGATCCACGCCAACTTGCTTCGTCATTGTACGCCCCACAACAATTCCCCACCCAACACCAATGTGAACCCACCCAAACCCAACAACCAACCACACAACTTCAACCTACCACATACACACAACAACCAAACACCCAACCTCGCAACCCGTTCATGCCATCAACCCAACAACCATCCATCCAACGTCGCAATTCATTCATACTACCCACCCAAACACAATACCAAGAATCAAACCCCGCAACCACAACCGTCTATAGCCCAAATGATTCATATGAGTCACTTCATCGTAGCCCCCCACCAATGACCACCCAAACATCCCATTAACATAACACCTAACCATTATTTAACTATAGTCCGCCCCAGAAACCATTGCTTCGTTTCCAAAACGACTCAATGGTCCAATTTGGGCAGCTATACCGTCCCCAATTCACCCAACCCCAACGACCTAACTACGATGACATGGACACTGAACTCCATTACGGAAGCGTCGTTGGCCAGAGCCCCTTCGGATATTGGGAAAAAATGATGACACATCTGTCAAATACAACTGGAACTTCCTCCAGACCTTCCCATCAGCCATCGCTCGATCATGTCGGCGCACAAAGACCTCAAACACCTCAAGAAAATCGTGGGAGACCTCAGAGACAAACTAACGCACCTGGATGTCGAACAGGGGGACGTTATAATCGGGTCGGTCATTCGTTTATTGTCAGTCCAATGTAACCAATTATTACATCATCAATAAATTTATTTATTTTTCATTACTATTTTTTATTTATTAAATAAACAAAATTAAAATTTTAAAAAAAATACAAGGGGTCACTACGCCAAAAACTGGAATAGACAGCGCACCTTAGAGGGCGCTTTATTACAAAAGCGCCCTCGAAAGTGAAGCGAAAAATAAGGAGCAATAGACAGCGCACTTTAGAGGGCGCTTTTGTAACAAAGCGCCCTCTAAGGTGAAGCGAAAAAATAAGGAGGAGATAGAGGGACAATAATACATGGCGCTTTTTAGAAAGCGCCCTCTAAGGTTACCCTTAGAGGGCGCTTTTAATAAAGCGCTGTTATAAGTCCATGTGCATTTCCAGCTTATAAAGCGCTTCTGGAAAGCCTTAGAGAGCGCTTTCATAAGCGCCCTCTAAGGTTACCCTTTAGAGGGCGCTTTGTTTCCACAAGCGCCCTCTAAGGTGAAACGAAAAAATAAGGAGGAGATAGAGGGACAACAATACATGGCGCTTTTTAGAAAGCGCCCTCTAAGGTTACCCTTAGAGGGCGCTTTTAATAAAGCGCTGTTATAAGTCCACGTGCATTTCCAGCTTATAAAGCGCTTCTGGAAAGCCTTAGAGAGCGCTTTCATAAGCGCCCTCTTAGGCCCCCTTTAGAGGGCGTTTTTTTTTCACAAGCGCCCTCTAATGTCCCATTTAGTAAACATTAAAATTATAACATACTGCGCGTTTTGTTATTTCACTATCTGTTATTAGTGTTCTTTTTCACGTTAGGGTTCTGAGGCGTTTTCCTTCCACCTCTGTTAGATCTACATGCGTGTTTCCTCCTTCTACCAATCAAAGGTACACGCTTTTCCCAATTTCTGTTTTATGTTATTGCTTTGTTTTAGCTTTGCCCAATTTCTGTTTTACCTTATTACTGCGCGTTTCCTCCTTCTACGTTTGTTTCGACCATGATAGCGGATGCAATAGGAAATTGACGGTTGGTTTTTAGTGACCATGATAGCGGATGTAATGGGTTATACGACCTATGAACATATGATTTTGTGTCAACACCAGTATCATTAGAAACCTATGTCCGAATGTGTTTGAACTCTTCTGAAATTGGTTTTTGTTTATTCTAATTAGTAATGGATAATACATGGATGTCTTCCAATCGATTGTCGAGAGAGTACGAGAATGGGGTATCAGAATTCGTTAAGTTTTCCGTTGCGCACGCCGAAGACCCCAGTAGAATGATATGTCCTTGCTTGGGTTGTTGTTATGGGAAACGGGTTGACGCAGTTCAGTTGACATCGCATCTAATGAGGCATGGAATTGATCGAAGTTATACATGTTGGAATTTGCATGGTGAGAAAAGTAACGATAATGTTGAACCGGGGGATAGTACGACCTATGCCTCAAACTATAGTGGCGCAGATACATACGATTTTGATCGAGTTGAAGAGATTGCAGAAGCACTTGAAGGAGATCTTAAGGATTGTCCCGAAATGTTTGAGAGGTTGGTAAGTGATGCAGAGAAACCTTTGTATGATGGTTGCACTAAATTCACAAGATTGTCTGCGGTATTAAAGTTGTACAACTTAAAGGCGGGCAATGGGTGGTCGGATAAAAGTTTCACAGAGTTATTAGCCCTTTTGAAAGATATGCTTCCTGAGGATAATGTTCTTCCCAATCGAACATATGAGACCAAAAAGATGTTGTGCTCTATTGGCATGAGCTATGATAAGATACATGCATGTCCAAACGATTGCGTTTTGTTTCGAAATGAGTATGCATCGTTAAATGAGTGTCCTAAATGCGGTGTCTCGCGATATAAGAACAAGTTGTCTCCAGCAAAAGTCTTGTGGTATTTTCCTGTTATTCCGAGATTTAGACGCATGTTTCGTAATGAAACCGATTCAAGACACTTGACCTGGCATGCAGATGAAAGAATTATAGATGGAAAGTATCGACATCCGGCAGATTCACCACAGTGGTTGAAAATTGATAATGATTATCCTGAATTTGGAGAAGAATCAAGAAACCTTCACTTGGCATTATCTACTGATGGAATGAACCCACACGGTATCCAGAGTATCTCACACAGTACATGGCCTGTGATTATTATGATTTATAACCTACCTCCATGGCTATGTATGAAGCGTAAGTACATGATGTTGTCTATGTTGATTTCTGGACCTAAATAACCAGGGAATGACATAGACGTGTACTTGAAGCCCTTAATCGAAGATTTAAAGATTTTGTGGGAGACCGGTGTGGAGGTTTATGATGGATATAGGAAAGAAAGTTTCAACTTGAGGGCGATGTTGTTTGGCACAATTAATGATTTTCCAGCATACGGAAATCTATCAGGGTATAACATAAAAGGTCAATGTGCGTGTCCTATGTGTGAAGATAAAACAGATTGGAAGCGCTTGGAGTTTGGTCAGAAGAATGTCTTTCTCGGTCATCGGAGATTCTTAAATTCAAATCATCACTACCGTGGATGGAGAAAGGCGTTCAATGGAGAGACAGAACAAGGCAGAGCTCCACCTGTATTGACGGGTGATCAAATTTTTGAAAAGGTGAAAGATTTGGATACTCAGTTTGGCAAGCCTTTTGCCCACACACTTGTCAAAAGTGGGTGGAAGAAGAGGTCAGTTTTTTTTGAATTGCCGTATTGGAAGTCCTTGTATGTGAGACATTTTCTTGATGTTATGCATATTGAAAAAAATGTATTTGAAAGTGTTATTGGCACGTTACTCAATATACAAGGAAAGTCTAAGGATGGCCTTAAGGCAAGAAAGGACTTGATAGCGATGGGAATAAGAACTGAATTAGGACCCTTGAAGAAAGGAAAACGAACATATCTACCTCCTGCTGCTTATACTCTATCTAGAAAGGAGAAAAAACATTGTGTAAGTTTCTAAGTGAAGTTAAAGTTCCAGAAGGGTACTCTTCAGATATTAGAAGACTTGTGTCTATGAAAGACCTCAAGTTAAAGAGTTTAAAGACCCATGATTGCCATGTTATAATGGAACATTTTCTCCCAATAGGTATACGTTCTATTCTTCCAGAAAAAGTAAGAAGCTCTATAACTAAGTTGTGTTCTTTCTTCAAGTCAATTTGCAGTAAGGTGATCAATCCTGCGATCTTACCAATGTTGCAAAAAGAAATCGTTATTACTTCGTGTGAGCTTGAAATGTTTTTTCCTCCATCATTTTTTGACATAATGGTACATCTAGTTGTTCATCTTGTGAAAGAGACACAATTGTATGGACCAGCTTATATGAGATGGATGTACCCTGTTGAACGTTATATGAAAATATTAAAAGGGTACGTGAAGAACCGAAGTCGACCAGAAGGTTGTATGGTTGAAAGATACATTGTTGAAGAAGCGATTGAGTTTTGTACTGAATATTTGTCTAATGTTCAGTCAATCGGACTCCCCAAGTCTCAGCTTGTCGAAAAGAAAGAAGGAAAAAATCTAATTGGAAATAAAATCGTGGCAGTATCAAGGGTCGAACAGGATCAAGTGCATTTGTATGTTCTGCACAATGAGAATGAGGTTGAGCCGTATGTTGAAATTCACAAGGATGTTCTCCGAGGTTTAAATCCCAATAGAAATGAAAATTGGATAGTACGAGAGCACAATCGATGTTTTATACCTTGGTTTAAGGATCATATTTATTCAAAGTATTATTCAGATCCCGCTTCAATAACAGAAAGGTTGAGATGCTTAGCATATGGTCCAAGTTTCCATGTTTTTTCTTATAGCGCATACGCGATTAATGGATACACATTTTATACCAAAGAACAAGATGATAAAAGTACTATGCAGAATAGTGGTGTCACCGTGGTAGCTGAAGCAATGCACATATCAAGTGTGAAGGACTTAAACCCCAAATTTGCAAATCTGTCGTATTTTGGTGTTATCGAGCGCATTTGGGTGTTTGATTATGAGAAGTTTCAGATTCCTATATTTGGTTGCAAGTGGGTTGAAAATAATAACGGCATTCGAATGGATAAGTCAGGATTTTTGCAAGTGGATCTTAATAGGGTGGGATACAAAGATGAGTCTTTTATTCTAGCCTCTCAAGCTAGACAAGTGTTCTATGTCAATGATCCGAAAAGTACGAAATGGTCTATAGTTCTTTTTTCCAACAAAGTAATTGATGAAAACACTGGAGATCAAGGTGATATTGATGTTGAGATTGAATCGTTTACCAGAAATGATCAAGATGAGAATATTATATCAAATGATTCATATATTAGAAATGATCATAATGAGGGTATTTGGATCAATCCAACCGTCCGTGTTGTTAAGAGACATGTAGAACATATTCCAACCAAGAAAAGAAAGAGAACTTAGTGAAAAAGGTACAGGTCAAATGATTTTAATTGTTTTCTTTATTACAGGTAAAATGACTTTTATGATTTTAATTGTTTTTACATTTGTCATCTGATTTTAATTGTTTTCTTTATTACAGGTAAAATGGCTATTATGAAGTCAATCATTCGTGCAAGAGACAAGGGTGTAAAATTTGAAGTACATTGGAGTGTTGAAGACCAACTAATTTTTTTTCATCAGGCTTGTGTCTCAATAGAGGATGGGTATCTACCTAAAGTTACTTTTGTAGTGGTCCAAAAGAGACATCACACCCGTCTCTTTCTTGTCAACCCCAAAGAGACCGATAGAAGTGGAAATATTATGCCAGGTTTTTTCAATATATTTCTCAACGCAGCTGGTATATATTATCATTTGAATTTATCACTTTTTGCTGATTTTGTTGTTCTAAATTGTCAAAGGAACCGTGGTAGACACCAGCATTTGTCACCCTAGGGAATTTGATTTTTACCTTAACAGCCATGCAGGAATTCAGGTAATATTAGCTATGTCATTTAACTTTATGCCATTGTTTACTATTTGTTGCTCAATCGCCTTTTGACAGTTCTGTGTTATTTGCATTTGGACGTGTTCTTTTTGCAGGGGACTAGTCGACCAACGCATTATCATGTGCTGTATGATGAAAATAAATTCACTGCAGACCAGCTACAGAGTTTGACCAATAACTTGTTATCTTGTATGCAGTTCCTCCTGCCTATTATGCACACTTGCTATTATTCATCATGGGTGGATGGGCGTTATTTTGTTTAGTATTGGTTAGAACTACTAGACAGCTTTTGGATACAGTGGTCACTGGGTGTTGGTTGCTATGGATCTTTCGAGACTAATAGTGTATATTGTTGTTGTACTTTTACTAAATCATGAATATGTTGTTGTATATTGTTGATCAAAGAATCATATATTAATGTTGTATATATGAAGGATTAATGTTGTATATAAATGGATTCATGTTGTATATATCAATGGATTAATGGTGTATAACATTGGATTAAAGGATGAATTCAATATGAATTTTACACTTTTGCAGCATGCGAACAGGTTACCAATTAAATATCCACTGTTTTTCAAACAAATTTTTTTAAAATAACTAACACTTTAGAGGGCGCTTTTTCCTGAAAGCGCCCTCTAAACACTTTACATTGACAACTTTAGAGGGCGCTTTTTCCTGAAAGCGCCCTCTAAACACTTTACATTGACAACTTTAGAGGGCGCTTTTTCCTGAAAGCGCCCTCTAAACATTTTACATTGACAACTTTAGAGGGCGCTTTTTCCAGAAAGCGCCCTCTAAGGTGTCCCTTTATGGACCACTCCAGAGGGCGCTTTTTTCTGAAAGCGCACTATAATGTGGCCACTTTAGACAGCGCTTTCTCCAGGAAAACAAAGCGCTGTCTTTACCTATGCCAGCGTCACTTTAGAGGGCGCTTAAAAGCGCTGTTATAGGCCAAAAAAAACGCCCTCTTTTCCCTCTTTTGGCGTAGTGGGTGTATGCGCCAGATGAATTGGCGCATACACCATCCATTGCACCTAGGCGCTAGGAGCATTGGCGCCTCCTCATGATTATTTAAAAAAAAATCCATATGATATAATAAGCTTATATTTAATTATAAATTTTAATAGTATTTAAGTTATTTATATAAAAATTTAAGATTTGGATCTCTACTATTTTTGTTTTATTGTTTAAACATCTTTTTTTTTTATTAATTTAATTAATAGTTAATTGACTAAAAAACAATACAAATTGAAAAAAGTTTATGAATGGTCAAAGTTAGAGTAAAATGGCATTGTGAGAAAATGAGACGAGAGATTTCAAATCTAGGAAAAACAAAATTACATGTTTTTAATGCTTTTTTTCTCAAAATTAGGGTTGAATGACTACATTAAAAAAGAGAAAAGGATTAGAGAGGCGTGTGTGTTTTTAATGTTTTATTTTTTTTTCAAATCTTTTAAATGAGACATGTGATTTCAATATAGATACAGTAGTATTATTTTGAAAATTCTAATATTTTTCTCTCTATTTTAATTTCTTTTCAATGAGACAGGTAATTTCAATGTTGATCATACAATTTCTTTTGCAAATTTTTATAATTTCAAAATTTTAAAATTGAACTGTGTTTTCAATTATTTTTCTTTCTCTTCAATATCTAAAAATGTGATTTAAATTTTCTTATTTATTGTTTCATAAATTTTAATATTTTTTTCTCTCCATTTTCAATGATAAATGTGATTCAATGTTAATTTTTTTTTGTAAGGGAGAGCCGTGACTAAAAAAGAAAATTACAAATTATATATATATATATATATATATATATATATATATATATATATATATATATATTTATATTCGAGATGAATAAATCAAATAATATAATACCTTTTATAATTTATTAATGATTAATTGGATTCACAAAACAAAATCTAAACAAAAATAGAATTGTTCGATTTTAATATTTTTCTGGTTAAATGGGAGCATGAGAGAAATGGATGAAAGGTTCAAATTTACAGGCAGAAATGAAATTGACATGTTTTCCATGTTTCTTAGTCAAAATTAGAATAAAGAAAAAATAAGAGGTTCAAATTTTGGAAGAATGTGTTTTCAATTTTTTTTTATTCTATTTTTTATTACACATGTTATTTTAATGATGACTCATATTCATTTGAAAATGCCGATGTTACTTTCTTTTCCTTTTCAATGCTGATACATGTACTTTAATTGTTTTAAATTATTTTGTTTTTGTAATTATCATCACTCAAAAGGGTTTAAATTCTTTGTATAAAAAAATATTAAATATGGATCCTCTAATATTTTTATTGATGATCATTCCATAATTTAATTAATGAATGATTTAACTCATAAAAATGGTGCATAATAAGAGCAAAATGACAACATATTAGAAATGAATGAGGGTTCAAAGCTAGACAGAAATAAAATTCGGTGTGCTTTCAATTTCTCTCTCTTAAAATTAGAGGGGAATGACACAATAAAGTATGTGAGAGAGTTCAAATCTAGTGAGATATAATATTGCAAATTGCAAATATTTTTAATGTTTTTTCTCCCTCTTTTGCAAATTCTAATATTCTCTCTTTTCAATAGCACATGTGATTTCTATGTTAATGATACACATTTGTTTGCAAATTCTAATAATTCCAAAATCCTAAGTTTTTTAAATGACTCACTTTTAAATATCCTATTTATTAGTAATAATATTTTACTAATCATTTTAAATTGTTTTTAGTTTATTATATTTTTTAATTATAATTTTTTAATAACATTAGAGTTATTTATTTAAAAATGTTACATTTGGATCCTCTACTATTTTTATCTTTTTAGTTATATCTTCTTTTTATAATTTAATTAAAAAGGTTTAATGACTCATAGAAAAAAAGCATATTATAATAGATAAATTAAAAAGTGATTGAATGATCAAAATTATAGTATAATGAAATCATGAGAGAATGAGACGAGAGAGTCCAAGCTATTCCCACTCACTAGCAAGTCATCGACATATAAGCAGATGATTGTATATTTTGTGCCACAACCTGAACATAAACACCATACTCAGACCTGCATTTGTCGAATCCCAATTCCACTAAGTATGAGTCGATTTTCTTGTTCCATGCCCTAGGTGCCTGCTTGAGACCATAAAGTGCTTTGTGCAACTTGTATACTTTTCTTGCTTCCTCCTGAATCACAAACCCAGAAGGTTGTGTGACATATACCTCTTCATCTAGAGGACCATTCAAAAATGTTGATTTCACATTTAAGTGAAATGTCGACTAGTCTTGATTGCATGCCAAGGCGATGACTAGTCGAGCAGTCTCCAATCTTGCTACTAGTGCGTATACTTCAGAGTAGTCGACTCCTTCTCTCTGAAGAAAACCTCGATCTACCAATCTCGTCTTATGTCTTGCTATCAACCCATCAATATTGTGCTTCAACTTGAACACCCATTTCACTTTGATATATTTTGTATGTGTTGGTAACTCGACTAACTCCCATGTGTTATTTCTTTCGATTGCTTGTAACTCCTCGACGATAGCTAACTTCCAATGTTTATCGTTTAATGCTTTGTTATAATTGATTGGTTCAACACCTGTAACTAAGCCAAAATGAACTAATTATTCATCTGGTATGACTTCATGATCACCAGTCACTTTATAGTCTTGGGGTCTTGTTGGTAGAGATCTAGTTCTTTGAGGTCTTTGACTAGTACTAGCTACATTATCTTCAACTTCGACTGTGTCAGGCATGTTGGCAATTGCTTCGACTAGAACATTGACAATATCTTCGACTTTGACATCATTACTTGCTTCATCGAAATAATAGCTCATCAATGGCGTGTCAATTGCATCAATATAATTCCAATCCCATGCAAAATTTTCATCAATCACAATATCTCGACTCATCACGGTCTTCTTATTAATTGGATTGAACAACATGTATGTACTAGTTTTATTATATCCTACCAGAACCATAGGTCCAGTATTGTCATCAAGCTTCCTATTTATAGGGAAGGTGATAGAGTGGTTTAGAGGGAGAAAGGAAGTGAATTGCTCAAAAAAGACATGTGGTCCGAAGAATGCTTGTGGATGGATTTTTTGGGATTCAAATTGGCATGGTCTGAGCTAGTTTGATTCACCAACCAACTGGTTTTGGTTCTTAGTATCAAACAAGAGCAAACAAAGGCAATGAAATGGATTGCTATGCATTTGGAGTTTAGCCAAATTGGGAAAATTTTCACTTTTCACATGGCATCGAGTTTGAGGATTTGCAAGCTTTCCACACCTAAGTTGACTTCCATTTGGGCCTTAGTATGTTTCATAACATGTTACAAGTCAATAGAGATCAGATTGGGATGAATTGGAACCTTGGTGAATCAAATTGCACATTCTGACTAGTTGTGGTTTGGCCTATGCACCATGATAATTTCCAATTTTTGAACAAAGGCCAAATGAAATTGGCTCGTGCATTTTCATGAAACTTGTGACAAGTGTTCCTTTCCATGTCCTTAATCAAATGCAAAAAGAACCAGGTGAAAAGAAGTTATGGTTTTGAAATGACAATATGGTAAAGTGGTGGTTTTGGTCATGTTTCTAGGGCATGCTAGGCACATTGGACTAGCTTGCCAATGAAAAAACTGAGGTCCTTGCTCAATGAATTAGGTCTTGGACCTTGGAAAAAAGTTGAAGAGGGACTCAATTATGATATTTTTCTCAAATAAGATCTTGAAAAGCTTGCAAGTTGAAAAAGTTATGTACTTTGGACCAAATCATAGGCCATTCTTGCCAAAATGTGACCAACCAACTTGACCTAGAAATGCCACTTTGTGATTTCTTGATTTTTAAGGTGCAATGATGGATGTTTTGACCTCATATGATCCTATCATGATGCAAAATGAGTCTTGGAGCTTTGTGGGGGATATTTTAGGTCATGCCCAAAGGTGAATCCAATGCCTTAAAAGTTCAAAAACCATGACTAAACCAATGACTTGTAACATGAACTGAATGAGTGTTTGAATGGTAAATTATGGTTGAGTTTGTATTGAATTGATGTTAAATGAATTGTGGTATGTGTAATACCCCAAAATTTATCCTTCATTTTTCCTGGAAGCATGGGATTGTGTTTTACACTTCATTAGCATCATATTAGGTCATACTCATTGCATACTGCATTAGTGACATGGAGATCAGGTTTTGATCGATCACTCCTTAACAGAAGGAGCCCACACAAAGCAATATTTAGAATTGGACTTAATTTTCTAAGTATACAAGTCTCAAGGGTCTCAGGGGGGTCCAAGTATCTTATTATGGTCCTCAGTTCATCAGTGAAGGATTCAAAGCTATCAGAGTGTTCATCTGGATTTAATCAGAAATTAGGGTTTCATGGCTACCTGCAACAGGCAATGTTTGATTGGAAGTAGAGGAGCTTATTCATTTCATTATTAGAGAGGCATCTTGGCCTAGGAAGATTCACAATTATCTCAGAAAGATCCATTGGCAATCCAATGCAATCAGTTCTTGATCATTTTGCCCTAAAACTAGGGTTTGGTATAAAATCAGTTTATTTCTGATTCTTTGGGTGAAACTCTTTTCCATGGCCCTCCATATGTCCACAAGGGTATACACACAAAAAATCAGCTCTTTATTTGAGCTAGAAGTGCTTCAATTGATCACTGGAATCGAGAATCAGACAGTTTGGGAAAAGTCAACTGTGGGGCCAAAAAAGTCAACTCCTGACATTTTGAGAGTGGAATCTAAAAATCCATGCCTAGGGGATCCTACATGTGAAATTTGATCAAGGTTGGATCATGGATTCATCATTTAATCAGGAATTGGAAAAGTTACTTAATTTGGAAATGGTTGACTTTCCATTTAGGGCAAGTTTTCATGATCGTTGCACTCACTTTAAGACCAATTTTCTTCAAGATAAAAGCTCCATTTGAAAATTTCTCCAACATTAAAGTTGTTCCTCTTGTTTCAAGCTTTCTAGAGATATAAAGTTTTCTCCATTTGAATTAGAATTGAGAAAGTTATGCTTAGTCAAAGTGAGACATTTTTTTAGGACACTTAGAAAAATTTCTAAGTCCAAAATCTTCAAAATTTGTCAAGACTTCTTGGCCAGTTTTCTTGCACTTCAAGGAATTATTTGAAAATACTTTCTTCACAACAATTGTACCTTTCCATGTCCTCTTTCACATCCTTTTGGAATCATCTAATTTGGATCCATGGTTTGAGAGATACATTCATTTAAAGTGGGCATCATGACTTGATTTTTTAGGCAGATTTTGGGCCTGGCTGGCCCAATCAGATTTTCTAAGCATGCTGCACAAACCAGTCACATTTTTTTTACGTCTTTTGGCCATGAAATGGACATCCATTCACTTAATTTTGGCCCAAAATAACAACATTTTACACCTCACTTCACACTTTTATTCTTATGGATAAATCACTTATTAAAAAGCCCATGAGAACACCTAATCCACCCTATTTAAGAAGCTGAAACCCTAACCCTAGAGGAGCATTGGAATTTCGTGGCAAGGACGCAAAGCTTCATCACATATCAGATTCCATTCCACTTCTATTTTCCATTAGGTAATCCTCTCTTCCATGGCCATGTTTTGATATATCTACGTTTGCTTACCATGTTCATCACCATTAATCCTTCCACTTCCATATTTCTTTTTCTTATTTAAAATATTTTCTTCGTCCATAAAATTACCCAAAAATATTTTTCACTTTTCTTAACGTTTTATTTAATTTTATATAATTTTTATTTTCGTATTTTTTTAATATTAATATTTTATTTTAATTATTTATTCTAAATGGTCCATTTTAACACATTTTTTTTTATTGATTTTATTTTTATGACTTAAAATTATTGTTAGAATTTGATTTTTGGATGAAGGTTGACCACTGTCCCATGGTCAACCTGACCTTTTCTTGGAATTTTATTTCACATTTTCAATTTATTTTGGATTTACTTTTGACCTAGTTTGGTTGGTTGACTTTTAATTTGACTTCCATTTTATTTTAATTAATTCACGTACCAATTTTCATTATTTTTAAAATAGTTTTGGGGGATGATGATATCCTGACCCCACCTTATTTAATTTAATGTTTCATAATTTTCTTGATTAATTTACTATTTATTCTTGATTTATTTCTAACCTAGTCTTATTAATTGACTTTTTGTTTGACCTATGTTTTTTTAAATTAATTCACGTGCCAATTTTCATTATTTTTAAAATATTTTTGGGGGATGATGATGTCCTGACCCCACCTTATTTAGTTTAATTTTTCATAATTTTCTTGATTAATTTGCTATTTATTTGTTGTTTTTTAAGTTGACTTGAATTTTCAGTTGACTTCTTTATGATCGATGTTTGACTTAGGGATTGCTTATGGCAATTGAAGAGATCTTTTGATCCTCCCTCGTTCATCTCATATGCCATGTATTAGAGGCGTTTTACCTTGATTTTATTTGATCCTTACCTCATTTCTTGATTAAATTATTCAGTGGACCCTTCGTGTGCATATTTTCATCTGTTTGATTCATCTGTTATCTTTTATACTTGTTTCTCTCATTCATGCTTTCTATTGCTTGATTATTTAACATGTTCATACTCCCATGCATTGTTTAAATGCTCCATTATTTGATTCTTTGGTTTGATTATACATTGTTTATTTATCCGATCTGATTGATAATTGTTGCCTACTTGTATGATGTATGAGGCATATATTCTTATTGTTTGTTTGCCATGAACATCCCCATTAATAACAAATGTACCCCTATCCCATAAAGTGTATAATATTTATTTTCTTTATTTCTTTAGTCACCTGTTAATACAAGAATTAAAACGAACATCCGATAACCATTTCAAAATAAGATCAAAAGCTCGATCCAACGTCGAGTAATCATTTTCAAAACTTAACAGAACCGGCACGCATTCATCCATCCTCTTGTAAGTCGATTGCCTCAGGCATCGCCATCTACCTGTAAGTCGATTGCCTCCGACATCGCCATCTACCCTTATCCGTAACTCCTCTCCGCACTCCATCTGTCGACTCTTGTTCCGTTTAGGTAACACCCATTAGGTAGAACCCTTTGTATGATAACATAGGTAGAATTCCCTTATTCTTTGCATGCTAACATTAGGTAAATGTTCCCCTTTGTAAATCCTAACACATAGGTCCATATTGCATGACAACTCTAGAGCAGAGCTTCCCCACTTTTAGACCTTCCGTGCGTCTCCGATCTTGTGGCATGTCAGTCCGTTCTATTGCAAAGAGGTAACTGCCTAAGACTCGATTCAGCGAGCTGCGACACCTACTGCTAGGACGTTGAACACACTGCCCACCCTCCTTTGACACAATTGGTGTCCTCTTTTGTAAGTCCATGTTCAGATGGCAATCCTTAACCCCTAGTTAGCCGAACTACATTTTGCTCTGATTCTCATTCCAGATGAGAGACGTAGGCATAAGACGCGACGTCTTACCGAGCACACTTCTCTTTAACCCATAGGTAGCCGAGCTACGAAGACTCTGATTCTCATACTCAGATGAGATACGTAGGCAGTGGATGCGATATCCTTGCGAGTCATTTTCTTTTAACCTTCCTTTTAGTAAATAGTACTTTAGATATACCTACACCCTTTAGACTAGAACAACACTTATGAAAAGGGCTCCCTAGGAGTACCTAGGATGTTTTGGGTGCTTAAAACCTTCCCATTTCATAACCAACCCCCTTACCCAGATCTCTGACATTTTTACTAGTTTTTGATTCGATAAAACTTTTAGGTTCTTGTTCGCTTTCTAACCATTCCTTTGGATAAATAGAAGTGCGGTGGCGACTCGACTTGTATGGTTTACCTTGGATTTAGTCAATATCTCTAATGGTAACGAATACCCCGCTACAGTATGATAGGGTGATCAAATGAAACAAGGCCAAAGATCAAAGGATGCCCAACTAGGGTTTCTTGAATCACAAGTTTCATCAAGAACCATGGGCAGACAAAATAGGGTTTTGTGATGTGGGGAATGTATTGAGATGTTTAAAAGGATTGGGGTATGATAAAACTTTTTATTTTATAGGTCCTCAATGGCATGATCAAGGTTCAAGGTGAACCATTAGTTCTTCAAACCAAAAGAGGGTCAAGCACTAGGGCTGAGGTCCTTGGGTGACCAGATGAATCTTCATGTATCTTCAATGGGGATTCACAATCCAATGTGGGTTTGGAGAGTGAGTGAGATGACTTGAATGGTCCTCCAAGATTGTGGGGATTCTTAAGGATGGAGATTTGGGTCAAGGTGGCTTGGGCACACCTCAACATGATCAGTGGGTCTTGAGGCTTCATAGATGAACCTCGTGCCTTTGGTTTGTGGAACATTGTGGATCATTAGGTAAAAATGATTATGAGATGATATGTGTGGGATATATGCTCATAAATTAGGGTTATGGAGGGTGATGTGGAGGTAGGGTAAATTTGAGGGTATGATAGTTGCCCCTATTTAATCTTCTCGGAGCTGAATGTATGGATAACAACGACTCCTAATGCGTTCAAGGTAGGAGATGATTAAATACTAAATGGAGTAACCGGAAATTTTCCCTGTTGGGGATGAGAGTGATATGAATTTTATTGGATGAGGATTATATACAGGAAAATGTTTATGGTATGGGAGATGATCTTGATATGGGACCAATTGTTGGGGATATGAATGTGGTTATGATAATTATGTATGATATGCAATGCGATTGCAACATAAGTATCTTTTTAAAGAGGGAGGTCTGGTGACTAAACTCCAAGAAGAGGGGTAAGGAAGAAACACTGATGGGGACAAAAATATTCTTGTAAATGAGAGATGATTTCCCCTAGCAATGACTGGGGAGGAAAATAATGGTGGTTCCTAGCAACAGTTGGAACACCTGACTCCTATGGGGAACCCTAGATTCAACGATGATTCCTAGCGACGACTGGAATACCTGACTCTGTGGGGAACCTTGGATTCATCGATGATTCCTAGTAACGGCTGGAATACCTGACTTTGTGGGGAGGAAAAAGGTCCAGTGATGATTCCTAGCAACGACTGAAATACCTGACTCTGGGGGAAAAGAAGACGTTCAATGACGATTCCTAGCACAACTAGAATACCTGACTCGATTGGGGATAAAAAGAGGATACAATGACGATTCTTTGCAACGGCTAGAATATCTGACCCTGCTGAGGTAACAAGAAGTTCAACGACGATTCCTAGGAACGAATGGAATACCTGACATCTGCTAAGGAGGTCAAACAATTCAATGATGATTCCTTACAAAGGTTGGAATACTTGACTTGGTTTGGAAAAAGAGAGCAAATCAACGATGATTCTTAGCAACGACTAGAATACTTGACTTATGTTGGGGAAAGAAACTTAGAGATGGTTCTAAGCAAAGACTATGAATTCCTGAATCTGACTGGGGAACAAGTTCAATGATGACACTTGCTCGGGGAGAAATAAACTCAACCATAATTCCTAGCGGAGGCTAAGAATATCTGACTCTGGTTGGGGGCGAATGAAAATTTAGTGATGATTCTTAGCAATGGCTAGAATATCTAACTCTGCAGGGGAGAGAAATTCAATGACGATTCCTAGCGGCGACTAAGAAGACCTTACTCTACTTGGGGAAAAATCTTGGGAATGAATGTTGACTTTACTGGGGGGAAATCCCTAACAATGGTTGGGAAGTTCCGAAATCTGACATGGATAAGTTCTTAGCAACGACTAGGAAAGTCATAGTTTTAATGAATTAGGTCTTGAGTAAGATCGGAATGTGAATTATAGAACATACTTACAATTCAATATTATGTATGCAAGATGTCGATGTATGTTCGGGATTTTAGGAAATATACAAATGCAAGGTTGACAAGTTATGCCAAGTATTATTGGGCTTTGCGAGGGGTAATTTATTGGGGAGTGCCAATGAGGATTAGGCTTGGAATTTGCTTTGGGGGGGAGTGTAAATGACTTCCTGACATCAGAATCTGGATCTTTCGATGTTCGAGCCATGATAGGTGCAAACACCGGGAATTTCTGCCGAGGAGAAAATCAGATTACACCAAATCCAGAGGACTTTGTGACGTTACGGTGTTGAGGTATACCAAGCATGTTGGACTTTGGTTACCTTTAGATACTTTTGAAAGAGAAACAATTTCGATGTTTTTTCTTAAAAGTTTGTTTTTTTTCCAGTAAAAGTTGTTTATCGAAAATTTTCCAATGGATGTTAATTAGAGAAAAGTCAAATTTCACAAACAAAGCAGGAAAAGTAAGAGTATTAAGCACGTATGATAAAATTGATTTTATTAAAAATGATCCAAAAATGGGTGGTTTGTACAAGGAAGCAATTCCTAAAAGAGGTGATTGCACTAAGAAAAATGAAAAACTATAATGACAATAGAAATAGCTCGGATTTCCACCAGGTTTCGATTTTGCTATAGTCCTTATAGCCTCGAAGGTCCTTTGATCTTGATTTAGGAGGAAAGTGATTGGATTTACTCATCGAGGAATGTAGAAGATTCTTTGTGGAATGCAACCTCTTTCCTTTCATGAATCCCTAATTTTTTCCTAGACCGCCTTTTCGGATTTTCAGTCTATCGGGATACCCATTTTTTGCATAAGTCGTCCTTTTAGGTTTTCAACTTATCGGGCTTTTTTTTTTCCATGCGTAGTATTTTTTAATTGCATCCGTGTTTATGGGGGACGAGAGATCTTTGTCATCCATAGTTACAAGGATTGAGGCTCCTCTAGAGAAAACCTTTCTTACAATGTGCATGTCTTCTTAGTTCGACATCCATTTTCCCCTAGGGTCAGTATGAATCTTCTTCAAGACTAGGTCTCCGACCTTGAGGCTTCGAGGAAAGACCTTCTTGTCATGGGCCCTCTTGATGCGCTTTTGGTATAGCTGGTCGTGATAGATGGCTGCCAAGCACTTCTCGTCGATGAGGTTCAGTTGTTCAAGTCGGGCTTGTACCCACCCGACTTCGTCAAGCTTGACGTTGGTCAAAATCCTTAAGGAAGGAGTCTCTACTTCAACAGGTATGATTGGATTCATACCATACACAAGAGAGAAAGGGGTTGCCCCAATGGAAGTATGTACAGAGGTGTGATAACCATGCAATGCAAACGGGAGCATATCGCGCCAATCTTTATAGGTTTCCACCATTTTATGCATGATTTTCTTAATATTTTTGTTAGCTGCCTCAACAACACCATTTATCTTTGGGCAATAACGTGACGAGTTATGATGCCCGATCTTGAAGATTTGGTATAGCTCTTTCATCATCTTGTTATTTAGGTTAGATCCATTATTAGTTATGATCTTGTTAGGGACCCCATAACGACAAATGATTTGTTTTCTTATGAATCGAGCCACCACTTGTCTGGTGACGTTGGCATACGAGACTGCTTCCACCCATTTAATGAAATAGTCTATAGCTACCAAGATGAAGTGCTGTTTGTTCGAGCTAGTTGACTCAATGCGTCTGATCACATGAATGCCCCACATGGCGAAAGGCCAAGGTTATGTTAGGAAATTGAGTGGTACTAGCAGTACATGGATCTTGTCGGCGTAAATTTGGAATGTGAAACATGTTTGGACGTGGCAGTAGCATTCAACCTCCATAGTCATCCAATAGTAACTAGCCCTATAGATTTTCTTCACCATGGTGTGTCCACTGGCATGTGTCCCAAAGGAGCCTTCATGGATTTCCATTATGATTTGGTTTGCTTCTTGCTTGTTCAGCCATCTAAGCAAAACCAAATCATAATTCCTTTTTTACACTCAGCCACTTAAGAAGAATTTAGATGACAGTTTCTGAAGATACTTATGACCGATGATGGATGCGTTCTCCGGACACTCTTGGCTTTCTAGGAACCTCATGACGTCGTAGGACCAAGGATGGTCATCAGTTTTATCTTTGACTGCCAAATAGTAAGTGAACTCGTCTAAGTAATCAAGATGAAAAGATGGTGTTTCATTCTTCCATTTGACCTTAAACATGGATGATAGAGTTTCCAAGGCATCGACCAACTGATTTTCCTCTCTAGGGATATGGTGAAATGTAATCTCATCAAAGTATGAGATCAGTTTAAGGACATGCTCCTTGTAAGGGATTAGCTTGTGATCTCGAGCTTCCCAATCTCCTTTCACTTGAATGATGACCAAGGCTGAATCTCCATAGATTTCGAGAATTTTAATCCTAAGATCAATCGTAGATTCTATGCCGAAGATATAAGCCTCGTATTCTGCCATATTATTGGTACATTCAAAATACAACCTTGCAGCGAAAGGCAAGTGAAAACCAGTTGGGGAGGTGATGAATACCCTAATGCCATTGCCATGAGCGTTAGAAGCTCCATAAAATACAAGGGTCCACCTTGATCCAGGTTTCGGACCTTCCTCAGGTCTGAGGATGTTGCAATCCCTTATTTGCATAATGTCTTCATCAAGGAACTCAAAGCGCATAAATCAGTAGTCCTCCAAAGGTTTATGTGCAAGATAGTCTGACAGTACACTCCCTTTGATGGCTTTTTAAGTGACATGTTGGATGTCATACTAGGTTAAAGCCATTTACCAACGGGCTACTCTACCGGTTAGAGCAGTCTTCTCAAAGATGTACTTGACTGGATCCTCTTAGAGATTAAGAGCGTCGTATGGGTGAGCATGTATTGTTTTAGGCATTTGGAAGCCCAAGCAAGTGCACAACGGGTCTTCTCAAGCATCGAATACCTACTATCGCATTCGGTAAAATTCTTGGTTAATTAGTATATTGCATGCTCCTTTCTTCGAGTTTCGTTGTGTTGGCCGGGACACATCCCATAGATCCTTCAAGGAGTGTTAAGTACATGATCAAAGGTCTTCCAGGCACATGACGCATCAAAATTAAAGGTTCTTGTAAGTACTCCTTGTTCTTCTCAAAGGCGCTTTGACAATTTTCAATCCAAATGATGGCTTGATCCTTGTGAAGTAGTTTGAAGATCGGCTCACAGGTGGTTGTGAGATGAGATATAAATCGGGTGATGTAATTTAATCTCCTAAGAAATCCTCTGACCTCGTTTTCAGTTTTATGTGCGGGCATAACTTGTATGGCATTTACCTTTTTAAGGTCTACTTCGATGCCTCGTTGGCTGACGATAAAGTCGAGCAGTTTTCTAGATCTTACCCCAAATGTGCATTTGCTGGGGTTAAGTCGCATCTTAAACTTCCCCAAGCGTTCAAATAGATTCTCTAAGTTAAACAAATTCTCCTCTTTAGTATGGGATTTGACAATCATGTCGTCAACGTACACTTCAATCTCTTTATGAATCATTTCATGAAAGAGTGTCACCGTTTCATGTTGATACATGGCGCCGATGTTGTTTGAGCCAAATGGAATGACCTTGTAGAAAAAAGTTCCCCATAGGGTGATGAGAGTAGTTTTCTCCATGTCGTCCGGGGCCATTCTGATTTGGTTGTAACTGGAGAAACCATCCATGAAGGAGAAAATAGAGAACTGAGTGGTGTTGTCCACTAGCACATCAATGTGAGGAGGTGGAAAGTCATCTTTGGGACTTGCTCTATTCAAATCTCTGTAGTCAACACACATACACACTTTGCCGTCCTTTTTGGGCACAGGTACAATATTGGCAATCCATTGAGGGTAGTTGGAAACTTCTAGAAAACTTACGTTGAGTTGCTTTTGTACTTCCTCCTTTATCTTCATAGCCATGTCAGGATGAGTCCTTCTTAGCTTTTACTTCATATGAGGATAGTCTTCCTTGCGGGGTAGATGATGGACCACGATGTGAGTATCGAGATCAGGCATGTCTTGGTAAGACCATACAAATACATCCATGTAGTCTTGTAGGAGTTTGACCAATTTTGTCTTCATATTTTCTTGTAGAGTTGAGCCTACTCTGACCTCTTTGACTTCTTCTCCAGTTCCTGTATTGACCACTTCTACTGACTCTTAATGTGGTTGAATGACCTTTGACTTTTGCTTGAGTAGTCGTGTTAACTCCTCGGAAAGTTCATAATCTTCTTCACTATCTTCGTCGGAGTGATTGATAGGACGGTTGAAGTCATATGGGACCATAGTAGAGTCGTTATTGGTGAAAATCATAGAGAATCTGTATGATTCATGATTCATGCTTTTTATTTTACGAAGGAGAAAAATGAATGAAAACTTAAAGAAAAGTAAGAAAACATTGCCATTTTTTAATTTGAGAAAGTAAAATTAAATGAAAGACAATGAGCAAAATTTGAATGCAAAGAATGAAATTTTTATTGATTGATTAAATAAAAAATTTAACGGGGACCTAAAAATGGTTCCCCCATGCCTTGGGCATAGCATGGGTTCTTTTGTTTCTTAAAGGGAAAACATTAAACAGGAAAATTACTTTTCTAACATCGTGACTTCAAGTAACTCAAATACAATCCAATTGGTAAATTCTTGTCCTTCAACCTTCTTACAAACCAGTCTACCCTCCTCAGCTATACCATCCTCTTCTAACGCATAAATTTGGCCATCCATAAGATGTCCGGTACTTGAGAAGAAATCTGATAAGGGGAGCACTTGCCCATCTACAACAATTGGCGCTTGCTTCTTTGAGTTTGGGGAGTTGTATCCCAATCTGACACAATCCTTGTTGGTAGCTATCTCTAGAATTACCCCCTAATCTTTGGGGTGTCCATTCTTGATAACAATCTGAGCGTCTTTCAGAGTGGCCATCGAAAATTCAGTATTTTTAATTTTCCCCATATGGACAACTTATCAACATTGACAACTTCAAATGATTGAAATGGAATTTTTTGTACCTCTCCTCCTCCTTCAACATATCAAAAAGATGCTAGATAGCTTACCATGATATCCTCATCTCCTTCAATTACCATGAGTTTCTTGCTAACAATTTTTTTTAAACTTTTGATGGAGCATCAAAGTGACAGCTCCGACTGAATGTATCCACGGTCGTCCAAGCAAGCAACTGTAAGCGGGATATATATCTATTACAAAGAAAGTAATAAAGAAAGTATGGGGGTCGATCTTTATGGGGAGGCCTGCTTCAGTAGTCATAACTCGTCTTGAACCATGAAACGCTCACACCACTAGCTCAATAGGCTTCATAACAAGTCCCTCGATAGTCAATTTGGACATAGAACTCTTTGGAAGCACATTAAGAGAGGAGTTAGTGTCCACTAAGACCCTTGATAAAATGGTGTCTACACATTCAATGGAAATGTGCAAGGCCTTATTATGGTTTCTCCCTTCAGAGGTAAGCTCTCCATCATTGAAACCTAAACTAATGCTAGTAGAGATGTTGTTAACGATACCTTCAAACTGACAAACATAAATCTCTTGGGGTACATTACCGACCTTCAAGAATTTGACTAAAGCGTCCCTATGTGCATTAGAGCACATGAGCAAAGACATCATTGGGATTTTGGATGGGGTTTGGTTGAGTTGGCCAACCACCTTATAGTCACTCTTCTTAATGATGCACAAGAATTCCTCCACCTCACTAGACGATGAGAAGTCTTGCCTTTGTTTGTCGTTTTTAGTTTGCTTGCCTTTTTCTTAAGCCAAAGGGCAACTATTGTCAATTACTGGAGTTATAGGTGCAAAGATTCTCCAACTTCTCGTTACTCCGCCGGTAGCAGTCATATTTTCTATTTGATCAACAAACGTTATTAGTTCCTCTTGTACTCTTTGCCCATGGATGTAGACAGACAAGTCACAGATCCATGGAACTACTTTTATATCATTAAAGGGGAACGACGTTGGTACCATTATAACCATATTGGTAATTGGATTTTTGGAGATATTCATTTGTGATAAATCATAAAAAATGAGAAGTAGGGGTGTTCATGGGTTCGGGTCGACCCACAAACCCATTAACCCAAACAAACTCAACCCATAAATTACCCGACCCCATTCGTTTACAGGTATACCCAACCTAACCCAACCAAACCCATTCGGGTATCGGGTTTGAGTTTTGCAACCATTGATGTGGCTTTAGTAATTTTTTATTTTTTTTATTATTATTTTAAATAAAAATATAAAATTAATATCTCACTAATAACTATAATCTTTTCAAAAAAAATTATTCTCCACCAATAATACTAGTAGCTCAATGAGTTTACGTAATTACAAGATTAATTTTTTTTCTTATTTTATTTTGTATCATTTCCAACTTATGTATTTTATGAAAATAACGTATCCTTTTTTAACTTTATACTATTATAAAGTGTTATGTTGTGTTTATGAATTTTATTAGATATTATATGATGTGTTTCATTGAATTTGAGTGTTATAAATGAATATGATTGTATTGAGTTGTGTTACATTTTTTTAAAACCGACCAAAAGAATCATAAAAAATTATATTTTTTATTTGAAACACAACCCGCGAACCCAACCCATTAATGAACAGGTCGGTTCGGGTCGGTTTTGACAATGAAATCGTGGGTTGGACGACAGACTCAACCCATTGAAGTTTGAACGGGTTGGGTAACGGGTTAAGCCAAACTCGGTCCAACCCTAACGAGAATATGTGGGAGTTGATTGTACGGGATTTCCAGGGTGGACACATCTTCACTGATGGATGGATGATCTACCACCAAGATTCCTTGGTCCATTAACCTTTGTATGGCAAACTTCAAAGTTTTGCATTGTTGCGGGTCAATCAAACAATGCTCACAATTTGCACTACAAACAGGAAATGCATAATTCTTCATCAGAACGTTTTTTATTTGAATAAGAGGAGTCTTCAGTTCGTCCATACGGGACATTAATCTTCTTCCACTGTCAAATTCTACCATGTTTACTGCGGGCTTATTATGCGTCATCATCGGGTTGTTATTTACATTTGGATCATTAGGCGCAAATGTAATAGCCTTCGAATCTATCTGATCTTGTATTTTATACTTTAAGGCCTTGTAGTTCTCGATAGAATGACCGGAAGTGCCTGAATGGGACTCGCATTGGGTGTTGACATCATATCCGGGAAGAAGAACCGTAGGGGGTGGTCCTAGCTCTCTCAATTGCACCAAAGAACCACACAATAAATAAGGTAAAATATGATTATACGGCATGGTGACTGGATCAAATCTTCTATTAGGACGTCTTGGTCGTTGTTGTTATTGTTGATAACATGGTTATTGCTGCTGAAGTTGTTGATGATAGCCTTGTTGATGTTGTTGTGGTTGTTGTTAAATCAGAATTATAAATGGTTGTTGTTGTTATTGAATTGGTGCTACTGCAACCACTTTTTGATATGGGATACGGTATGTTAGGGCTTTTTCTCTAACCACTGAGGTTGCATTTGTTTCTCCTTCCCTTTTCTTTCCATATGCGACAAAAGGTTTCTTTATAACACCGGAGGTGCTTGTAAAATTCCGAGTCTTCCCCATTTTAATCATATTCTCTATCCTTTCACCAGCCAATACTAAGTCAGAGAAACCAGAGGATGTACTCCCTATCATCCTATCCAAATATGGGCCTTGCAGATTTCTCATAAACATATCCACCAATTCCCGTTATAGCAAAGGAGGTTGTACCCTCGTCGCAAGCTCTCTTTACCTTTGGGCATATTCTTTAAAAGTCTCTTCAGAATTTTGCGTCAGATTTTGCAGTTGCATGTGATTGGGTGCCATATTTGTATTATATTGGTAAATCTTAAGGAATGCTTCTGCCATCTCTCTCCACGAATCTTGGAAAAAATGCATGCGGAGTCTGTCTTCATCAGAATAAGCAACCATTTTAAGACAGTAGGCTCAGATATGGGTTCTTGGATCACTGGCTACTTTGTATTTCTCAAGGCTTAAAACGTCATTGTTTTCCATTAAGGACTAAACACACCGGGGACTAAACACATCTCTGCAGCATAAAGGCTTAAAGCGTTAATGTTTTCCATTGCCTTTAATTTCTCTTCAATGGATTTGACCTTCTTTTCCACTTCATTGGTCGGGGGACCAAAGGCTTCATACATGGAGGCAGCTCTCGAGATGAAAAAAACATCTTGCTAATCGTCCACTTCAATAACAGAGGGATTGAGAAAAGCTGGAGGGACACCGCCGGGTGCACCCACTGGAATATGAACTAGAATGTTTCCTTGAGGAGGCACATGATTTTCCATGATAGGAGGATTGGCATTAGGAATAAGAGTGGTCGCGTGATCTCATTGGTTCATCTCTTATTGCATTTTGGCCATTATCTCTTGACCTCAAGCGACTGCTTGGATCGTCTCCATTAGTTGTCATATTTTTTTATCTTACTTGAGATACTTCCTCACGGAGGGTGGCTTGATTCTGTTCCAACTGGTCCCTTATAACTTGCTGGTTGCGGCGCAAGTTGTAATGGTGTCGGGAAGTCAGTTTGTAGCTTCGATTTCTGATCAAGAAAGGGTGAATGATGAGTTTTTGTTTTATTTTTGGTTTTGAAAATTCAAATGATGCATGAATGTTTTTTTTATTAATTCAAAGCTCTTTAGTTATTCGTGTTGCTTATTGCAAGAAATGCTTACTAATTTTAAACATTGCAATCAAGAATAAAGGAAAACACACATGGTGAAATCAACGAAACTTTATTCATCCTTAGAAGGGAATAGTACAAGTACAATTACATTGGAAATTGAAAAATACAAGTTATTGAAACAAATAAAGCAAACTAAATGTCAACCCTAAAGGTGACCCCTTGAGACTTGCGGAGAGCCTCAATGGAGGCGATGAGATCTGCCATAGTCTTCTTGCAAAACTTGACAAAATGGTAGACTTCTTCAGGTGTGTTCTTAGGGAACATGATCAAATACGCCTCTTTCAACTTATCAGGAAAGTCTTGGAGGGCATAATTAGTCAAGACTGCCATGTTTGCATACTTGTCTCTCCACTTGTTGTAGAGGATTTGGAGGTTATGGATGATTTCATCTCTTTGAGCTATTGAGGTTTCTGCCCCATGGTATCTCTCCTCCAAATATCTGCAATCATTTTGCAATTCCACGTATGCTTGATCGTCGATTCCCATCTTCAGATTTTTTATTTGCTCACAACCTCTTCCAAGGTTAAACTTCTTGCGTAAGAAACTCCGATGGACTTTCTCTCTCTAGATGTTCCTTAGCCGAGAGATCCGTGCACTCCTTGAGAGTGGTCCTAAGTTCGAGGATTTGGGCTTCATAATCCTCCCTAACCTCTTTCTTCATTGCATTAGACCTCTCAATGGTCTTCTCAAGGTCCCTAATGGTTTGGTATCCAACTTGTTGTCTCGAGTGTCTAGCTCAGAATTGCATACTTGTAGAGCACCACCAACCCAAACTCTTTGGCCTTCTACTTACCTTGGTCTCTTCTTGCTGATTGCGAACTCCTCACAAACTTGCTTACCCTTGTCTTTCAAAGTGTAGTTACGTTTCTTGGTGCGGCCGAGCTGGACTCGTAGTTGAGTGTTTTCCAACTCAAGCTCTTGTATACCTTTGGTAAGCTTGTCCATGTATTCTTGTAATATGGGATCGGGTTCAGGCTCCAATGATGAAGAGTCGTTAAGGAAAGACATCTTGATAATCCTAGCCCTTTGTTTTACCCACACAAAGTAGGGTTCCTTGGCTAGGATATTCTTTTTTCCCCACCCTTGGTCGATTTGGATCATGCTTATTCAAGCTTTTTTCACTCTCTTCACGAGTGAATTGAGTGGATCCACAGCGTTGACGATGAAAGTTACGAGTTCTCAAACCTCGGGAGGACTCAACATGGCGTACCCCAATTGTCCCTTGAGTAACACATGGTTCTAGTTGATGCAACCATGTGTTCTTATTAAGGGGACATTAGGGAACCCTCCACATCTTGAAATGACGTCCATGATGTCCCATTCTCTCTTATATCAAAGGATTGAACTGACGGAGAGAGATGCGAATCTTTGGGGTCAAGACAAATTGCTATAAGCAAAAGGCTCACGTTGAGGCATACAAGTCCTCATCCATAACTGCAGCAGGGGAACGCAACAGAGAAAGGTCCCTCCTTTTTTCTAATGCATTGTATGAAAGGTATGATAGAAGTCAGCGAGCAAGAATGGCATTGGGTTCTTGGTTAGGAAGATTTCCACTGCCAAGTGATCCACGAATTTGTCTATGTTAGGGAACAAAACAATTCCATGTATCAATAGTGCTAGGGTCGCGCTACAAAATTCTGGGCTTTCTTCCTTAATCATCTTCCAAGCATGGTTTTCGAGGAATTTCTGCATTAAACCCTTAACGGTACCTTTAGGTCCCCAATTGGTTACTAGTTAATTAGCGTTGATACCCAAGACTACAAAGAGTCCGAACAATCAAAATCCTTCTTCCAACTTAGGAAAGGGGCTATATTCCTTTATCGGTCGGTTGAGAAGTATCTCAATATCTTCTAGAGTTAGGGAGATTTGAAAGTCAGGGAAAGTAAAACATCTCAAAAGGACGTCATAATACTGAGCCATAGTGGTAATTGCACCATAGTCAACCTTCTTTGTTAGGAGGTCTACGACGTTGTCGTATATAGCTCTGAATTTGTTATCCTTGAGGGATGTTACCCTAGAGAAAAGGACCTTCAACGTGTCAATTTATGGACTCTTGTATATGAAGGAGAAAGTGCTTTTCCTTGACGTGAGATCCATGATTGTATTTGTGAAAAGTTTTATATTTTCTGCATTAAAACAAACGAAATCCTTAAGAGCTTTGCTTATTGATTAATGATGTATGAATGTTCATGAATGTATGAATGGATGAACGACTTTTATTAGTTTCCATGGAACTTAGGCATGAGGTTCAAAATCTAGGATTATTGCGATGAGGAGTGTGGTTTAATAATGGTTGCTTTCCAAACCAAGGTTCTCACTTTGCATGATCTAGGGCTTTTTGAGAGATTAGGTGTAAGACACTTCCCTTAGAGTCATGGAATCCCTTAATTATCCGTCGCTTATGTCAATTTACTTGCCAGACAATAACTCTATCAAATAAATCTACTATAAGTGAGATCTTCTTGTCGACCCTCGCGAGAAAATTTCCTCGGGGACCTATACTACGCGACCATCGATCTAGACCTACCAAGGTTAAATGCTCTAAAAGGGGGTCTCAGGGTCATGTACTTTAATGGAGATAAGGATGCTTACGCCGAAACCTCGATGGTCATCAATACCTCTAAGAGAGTCAACCACTAAGTGGGGTTCTCGTACGACCCTTCACGAGGAAAGCTCCTAGGGGACCCATACTACTCAACCTCTCATATTTCAAGTAAGCTCTCAGATTCAGGTGGAGTCTTTCACATAAGGTTTTTATTTGCAATCATTATTGTAACCACTTTCCTTCGTCACTGATAAACAAAGAAACAAATATATCGGTTATTAATAAAAGAATAAAATAGTGTAAAAATAAATAAGCGGATAAATCCCTTCACGCGTAAAAGGGACAAACTAAACTAGGCTAGACTTGCTTAGGGAAACCGGAGTCCCCAACAGAGTCGTTAGCTGTCACTACCGGGGTTTCAGGAGCGAGGAACCGGGACTGAACTAAAGAATGCCTCCTTAAACTTTGAGAAGAAAAAAGGAAAAACAAAAGAGTCGCCACCGAATTTTATTAGATTTCATCTATGGGAGAGGAGAGGGAAAATAGTCGATAAAATCCTCAAAAGAAAAGGATGCACATGGGAAGTGCAAAATTACGGATAAAGAATCAGTCTCACAATTGAGACTTGGGTTCGGAATTCAATTATGTAAGGGGAATGTATTAGCACCTCTCACATCCATGGTACTCCATGGGAACCATTTAGGTTGTCCACGTACGTGGGTATTTATCTCGCTTATTTTAATTTTATTCTTATTTACAAAAAGAGTGTGAAAGAAAGGGTTTTGGGTTTTTTATTATTATGCTCGCCAATGATTGTGGCCCTTATCCTTAGAGCCCCGTAGTTTGGAGTAGAAAATATTTGTGTGTTAGTTGATTTTACCTTTGAGAAAAGGGTTTTCGGGGTGGTGCCCTAAGGCACAAAAATGAATTTGATGGGTTGTGTTGATTTTACCTTGAATAAGGGTTTATGAAAAAAAGAGTTTGTGATTAGATTGCACTAAAGTGTATGGGCGGAGGTGGAAATTCTGGACAAGCAAGTCAAGCGTCTTGTGTCCAAAATAATCAGAGTAAGGGTAGGAAAGCTCCATTCTTACTCATTCTTCATCACTTAAGGATCGTGGCACACAATACTAATTGTAGTTTTATTATATTTTGAATTTGATTAAGAAAATGTTGTTTGACGTTGAATCAAGGGTTTGTTTGTTTGATTATGAAATTGGATAATGTAATGGATGTAAAAAGAAACCAACAAGAAAGTAAACGAGTCTCATTGTAAGGTAACCCAAGAGAAAGCCTTGTGTATGCAAAAGTGACCTAAGCTAACAAAGGATAATGGTCTTACAAACATGTCTCCCTAGGGTAGTGCCATGATGCCATTCTTAGAATTGATATGTAAGTTACATATGAAATCCAAAGTCAAAGGCAAAGTGTCACAAGATATGGAAATGGTAAGGTCCTCCAAGCAAATGTCCTAAATGAGATCTTCTAAGTCCAAGCTGATTACAAGTGGAATGAATCTTTTTGGTATTATCATTTTATCATGTTTTTGTTGTTTTTAATGTATGATGACAATCAAGATAAATGACAATAATAAATATGAATGATGAGTTTATACAATGATGATGATGAGTACTTGAATATAAACTACAATGTAACATCATAAAAATTAAATAACAAAATAAACAATGATAATAACAGTAACAATGGTTAGTGGTAATCAAAGTTAGTAAAGTTAAGTATGTTTAGTAGTATATACAAATCCAACACTTGAGAATTATTTATCCTTAGGTCAAAAGATTCAAAATATGATGCATTAGGGGATAACTTATCACTGATGCAAAGTATTGAAGATGATCAATGATCAACTTATAATAGATTTGTAAAAATGAAAGTTATGCAAACCCCAAGTCCATCTATCAATAGCTTGACAAGAGGAAGACTATACAAACTCAAGGGTTAAATATTAATGAGTTGATTAAATGATTAGGTTATACAAGTTATAAGATCAATGTACAATATAAACAAGTTAGTATAATGGTTAGGAGGTTAGTATAAACCAAAGAAACAACATGAATCAAATGCAAACATAAGTTAAGATATACACAAGCATGGATTCATCTATTTGTCAGATGATCCAAGTGTGGTTGATATAAAGGTAACCTATCTATGCCTCAAAGTATCATGAATGATCCATTGATCATTCATTGATAGATTTGAAGCATAGAAGATTCAAACATCCCTAATTAAACCAATATCATGACCTAATATACTTTATTAGCTTCCAACATTCAAGACCTCATAAGTCCATCATAAATTACTCAAATAAAATAAAATAAAGCATAATAAAGTAGTAGGGACAAAAATAATATGAGTTTGTGTTGGGAATATTTTCAGAAAAATAAATATAAGTGATAAAAAAAATCAAATGAAATGGAAAATAAATGGGGTGAAAAATAAATAAAATAAAGGGAAAAGAAATAAAATGGGACAAATGCACACGTTGGGGGTTGGACTCTTGACCTTGGGGTCATGGGGGGGTCAACCCCCTCATCAACTGGGCCAAGCGTCCTTTGGTGACAAAAATGTGCTTCCACTAAATAAATAATAAAAACAAATAAGAAAATGGAATGCGCGCTAGCTGACCTATCAAAGAGAGCCAATAAATATATTCATATTCAAAAATGTGCGTGTTCAACTTAGTCTGCAACCTTTAAACACTGATATCAAATCCTCAAAACACGTGTCTTTCATTGGATTTGAACTCTGAAACATCATCTATGTACAACAATGAATCAACCTCCACACTCATAAGCCATTGATTGTCTCTAAGTGTGGAGTATTTTCCAGAAACTCAGAAGAACACACTTGACCTAAATCAAAAATTAAATGAAGGATATTGATCAATCAGAACTCAAACCACAAGGTTAATGATCAGTGGATGATTTCAAGTTGATTGGTAACTTGTTTGAATGAAGGGTGTAAGTGTAGCTACTTGATCGAAATCAGTTTCAGGTATGAACTCGATGAGTTGGTGCGGCTCGGTGAGGTGTTAGTAAGGTGAGTTAAGGTTTGGAAAAGATTCAATGATGCTTATGGAAAGATTCTGGTTGGTTGGTTTGAACTGAAGAGCTTTGAAACTCAAAAATTGTATCTCTGTTTTTGAAGGGAGAACTTGGTTTTGCAGTAGGGTGATTATGACTTTCTAAGCTTGATTTCAGAGTGGAACACCTTCCCCTATTTATAAGGAAGGTGGTGGAGTGGTTTGGAGAGAGAAAGCAAATGGTTTGCTTAAAAAATACATGTGGTCCGAAGCATGCTTGTCGATGGATTTTTGGGGATTCGAATTGGCATGTTCTTAGCTAGTTTACTTCACCAACCAAATCGTTTTGGTTCTTAGCATCAAACAAGAGAAAACAAAGGCAATGAAATGGACTGCTATGCATTTGGAGTTTAGCCAAATTGGGAAAATATGCACTTTTCACATGGCATCGGGTTTGAGGATTTGAAGGTTTTCCACACTAAAGTTGACTCCTATTTGGGCCTTGGTATGTTGCATAACATGTTACAAGTCAATAGATATCAAATTGGAACGAATTGGAACCTTGGTGAATCAAATTGCACATTCTGACTGGTTGTGGTATGACCTATGCACCATGACAATTTCCAATTTTTGAACCAAGGCCAAATGAAATTGGTTTGTGCATTTTGCATGCAATTTGTGCCAAATGTTTCGTGTCATATCCTTAATCAAATGCAAAAAGAACCAAGTCAAAAGGAGTTATGGTTTGGAAATGGCAATATGGTAAAATGGCGGTCTTGGTCATGTTTCTAGGGCGTGCTAGGCATATTGGACCAGTTTGGCCAATGCAAAAATTAAGGTCCTTGCTCAATGAATTAGGTCTTGGAAATTGAAAAAAAGTTGAACACAGACTCAATTAGGACATTTTCTTCAAAGAAGATCTTGAAATCTTGCAAGATGAAAAAGTTATGGACTCAATTAGGACACTATTTTTATTATTACATTAAAACTATAAAAAAAATCAAATTCATTTATATTTTTTCATTTGCATAGGCCATGAATTCATCCAGATTTATTGATTTGGTCACAAAGAAATAAATCATATCAAATTAAATAAAATAAGATACAAAGCTTTCTAATTTGATAAATCAAATTCAATTCTTGATCTAATGCTTACACTATAAATAACAGGCAAATTTTCAAAAAAAATTCATCCATAAGTTTAGAAATTCACTATCCTAAAGTTGTTGCTTTTCACATCAAAGAACAATAACAACTAACTTTAATCTAAGCTTCAGCCTTCCTTGTATTCCAAATTCTAGTAGGAAATCTCTTGCATCAAATAAAAGAGGAATTAGAAGTCATAAACAATTCAAACAAAAGAAGGAGGAGAAAGAACAGAGAAAAGGAGAGAAAGATGGCGAAGTTTGTGGAGTTTTTCCCCTGATAACTTTCGGGTTGGTAATCTCTTTAATTTTTTTTATTGGTATGTTGTTGTGTTGTATTCTACTCATAATTTAATACCCTTTAAATAAATAACAAAGCTATAAAACTCACATAATTTTCTCTCTGTGCATAATAACTAGTAGAAACCATAACACCACTTGAAACCATGAATCATTATTTATTTTTTAAAGTATCGTGAATCAACTTTGTAAAACAAATATCATGAGGCATATTTTTTAGAAACCAATATCATGTAATAATCAAAATATATTCAGTTTAAAATCCCAAACCATATTCAGTTTCTAATCAAAACTCACAACATGTTTTAAAACTAATCACAACCAAAAATATGACATGTTTCAAATTAACAAACTCATAACCTGATTCAAAATCAATACCTATAACCTCTTGTAAAAAGAAAGTTTAAAACTGTAAGACCCCAATTTTGTCCCTAAGATCCCTCATGACATCATAACATGGCATTTGCATTGCCTCAAGGTTCATCAACATCTTGGTTCCCTTTGCCTTTGGGTGGGACTTCTTGTGAGTGGTTTGAGATCACCAAGCATGCTTGAATTGTATATCATTGATTTTCTTATTTTGTTTACCAACCAAAAGCACAAAAATATGTCACTAACATCTTGTGTTTGTAGCTTGAGCAATCACAAAGTTAAGAGCTTCAAGGAGATCCTTTGTGCAGGGATATGGCCAAGTGAAGATGATAGAAAACATGGTAATGGTTCCCAGAATTCTCATCCATCAAATATGCCTCCCTAGAATTTAAATTCATCATTTTTGATCCAAGCAAGTCAAAGGGTTTGAGGTTTGTGCCCCAAGGAAACCCTAATTCATCTGTGCACCGCAATGCCTTGCTCTTGAAGCAACCTCAGCCCATGGTCAAATACAATCAAGGGAAGTTCTTTAATTCATCATTTCATGCATATTTGAACTTATTTGAGTGTCCTTAATCATCAATTTATCAAGATATGAGTCATGGACTTGAGAAGTTGATCAGTCAATTCATTTGACTATTTTGAAATGCACTGAGACCTAACTTTTTATGTCTTGGTCAAGTGGAGATGATTACAAAAGAAAAAATGTTCTTAAGGACAATATGAACAACTTTCATGTTCATCAAAGATTGATTTGAAGCTTGGAAGGTCATATCCCATTCCAAGACATTATAGGTCATTTTGACTAAAACCCTAATTTTGGGTCAACTTCCCAAGGACATAACTCATTCATTATTTATGATTTTGAGGTGGGATCAAATGCATTGGAAATATTAAGATGTCTACTTCAAATGTTATGTTGAATAAAATTTCAAAATCTCAAACAAAATACATGTGATAATGCAAGACATTATAGGTCCTTTTGGACCAAATGCATTGAAAGGCAAAAAAGTCCAACTTCAAGTGCTCATAACTCTTTCATTAAAAATCCAAATGATGCAAAATTTAAGTCCATTTTTATTGGAGGTTGTTTCATTTGAGGCTTGCATCATCAAAACAGAAGGGCTTGAACATTGGCCAAATTTGGAAACCTTGCATTGACATGTTTTGCACATTACACTTTTAAACTCAAAATTCACCAATTTCCACACTTCAAATGGATTTTTGCCCAACATAACAATTGTTCCTTACATCAAGACATTTCCAACCATTACCCACATGCCTATGTTTGGATTTTCCAAATGGGACTTTCGAAGAAGGGAACATTTAGGTCCAAATACGGAATTCACATGAAATCTTGATACACAAGCAAATGCCATGCAAATTACACGTCCAATTAAACTTGGTTTGTGTTCAGCATTCATTTGCATCAGCTTTTGGGCCTCACATGCGCCTGTACAGGCCCATGCATGGAGGACCCAATTCTCATGCACACGAGTATTGCCTTGCATTACTTCAAGCTCGACTATAAATACATGCTCCTCTTCATTCAATTCTCAACCTAATGGCGCCTAAGATGCTGCACAATTGAATCCATAACCATTACCAAAGAAGCTAGTTCATTTTTCTCCAAATTTTTCAGATCCAAAATTCAACTACATATGGTTGAATCCTTGGATCTAAAGCTTCTAAACCTTCATCCTGCATCTCATTGATCATCTGTTTTGGCAAAGAAAGCAAGGAATCAAGCTCAAGCTTCCAGAATTCAAGTTTGTTCTTCAACTGGTATTTGCTTCGAATCTCTCATCTCTTTGATCTATTTGCTTGGCCAAAGTGTTTTCTGAAGTCCTCACTTGAGAGGCAAGCTAGTGGTAGCTTCAATTTTGTTTTTCTTTGACCTGCATTTTTCATACCTGAATCTTCCACCTCAGATTTCTTAACCTATAGGAATCTTGAGTGTGATTCAAGGTTACAGGGGTGATGTACATCACCCCAACTTCATTTTGGTATAAGGATCGTGCATAATGGTGAAGGTTTGAAAACCTGCAAATCTGATCGGAATTTGGAAGCTCACCGGAGAAGAAGGTGGCTCCGGTGGCCGCCCATTGCCAGTTTAAATCTGGACCGTTGGATCTCATTTCCAGATTCAATCTCAGCCTTTGTTTGTTATGACTTTTTTTAATTCTTTGTGTGACGCGGTTGACCAAGGTTCACCATGAGCGCGCGCTTCAGGACCATCAGATTGGCCACGTCAATTAATGAACGTGATCCAACGCTTTCTGATTTTCCTTTTTTTTTTAATTTCTGATTCTATTTTCTTTAATTCCTTTTTATTTCAAAAATTCATATCTTCTTCATTAAAAATCCAAAAATTATGGGACCAATTGCATTAGTCTCCAAATAAATTCTAGTTTCTATTTCTGATTTTTAATATTTTTTATTTTGTCATTTGATATTTTTTGTGAATTTTCTCTTTTCTGGTTATTTTTAATTCAATTTAAATAGTTTTTGATATTCAAAAAATACAAAAATATTTTCCTAATCTATTTGAATGATGATGGATCTATGAAAAATATTCTCATCAATTTTTTAATTGATTTGAGATTTATTTGAGATTTTAGTTCAATTAGGCTATTTTTATTCATTTTTAATTGATTAAAATTAGTTTCTGACTTTTAAAAATGCTGAAATTTTTTGTCAAACTTAGTTTGACCTTGTTGAACTTGGGATAAATCACTTGGACCTTTCAAAGTTGATTTGAAGTGATTTTGAAGTTTGACCTTTCTTTTATTTTAATCCAAGTTTATTTTAATATTAAAAATGCCAAAAATATCTTGCTTATTGTTTGATCTCCAATCTTCATCTCACTTCTGATTTCTCATTGTTTGACTTTGACTTTCAATGTCATTTGGTCAATACATATGGATTGGTACATGTTACTTCATCTTATGCATTTTTTATCTTTCCATTTTCTTATCCATTCTTCATCTTCTTCTTCTTTTTTCTTCTTCCCTTTTGATCAATGAGTGGAAGGTTGATAAGTTAACATTGATTAGGGAGACTTAATCTTCCTTGATTCAAATCTAATTCATCTTGATCAATTGATCAAGTGAATGACTTTGCATTAAGGATATGTTGTTTTCTAAATCATGCAAAAGGCTTAAACCAATACAAGATCAATTCTCATTTTCTTTTTGGCATGACAAGTTGTTGGAACTTGGTTCACTAATCAAGACTTCTAACTTGTGTTGTTGCCTACATTATTATTGACCGGCCTCAGATAGTTGTGACTTCTACATAAGTCCAATTACGATTGCTTAACATAGCGCTAAATTTGCCTTATGGCACACTAACTACTAACACTAACCATTAACAACTAACATTTACTTTTTGCTCTTTACTTTTATGCAATTTACTATTCTTGCACATATTATCCATTTGATTTTCTCTTTGCTCACTTGAGCACATGTTTATGTTAATGCCATTTGCCATTTTCCTTTTGCTCACTTGAGCACATAATTGTGTATATATTTTTTATGCTTGTGTTTTGTTTTGATTGTTGAGAACCAAATGCAAAGAAATGGACTTAGATTCTAGGACATACCCTATGCAAAGAATGGAGAATTGGACTTAGATTCTAGGACATTCCCTATGCAAAATTGGAGTAAAATGACCTTAATGATGAATATGGACCAAATCTCTAAACTCACTTTTGTCCATTCTTGATTTACTTCATGGAACTTTTGATGTGTGTGTTCTTGTGCTAGGGGTTCCCACTTGAGCTTAATTGGAGAACCATTGCCATGTTCATCCAAAATGAAAGATACAAGATGCATTGAAGATCCCTTAAGAGATTGCTTGAGCTCACTATTGTTGTGATTGCTTATTCCAAAGGATGGGAGCTACTTGGATTATCTATATGATCTCAAGAGAGGAACTCCATTGTGGTTTTGTTTCTTTATCCTTCCTCTTTTTACTTTGCTTAGGACTTTAGCCATTCTTCTTCTTCTCTCCACTCTAACCCAAGCCAAAACTTTTTGTGCAAACATTTAACTATTGTTTTCAAACATTAGAAACCTAAGCCTTAGGGTTTTGATTTTCAAACTTTCTTTTCATGACACTTATTTTGAATTGAATCTTTAAGTCAACTTTGACCATTTTTGTATATACTTCTAATTGGTAAATATAATCCATTCAAATGTCTTTTTGTGGTTCCAATGGCCACTTCTTTAATCAAACTTTTCATAACCTTTAGCTATTAGGTTTGAGTTATCTTTGTGGTAGATGTAATACTCACCTATATCCTTAGTGATGGACAATGAGTCTTCCATGCTTATTATAGAGTTAACCCCTCACTAGCATGTTGAAGCTATCCTCACATGGTGTATTTGTGGTTTGGTTGAGTTTTCTCCCTTTGATAACAAAAGACCTTAAGGCTTTTGGACCAATCAATTCACCAACTAATTTTTGAGATTTTTACCCCGAACTACGAGGTTTTGATTCTAATCTTTCTGAAAATGGTACGTAGGCAATGGGTTTATCCATCCAAACACAAAATGTAAATAAACTTGTATATTCTCTTCTCATCTCTTCAGTCATGTTTGCACAAACAAAATTTTCACAAAAACAACAACCTTGCAACAAGTATGAAAAGGGCTCCCTAGGAGTACCTAGGATGTTTTTGGTGCCTAACACCTTCCCATTGCATAACGGACCCCCTTACCCAGATCTTTGTTTCTCTTTTACTAGTTTTTTTGTTAAAACTTTTAGGTTTTTGTTCGCTTTCTAACCATTCCTTTGGATAAATAGAAGTGCGGTGGCGACTCGACTTGTATGATTTACCTTGGATTTAGTCAATATCTCTAATGGTAACGAATACCCCGCTACACAAACAAAAATAGAACTATTTCCAATTAAAAATAATACATGTAATGCTCCAAAACCTTAAAAGTTTAAAAAATACAATTCCAAGCCAATACTGAATCGAGCCAAAACCAAATTAAAGCTTGCTTCGAACCAAAACAATCCCCTTCCCCTTGGACAATTGATTTCTCTCTCTTCTTTTATTAATATTATTATTATTATTATTACTATTATTATTATTGTTATTATTAATTTATTATTATTATTATTATTATTATTATTATTATTATTATTTGATGCACGTAGAAATTAGGGTTTGAATTTATGGGTCTTAGGTGCATGTCTAACTTGTTACCATACTCCCATGTATTATTTACACCTCTCAGATTTTATTATTTATTTATTTTTTAATTTAATTTAATTATGTAGTTTTATAATAGTTTTTCATATGAATTAATGTAGATATCTAATTTTGGAAATAAAACATTTTATTTTATTAGGTTTTAATATTAGTTTTATTAATTCAATTATTAAGTTTATTAAATTAATTTAGATTTTCTATTTTAATCTTATAAAAAATATTAAAGATGCAAAAAAACATTTTCTTCTCATTTTCTTTTTCTTTTTAACTTTATTAAATCAATCAAAGAATAATAAAAAGATAAAATATTACAATTTTTTCACATAAAAAAATCTATGTCACCCATAAAATTAATTTCCCTTCTCGCTCCGCATGACAAATCAACAAAATTACGAACTACGATGACTCTAATTTTTCTCATCATTCGATGAGAAAATAAGTAGGCACAAGGTTGCGAAACCAAGGCGAGTCCCTTAATTTAAAATAAACTATTTTCTCATTTTATCTTTTTGTTCATGTCTCTCTCTTTGTAAATAATTAAAAGCAAGTAGAAACAATTAGACAAACATTTAACAAACTTAACCCTAAAACTAGAGGAGGTTCTCGTGTAGTATAATGAATGTGAGGGGTGCATAACTCCTTTCTCTCACTTAACTGACTTCCGAACCCACATTCGATTAAGATGACTTTCTTATCCCTTCCTTTAGGGTTTTATCATTATTTCTCATATTCCTTGGGAATAAGTAAGATATGGTGGCGACTCTGTGATTTTTGCTGTCGCGACAGGTTTTCTTGTTGTGAGAGTAATTGTCACATTATTTCTCCCATCTCAATTTGTCTCTTCTTCATTTCCTCCATTTGGAAATTTATTGTCGCATCACGTTCTTCCGCCCCACGTGTCGTCTCAGTTAGCGCCAATTTTTGCACTATTTCCATTATTTGAGGTGTCAATTATTGTGGACTTGATGTTCCATTCCCACCCACAAGTCTTTGAAATAATATTCTATTCCCTAGTCTGTAGTTCCCAACCACAGATGTAGCACTAAATAAACACATGTTAGGTCCTCTCCTGTCAATTACTAAATTCAAAATATAAAGATCCACACGATCATCAATTGAGTTTGAACCTATTAGAGTATACTGAGGATTTTGAACTAAAAATTCTACGGGCAATGTCTCATAGTCCTTCTACACATACAAGATTTTTTTTAAAATTAAATATAATTTAAACAATTTAGTTATGTACAAGAATTAAATAAAATAAAATAATGAAATATAGCAACATAATTTTAACTACACAAACAACATTAAATTAGTTGCTACATGGAAATCAAGCCACAACTTTGCCGTTAAATATTAATATAATTTAAACAAATTATTCATATATGAGAATTAATTTAAATAAAATAATACAATATAAACAACTTACCGAAGCTAATCTGGTACGTCCGTCAATAAAATCCCCCAATTTTTTGGTATGAGTCTTTGTAACCAGCTCATTCATTTGTGGAGCTCTCCCCAATTAATAAAATTAAATTTAATTAAAAATATATAGTAAATCAAAATATAAATTTAAAAAGTAGTTATAATTACCATGCATCGAGCATGCTCAACGATATTAATGCTTCCAACTGCATTGAGGTGACCTTAAATTTGCTAAACCAAGTATCTTTATCACTCTCGGAAAATTCTCCAAATCTCTTCTAAGATTTTTTATACACTCGTTGAATAACATAACTTATACATTTTGCAGCAATCCAACTCGGCTTGAAACTAAACAACAATAATTTGAATAATTATTATTAAATCTAAAAAAAGGAAACATGTTTATTTAAATTAAAATTTTATAAGTTAGAAACTTACTATTTTCCACTGGGCCAAATATAGTATCTTTCATAAATCATCTCATACTCACTCGAATGTGCAGTGAGATCCTACCCTTTCATGATCATCCTCATCCCTCCCTTCATGATCATCCTCATCCTCCCCCTCATGATCCTCCTCACACACAAATATGTGTATGGTAGATGAGGTGTGAGGTCCCCCAGGATGCATGGATGGTGAGGATATGTGTGTGGTAGGCTAGGTGCGAGATCCCCTTAGATGCATAGATGGTGAGGGTATGTGTGTAGTAGGTGAGGTGTGAGGCCTTCTAGGTTGTACGGATGATGAAGGTATGTGTGTGAGATGTGGGATTCCCCAGGCTACATGGATTGTGAGAGTATGCGTGAGAGATGTGGGATGCAGGATCCCACATGATACATGAATGGTGAGGGTATGTGTAAGGGATGTGGGAAACTGGACCACCCATGATACATGGATGATGCGGATATGTGTGAGGGATGATGAGGGAATGGATACATGAAAGGTACCTGTTGTGAGGGAAAAGGTTCTTAGTCCTTATTTTAATGATGTGAAACCTTTTAGTAGCTCATATTGTGTACTTTGAACGGTGTCATCATATCGTAGAGTGCATTCATTCTTTAACATGTTCAAAGTATCAATTCAATGTGTCTATGCATATAGAAGAATCTCATATATGTCAATATTGCACTTGATCATTGTTGGTACCTTAGTGTTGGTGTAAGCCCTAGAGGCCAATATTTTTGGTACTTGTATCGAATTATTTATTAATAATAAAAGATTTTTTCTTTATCATGTTTGTTTAATAAAGTCCCTAGAATAGCTAGTCAGTTTAATGTATCAAGTGTGACTTGATCATGAGATCACATTAAACATAAGGACATTATTCTTAAAGTATCCGTAGTCGAGCTTTATTGTGAAGTGGGATAACATTAAAACATTAAGACTATTATGTATATAGGCTGATGATCACATCTCATGGATCATGGATAAGGAGTTATCAAGTCTTAAACATAGGTATGAATATTAAGAGTAATATTTATACTGGATTGACCCGCTATAGAATGTTATGCAAAGTGTCATAAGTTATTCTCATGGTGATAATGGTGTATACCACCCTTCGACCTGAAACCACTATGGATCCTAGATGTAGAGTCGAGTACTTTATTGTTGATCAAACATTGTCCGTAACTGGATAACCATAAAGACAGTTGATGTGTACTCCACGAAGCATGCTGAGGGACATGAGTGACCTAAATGGAATTTGCCCATCCTGCATAACAGGATAAATGTCTATGGGCCCAATATTGAACTGGACAAGGATGACACGGTCTATGCCTTGTGTTCAATATAGACATAAGGGAAAAGGGTAATTATACGCATAAGTATTATCACAAAAGGATTTGTCAGATCACATGACATTTTTGTGTCTTGGGTAGCAGTGATGTGTTGCTAGATACCGCTCACTGTTTACTATGTTAAATACGTGATTTTATATAATTGTCAATGTCGCGAAAACCTACAGGGTCACACACAAAGGACAGATTGATGAGAGATAGAGTAACTAAGGAACACCGTAAGGTACGGTGCACTTAAGTGAATTGTAGAACATCGTAAGGTACGGTGTACTTAAGTAGAATACGAAATATGGTAAGGTACCACACGCTTAAGTGATTTTGGCATATTATAAAATATGGGCCACTTACACTTAAGTGGGCTTTTTAGCTTGAAGCCCACACAAGTGGTTCTATAAATAGAACCCTTGTGCAGAAGCATTAATGGCGGTTGCATTTTCGTTTTTCTCTTTCTCTCTCTCACTCAAAGCCTTCATTCATAGCAGCTAGCACTGAGATTGAAGGAATCAGTTCATGTGAACTGAGTAGAGGCGTTGTCATCGTTCAATGTTCGTGATCGCTCCGTAGATCTGCATTAAAGATTTCAATCGTCACAAGAGGTAACTATTCTATCACTGATCATGCCCATTCGTAAGGATCACTAAAGGAGAAAATTTTAATTTCCGCTGCGTTTTGGATCACCGTTCTCCTTCACTTAGGTGCATAAGAGAATGGTTTGGATTGACCAAAATACATTTTAAAAAAACTCATTTTTGACCATTTAAAATCTTTAAGTCGACTTATGCTTTGAAGTGGTTGACTCATTCATGCATGTCATTTTCTTTGTAACTCACGGGTATGAACAGGTCAAGTCCCCAGTGTGAACAGGTCGAGTCTTTGAGTCGACTCATGCTTTGGGGCGGTCGACTCATTCATGAATGTCATTTTCTTTGTAACTCACGGGTCTGATCAGGTCGAGTCATAGGTCGACTAATTTCTGGAAAAGCAAGATGAGTCGACTCGTCTCCCTATTTGAGTCGACTCATAACCTGTTTTATTTGAATTGTGTTGTTGCAGGTCTGAACATGTCGAATCCCCAATGTGAACAGGTCGAATGGTCGCTGATTTCACTCATTTTTCTGTTGTGTATATATATTCTTGAGTCTCATTTTTATCCAATAATAAGAAAAATGAAAGATATACACTAAAGTTCCTCTTCATCTTCATTCTTCATTGCATGTTTCAACAACTACACATAACAATTTTTGTTGATCATAGTGCATTGTTGTGGTGATAACGCCCAAATAGGATTGTGTATCTTGGTTTGGGTAGAGGTTTTTAGTGGGGTTTTCTTGAATAAAATCTTAGGATTTTGTCCTCCAAGATTTGGTTTTTTTTGCACAAATCTTTGCTTCATAGATTCGGCCGAGTGAAAGGTTTGAAGAACGGTGGGCTCATTCGAACAAGTAACGGTAACCGGAGGATTGTGAAGAAAGGTTTGAGTTCAAGTGTGTCACGATCGAAATCAACCGAGCTAGAGTTTTGGAGAACTTTGAGTTCTTGCAATAAGGTAGCTACAATCAGAGGTTTGTTCGGAACGTTTGAAGCACTTGGTTCAACTCAAATCAAGGGGAGCGAAGTGAATATGATCTACAACAACACTTAGGTTTGCTTGGTGGTGATTATTTTTTCTCTTGTATAAAGTTTGCAATTGATAATAAATATTTCAATTCTAGTTTTAGAATTGGGGGCAGACATACCCTAAGCGAGGACCAAAGGGGAACTGCCTAAACAAATTTGGTGTTGTTCTCTCTTTCTCTAACTCTTTAAATTCTGCATAAATTGAATCTTGTGTGAAACTAATTGGTAAGTTCATCTTGCTTAATTGTTGTGCACTAAAGCTGTTTGATCAATTGTTGCAATCACTTTGGTTGTAACTAAGGAAAATTATGCACAACCAATTCTAGTGAAATTAAGACTTGGTGTAGTGTGCACACCAAGTGTTTGCTAAAATTAACTTCACACAAGTTTATCAATACTTTGCTTGTTTTCTCATTATTTTAATTCATCATTGGTGGTGGCTATATCAAGGATTTGTGTATTTGATTGGTTGATTAAGATTGTTGTCGATTAGCTTTATCTTAGTCATTCCATTAGGTTTCACGCATATTTGATATTTCAATAACAGATCATTTAGACGATCGTGGTATATGGACCTTTCGCAACCTTTAAAAACATTTTTTTAAAAGCTCCAAATTTCTAAATACTCGATCTATTCAATCGCCCCCCCCCCCCCCCCCCCCCCCCCCCCCCGCCCTTCTAGATCGGTACTATCGTCTAACACCTGTGCGGTAGGTGAAAAGCTAGACCCCTAGTATGTTGGTATGGAAACGTAGATCCCCTAGTTTGCTGGTATGAAAAGCTATATCCACCAGTCTATTGGAATGGAAAGGTAGATCCCTCATTCCTTCTTCTCTTCAACAACATTCTTGAGCAAATGCCCACGTGAAGATCAAAAATGAAATGAGACTTTAGTTTAGAAGAAGGTGGAAGAAGTGAAACTGAAAGTGGAAGAAGGTGAGAGAAAATGGAGGAAGAAGACTGAAACATGATAAGGTCAAGGTGAAACATGATAAGAATAAGGGGAAACGTGATAAGGATAAGGTGAAAACTGAAAGGTTTGTGGTTAATATATATTAACATCAGCAATATGTTATTCACGACGCAAATAAAAAAGAATCAGTTGCGTAACGACATGAATAACACGTCACAACATCTAAACGATAATATTGTTGTGTCGTGAATACAATGGTGCTACCAAAAGGTGTTAGTCAATCCTGCTACGCAATTAATTCAATCAATCAGATTTTTCCTCTTCATTTTTTGAAAATTAAAATCCTATTTGCGACGTGTTTTACACGCTACAAATGAAATTTTAAAAATTCAAACTTCCTCCATTTCAAATCTAACGTCCTTTTTTTTAATAATGATGTTGCGACGTGTTTTCCACGTTACAACATTTTTTTTTAAGTTTTCCAATATTTTTCCACCTGAATACCTGACTTCTATTTTTTTAACATTAAAAATTTATAGCAATGTGATAGACACGTCACAACTCCCTTTTTTTTTTGTTACATGTTTATCGCGCCACAAAATCATATTTCTGCGGGATGATTTTCTTGTAGTATAATCTATGAAAATCATGAAGTTTTCGGTTATAACAGTTGTCCCATAGAAGAAAAAATCAGTTAAAAATATATAAAAATTGAATAATATATTATGTAATGTATATATTTGGAACTCATTTAGATATCTAAATAGATAGTTACTTTGTGGATGATGATGCTCTTATATTTTGTGAATTGTAATGACTCAGATTTGCAATTGTTTTGTAGTGCATCGTTGATTATGTAATAAATAGTTACAAATATGTTGGATAGATGGAAACGGTTTTTCTATAACTAATTGTTACTATTATTATAGGTTCGTCATGTACCGTAACTGATGTAATAATGCATTTATCATAAGTTAACTTAATTTAAAAAATAAAATAAAATAACTGTCTAAATGGATAGGATTAGAGGGTGTTTTGGGAACTATGTCGAAACAACCGAAGAGGACTAAGATTTTGTGTTAGAAAAAAGGCTCAAAAAGTAACTAAAAAGTTTTATCATACATATTGAGAAAAAGTTGACAATATTTTGATGTTGATTTTGATTTTGATGTCGAGTTGCAAAGGCTAGAAGGTTGTCAAGCTATGAATAGTGCTATTGCTACGTACTTTTTTAAAGAAAAAAGTGTGTACCCCAAAATAAAATAAAATAAAAAGTTGAGGGGAAAGTGAGTACCAACCAAGCATTTTAATTTTTTTTTACACCAAATGAAGCTTCAATTATTTTTGAAATTAAGTGCCCAAGAAAAGTTAAACTTGATAAGTGGATGAGAAGGAACTTTTTTTTCTTATTGACATTAGCAACACAAGAAAAAGAAAAGAAGTCTTTTAGAGCATCAAGTCTACGGTGTATGGCGTGACGAATATTATTTATTTCAACCTTACAACATTATTTAATACCCGTTAGTTTCTGACAAGGATAATAATAATTGACCACTTAAAAAGAAATTAGTAAGAACAATTCAAAATTGAAGGCTATTAATTCTCACTTTTCAAAATTATTAATAATCTCAGATGAAGAATATATCTCAATTCTCATTTCCACACGCCAAATTGCTCATGGCCGTAAACTTGTTTCTCTTCATTTTCAATTGCTTTTGCTTTTTCCAATTTTAAAATAAAAAATTTGTAGTACTAATTTGAATTGAATAAGTTAAATACTCTATAGATAAGCATCATTGACATTTTATTGTTTGTGTTCATGCAACCTTAGCCTTCCTAAAATAAATATGATTAATTAGAGTCTTCAAATTTCAAAAGTGCTATGGTGTTATATATTATTCGAGACAACTGAGATGGTAAAAAACTCTTTTAATTTAAAGAAAAGTTGAGTTTGAATTTAACTTTCAACATTCTTCTTGATTCGAGAAATTAATATATTCTTTATAGTTGTTTGTAGAAATTATTAAATTTATAAAAATAATAATAATGTGATGAATAAAACTGTCAAAATAGATTATCTGATCTTAAATAGAGTGACGAACCTCGAGTTTTTTAGAATTGGACGAAAAAAACCATGTTATAATATAGACTTGAAAATTACTATCTGAATCCGGTCATTGATGGGCTTCGGGCTACCGACTCTAAACGGATTTTTAAAAATAAAAATCCATAATATTTATTATAAATGCAATAAAAAATATATTATTTTAAACATAATATATTTTTAAGTACTATATTATCTTTTATAAATATTATATTTTATTTTTAAATACAACACATGTCTAAATTGTTTAAATAATACTCAAATATTTAGCCTATGAAAAACCAATAAAATACGAGGAAAGAGTATTGATTATAATAATGTATAAGATTTAAAAGCGAAAGATTAAAGAGAATAGAGATAAATTTAATAAGGTGGAAAAAATTAATGTGTTATTTTGAAGTAAATTTATTAATGTGAAAAAAGTGTATAGTTATGTGGTCTAATGGACCACCTACGGCCCATAAGAACTAGCTTTAATGCGTAGCAGACTTTCTAAGATTGTGCTAAAAAAAAGCTCTAAAAATATAGATTTTAATTTTAAAATCCAAACTTTATGATTTTTCGAATCAAATAGATTGACCCGTATGGACTAGTCCATTTTAGCCGCTTAATTTTAGCCGCTTTAGTTATGAGATTGAATTTTGTAGTATAATTTATCATTAGAGTTTTAGAGTTTGAACCCTAAAATTAGGGCTTGTGTGAATTTTTTATAATTATTAGTTCTTACCCAATCAAGTAATTTTCTTGATTTGTTTGTGTTACCAAAAAAAACAAAAACACAAAAAGAAAAAACCAAAAACACATCACATCCATTCTATTTGGTTTTGGTGGGACAGCTAATTTGCCTCAACGGGGAACCATTAGAATAAAAATCTTTGCATTGATTTCTAAGCAACAAGATACACACTTTTAACACATTTTTATTTATTATTCTTCCCATTTCTTTTTAAATGTTGATTATTTATTTTGATTTTAAAATTGTTTGTAATTATTTATTTCAAAGAGAAAATAATAAAATTTATAAACATGTAAAAAAACTTTAAAAAACAATTAAAATTTACGAGTCCTATATGAATTTGTTGGAACTCATCTAAGTTTTAACAAATTAAAAACAAACTGTTGAAAAAAGAAGAGTGTTAAAAGACTATTTTCCTTTTCTATGCATTTTGATAATTTTACATATTTCATGTTGAAATCATCATTCATGGTCTAGTCTAGTAGTTTTGAGGTCGGCAAATATATATTTATTTGCAAACGAGGTCTTTTATGAAAGTTTAGTAAAAGAGTCTATAAAGTATCACATTTTTGTGTATATCTTTTTTAATGTTATCAACTATTTAAACTTTACATTTTTATTAATTAAATAATTTACTTTGTTTTAAATTTAAATTTAAATTTGAATTTAGATCAAATCAAATCAAATGTATTTGATCATAATTCAAATTTTATTTATTCATTTATTACTAATGTTTTTATAAAATTTAATATAAAAAATATATTAGCAATACAAATTCAATTTTTTAATGAAAACAATTTAGTGAATATAAAAAAAAAGAATGGAGATCATAAAAAAAACTAACAAAAATGATAGTCGGACATGCCAATTTATCTTTAAAATAAATTCAAAAATATATATTAAGTGAGTCTTGTCAAGTGTTATAATCAATAAAAAATCTGCATTAACTAATTTATCTGTACATATATTTTAATATCTAAAAATATGATATATTTTAAATTTAAAAAAACATATAATATATAAAATATTTTTTTCATTTAATTAAAATATATCAAAAGATAATATTCAAATTAAAAAATATATAAATAGTTAGTATTGAGTCAATTTCAAACTAAAGGTTTCTTCAACTTTTACTGTTAACATATTCAATATGAAACATAATTCTATATACTTTAGCTTTAAAAAAATGCAAACTCGGATATTAAATTAAATATTAACTGAGAAAGTTCCTAAAAATATTTCTAAATTATTTTTAAGTATAATGCAAAAGTTAATATTTCAGAACTCTCTCTCTCTCTATATATAATTTAATCTAATAAAAAAGTTAATTACGATTTATATAGCCAATGATAGCAACAAACAACTAACTAGTGAAACTAATCAATATAACTAACATTTAAATCTAATACTTTTCTATAACCTCAGATGTATTCACTACTTTTCAAACTTAAAAAAAATACAAGAAATAAATATCATAAAAAAGTCCATTGGAAATAACATGTAAGGTCAAATATAGGGATGGAAATTTGACAAATTTCCAGTAGGCACCCGCAAATTTATCTATAATGGGTAGGATAAAAACCCACAAAAATGGATACGGACATGGGCTCGGGTAATTACCCATAAAAATAAGTGGGTACGGGTGCGGGTATGGGCACCTTGGTACCCACCCCGCCCCGCACACTATATATTTATGTATTTTTATTTTTACTCGTATATTTTAGTTTATATTATTATATAAAAATGTATGTCTATCAATTATAAAACGTATATCAATATTAAACCATTACATATTGAATATAAGAGTTCGTTTATTTCAACAATAAATTGTTTGAATTTTTTTTAATATTTTTAAAAATTTAAAATTATATGAGATTTTATAATTGATCTATTTATTTTTAATAGGAATGCGGGTCACATATACGGTGTCATACCCCAAAATTTGCCCGTTAATTTTTCAAGACATTCTTCAAGGCACTCCAACTCATTGTTCAAGACATTGATCTTAAAGGAACAAAGACCCAGCTCACAGGTGGCCAAATCTAGAAAATGACTCAAACTGGCATGCTCGCTAGGCGAGCAAATCCTTCGCCTAGCGAACTCTTCGCTGCACCACTCGCCTAGCGAAGCTTGCGAATACCAGAAATTTTGGGCTTCATTCTGAGCCCATCAGGTCACAAAAACTATTATAAATACCAAGACCTCATTCAGAAAAAGGGGAGGACGAAAAAGAGAGGAGAAAAGGAGAAACACAAACCCACACAGACAGCAAACCCTGGAGGCTAACCAAGAGAATTCAGAGCAACCCTAAAGGAAACCCTGAAGGAAACTCATCTGCACAAAGGTTACCTCTGCCCAACTCAATCCGGCACCAACCCTAAGAGTGATCTGCCAGTTCAACGTTGCAATTCAATTGCAAACAGGTTTGCACCACCACTACCGCTTTATGCTCCCAATTTACATGTGACATAATGATTGAATTTATAAATATATCTTAGGTTTTGCATGTGGATCTAAGTATGCATGGACGTCTTGAATGTTTAACCATGTAATTTCTGTAATGGATGCCATAGGGTTTGGAGCTTGCTGAAATCGTACTGTTATTAAAATCAAAACCCGCAGTCGTTCGCTAGCATATCGCTAAGCGAACATGTAGCGAGTGTTCGCCAAGCCTTCGCTAGGCGAGGCAGTAGCGAACATGACAGTCGCTGATTTTTTTCTGTTATGTTCTGTGTTTATCTGACATGTCCTATCATAGCTGTGTAATATTTGCCCGACATTATTACTGTTGCGATTCCTTTGTTTGGTGCAACTCTCGATTGCACCCCATTTTGGTATTCTAACCCGTTTGTTGACTTTTTGTGAGGGTTCACATACTCCCGAAGAAGGTAGCTTGCTAGGTATTCCACTTTATTTGTGGGATACCCTTGTGGAGATCTATTCTAATTATCTAACTGATTACAAATGTTGCCTTTGAATACATGTGATCGTGGTCCTCTCTTTGTTGCCTTACGGTATTACGGTCATGTCCCGCGAACGTGGGGATACACTTAGCAAAGACCCTTCGATTAAATCATCACGCCCCTACAAGATAAATCATAGTCCCTCGGATGTTGCCTTCGAATATATGATTTTGTCCCTCGATGGCCCGTCGTTGTAGCCTACGGTTAAATGATGATCGTCCCTTCGAAAGCTAAGGTATCCTTACAAATGTTGCCTTCAATGACCAATCGATGACCCTACGATGTCCCTTTACATCCAAAGGATAAGACTACTTACTTCTCAATAGTCAGGACAGTTTTACCCTCATAAGGATAGGAAATGCCCATAAAGATCTTGGGTAGGTATAACTCTTAAATGCTTACTCACAACTTAAAACACTTTTCACACCTCACACCTCACACTTTGCAAAACATCTATTAGAAAATCACCACTTGGTATACATTCGCACTAGAATCATTGCCAAGTTATATTTTTCTAAACAGCTTTCGAAATTAAACGAGATAAACACTTTGTATGCATTCGTACAAGAATCATTACAAAGTTAAACTCTCTTTTCAAACATTTTCTAAACATTTCTCAAACACTTTTTCAAACAAGAAAAACATAAGTGATTAAGCAATTAAGAGCCCATGGATAACCATGGATACAAAGGGTGCTAACACCTTCCCTTTGTATAATGTACCTCCCGAACCCAAAATCTAATCAAGGTCTTTCCTGTTCTTTTCCACCTTTCCTTATTGGATAAAAGAAAAGTCGGTGGCGACTCTTGCTATCCGCGACATTTGCTTTCCAAAGCAAAAGCACCCAAAGTCAGTTCACCGTATGACAGAACTGGCGACTCTGCTGGGGATAAAAAAAAGAGAGGTTACCTTAAAAAATAAGGTCATTTATGTTTTCGAATTGTTCCTTTGTCTGATTTACTTTTAAGGGATTGTTTGGGTATTCTATGCTTGAGTGAAAGATCCTACACCCGGATCTAGTGTACCTTAGGTAAGTAGCAAGAGATCATCGCGACTATCCGGCGTATACTGGAATGGTCAAAATGATGGCTACAGTTAACGTGACATTTTGGATGTCCTGATGTTCCTCATGTTTACTTGAGGAAAAATTCGGCGTCCGCGTGGTGTCATCAAAGCGTTAACCAGACCTTTAGAACTCTAATTGACTCATCTTAGCCATTAGAAAGTAGTGAGATAACTGACTTCGGTTCCGACTGGGGTTGGTTGAGACTCGATACTACACTCTTTGAGATTGGAGTTTAGGGAAGCTTTGGTCAATCACTTGGTGTTGCACTGAAGTGGACTTAAGGAAAGGTCAATGATTTGAGATCCTTCTAGAACCCGGTTACTATTCTAGGACATGTTGAACCAACCAAACTTTAGTGGGGAGGGTATTTACCTATGGAACTCATGCAGGCCTTAAAACTTAGGAATGATTGTTGTGTGACTTGCTTGTGCTTGTTATTTACTTAACATCATAACATCATAACATCATAACATCATGGCATCATGACTTGTACTAACCATTTCAAGGACTTAGGGATTTAACTTTGCTCTGTTTTGTAAGGCTATGGCTCCCAGGAAGACCATCCGGATCAATTTTGTAGCAATCTCTCCTCAACTCAAGGATTTAGTGTCAGAACTTCCCGATCAGGCTCAGTTTATCAAGAAACATGGTTCTCTCCTCAATTTGGTTACCACTGGTTTCAAAAAAGATATGATGAGAGTCCTATTCCAGTTCTTCGATCCTAAACATCATTGCTTCGCATTCCCAGATTATCAGTTGGTACCCACATTAGAAGAATTTTCCAGGCTGCTTGGGATACCTATCCTTGATCAAACACCTTTCAGTGGTTTAGAAAAGATTCCGAAGTCTGAAGAAGTTGCCGCAGCTTTACACATGACAAAGTCCGACATTGAAACCAATTGGGTAACAAGAAGTGGAATTAAGGGTCTACTTGCCAAATTTCTGATAAATAAGGCCCGAGAATTCTTAAAAGTTATGAATGTCCACGCTTTCGAAGATGTTCTAGCACTACTAATCTATGGTTTGGTGCTATTTCCTAACCCGGATCAATTCATAGACATGAATGCTATTAAGATATTTCTCACTCATAACCCTGTGCCTACCTTGCTTGGAGACATTTTACATTCCCTTCACACTCGTACTATGAAAAGGCAAGGGACTCTCATGTGCTGCGTACCTTTATTATCTAGGTGGTTTATTTCGCACCTTCCTCAATCAGTCTTAAAGAATGAGCAAAATTTGAAATGGTCTCAAAGGATAATGTCGCTCTCCCATTCGGACATCCATTGGTGTCCCCAACCCAAAGAAAATGTTATCATCATTGACCGTTGCGGAGAATTCTCTAACGTACCACTCCTGGGGATAAGAGGGGGTATTACTTATAACCCAGCTTTAGCCCTACGTCAGTTCGGTTGTGCTCGAAGAGATGGCCCACATGAAATAATTATCCAAGGCATTATGTTTGACTATGACAACGATTCCCAAGGTCTCCATCAAAGATTTGTACGAGCTTGGGGCATGGTGAAAAGAAGTACCTTAGGATAAAAAAACTCTATTCCTATGGAACCTTATCTCAGATGGGTGCGCGCCAGAGCTCGTGAGCTTACCATGCCATATCTTGTAGTCGGACCACTGATTGTTGAACCAGGAGTTGAAGGAGGTACTCCTCAGATCATTCCTTATCCAGATATGCCTACTGTAGCGGTGTATTCGTCGCTATATGATCTATCGATTAAATCATAAGCTAAGAGATACATTGAAATTTCGAGTCGCCACCGCACTTTTATTTATCCAAAGGACTGGCTAAAAAGCGAACAAAAGCCTAAGAAGTTTTACACGTAGAAAACTAATAAAAAGATCAGAGATTCTGGGTAAGGGGTAAATTACGCAATGGGAAGGTGTTAGGCACCCACTACGTCCTAGGTACTCCTAGGGAGCCCTTTTCACACTTGTTATGCTAAATTATTATTTGTTATGACATAATGATTGTGCAAACATGATTGGGATGATGAGAAAAGAATATACATTTTTTATTGGGTTATTGGGTTTGAACGGATGAACCCGCTGCCTACGTACCTTCCATCAAAGGTAAGGATCAAAACGCCGTAGTTCGGCTAAAAGATTTCCAAAAAGTTGGTGGATTCAGTTTTAAACACAAGCACTGAGGCTTTTCGTTATCAATGGGAGAACACTCGACCAAAAAACAACATCCACCATGCGAGGATAGCTTCGACGTACTAGAGGGGTTAGCCCTGTTTTCAGTACGGAAGTCTTACTGTCGACTCACTAAGGATAGGCAAGATTTACATCAACCACAATGATAATTGAAGCCTATGGCTAATGCATGAAAAGATTAATGGACAAAGCCAAAACAAGTGAATGAGTGAAGTTAATTGATTGTGATTATGAAAATGAAGTCAAAGTATGATTAAGATTGATTCAGATAAGTATTATGAAATGAGTTTGAAAAAAGGTCAAGGACTTGAGTCCAGGTTTTTAGTTAGAAAAACATGAAGATGTTTGCACGACACTTATGTCAAGTTTGAAAAGTAAAGTGTGAAAAAGTCTAGGACATAATGAATGAATGGATGAGGATGGAAAGTAAAAACTTCTTAGAGGGTTCACTTCTTGAAATCATATAGCAAATGATTCAAGTGTGTCCTTTGGAATAGCAATTAATAATAACAAACAAGCAGAACAAGCAAAAGCGGATATCGGATGCCAAACACTGGTCTTATACCAATCTCCTAAAACAAAACGGGATATCAGATGCCACTCAATGGTCTTACACTAATCTCCACAGGCAAAGAAATAAAAGCGGATACCGGATACCAATAAATGGATTTACACCAGTCTCCTAAAACAGAACAGGATATCAGATGCCACTCAATGGACTTACACTAATCTCCTCAGAAGAAAACAAAAATGAAACAGGAAAGTCAACTGCCAATTTGTCTGGACTTAGGTTAACTTCACAGTATGCTCACAGGAAATCCAATGCCACATTACAGGGACTTACAATGGATCCTCACATACAAGAACAAAAGCAACAATATGATCACAGGAATGCAAATGCCAACTTACAGGGACTTATAATTGCAACCTCACATACAAAACCAAACAGATCAAATTATGATCACAGGACAACAGATGCCAACTTACAGGGACTTATAACTGTATCCTCACACACAAACAGAGCAAACAGAAGATATGAGTGACCAATGAGGTCTTACACTCTATCCTTCCATATCACAGGAGCAAATGCCAAAGCAACGGACTTACAATTGTCCTCAATGGGCAAACAACAATGATAAAAGTTATACAGACAAAAGATATGATCATGCACTAATGGCAATTGATGATGATAGATGCATAACATACAAGCAAGCAAGTGCACATGAAGCAATCAATCAAACAATGAATATCAAACAGCACACTCTATAGCCAAACAATGGGGGCTCACACAAGAGGGTTTGACTTTGAAAGTCCACTGTAATAGGTGAAGGTCGCTCTTAACCTTGCCATTGAGAGGCTAAGGTGAAGCAGATGAAAAGGAGATGAGGGGTGTGCCTCATTGCTTCTATCCCTGATCGGGGAGAGCATATCAGAAAGTGTGGGAGTTCAGAAAGTAGGAACTCTCTCCACATTATTGACTCGATTAGATCTTGGGTTTTTATCTCAGTGCTTCAACCATGTAATGGGAGCAGAGAGAGGACACACTGAATAGTGGGGGATAGATTACTTATCCCTACCTTCCACCAATTGCCTCAAATGAGGACTTTTCCTGCTTAGGACAAATTTAAACACACACAGGCATTGCCTCTTAAGGAGGACTTCAGACAGTTTGCCCGGTCAAATAACAGACCGGGTCTCCAGACTACATGAAGAAGAAAGGTTTATACCTCAAAGCAAATGCTAAATAGCAAAGCAAGCAAGCAAGTTCAAAGAACTTAGGCAACTAAAGTACTTGATTTGAAGGAATTCGTGCAACAGTGATGTTTGAAGGTTTTGAGCTCAAACAGATGTACTCTTGGCCTTTGCAATGATGGAGAATGAAGTATGTTAGCTCAGCAACTCTTGAGAACTTCCAAAACACAACTTGCCATGAAAGGTCCTTGAAGGAAAAGAAGCACGATCCTCACTTCCAGTTGGAGAAGAATGGTGGAAATCAACCTCAAATAATGCCTAGATGGTCAAGCAATGAAGAAAAGCTCGGGTTCTTTCAAGGGTTTGGCAGAAAATTCACTTATGGCCAAAATGCAAAATGGTGAGAGAAGGGAGAATTCTGGTGTGGCTGCTGTAACTTAGGGTTTGTTTGTGACAGAAAATAGCCTTATATTATCTGTTTAGCCTTACTAATCCAAGTGCTAAGCTGGTTTTGTCTTTTGAGCACCAAATGCAAATTTGCTAATCTTTGCATAAGTGTAAGTGGAGGTGCAATTGGCCACGAATTGGGCTTTGGTTATGCTGTACAGGACCATTACTTATGCTGCTTGTTGTCTGTTTAATGATTTGCTAGCTTGCCTTGCTTGTTTGAAGTCAAATGCACAATTTGCCAAGTTTGTATTTTTGGTCCAAAATGATAGCATAAGGGTGAAATGAACATGGTTTAGGGCTTGAGGCAAGTCACAAATATGATTTAAAACATTTCCCAAATGGCAAAATTAAGAAAAAGTCAAAAACTCAAAAAGTCAAACTTGAGTCAAACTTGATTTTAAATGAAAAAGGTCCAAAAATGCCATTTTGATTGGTAGGGTTTTAGGACATGAAGTTTATATTTTTGGAAAGAGGATGAAAAATGTGGTTTGTAGGAAAAAACCCCACCAAATTTGGCCTTATGGTTTGAGAGATATGGCTTGTTGAAGTTCAAAAATTGATGAAAATGAATTGATCATATCTTGACAACCACACATGGGATTTGAGAGTTCTTGGACTTTTTGAAAATGGGAGAACAAGATCTTCAACTTTCATGTTGGGAAAAAATTCATTTGAAGCTTGTATCATGATGTAAGTTTAAGATCAAGAAGTTTCCATTTTTGGCAGTTGAAATTACAGGTCCACTTTCTATTTCTGGAAATTTTCTGATTGGCTTGATTTTCTTCCATGATGAGGTTGGACATGATAGATGAGACTTGTACAAGCATGAATGAGCTCCTTCAAATCAATTCTATCCATCAAATCACTGATTAAATCCTCAGTTGACCAAGTTTGACTTTTCTAGGGTTTTGGATGACTGAACCTCTTCTGATGAATTCCAAACCCTAATTTCTTGAGGACTTGACTTCAAATGATGTCTCAAGGCATATGAACTCTTGATTAATGATCATGGTGCCCAAATTCTGCAAGAATGGCCACCATCCATTGCTTTGACTGACTGTTGACCATCTTTGACCTAATTTCTGATGATTGCTTCAACTACAAGCAACAAGGTTAGACTGACAATATTTTTGTACTTTTTGAATGATAAACATATGAAAGCAAAGATATACAAATGCAAAGTATGCTTGGTGATCAAGAAATCAACTCACAAGGCAACCAACCCACTAGGAGGGGACTAAGGCATGCAAATGATCCTTGAGGTTATGATATGATATGATATGGGCCATGAGGGATCTTAGGGCCCAAAATTGGGGTCTTACAGATGCCCCTATTTAAGGTCATTCTAGCCGGAGAAGTGAAGTTTAGAAATCTTCATCTCGACGCGGTAGAATGGACTTAAATAACAGTAATGAGACAAATTTTGGTCCCTAAGAGACCTCATGATGCGAATGTATGTATGCAAAAGACACAAATTCTGTGGGGAATATGATTCACACAGAAGAAAAGACGATCCATCGGAGTAATACACTCACCAGGAACAGAGACTCTAACAAGACTCTATGGGGATAACAAAAGAAAAAGAAATGTGTGAACAATACACGACTCCAAACTGGGGAAAGACAAAACTGACACAGCGTGAACAAGACACGACTCTGATTAGGAAAACAGAAAACAGACTGGAGAACTCACTGGGGAGTGAAGGACTCACACTGGGAAGAGAATTCCAAATGGAAAATAAATCCGTTGGAGGGACACAAGCTGACTCCTGGGGGGAGAAGCAATAAAAAGGTTCCACTGAGGGAAAGCAACAAGCAAACGAGATGTTACCAGGCATACGGGTAACAAACTCAGGAAAATCTGACTCCACAGGGGGACCGAGGTCATAATAGGGAGCAGAAAGGAGGGAACACCAAGGATACCGGTTACTGGGTATATAATAGGTGACCGACCAAAGCGTGAATTGGATTTCACTTCCAAAACACTCATCATCCTGAAGAAAGCTAGAACAGCAGACTTGTTTATAGGATGGACATTCAATTCCACAAGGAAAATGAATCTTACTCTGAGGGAAAACAATCAAAAGATTGACTCAAGAGCGCACGAGATATAATATCCATTACCGTCAGAACGTGGATAGAATACTCAGATGAGACATATCATTCATTACCGGCAGACCGTGAATAATATACTCGAGAGGAAAATTATCCTGAACCGGTTATTGGGTTGTTTATAGGATAAAATCCGAAGACGTGAATTGGTTTTCACTTCCAAAACACTCATCATCCGAAAGGAGGGCTTGAAAAAGCAAATCGACTTACAGGATGGACATTCGCATCCACAACGGGAAAACGAATCTTACTCAACTGGGGACACAAACCCAAAGAGTGCATGAGATATGATATCCATTACCGGCAGACCGTGGATAAGATACTCGCATGAGATATATTATCTATTACCGTCAGAACGTAGATAATAAACTCGCATGGTAAGAAACACCAGAGATACCGGTTACTGGGTATATAATAGGTGATCTACCGAAACGTGAATTGGTTTTCACTTCCAAAACACTCATCATCCAAAACACAAACTGGTTAAAGGATGGCTATTCGATTCTACAAAGAATACGAATCTTGCTCAGTTGGGGAAAATCAACAAAGGATTCCAACTAAAGAGCGCATGAGATATATTATTCATAGCCGTCAAAACGTGAATAATAACCTCGCATGGAAGATTATCCTTAACCGGGTTGTAGGTTGTTTAAGGATAAAATCCGAAAAGAAAGGCATCGGGATACCAGAATAGGTATATAATGATGACCAGTCAAAAGGAGCAACAGACATTACCGACAAAAAGGGTAAATGAAAGGCGATCTGCTGAGGATAAATTGCAAGCATCCGGCAATTATCGACAGAAGACTAGCTGGGGATGCACTGGTAAACAACCCATGATCCGGGGAACAAATCACTAGCATACGGTGAAAAGACCCACTGGGGATAAAATTGCTAGCATACGGCAATTATCCACAAAAGACTTGCTGAGGATATAAGTGCTGATCTGAGCAACTTATACAAGCAAAGAAAAAATCATCATCAAATATTGAATGAAGATAACCACAAAATTAGGGTTTACATCTACCGAATACGGGGTAGAAGACCAGAAACTCCGCGTAGGGATAGAACAAATCACAAATCCGCACGGGAAACCAAAATAGGGTTTATAACAAACCACAAACTGCTGAAGAGCAGGAAAATAGGATTTACAACTACCGGGTAGTAGGTAGAAAACCAAAAACTCTGGCTAGAGAATAAAAGGTGTATAACCACAAATTCTGTCAAGAAAGCCAGGAAAAGTAGGACTTATAACTACCAGTTATGAGGGTAGAGGCCCAAAAACATTCCGCTGGGGAACAACCCACTGGGAAACACAAGACATTTGACAAATAGCCAATTCGGGAATGATCCGAAAAGACGGACTGAATCAAGACACGTCCTAATGAGGATATAACTCAAATAGGAACATCCATCCCAATATATGTATTGGGAGGAAACGGAAGAAACCGTCATCCACGAGGATATATCTCGGTGGGGAACTGCAGAAGGAAATACAACATTTTCTGCTTATGGGGCTGACTCTATATGGAGAGATTTTAAACACCCGACATCTGCTTGGGGAGATCTGTAAAGAGATCTATATCACCATAGCAGGAGACACGACAAACAAAAGATATATGGCAAGAAATGCAACATGAATATCTGAATGTTTATGAATATGCATGAATATGCGTGATTTATGTTTGATGAATGCTGACAAAACAGACAATTCTAACACAAACAGGTTCAGGAAACAAACGTCCGGTATTATACTTCCAGGGGAAAAACCAGCTGGAGAGCCAATCTGCGGAGATCCACATGCTGAAGAGCAAAGATCTGCAGGTACTGCTGAAGAAGCAGAGAGCCAAAGATATCTGGAAACAAACCAATCAAGGTACAGAAAGTCACAACGGGCAAAACAGCCACCAAGACAAATCTGGAGGGGAACAAGAGAAAATCCAAGATATCTGCAGGGGATCCCAGTGTCAACTGAGAAACAAAGAGTGCATAAGCACGAACTGCTGTAGAAGCAACTCCACATAACTCCGCTGGGGGACAACCCACTGAGGGAGAATAATATCATCCAAATAGAATCTAACTGCATAAGCAATTCTACTGGGGAAAACTGTCGGCTACTCTCTTGGGAATAAACCACTGAGGGAGGATAGATCAAACAAGCAGATTCTGCAACAAGCCACTCCACTTGGGGAGAATACATAGCAAACTGATCACAACAAGTAGATTCTGCGATAAACCACTCTACTGGGGATCACAAACAGTCAGGAAATCAATCCGTTCTCTGGAGGCTAGAGCCGTCATCCGACCATACCGGGGATTGAAGGAGCATTCAACAGGCAAAGCTGCTGCAACAAACATCCTGCAGACTAAGCTGAGGAAAAGATGGATGTAATACTGGGATGTCAACCCAAATCAACCACTGAGTAGGAAAATAAATCCTGCTCTGTTGAAGAGAAAAACCCTGATGGAGAGATAGCAACAATTCCACAGACGACTTCGCCGGGGAAAAGGTAAAGTACCGGGTATCAAACCACTGACTTACCGAGTCTTCAAAAAAGAAAACGATCGTGCTGAGGAAACAGACAAATCCTGCTGGCAACGCTGCATGGGGAAAAGCGGTAACAACTCCACTTGCAACTCTGGTGGGGATATTAATAACAGCTCTACTCGCGACTCCGAGGGGAGTATCAATCAACAGTTATACTCATGACTGTGTTGAGGAGACAAATAAAGTCTGGGGATACGACCCACTGGAGAAAGTGACGGGGCACCAAGATGACAAACCATCAACCGCCGAAACTTCACAATAAGACATTCATGCTAGGGGAAAACTGCTGCTGGAGAAAACGAAGTCTTCAACAACACATCACTTGCGACTGTACTGGGGAACAACCCCAACAACAACTCTGTTTGAGGAACAACCTCGACAAAGATCTGAAGAAAGAAGATACCACCAAACCAGGAGTATGAACAAATGTCTTACCTGTTGGGAATCATGCAACCCTCGGGAGAGCACTGAGATATTCTTGAGTATCCTTTCAATCTTGTGAATGTTCACTTTGTCTAAAACAAAAATTTTGAAAAATTTGATTTGTTTAAAACAATGACATTTTATCAATTTAAAACATGCAAAACATTTGTTGAATTGAAACAAATAAGAGTGCAAATAAATGGATAAAAAGCTCAAATTGATTTGATAGAATGGTAGTCTGCAAATGGCGAGACTCCATAGATCTGTACAAATTTGAAATCAGTGATATATATTGGAAGAGGGCTACATTGAACATAATGATCCTTTCTCTACCAATTTGAAACTCGATGTATCCAAAGCTTCAGTTGACGACGAATCGAGAATCTTCTGACGAAAAGACGACTGATGAACCAGAAAGTCTTGTCAGGATGCAGTTACTTGCCAAATCCCTAATTTTTGCCTAGATTGCCCCAGAGTGAGGTACTCAATCTAGCGGGATGCAAATATTCTCTTTTTTCAAGTCTCTAATTTTTGCCTGGATTACCCTTGCGGGTTCTCCATCGAGACGCTCATTTTTGCCTAAGCCGCCCTTTCGGGTTTTCAACTTAGCGAGCAATTCTGTTTTTTCATTCTTTTTTATTTGCATATACTTTTTTTCTAGGCAACGTATCTCTTAACTGCATCTGAATTCACAGGACGAGTGAAATCCTCCCCATCCATTGTTGTAAGCATCAAAGCTCCGCCTGAAAAGGCTCTCTTAACAACATATGGACCCTCGTAGTTTGGAGTCCGCTTGCCCCTGGAATCGGGCGCGAAAGACAAAACTTTCTTGAGCACGAGGTCACCTTCTCGGAACACACGAGGCTTGACCTTCTTGTCGAATGCTTTCTTCATTCTCTGCTGATACAACTGACCATGGCACATGGCAGTTAAACGCTTCTCTTCGATCAAATTCAACTGGTCATAACGACTTTGAATCCATTCAGCATCAGTCAATTAGGGACTTGAGGGTATAATTTTTCTTTTTTCCCTTGGAAAAATTTTGAAAAAATTTTCCTGGTTTTTGATTTTTCTTATCTTTTTCACCCTCTTCTTTTTTTTTTTTTTTTTTTTTTGCCCCAGTTTGACTGGTTTGCTGATTCTCATGATACAGCTGAATGAGCTTCTTTGGTACTTAAGAAGGCGGGTAATCTCGTCAGGAATCCCCTTCAACATCATCTTCCTATGCCTCAGATACAAGGACTTCAAGATTGGGAGATGGCGTTGGATCATTATGTTCAATGGGTTTAGAAATCCCTGCATAATGATTCTGGATAATGAAAAGCTTTTGAATTTAAACAAGCAAATCATTTATGCAGATGAAAAATGTTGTTTTTGTTTTTCAGGGTTTTTTGTGATCACTGATTTCATAAAGAAAAGCAAAAAGTGAAAACAAAGGAAAAACAAATGTTTAACAATGCAAAAATTGAATGAAAACATCATTGTATTAAAATGCTGCCAACAATGTCATCACTTCTCCTTTTGGCATGGGAGAAGGGTTTTGCACAAAGTGAACAAATCACGCTGATTTATGAATGACCGTAGGAACATCCACAGCGACCCAATTGTGGCAGACACCATCAGGAATGATGAAATTGTTCAGATCTTCTGCATCTTCTTCCAGAATAGCAGCAGCTTCCTCTTCAGGTTGATCGGCATGGATGAATCCTCCACTCGCGAACAAACCTTGCTCATTAAGTGCCCCAGAACAGTAGCCAATGCCGGCCCGGGATCGGTTATCTAGGAATAAATCCATCAACAGGAATAAATCCATCAACAGCACTAAGGCTGGCAAAATCCTCTCTGAATTCACAACTCTCTTGCCCAGGATGATCCATCAATCTGGCAGAGTTGGCTCTGATATAATACCGGCAAAGTGCGTCTTCAAAATAAATGAAGATCGCAGGGTCAGACCACAGGACGGGAGACCGGAACGAAACACCTGCTTATGCAAATGATGCATGAAGTGTTTATGCATATGCTTGTTTTTATACCAAAGGAACCTGAGGGTTTTATTTGCAAACTTTGAAATATTGAAGCGTTTTGATCTTACATGAGAATATCTCATCAGATATATCAGGTGAAAAAAATTTTCCCGGTTTTTTCATGTTTTTGAAATTTTTTGCAAATAAACTCCTTTGAGTTCCTTGAAAATTTTCTTTTTCTTTTTCTGATGATATGGATGCAGATGAATGCGTGAATGTATGAATGCAACAAACACACTCAAGGATCAAGCAAAGCACACCAAACAAAGGTCGTGGGAAAGCTCTATGTATCCCTAATATCAATCATCCATTTTGGTGGATTTAGGTTTTCACCTTATCGACACCCAAGTTCCATTGATATTAACGGTACATGAACCGGTTCAAACATTCTTAATATCAACCAGCCGCTTTGGTGGATTTTAGGTTTTACACCTGATCCGGGATCCATTGATATTAACAATGTTTGAACGACTCAACCACGAATCACGGGTTTGTTGAGAGTCACGAGCATGGAGTCTTGGTTAAGAACCACCCAAAGGGAGTGTACTAGGGTTTAAACCTGCCAGACATGTTCTATCAGAGGTTCCCATAATCATCGTTCCATCTTTCGAATATTATCGGAGGAACGAATACTCGTATTCCAAGAATATTCTCAAGAGAAACTCTTATGAGTGTAGTATCGCGTAACAATCGTATCAGAACTGACATCTGAACGACCTCCGCACTACGGTCCTAAAAATAGGCCAAGATGGGTTTGGTAAACTAAGGTCCTTGGCTTCTGCGGAACATGATTGAAAGAATAATGCCTAACCACAAATAACTTGTGTGACATTATTAGTTCAACATGACCTCCACCAAGTGAATGGACTCGCAAGTCAACTGGCTAAGGAATACTCCACACCAGTCAACAAGACTATGCCATTCTCCTATCCTAGAGTGCACTCGAGTTCGGGTATAGAACTCATCTCACAGATCACCAAAGCAAACAGCAATTGTATATCAAGCAATTCACACATTACAATCAATACAATGATCCCAAATCGTACAAAAATATGTCATATAACAGATAATAATATAGCACAACAAGGGTGAAAAGTAGGCAATACAACCAGAGACTCTGGGTTCGATCCCCAGCAGAGTCGCCACTTTTCTGTAGCGGTGTATTCGTCGCTATATGATCTATCGATTAAATCATAAGCTAAGAGATACATTGAAATTTCGAGTCGCCACCGCACTTTTATTTATCCAAAGGACTGGCTAAAAAGCGAACAAAAGCCTAAGAAGTTTTACACGTAGAAAACTAATAAAAAGATCAGAGATTCTGGGTAAGGGGTAAATTACGCAATGGGAAGGTGTTAGGCACCCACTACGTCCTAGGTACTCCTAGGGAGCCCTTTTCACACTTGTTATGCTAAATTATTATTTGTTATGACATAATGATTGTGCAAACATGATTGGGATGATGAGAAAAGAATATACATTTTTTATTGGGTTATTGGGTTTGAACGGATGAACCCGCTGCCTACGTACCTTCCATCAAAGGTAAGGATCAAAACGCCGTAGTTCGGCTAAAAGATTTCCAAAAAGTTGGTGGATTCAGTTTTAAACACAAGCACTGAGGCTTTTCGTTATCAATGGGAGAACACTCGACCAAAAAACAACATCCACCATGCGAGGATAGCTTCGACGTACTAGAGGGGTTAGCCCTGTTTTCAGTACGGAAGTCTTACTGTCGACTCACTAAGGATAGGCAAGATTTACATCAACCACAATGATAATTGAAGCCTATGGCTAATGCATGAAAAGATTAATGGACAAAGCCAAAACAAGTGAATGAGTGAAGTTAATTGATTGTGATTATGAAAATGAAGTCAAAGTATGATTAAGATTGATTCAGATAAGTATTATGAAATGAGTTTGAAAAAAGGTCAAGGACTTGAGTCCAGGTTTTTAGTTAGAAAAACATGAAGATGTTTGCACGACACTTATGTCAAGTTTGAAAAGTAAAGTGTGAAAAAGTCTAGGACATAATGAATGAATGGATGAGGATGGAAAGTAAAAACTTCTTAGAGGGTTCACTTCTTGAAATCATATAGCAAATGATTCAAGTGTGTCCTTTGGAATAGCAATTAATAATAACAAACAAGCAGAACAAGCAAAAGCGAATATCGGATGCCAATCACTGGTCTTATACCAATCTCCTAAAACAAAACGGGATATCAGATGCCACTCAATGGTCTTACACTAATCTCCACAGGCAAAGAAATAAAAGCGGATACCGGATACCAATAAATGGATTTACACCAGTCTCCTAAAACAGAACAGGATATCAGATGCCACTCAATGGACTTACACTAATCTCCTCAGAAGAAAACAAAAATGAAACAGGAAAGTCAACTGCCAATTTGTCTGGACTTAGGTTAACTTCACAGTATGCTCACAGGAAATCCAATGCCACATTACAGGGACTTACAATGGATCCTCACATACAAGAACAAAAGCAACAATATGATCACAGGAATGCAAATGCCAACTTACAGGGACTTATAATTGCAACCTCACATACAAAACCAAACAGATCAAATTATGATCACAGGACAACAGATGCCAACTTACAGGGACTTATAACTGTATCCTCACACACAAACAGAGCAAACAGAAGATATGAGTGACCAATGAGGTCTTACACTCTATCCTTCCATATCACAGGAGCAAATGCCAAAGCAACGGACTTACAATTGTCCTCAATGGGCAAACAACAATGATAAAAGTTATACAGACAAAAGATATGATCATGCACTAATGGCAATTGATGATGATAGATGCATAACATACAAGCAAGCAAGTGCACATGAAGCAATCAATCAAACAATGAATATCAAACAGCACACTCTATAGCCAAACAATGGGGGCTCACACAAGAGGGTTTGACTTTGAAAGTCCACTGTAATAGGTGAAGGTCGCTCTTAACCTTGCCATTGAGAGGCTAAGGTGAAGCAGATGAAAAGGAGATGAGGGGTGTGCCTCATTGCTTCTATCCCTGATCGGGGAGAGCATATCAGAAAGTGTGGGAGTTCAGAAAGTAGGAACTCTCTCCACATTATTGACTCGATTAGATCTTGGGTTTTTATCTCAGTGCTTCAACCATGTAATGGGAGCAGAGAGAGGACACACTGAATAGTGGGGGATAGATTACTTATCCCTACCTTCCACCAATTGCCTCAAATGAGGACTTTTCCTGCTTAGGACAAATTTAAACACACACAGGCATTGCCTCTTAAGGAGGACTTCAGACAGTTTGCCCGGTCAAATAACAGACCGGGTCTCCAGACTACATGAAGAAGAAAGGTTTATACCTCAAAGCAAATGCTAAATAGCAAAGCAAGCAAGCAAGTTCAAAGAACTTAGGCAACTAAAGTACTTGATTTGAAGGAATTCGTGCAACAGTGATGTTTGAAGGTTTTGAGCTCAAACAGATGTACTCTTGGCCTTTGCAATGATGGAGAATGAAGTATGTTAGCTCAGCAACTCTTGAGAACTTCCAAAACTCAACTTGCCATGAAAGGTCCTTGAAGGAAAAGAAGCACGATCCTCACTTCCAGTTGGAGAAGAATGGTGGAAATCAACCTCAAATAATGCCTAGATGGTCAAGCAATGAAGAAAAGCTCGGGTTCTTTCAAGGGTTTGGCAGAAAATTCACTTATGGCCAAAATGCAAAATGGTGAGAGAAGGGAGAATTCTGGTGTGGCTGCTGTAACTTAGGGTTTGTTTGTGACAGAAAATAGCCTTATATTATCTGTTTAGCCTTACTAATCCAAGTGCTAAGCTGGTTTTGTCTTTTGAGCACCAAATGCAAATTTGCTAATCTTTGCATAAGTGTAAGTGGAGGTGCAATTGGCCACGAATTGGGCTTTGGTTATGCTGTACAGGACCATTACTTATGCTGCTTGTTGTCTGTTTAATGATTTGCTAGCTTGCCTTGCTTGTTTGAAGTCAAATGCACAATTTGCCAAGTTTGTATTTTTGGTCCAAAATGATAGCATAAGGGTGAAATGAACATGGTTTAGGGCTTGAGGCAAGTCACAAATATGATTTAAAACATTTCCCAAATGGCAAAATTAAGAAAAAGTCAAAAACTCAAAAAGTCAAACTTGAGTCAAACTTGATTTTAAATGAAAAAGGTCCAAAAATGCCATTTTGATTGGTAGGGTTTTAGGACATGAAGTTTATATTTTTGGAAAGAGGATGAAAAATGTGGTTTGTAGGAAAAAACCCCACCAAATTTGGCCTTATGGTTTGAGAGATATGGCTTGTTGAAGTTCAAAAATTGATGAAAATGAATTGATCATATCTTGACAACCACACATGGGATTTGAGAGTTCTTGGACTTTTTGAAAATGGGAGAACAAGATCTTCAACTTTCATGTTGGGAAAAAATTCATTTGAAGCTTGTATCATGATGTAAGTTTAAGATCAAGAAGTTTCCATTTTTGGCAGTTGAAATTACAGGTCCACTTTCTATTTCTGGAAATTTTCTGATTGGCTTGATTTTCTTCCATGATGAGGTTGGACATGATAGATGAGACTTGTACAAGCATGAATGAGCTCCTTCAAATCAATTCTATCCATCAAATCACTGATTAAATCCTCAGTTGACCAAGTTTGACTTTTCTAGGGTTTTGGATGACTGAACCTCTTCTGATGAATTCCAAACCCTAATTTCTTGAGGACTTGACTTCAAATGATGTCTCAAGGCATATGAACTCTTGATTAATGATCATGGTGCCCAAATTCTGCAAGAATGGCCACCATCCATTGCTTTGACTGACTGTTGACCATCTTTGACCTAATTTCTGATGATTGCTTCAACTACAAGCAACAAGGTTAGACTGACAATATTTTTGTACTTTTTGAATGATAAACATATGAAAGCAAAGATATACAAATGCAAAGTATGCTTGGTGATCAAGAAATCAACTCACAAGGCAACCAACCCACTAGGAGGGGACTAAGGCATGCAAATGATCCTTGAGGTTATGATATGATATGATATGGGCCATGAGGGATCTTAGGGCCCAAAATTGGGGTCTTACACCTACCAATGTTGAAGAATTGAAGAGATCCTGGATCCAGTTGAGAGAGGAAAGGGATACTTTTGAAGCCCAGTTCTGTGCTGAAAGGAAGAAAGTGTTAGAACTTACCAGCCAGCTTAATGAGGAACGAAGACTCAATGCATATCTTCGCCCAAAAAGAAGCCGTCCCTGGGAGACTTGAGCTTTCATTGTATTTTATTATTTTTGTTGTGATAAACGTTGATTAAAAAATTATTAATAAAAGTCCCTTTTTGGTGGTTTACGCAAAGTTAAATTCCAAAAGTCCTTGAAAACATTTCATACATTGCATAGCATAACATAACATTGCATAACAGGTATTCTAAAGAATCAATGTCCTCACGGCCTTCCTATTGCAAACAGATGGCTCTCGAACAAACTGTCAAAGATCTCCAGGCTCAGAATGCTTAATTCCAGGAGATGATCTTGAACTTATCCAAGGGGCAGAAGCTGAAGGCTCTCTTGCTCGAGAAGAAGAAAGACAAGAAAGCTGTGAGTTACATTAACCCGGGAAGAAGGCTTAAAGGACAGGCCGCAGGAGTCAAGATTAGAATTCTGAAGGATCAAGAAGAGGAGACAGAAAATGATTCGGAAGAGGAAAATGTTGATCCCTTCAGCCCTGAGGACGACGATGAAGAGTACGAAAATGAACTGTACTCTCCAAAAGATGATAAGTACAAGTTGCTGGAAGAACGTATGCTAGCTATGGAGGGTCAGAAGGCGCCCGGTCTGGATTTCGAAAGCTTGGGTCTGGTCTCTGATGTGGTCATTCCTCGCAAATTCAAGATCCCCACTTTCACTAAGTACGATGGTGCGTCTTGTCCTCAGATGCATCTGAGAGCTTATGTGAGAAAGATTCAGCCGTATACCACTGATAGGAAGCTACGGATCCATTTCTTCCAGGAGAGTCTGTCTGGCACTCAGTTGGAGTGGTATTATCAGCTCGAGAGCTCTAACATCCACACCTGGACTGATTTAGCGACAGCTTTCTACAAGCATTACCAGTATAATTCTGAATTAGCGCCTACTCGGCTACAGTTGCAGAATATGACTATGGGCTCTAAAGAAAGTTTTAAAGAATATGCTCAAAAATGGAGAGATTTGGATGGCAGAGTCAAACCCCCTATGACTGATCGAGAATTAGTGGACATGTTCATGGGTACACTGACTGGCCCATTCTACAGCCATCTACTGGGAAGTTCTTCATCGGGTTTCACTGAACTTATATTGACAGGTGAACGCGTTGAAAGCGGCATTCGAAGTGGAAAGATACAGGCGGCTACCTCTGCAAGCACCAAAAAGCCCTATCAGGGGGGAGCGAATCAAATGCTGTGTACGGTGAAAGGGGCCATAACAAGAAAAACCGTGACCATACCATTGGAGCAGTTACGATTGCAACACCGCCATCTCAAAACTTCCAACACAGACAAGACAGGCCGGGAAGACAGTTTACGAAGATCAATATGACTCTAGCACAAGCACTGCAGGGTATGCTAAAAGCAAATTTAATTACCCTCAGAGATCCTCCTGCAAATCCCAATACTACTTCTCCTCGTTATAATCCCAATGCCAGGTGTGCATATCACTCTGATAGCCCCGGGCATGATACAAACGATTGTTGGTTGTTGAAGAATAAGATTCAGGATATGATCGACGCTGGAGAAATTGAATTTGATCCTCCGGAGACTCCTAATGTCATCACTGCTCCTCTGCCTAATCATGACAAGACTGTTAATGTTGTAGAAGATGCTGATAGCGATTGCGACTGGGATAGCTGGATTTTCCCAACAATCGGTGACAGACTCAATAATTGGAAGGCTGAAGACACTATCTCGATTTCCTTTAGTCAGGAGTAATTGTTATTGCCTACTTTAGTGTTGCAAATTTTAATTTTTTACAATTGAACTTCTTAAAAGCATTGTGTCTATGCCCGGGGTACAATAGCTAATTTGTTAAGGGTTTTGTCATCTTCATAAGCATATTCACATTCAATAAATCAATGGACCTTTTTGCATTCAAATATTGCGCTCTTTATCTTTCCTGTCATCTTTTAAACAAGCTATGTTTTCTCACACACACTCACGTAACAAATTGCAGACCCATATCCACTCTGGATCCTGTTGATAATAATTTTGCTACTGTTCATTATGACTTTGAAAATCCGATCTACCAAACCGAGGATGGAAGTGAGGAAGATTGTGAAGTACCTGAAGAGCTTGCCAGACTGATACTGCAAGAAGAGAAGACTATATAGCCGCATGAAGAATCAATCGAAATTGTAAATCTGGGTACTGAAGTAGACAAGAAAGAAGTCAAAATAGGAGCAGGCTTGGGAGATAGTATCAAGGAAAGATTGATTCAGATGTTACATGACTATATCGAGATTTTTGCTTGGTCTTATGAAGACATGCCAGGACTGGATACTGATATAGTAGTACATCGTTTGCCGATGAAGGAAGATTGTCATCCTGTTAAGCAAAAGGTTCGTCGCATGCGTCCTGAAATGTCCGAGAAAATCAAAGCCGAGGTTATGAAACAATTTAATGCCAGTTTTCTAGCTGTTACTTCTTATCCTCATTGGGTTGCTAATATGGTACCGGTGCCGAAGAAGGATGGTAAGGTGCGAATGTGTGTAGACTACAGAGATTTGAATAAAGCGAGTCCCAAAGATGACTTTCCACTTCCGCACATTGATGTTCTGGTAGATAACACCGCTCAACACAAGGTATTCTCATTCATGGATGGATTCTCAGGTTATAACCAGATTAAAATGGCGCCTGAAGACATGGAGAAAACTACGTTTGTGACGCAATGGGGCACGTTTTGTTACAAAGTAATGCCATTCGGTTTAAAGAATGCAGGGGCAACATACCAGCGTGCCATGGTGGTTTTGTTCCATGACATGATCCATCATGAAATAGAGGTATATGTGGATGACATGATAGCCAGATCTCATACTGAAGAAGAACATCTCAATCATTTATACAAACTGTTTGAGAGGTTGAAGAGGTACAAGTTGAGATTGAACCCGAACAAATGCACCTTTGGCGTAAGATCCGGTAAACTCTTGGGCTTTATTGTCAGTGGTAAAGGAATTGAGGTGGACTCGGCTAAGGTGAGAGCTATTTAAGAAATGCCAGTTCCCCGTACAGATAAAGAAGTCAGAGGTTTCTTGGGACGCTTGAATTACATTGCCCGATTTATCTCCCATTTGACTGCTACCTGCAAACCCATCTTCAAATTACTGAGGAAAAATCAAGAGATGATATGGAATGATGAATGTCAAGAAGCTTTTGACAAAATCAAGAAGTATCTCCAAGAACCTCCAATTCTGATGCCACCAGTTGAAGGAAGACCTTTAATCATGTATTTGACTGTGTTAGAAAATTCAATGGGGTGTGTGTTGGGGCAACATGACGAGTCTGGTCGAAAAGAGCATGCCATATACTACCTTAGCAAAATTTTTACCGACTGTGAAACAAGATACTCATTGCTCGAGAAAACTTGCTGTGCTTTGGCTTGGGCTGCTCGCCGACTAAGACAGTATATGTTGAATCATACCACTTTATTGATTTCTAAGATGGATCCTATCAAATATATATTCGAGAAACCTGTCCTCTCCGGAAGAATAGCAAGATGGCAGATGATTTTAACAGAGTATGATATCCAGTATACTACCCAGAAAGCAATCAAAGGAAGCGTGTTAGCGGATCATTTGGCTCATCAAGCAGTTGATGATTACCGATCTATGAATTTTGAGTTCCCAGATGAGGATGTCATGCTTGTTACTGATTATGAAGAACCTGGACCGGATGAAGGACCCGAAAGGGGATCCCGATGGACTATGGTTTTTGACGGATCTTCTAATGCATCGGGCAATGGGGTTGGGGTTGTAATTATTTCCCCTAAGGGTTGCCATACGCCTTTCACTGCTAGACTATGTTTTGATTGTACCAACAATATGGCCGAGTATGAGGCATGTATTTTGGGACTCAAAGCTGCTATAGGCCTGAGAATCAAGTTTTTGAGTGTGTATGGAGACTCAGCCTTGGTAATCAGTCAGATCAAAGGAGAATGGGATACTAAACATCTGAATCTCATCCCTTATCGAGAGCGGGTGTTGACATTAATCCCATACTTTGAAAAGATTACATTCGAACATATTCCACGAGAAGAGAATCAGTTGGCAGACGCATTGGCTACCATGTCATCTATGTTCAGAGTCAGATGGGACAATGAAGCTCCCATGATCACGATTGAATGATTAGATGAACCAGCATACTGTTATGAACTTAACGCTGATGAAGTAGAAGAGAAACCTTGGTTCCACGAAGTAAAAAGATATTTAGAAACTTGGGAATACCCTGAAGGGGCATCCATCAATGACAGAAAATTTCTGAGGAGGTTCTCCGCTAAATTCTTTTTGAGTAATGGAGTATTATACAAACGTAATCATGATTCGACTTTGCTGCGCTGTGTGGATAAAAGGGAAGCAGAAAAGATTATGGAAGACATACATGACGGTGTTTTTGGGATTCATTCTAGTGGACATACGATGGCCAAGAAGATTCTGAGATCAGGGTATTATTGGTCTACCATGGAAGCTGATTGCCACCATCACTCCAGAATTTGTCACAAGTGCCAGATCTGTGCGGACAAAGTACATGTACCTCCTGCTCCATTGAACGTGTTGACAGCACCTTGGCCCTTTGCAATGTGGGGCATTGATATGATTGGAGAGATTAAACCTACTGCTTCTAATGGACATCGTTTCATCCTTGTTGCTATTGATTACTTTACAAAGTGGGTAGAGGCAGCCTCATTTGCTTCTGTCACCAAGAATGTGGTGGCACGATTCATCAAGAATAATCTCATTTGTCGATACGGCATCCCTGAAAGAGTTATCACTGACAATGGCACTAATTTGAACAACAAGATGATTAGTGAACTCTGCACGCAGTTCAAAATAAAACACCATAACTCTTCTCCGTACCGGCCAAAGATGAATGGCGATGTAGAAGTTGCTAATAAAAATATTAAGAAGATTATACAAAAGATGACAGTAACCTACAAAGACTGGCATGAGATGTTACCATTTGCTCTTCATGGTTATCGCACTTCAGTACGCACTTCGACAGGGGCAACTCCTTTCTCTTTAGTCTACGGAATGGAAGCCGTTTTACCAGTGGAAGTTCAGATTCCCTCTCTAAGAATTATGAAAGATGCAGGCTTAGAGGAAGATGAATGGGTTCAGACTCGACTCGATCAGATAAATTTGATTGATGAAAAGAGACTTGCGGCTGTTTGTCACGGACAGATATATCAGAAGCGCATGATCCAAGCATTTAATAAAAAAGTCAAGAGACAGGTATATCAAATTGGCGACTTTGTAATAAAGCGTATCATTCTACCACAAGGTGATTCTAGAGGCAAATGGACTCCCACATACGAAGGGCCATTTGTAGTTAAGAAGGTATTCTCTAGTGGAGCCATGATACTTGCTACAATGGATGGCGAAGACTTCCCACATCCCGTGAACGCATACATAGTCAAAAAATACTACGCATAAAAGAGACCCGCTAGGTCAACGTATCTAGGCTAAAGTAAGGGCATCCCGGCGAACCAAAAGGGTTTGAGCAAAAATTAGGGATAAACATATAAAAATGTACACCCGACAAGTCGAAAACCTGAAAAGGCAGCTTGGGCAAAAAAGGGTATCCTGGTGGACTGAAAACCTGAAAAGGCGGTCCAGGCAAAAATTAGGGATTAAAGCGTATGACTATGTCCCGTTCTCAGTCAGCTTCACCCAAGCCAAAGGGACTGAACAAGCCAATCACTTCTATCCGACAGTAGGAGATGAGATGCTTGAAGACATAATGACAGTAGCAGAATTAAAATCAATAGGACTTTTTCTTCATAGCTTTTTCTTTGTTTTCTCGACAATTTCCTCTTACTAGGATTTCTGTCTCTGTGTACTCAAATTGCCTGTTTATAGGCCCTCTTTCAAAATCAATACAATTTTGTTCCCAAAAAGATACTTTTGTTTTACTTTCTCTGTTTTGTTTGCGTAAACGTCCATTGATTTAATTTGAATTAATATATGCATTTGAATATGATCGATGTTTACCAAAAATACATGCATAAAATAGAAATAGCGATTACTGAAAGACTTCAGGATCGAGGAGAAGGTCTAACCATGCTTTCCAATGAATCCGTTGCTAATTCTATTCCCCAGCAAAGCCAGTTATTCCCCAGAAGAAATTGGCATTGCTAGACAGACTGGTCATCTCTTCCATCCCCAGCCAGGCTTCTGGTGAATATTTCTACCATCAGACAGAAATCAAATACCCCCAGCTAAGAAAGATTCATCAATACAAATGTCTCCAACCGGAATCTCAGGATTTATTTTCCCCTGGCAGAACTTCTCAGACGCATAATTCATTCATTACATCATTTCACAGCATACACATGCATACAATGTTTGCAAGCATCAAACATCTCATGCATCATGACATGGCATGAAGCTAACTTTATTTTTCAGGTTAATTATCCTCCTGATACAGTCAAAATAAAGATCCGTTCAGATGGGTACTCTTATTGATTACATTCAAGGTTCGGATACGTCTTTCAGATATAATCCATATGAACATTCATTCTGACAAGCATCCTGATATCCTCCTAATGATGGCATCTTTAAGCCCATCCCGGACATTTATTGCAAATACAACGTATACAAATATTATCAGATACAGCCTAACGTATGGTTCATTCTGATTCAGCCCAACATATGATTTCTTCAACTATTTCAATATGGTCTAGCGTACGACCCATTTGGATGTTCATCCCCTCAGATACTACCTAGCGTACGGTACATTTCAAGGTGTAGTCTAGCGTACGACTACTTTCTTCAGATACAGCCTAACGTACGGCTCATTCTGCAACTCAGATACGATCTAGCGTACGATCCATTCTGATCTTCATTCCTCAGATACTACCTAGCGTACGGTACATTCCGAGGTGCAGTCTAGCGTACGACTACTTTCTTCAGATACAGCCTAACGTACGGCTCATTCTGCAACTCAGATACGATCTAGTGTACGATCCATTCTGATTCTACCTTCGTCAGATACAGCCTAACATACGATCTAGCATACGATCCCTTCTGATCTTTTATCCCCAGTGAAGTTGACAGCCTAACGGATGACTCACTATACGGTCTAGCGTACGACCCGGTGTGGCACCCATGTCTTCAGATGCGGTCTGATGTACGACACACTCTGAAGCTCTCATCATCAAACTTTCTGGATGGCATCTCTAAGCCCATCTCCGCCAAGACCATCTCAATTAACAAGTGCAAATTTTCGGGCATTCTAAGTGTTCAATAATCTTCCACCTCCAGATCACAAATTTTCGGGCATTCTAAGTGTTCAATAATCTGTGTTTATCTGACATGTCCTATCATAACTGTGTAATATTTGCCCGACATTATTACTGCTGCGATTCCTTTGTTTGGTGCAACTCTCGATTGCATCCCATTTTGGTATTCTAACCCGTTTGTTGAATTTTTGTGAGGGTTCACATACTCCCGAAGAAGGTAGCTTGCTAGGTATTCCACTTTATTTGTGGGATACCCTTGTGGAGATCTATTCTAATTATCTAACTGATTACAAATGTTGCCTTTGAATACATGTGATCGTGGTCCTCTCTTTGTTGCCTTACGGTATTACGGTCATGTCCCGCGAACGTGGGGATACACTTAGCAAAGACCCTTCGATTAAATCATCACGCCCCTACAAGATAAATCATAGTCCCTCGGATGTTGCCTTCGAATATATGATTTTGTCCCTCGATGGCCCGTCGTTGTAGCCTACGGTTAAATGATGATCGTCCCTTCAAAAGCTAAGGTATCCTTACAAATGTTGCCTTCAATGACCAATCGATGACCCTACGATGTCCCTTTACATCCAAAGGATAAGACTACTTACTTCTCAATAGTCAGGACAGTTTTACCCTCATAAGGATAGGAAATGCCCATAAAGACCTTGGGTAGGTATAACTCTTAAATGCTTACTCATAACTTAAAACACTTTTCACACCTTACACTTTGCAAAACATCTATTAAAAAATCACCACTTGGTATACATTCGCACTAGAATCATTGCCAAGTTATATTTTTCTAAACAGCTTTCGAAATTAAACGAGATAAACACTTTGTATGCATTCGTACAAGAATCATTACAAAGTTAAACTCTCTTTTCAAACATTTTCTAAACATTTCTCAAACACTTTTTCAAACAAGAAAAACATAAGTGATTAAGCAATTAAGAGCCCATGGATAACCATGGATACAAAGGGTGCTAACACCTTCCCTTTGTATAATGTACCTCCCGAACCCAAAATCTAATCAAGGTCTTTCCTGTTCTTTTCCATCTTTCCTTATTGGATAAAAGAAAAGTCGGTGGCGACTCTTGCTATCCGCGACATTTGCTTTCCAAAGCAAAAACACCCAAAGTCAGTTCACCGTATGACATACAGGTATGAGTACTTACATACCCATAGGGCACGAGTACGAGTGCTAACTTTGACACCCAAGCGGATATGGACTCGGGCACATGGATTTTTACAAAACGCGGGTATATGGATGGGTATTATAGTACCCTGTCCAAACTCTGCCCATTGTCATCCCTAGTCAAATATACATGGGTTAAAAATGTTTAGTCGTTAAGTCAATTTAGTTAATAGTTGTGCAATGACATCAATTGCAAGACCGTATATTCGAACCTACAACATCTCACTTATTTATATTTAAAAGATGAAATTTCAGCCACTAAACTATTACACAAAAAAAAAGTTTAACCATTCAATATCTTTATTGTTATGGATAGAAGGTTATATGTGAAAATAAAGTATTGTTGTTGATGATGGTTGTGAATCTCCAACCTCTTAGTTGGTTTCAAACAAAAAATTTGCCTCGACGCGATTCATGTCTAGAGATTTTGTAAATGTACTACATTTTATCAGGTCTTAGAAAAAAAATTCGCCTCACACGATTCATATTTGGAGACTGTGTAAATGTACTACCTCTTATCAGGTCATAGAAAAACATTTCGCCTTTACACGACTCATGCTTGGGAGGCTGTGTAAATATTTGACCTCTCTAGCCGATCCTAGAAAAGCATTTCACTCAGTTCTTCTAACAATATTCTCGCTTTATTTCCCTTAAAACTTGAGGATACCTCAATTAAAAAACTCCAGATGTTATGGGCTTCCTCTTCTACTGGAGAGCTAAAACTGACTAGGGCATTATATTTAATGATGTTCCTTGATACAAAAATATGCCCTACTCTAAGAGCTCGACTTCCCATGGCACTATCTTCTTGACCATATATGACTTCTTTAGCACTTGACAAATGGGATAATTGATCTTCACAATGATTCGACACCCTTGGAAATAAGGCAGCAACTTCCTTGAAATGACAATTATGGAGACACGAAAAATACCTGAGCAAGAAAACGCTTGAATGACAATGAAGTCGTCACCGAAGTTTATTTTTAAAAGGGAAAACTTAGATAAAACCCTAAAAAACAAAACTATGGTCATCGCAACCAAATTCATGTTTCGAGAGTCGGTTATGCATAGGGAAGGTATTGGCACCCCCGCGACATTCATTGTAAACAATAGTTACTTTAATTAATATTACGATTAAAAGTATTAGCCTAAAGTGTTCGATTTCTCATAATTACTATGACATGTTTATAGGAAAGGGAAAACTATTATTTTTTATTAAGATGCTTGACAAGATGTTGAATCATGCTCCTATGTATCTCTAGGTGCAATGAAGAATTCAAAGCTACATAGTTCTTTGTAAAAAAATGTGGGTTGGTTGATTTTAAAATAAAAGAGTTATCACGGCGTGAAAAAACACTTGGGCACGTTGCATGCTCGAAATAACAACAGAGTTTCCACCAATCATTATTTATTCCAAAGGGACAAGACAATATCGAATAAACCCGCTAAAGCTAAGGGAAATGGTCGTCGCAACCAGATCGTGTTAGGGAGTCAGTTATGCAAGGGGAAGGTATTAACACCCCTTATATTCGTTGTACTCAACGAAACTCATTTAGTTAGTTATGCGAATGAGTGTTAGTGTGATATTAGTTTGCAATCTTCTACTTATTATACGAGAAGCGAGAAAAAAGAAAAGAAATGGACTAAACCTGAGTTTTTTTATTATTGTGCCTGACAAGATTTCAAAATCCTGCTCCTACGTATCTCCTAGTGCGATGGAGAACTCAAGGCTACGTAGTTCTTTGTAGAAAAAAAATTTGTTTGTTGATTGCTTTTAAATGAGAGATGCTTAGCTCACACTTAAGCGGTTGAACCTTTACTTGATGCTCACTCTTGGAGGTTGAAGTCTTTGTTTGTTTCGTGTCGAAATGGATAAAACATACTCGTTTATGAAAATGGTTTTCAAGTCACACAAGGGCGAAAGAAGTTTGATTGATTGAGTTGATTTTATATGGACTAGGGTAACCGTTGGAACAAGGTGTGCACCGAGCGTTCGTTTACCCAAGGCTTTTAAAAATATGTGTATACCTCGATCATTTGCCGTCCTTTTTTATGATAGTACACTCTTTGCATAATTTCAGTAAACGTTTGAGCATATATGTGCACCAAGCACTCGTTTACTCAAGATGTTCAAAAGGCGTGCACCAATTGTCACTTGTTATCCTATTTTGATTAAAGTATTTTAAGGAGAAAAACCAAGGTATTCAAAAGGCGTGCATAATTGTCGTTGTCTTTCGATTTTATTGAGAGAAGAATTTTGCATGCATAACGACTTGGCGTTGGATCAAGTGTTTCGAGTTAATTATGAAAAAGGTTTGAATGAAGCGAAGAGATGCTCGACGTTGGATTAAGACTTGTGATGGTGACAATGGTTTGACTTTATTAGAAGTTGGAATTGATTTTTTAAATTGAATTTAAAAATTATTAGAAAATGAAATTGATTGTTGAAATTTTGAAAAGTTAATGATATTATTTACATACGAGGGTACGAACATGAATAGAGATTACATATCTAAACAGCTAAGAACATCAAAATCGATTAATTAAATAATCAAATAATTATTAATTAAAAAATAAAGTAACCATTATTTTAAATAATTAGTTTATATTTTAAATAATTAACTTAACCACAAGAAAAGTAATAAAACAAAATAAATAATTAAATTAAATTAAAAGGCTATAAAAACAAAATATAAGAGATATATAAACATGAATATGGATTTTCAAGAGTCAACATATCAAACATGAACCTAAAGTCCAAAAATAAAGCCCTAATAATAATACAAAAGAAATTTAATAAGACAAACTAAAATAATAAAAAATTAAAAACTAAAAACTTAAAATAAAAGTTAAGGCATCAACATCTTTTTGAAAAAAAGTGTTTTAAAGTTTCAAAATCCACCAATCACAAATCGACATGTGGTCTGACAATGAATAACAATAAAGCACAAATCCTCTTTTCCCCTCTTCCCACTTGAAACACGATAACAGAAGAAAAATTCGTCTTCGACAAACTTCACTTTCATTTTAAAGCAAAATCAAAGAAAATGTTTAACAAAAGCATCGCTTATGTGAATCATGAACAACATCAAAGCATAATCAACAATTAAAGGAAAATATTATCGGACGAGTTTCGTAACAACAACGATGGTGGATTTGAAGCTCTGATGGCCGCGGAACGAGTAATGGGGGCGGGTGGCTGTGTGGTGCAGATCCGACGCGGTGCTTTTTGCGGATTGGTTGTTTTTACTCTGGTTTCAAAGTTCTTGTGTCTTGTTGTTGTTGGTTTGATTATATTTTTATGGTGTTGATGCCATTGTTGTTGTTGATGATGTTTTTTGTTGATGCTATTGTTGATGATGTTTGTTGATGATGATATTGTTGATGCTATTATTGATGATGTTATTGCTGATGATATTTGTTGATTATTTTATGTCTTGATAGATGACCCATCTTCATCTAGTAGTGATGAAGCTACATATACAAATGAAACAAGTTCAAACGATTCTCAATATGTAGTAGGACAAAAAAAATATCAAAGAGGTGCCACAATGATTGCCAAATTATAAAAAGTATGCAACTCGGATGTCAAACTTTTGATCGAGTTTAGTGTTGTTTATACTATTATTAATGGTCCATATTCATCGCTTATTAAGAGTTATGTTGCATTTCTTGGACGTAGCAAAGTCACCATATTGTTAGATGATTGGAAAGATGTAGCTGCTAAGGAGAAAAATAGCATATGGACATACGTTTAAGTATATTAATTTTAATATTCATCGATTCGATATTACTTTATATAAGCACTAATACATACTTATTGATGTGAATGTGTAGTTGAAGTTTAAGTTTAGTGGTAATTCAAAGTTGAAAAAAAATGGATCACTTATGATGGTACAACTTGAAGAAGTTTTAAGTCACGACTCACTAGTGACTACATTGTTAGATGAGGGCAACGATCTAGAATGGGGGGTTGAATAGATCGCCAAATAAAATTTTATTATAAAAATTATGCTTTGAAAAATAATTTTCTATGACAAACGGATACGAATTTGGATCGAATCTCATTTATACGAACCGTTATTGGTAGGATCGAATATGCATACAACTCGTAATATAAAGTATGCTAAAGATGAAAAAATACAATCAACAAGTTCAATATAGTTTGTTTGAATATAAGACACACTTAAGATAAACGATTTTCATGAGAAGCAAAAATAAACTTGACAAAGAAATTTTGACGAACATTTGGTGTGTAGTAATTTTATCGAACACTTAGTGTGCAATACACCAAACTTGATTCTCTTTGTGTTGAAGTTACAACAAAACAATTGCAATGGTTTTACACAAACAATTTTAAAAACTTCAACACAACCAGAATTTTCAAAAATTCAAATTACATACTAAGTGTGATCAAAATCTAAAAAGAAATTTGAGAGAGAGAGAGAGAGAGAGAGAGAAATCCAAGATTTTTTAGGCGGTTCCCTAATTGTCCTCACTATGGGTACGTTTGTCCTCAATTCGAAACTGAATTGAGATATTGTAATTAACCTTTGCAATATCAGTTTACAAGAGAAATGTAGAAATTCAAACCCTAAACCCTATTGTTGATGTTGATATTAGCTCCTTCTCTACCCTTGATCCTAGCAAGATCAAGTCACACGAGATCTCCAATACGATCCTTCGATTATCATTACTCCTTCGCAAGAACCCCCGTTCATAGGCTGGTTTAATAGTTGGAACAATATTTATATCATAGGTTTCCTTTAAGCTGACTTCATCTTCTTTGAAATAAGATTCTTTCATATTTCTTCCTGATGTTGATATATATCCTTCTTTTTTTCGTTTGAATATTGAAGAAACTTCTTATTTTTTACCATTCTTTGAGCAAGAGGTTCCTTCGTTTGATGTTGAATCTTCTGAAGATCGTTCAACCACTGAGTAAGTTATTTCGAAGGATTCTACCAGAGTTATGTGATAGGAGTGTGATGAAGTTGATGATTCTTCAATTTTTACTTCTTCATCTTTGAGTAATTGAACTATTTTATTCAATTTTTCTACAATTTTCTTCTTTCTTGATTTTTCCTTAAATTCATGAAGACTCCCATATTTTGATTTAAGATTTGAATTAAACTTCCATCTTTTAATTCTTAGACATTGGTTAACGAAAAATGTTCCAATATAATTTCTAAAATTTCTAAACCTTGAGAAATAACTAAAAGTGTTATCTTCATCTTATATGTCTTGTGTGTTTATCTTCTCTTGTTCGATACTTGGAGAAACTCCATATATCATCTCAAGAGTATACCATATTTCCTTGGAGGTATTACATTGATGAACAAAGTAAAATTAACTATCATATAGAAACATTGTTATAAAGCTCTTATTTTTAAAATCTATCTCAAACTTTATTTCTCCTCTTTGGTCCAAAGCAAATTAGATTTATCTACTACTTCATCATTTACTCCATGAGTGGGAATAAATGGACAATTTATTATTGTTTCCCACAATTCATGATTTGTGCTTTGAAGGAAACTTCTAAACCTAGCTTGTCATATATCAAATCTACTATTATTTTTAAAAGTGGCTGTGTATTTAGAAAAGATCTCTTGTCAGAAGTCATCTTTCTCCTGAGACGATTAGTCCTTAAACAAGAGTTAGGTTTTGATGCCACTTGTTGGACATGTGACTTCCCACACGAGAGGGGAGGTGAATTGTGTGGTTCCAAATAACATGTTTTTAAAAACCTTCCCGGTTTAGAATCATAGTTTAAAAAAATTTAAAAGTTGTTTTAATATTAAGCAGCAGATAAATAAAATTCCCAAAATAAAAATTGCGAAAAATTAAAGAGTTTAGGGAAAAGAGAAAACACCGAGAATTATTGAGGTTCGGTCAAACAAAAAAAACACACTTCTCTCTCCATGAATTGATCTTGAGAGTATCCAATAAACTTGAGAGTTTTTGGTAGGTTATACTCACGAACCCTCCTTATACAAGGAAAAATGAAGTTTAAGGTTGACTTCCAACCAAACAATAAACATCATAGTGAAGCGGTGAGTCTTCCTTCCAAACAGTGGATCAAAACGGTTAGTCTCCTTTCCACGGGAATCTTGAAGCGTTTAGTCTTCAAGCTTTTAAACAAACTTTGAGAGCTTTTAACACTAGACTGAGATCACGAACCTTAAACATTGGTTTCCCGTACTACAAGATAACCAGTAACCTGAGAGATTTTAACATAGGGCTAATCTGAAACCTTAGAAATCTTTTAATACTAGGCTAAACTTTAACCTTAACTTGGTTTTACCACAGGCTAACCAAGAACATATGAAAGCTTTTATCACGGGTTGAGCCTTCGAACCTAAACAAGAGTTTTATCACACAATCCTTAAACCAAAGCTTTTACGGGGTTAACTTCTAACACAAACAAACAATCCCTAATTGGATAAAATGTTCAACCAAAGTATAAACAAAAGTTCCTTGGTGAAATTACAAATCTACCCTTTCAGAATTACAACTTCTCACTTGCAAAAAGGATTTTATCAAAAAACAATTTGGCTAAAAACTTAGTGAGAGAAAGTAAAAGAAAAGTTTATAGAGAGAAAGAGAAGTATGGAATGAAAGTTTGGTTTTGGAAATTTTGAAATGAGTGATGGGACCTCTATTTATAGACTATAGGTTTGCGCAAAAAGAAAATCATTTTAAATGCATTTTAAGACTTGCCAATTAATTGGCAATCCCAATTGATTGGTTAACTCCTTTACAATCGATTACCAAGTTAAAAATGACAATAAAATATTTCTATCAGTTATCATCATTAAGATGTTGTCCTAATCGATTAGGGTGCATTTTTGAAGTCTCCCAATTGGTTGGGATAAAGCGCCAATCATTTGGAAAAGATAAAACTTTTCCCAAATCTTTTCAAACAACTTCCAACTCATCTGGTACAACTTCAAGAAATTTTTAATATTATTTCTTTGGTAAAAATCAGTTTAAAAATGTTTTCATGTGTGTGTGATTTATCCAAACACTTCTACAAAAAAGCCCATTATACATTACAAAGCTTTCACTCAGACTAATTAAAGCAGAACTTTTTTGTACTTCAAGACTTTGTCATATACTTTTCTTCTTGTAGACACTTGCTTAGTTTATTTGAGATGAGGCTTGATTTAAATTCTATTTGGTTGCCATCATTAGATAGTCAAGTCCAATAAACCCTAATTCTTTGGTTTACATCTTTAACCATTTAGCCGCTTATACTTGACTTGTCATCATGAGTTGTCTTCATGAGACACAGGTTGTCATCATCAAAAGTAAAATAATTGTCTTTGTTAAAAGCATATCACCTGCAAAACAAGATACCACAACTTATTCTACTTCTGTTTCACAAGGTTAATTGTATATCATTTTATTGGTTATCAATAAATAAAAAGAAATTAGTACTTGATATTTGATGAATAACAGATGGACAATATATTAGCATACATCCCATCTACCTAATTGTTTCTTATAGGAATGTGATGCACCAATATATATCGTCTTAATTTGCAGACCATTGTTACGAGGATTAGTGTAATATTATCTAATTTATAGAATCTTGTTTCTGTCCCTTGAAGCACTTGCCAACAATGTAAGCAACCCTTTGAGATACAAATGTTTGAAACTGAATTAGTTGTCCATCAACTTGGATATATTGAGGCATATCGTACACAACATTGAGACATGCTTTATTGAGACAGGAGTAAATTACACACATATTTCATTTGTTATTTTATTTCGTGAATGCAAAACATTTAACAACCAAGTGGTGCAACTCGCCAAATCACGAAACCCATATTTAAGAGGTTTTTCATACTTCTATTGATAGCCTCGTCCTTCTCATATGATTGATTTATATGACACTTGACTACATAAAGGCCATTATTTTGCATAGCCAAGGAATGTCATACACCTTAAGGATATATGTCAGGCATCTCTTCGCTTTACTAAGGAAATAAATATTCTTTTTCCTATAAGCATTTCATGAGATGATCCCTTACCTTATTAGATAAATTGGCTCATATCTTGATGATTTTTAAAAGTTATTCCCTCACCAAGATTTCCACCAAATATAATTCTGGTTTTGGCCACTCAACCTTCCTCTTTCCCTCAAAGGAAAATGCTTCCTATTTATTGTTGATGTTACTAAACATGTGTGAGATGCTTCCAAATAAGACCTGATTGTTGATTATTAGAAATTTAACTTTTACAGTTATTTACATAATGTTGAATACCTCAACATAGGGGATATCACACAAATTCCTTAGCATATTCTAGAATAACATTAGGTTGTACATTCAAATTTTATATAGATTTTGGGGTAATGGAAATATTAGTTGGCATACCATCTTATTGTCCTAATTGAACAAAATTGCCATCAATATTTATATCAACATTTACATTTAAAGCTTTTTTATTATGTTGTGTTGGAAGCTATAATGTTTTATGAATTTGCTTCTTCCTTTTAGGAGGTTGTTGGGATAAGCTTTTTTGTTGTTGTTGTAAGTTTGGATATTACAAAAAATAAAAAAAATACATACTTACTCAAACAAATAATAATGTATACACACTATTAGACATAAATTAGACATAAATTAGACATAATTAAAAGATAAAAATTTCAAGATGTGAAATTATTATAATCATTTAAACATACTCCAATGATAGAAAGAATAGGTAGGTGACCGACCAACTTTATCAAACAAATAAATGATTGTTTGAAAAAATACACTTAATATATAATTAGAGGTATATAAAAAATACAATAGAAGTATACTCTTTTAAGACTTAGGAATTTCTAAGCTTCTCATTGAATGTTCATAGTTATAATCAATACTTAGATTTTATATGAAATTTTAGTCTATAATCTCGCACACTTAAATAAATATTAATATACTCAATTATTCTTTAAACACTTCGTTATCATCAAAACCTAGGGATATGTGACAAATCAATTTTTTCCCCACAGTGTTTGGTCACATTTGACTTTCGTGCTTTGTAGGCTGCTATTGGCATAATTGCTTCTACAATTGTTTTAAAGATTAAGTAAGATATATATAACATGTTTTTAAAGATTAATATATCTAATATTTATTTTTTGAATTATATATATGTATATATATATATATATATATATATATATATATATATATATATATATATATATATATATATATATATATATATATATATATATATATATATATATATATATATATATATATATATATATATATAACATGTTTTTAAAGATTAAGTAAGATATCTAACATTTAGTTTTTAAATTAATTTTATAATTATTTTATATTATTTAAATTATAATTAAAATATTTATAAAAAAATATTTAATTTATTTATAATTTTTTAAATAATTTATATTTTTTATTATTTCAAATAAATAATTTTATAATCATATTATTTGTGTTTTTTAATTATTTATTTATTTAATTAAAGTAGTAGTAACTAAATGGTCCAATATTTTCTTCTCAAAGTTACTACCATATCATTTGACGTGTGAATTAAAAAAAAAACTTTCATGTTACATCCACGTTAGTATAATATAAAAGAGTTTTTTACCCAAATAACCCAAATTTTTCAAAAAAAAATCCCAAAATAATTATGTTTTAAAAAAAAATCCCAATCTACCCCACTTTGAAGAGGAGGCGTCAGATGAATTGGCGTATGCTCTTAAACTTTTAGAAGAGGCGCCAATTGGATTGGCTAGGCCACCTTGTGTTGCCAATCCAATTGACGCATATGTGTTAAATTTTAAAGGAGGCGCCAATTGGTTTGGCACTTGTGTGTGTTTCGTATTTGTTTTTGAAAAATATTGTACATGATAGATAAAGTCGAAATCGGAAGAATTCATATTAATATTAATACCCGTTTACACAAAAAAGACTATTGTCGATGACCAAGATCACCTAACCGACCTCCGGTCCCACATCCCCTAGCTACCCGAACTCGTGACCCTAACCCACGTTGATGAATCACCCCAGGTGTTTGAGTATGCGAGGGCCCAAGAACATCACCACCAACTGCAGGAGATTGCCTAAGATAGTCAGACAAATCAACGTAGTCTTGTGTATGCATCGAAGGGGTACCGCCATAACTTAGCTCATGACCCATGCCAGAGTAGTTGGGTTGTGTTTGAGTTGTTGGAGGGCGACTGAGACGATTGAAGGGAGACATTTGTGTGAATGATGCTTCGAGGAAAGGTTGAAATGATTGTTGTGGTGTTTGGTAGACATATGGCTGTTAAAGGTTTTTGGTTTTGAGATGTTTGGGCTTCTTGGTTATGGTAGGAGGATGGACGGTTGGTGTTCAATGATCGTTGAGTGTTTTGGCTATGGCCGCTATGGTAGGGTGATGTGTTGGGTGCATATCGATGTTGGGTCTTGATGATGATCTAGTTGGTGGTGGTTGTACGGGGTATGCTTTTGGTATTGTGGTTAGATGTATGGCATGTTAGGGTTGTATGTTTTTGTGTTTGTGGATCGAAAATTTTGATGGATAAGGGGTTGTGAGTAGCCGGGCTGACAATGTTGTTGGGGGTTAGATGTTGAGCCTTATGGTGTGTAAGTTGTCTGGCGTGGGTCGTATAGGTACATATCCTTGGCGATGAACTCAAATCCAACCGATCTGTACCAAGCTATATAATTACGACTTGGTTTTTCTTCAGTTGGAATCACAACGTCTGTTAAGACATGGTCTTGGCGGTGCTTCCATTTGCGACACTTAAATCTAGCGAAGCTTTGCCATGGGTTAAAGTTCCATTGGTCATTAACTTTGCATAGATGCCATTCTCTTAGGTTTGCCGGGGGGTCTGGGATGTGTTGGAGCATCCGAACTGCAATTTAACACGGTCACTATTGTGCATTGTAAGACCCCAATTTTTGCCCTAAGATCCCTCATGGCCTCAAGACATCATATCATGTCATATCATTGCCTCAAGGATCATTTGTGCACCTTTGCTTGCCTCCTAGTGGGTGGGTATCTTGTGAGTGTGGTTCTTGATCACCAAGCATGTATTGCATTTGTATATCATTGCTTTTCATTCGTTTACTAAACCAAAAGTACAAAAATATTGTCATCTAACCATGTTACTTGCAGCTGAAGTAATCATCAGTCAATCAGTCAGGCAAGCCATTGAGCAACGGGTGGTGACCATTCTTGAAGAATTTGGGCACCATGATCATTCTTTAAGAGTTCATATAAGTTATGATATCATTGTGGATCAAGATCTCATGTGAAAAAGGGTTGAAACTCATCAAAACATGGCTCAGTCAACAAAAGCCCTAGAAAAGTCAACAGTGGTCAACTGTGGTCAACTGTGCATTTAATCAGGATTTGGAAGGTGTGAGATGGTTGGAAAGGTCTCATTCATGTCCATATAAGCCTCATTTGGCATTTCAAAGATCAAGGTTGAAGGATTTGAAGTCAGGCAAAAAGTTTCCCAAAATGGAAATGACCTGTAATTCTCACCTGCCCAAAATGGAAAGTTTTTCTCCCCAAAATTACTTCATCATACAAGCTTCAAATCAAAATTTGTTCAACATTAAATTTGAAGATCTTGTTCTTGCCTTTCCAAAAAGTCCAAGAACACCCAATTCCCATGTGTGGTTGACAAATTATGGTCAAATCATTTTCAAAAAATGCCTAAGTTCAAAGTGCCATAACTTTCACATGGAATGGCCAAATTGGATGGTTCTTCTTTGAGCAAACCACATTTAACATGTACTATCCAAATCCATCATCACATTTTGCCAAAAGCCTTCACATAAAAAGATCATTTTTCAAGTGTACCAATTAAAAAGCCAAGGGCAAAAAGGTCCAAATTTCAAAATACAAAGAATTTTGACATGGGACCAATTCCAATAGCTTCCAAATATGATTTATGACTTGCTCAAGGTGGAAAAACACTGTTACATTGGTTCTAGTCATCCAAGGGCAAAAAGGCCAAAGTGCATTACAAGCTCATTTTCACTAATCATCCAATTTTGCCTAATCATGATTAAAGAGTGGATTAAGGGCAAGTATAAAAGCTTAACTCTAACAGAATTGAAGGATCCATGTCATACGGTGAACTGGACTTTTTTGTGGTTTTAATCGCAATGTCGCGGTTAGCAAGAGTCGCCACCGACTTTTCTTTTATCCAATAAGGAAAGGTGGAAAAGAACAGGAAAAACCTTAATTTAGATTTTGGGTTCGGGAGGTACATTATACAAAGGGAAGGTGTTAGCACCCTTTGTATCCATGGTTATCCATGGGCTCTTAATTGCTCGATCACTTATATTATTTTTGTCTAAAAAAAAGTGTTTGTGAATTGTTTAGAAAAATTGTTTTGAAAAGAGAATTTAACTTTGTAATGATTCTTGTATGAATGTATACAAAGTGATTATCTCGTTTAGTTTTGAAAATTGTTTAGAAAAATATAACTCGGTAATGATTCTAGTATGAATGTATACCAAGTGGTGATTTTCTGAAGGTATTTTGAAAGGTGTGAGGTGTGAAAAAATGTTTTAGGTTGTGAGCCAGCAATTAAGAGTTATACCGACCCAAGGGCTTTATGAGTATTTCCTATCCTTATGAGGGTAAAACTGTCCTTATTATTGAGAAATAAGTAGTTTTATCCTTTGGATGTAAAAGGGTCATCGTAGGGTCATCGATTGGTCATTGAAGGCAACAGTTACGAGGATACCTTAGCATTCGAAGGGACTATCATCTTTTAACCGTAGGCAACATCGGAGGGTCATCGAGGGACAAAGTTGTATATTCGAAGGCAACATCCGAGGGACTATAATTTATTTTATGATGATTTAACCGAAGGGTCTTTGCTAAGGGTATCCCCACGTTCGCGGGACATGACCGTAATATCGTAATCGTAAGGCAACAAAGAGAGGTCCAAGATCACTTATTCAAAGGCAAAGTTTTACAATTAATTATATAATTAGGATGAAACTCCACATTAAAATTATTAAAAATAATATATTAAAAAAAATTAATACATTAGAAATTAATACATTAAAAATTAATTTAGGGTGAAACTCCACAAGGGTATCCCACAACTAAAGTGGAATACCTAGCCAATAACCTTTTCCTGGGATATGCGAACCTTTACGAAACTCAAAAAAAAAAAAAACATGTCAGAACACCAAATCAGGGTGCAATCGAAGATTACACCGGAGAAATATCACAACAATAAATAGGATAGGATGAATAATGCATGGCTATGATAAAACATAAAAAAAAAGAATAGAAAAGTCAGCTACTGTCTCGTTCGCCTCTGCCTCGCCTAGCGAAGGCCAGGCGAATACTCGCCCCAGGCTCGCCTAGCGAGGTGCTAGCGAGCGGCCACGGATTTTGAATTTGAAAACAACCCCATGTTAGGAACTTTGAATTTTATGGCATTTTATCACAGGAATAACATGGTCAAACATTCAGGGTATTCAGGCATATTTAAATTCCCATACGAAAGCAAATTATATATCAACATTTTATCATGATGCATTATATATGTAGATATGGCCAATTGAAAGTATAAACAATAGAGATACGCAAACCTGTTTGCCAATTCAAGGTTGAAGGGATTGACCACTTGTAGTATCGGAATAAGTTAGGCAGCGGGAATTGGTCGGCGATGGCTTCGGTGCAGATGGGCTGCCTTCAGGGTTTCTTTACTCTGAATTCTCCGGGTAGGCAGGGTTCCTATGCCAAAACTTCTATTCATTCTTCTCTGTTCTCCTCCTCTTTTTTTTTCAGTGAATCTCCCAGTGTAACTCCAAGTGTCACTCCCCTACTGAAACTTCAGTATTTATAGACTAATTTCGTGGGTAATGGGCTTGGAATGAGGGAGACCCAAGTCCAAAATAATTTGTTATATTTTATTTATTTATTTATTTTAATTATTTAATTAATTAATTAATTAATTAATTAATTAATTAAAAAAAAATTCTTTTTTTTTTTTTTTTTTTTTTGAGCCCAGAATGAAGCCCGAAATTTTTGTTGTCTGTCAGCTTCGCTAGGCGAGCGCGTAGCGAACAGGCCAGTTTGGGCCATTTTCTGGATTGGGCCATCCGTGAGCTGGGCCTTTGTTTCTTCAAGATCAGTGTTATATATGAGTCGGAATGCCTTGCAAAATGTCTTGAAATATTAATGGGCAAATTTTGGGGTATGACAGCTGCCCCTGTTCAATATTCTTGGACCGAGAGAGTTAGAATGGTGTATACGCCATTCGTGGTCTGGAGGTGGAAGATTATTGAACACTAGAATGCCCCAAAAATTTGCACTTGAGAATCGACAGTTGGCCTTGATGGAGATGGGCTTAAAGATGCCATCCGGGAGGTTTGATGACGAAAGCTTCAGATCGCGCCGTATATTAGGCCAATTTGAAGACATGGGTGCCACACTGGGTCGTACGTTAGACCGTATAATGAGTCATCCATTAGGCTGCCGACTTCGCTGGGGAGTCGGAGTGTGTCATATGCTGTTGGGGATAAAGGATCAGAATGGACCATACGCTAGATCGTATCTGAGTTGCAGAATGAGCCGTACGTTAGGCTGAATCTGATGACGAAAGGGGTAGTCGTACGTTAGACTACGCTTCAGAAATGTACCGTATGTTAGGTAGGATCTGATGATGAAAGGGGTAGTCGTACGTTAGACTACACTTCAGAAATGTACCGTATGTTAGGTAGGATCTGATGATGAAAGGGGTAGTCGTACGTTAGACTACACTTCAGAAATGTACCGTATGTTAGGTAGCATCTGAGGGGATGGACATCCGAACGGGTCGTACGTTAGACCGTCGCAGAATGAGTCGTCTCTTAGGCCGCATCTGATGATGAAAGCGGTAGTCGTACGCCAGACTACACTTCAGAAATGTACCGTACGTTAGGTAGCATCTGAGGGTTGTAAGATCCAAACGGGTCGTACGTTAGACCGCGTTGGGGTTGTTGAAGTTCAGAATGGATCGTACGTTAGATCGTATCCGAGTTGTAGAATGAGCCGTCCGTTAGGCTGCATCTGAAAAAGAAAGTAGTCGTACGCTAGACTACACCCCTGAATGTACCGTACGCTAGGCAGCATCTGAGGATTTGAAGGTCCAAATGGGTCGTACGTTAGACCGCATTGGAGTTGCTGAAGAAGTCATATGTTGGGCTGAATCAGAATGAACCGTACGTTAGGCTGTATCTGATAACCTGTATATGTTGTACTTGCAATAAATGTCTGGGATGGGCTTAGAGATGCCATCGTTAGGAGGATATCGAAGTGTTGTCAGAATGAATGTTCCCATGAACTGTATTTGAAATATGTATCTGAATCTTGAATGTGATTGATAAAGGTGTCTGTCTGAATGAACCTTCTACTTTGACTATATCAGGAGGATAATTAACCTGCAAAGAAAAAGTTAGCTTCATGCTATGTCATGATGCATGAGATGTTTCGTGTTATGCTAAAATAAATGTGAATGTTGTATGCATGCGTATGCTGTGAAAGGATGTAATGAATGAGTTATGCGTATGAGAAGTTCTGCTTGGGGACTCTACTGGGGAAAATAAATCCCCATCTACTGATTTGAGACATTTGTGTCGATGACCCTTTCTCGGCTGGGGATGCTTGATTTCTGTCTGATGGTGGAAATATTCAACAGAGCCTGGCTGGGGATGGATGAGATGATCAATCTGTCTGGTGACGCCGACCTCTGTTGGGGAGTAACTGGCTGTGCCTGGGGATACTGCCATTTTCTGAGGAAAAAAAAAAAACAGGCTTGCTGGGGAAGAGAATTGGTAACGGATTCATTGGAAGCATGATTAGACCTTTTCCTTGATCCTGAAGTCGGGTAGTAATTGCTATTGCTATTCTATGCATGTATTTTTGGTAAACATCAGTCATATTCAAATGCACATATTAATTCAAATTAAATCAATGGACATTTACGCAACCAAAACAGAAAAGTAAAAACAAAAGCATCTTTTTTTTGAAAGAGGGTTGTATTGATTTTGAAAGGAGGCCTATAAACAGGCAATTTGTGTACAAGGAGACAGAAATCCTAGTAAGAGGAAATTGTCGAAAACAAAGAGAAAGCTATGTGGAAGAAGTCCTATTGATTTTAAGCCTACTACTGTCATTATGTCTTCGAGCATCTCATCCCTTGCTGTCGGATAGAAGTGATTGGCTTGGTCAGTCCCTCGAACTTGGATGAAAGTTGACTGAGAACGGGACATAGTCATACGCTTTAATCCCTAATTTTTGCCTGGACCGCCTTTTCAGGTTTTCAGTCCACCAGGATACCCTTTTTTGCCCAAGCCGCCTTTTCAGGTTTTCGACTTGCCGGGTGTACATTTTTTTTATATATCCCTAATTTTTGCCCGAACCCTTTTGGTTCGCCGGGATGCCCTTACTTTTGCCTAGATACGTCGATCTAGCGGGTCTCTTTTATGCGTAGTATTTTTTAACTATGTCCGCGTTCACGGGATGTGGGAAGTCTTCACCATCCATTGTAGCGAGTATCATGGCTCCACCTGAGAATACCTTCTTAACTACAAATGGCCCTTCGTATGTGGGGGTCCATTTGCCTCTGGGGTCAGTTTGTGGTAGGATGATGCGTTTGATTACCAAGTCGCCAATTTGATACACTTGTCTCTTGACCTTTTTGTTGAATGCCCTGGTCATGCGCTTCTGATATATCTGCCCGTGACATACAGCCGCAAGTCTCTTCTCATCCATCAAATTTATCTGATCGAGTCGAGTCTGAATCCATTCGTCCTCGTCTAAGCCCGCCTCTTTCATGATCCTTAGAGAGGGAATCTGAACTTCCACTGGTAAAACGGCTTCCATTCCGTAGACTAAAGAGAAAGGAGTTGCCCCTGTCGAAGTTCGCACGGAAGTACGATAACCATGAAGAGCAAATGGTAACATCTCATGCCAGTCTTTGTATGTTACCGTCATCTTTTGTATAATCTTCTTAATATTCTTATTAGCCGCTTCTACAGCGCCGTTCATCTTTGGCCGGTACGGAGAAGAGTTATGGTGTTTTATTTTGAACTGCGTGCAGAGTTCAGTAATCATCTTGTTGTTCAAATTAGTGCCATTGTCAGTGATAATTCTCTCAGGGACGCCGTATCGGCAGATGAGGTTGTTCTTGATGAATCGTCCCACCACATTCTTAGTAACAGAAGCAAATGAGGCTGCCTCCACCCACTTTGTGAAGTAATCAATAGCAACAAGGATGAAACGATGTCCATTAGAGGCGGTAGGTTTAATCTCGCCAATCATATCAATGCCCCACATTGCAAAGGGCCACGGCGCGGTCAACACGTTTAATGGAGCAGGAGGCACATGTACTTTATCCGCATAGATCTGGCACTTATGACAAGTTCTGGAGTGATGGTGGCAATCAGTTTCCATGGTAGACCAATAATACCCTGACCTCAGAATCTTCTTGGCCATTGTATGTCCACTAGAATGAGTCCCAAAGATACCGTCGTGCATGTCTTCCATAATCTTCTCTGATTCCTTTCTATCCACACAGCGAAGCAAAGTCGAATCATGGTTACGTTTGTACAATATTCCATTACTCAAAAAGAATTTAGCGGAGAACTTCCTCAGAAATTTCCTGTCATTGATGGATGTCCCTTCAGGGTATTCCTGAGCTTCTAAATATCTTTTTATCTCGTGGAACCAAGGCTTCTCTTCTACTTCATCAGCGTTAAGTTCATAACAATATGCTGGTTCGTCTAGTCGTTCAATGGTAATCCGGGGAGCTTCATTGTCCCATCTGACTCTGAACATAGATGACATGGTAGCCAATGCGTCTGCCAACTGGTTCTCCTCTCGGGGAATATGTTCGAATGTGATCTCTTCAAAGTATGGGATTAATGTCAACACCTGCTCTCGATAGGGGATGAGGTTCGGATGTTTAGTGTCCCATTCTCCTTTGACCTGACTGATTACTAAGGCTGAGTCTCCATACACCCTCAAAAACTTGATTCTCAGGTCTATAGCAGCTCTGAGTCCCAAAATACATGCTTCATACTCAGCCATATTGTTGGTACACTCAAAACATAGTCTAGCGGTGAAAGGCGTATGGCCACCCTTGGGGGAAATGATCACGACGCCAATACCGTTGCCCAATGCGTTAGACGATCCATCAAAAACCATAGTCCATCGGGATCCCACTTCGGGTCCTTCATTCGGTCCAGGTTCTTCATAATCAGTAACAAGCATGACATCCTCATCTGGGAACTCAAAATTCATAGACTGATAATCATTCACGGCCTGATGAGCCAAATGATCAGCTAGCACGCTTCCTTTGATTGCTTTTTGGGTGGTATACTGGATATCATACTCTGTTAAAATCATCTGCCATCTTGCTATTCTTCCGGAGAGGGCGGGTTTCTCAAATATGTATTTGATAGGATCCATCTTAGAAATCAACAAAGTGGTGTGATTCAACATATACTGTCTTAGTCGGCGAGCAGCCCAGGCCAAAGCACAGCAAGTTTTCTCGAGCAGTGAGTATCTTGTTTCACAGTCGGTAAACTTTTTGCTAAGGTAGTATATGGCATACTCTTTTCGACCGGACTCGTCATGTTGTCCCAACACGTGTAACACCCCGATAATAATAAAATAATTATTTGAATTGAGTTAATAATTTAATTATTAATTTAATTAAATAATTGGAAATTTTATTATTATTATTATTTTTTGAATTATTATTATTTTGGAATAATAATTATTATTTGGAAAATATATAAAAGTTGGAATTAAGGAAAAAGCCCAGGGGGAGTAAAAACATTTTCACGTGAAAACAGAGAAATCGTGAAAAGGGAAAAGGGCAGAGAAGAGGAGAAAGGAGCTGAAGAGCAAAGGTTGAAGAACGGAAAGGCTTGAAGCTCAAAGATTCGCCGGATTGTTAAGGTAAGGGGGGTTTATCGTCGATTAATGGGTATTTTGGGATAATATGTCATGGGTAGTGATAAGCCGTCAATTTGACCCTAATTGGAATTTGTAAATGTTGAAATGTTGTTGGATGAACTGTGCTGAAAGTTGAAATTAAATCGGTATTTGTGTGAGTAATGTTTTCCCGATCGTATAGCTTTTTACGGAATCGGAATCGGAGGTCCGGAAGTCCTCCAACGGCGGAATTCTGCATTCTGCCGTGTGTTAGCGCAGGAATTGTTGTTTGGTCTGCGTTAACCGGTTAACCCAGGGTGTTAACCGGTTAACACTGTATTGAAATGTGAAAATATTGAGTTTTGCCTGCGTTAACCGGTTAACCCAGGGCGTTAACCGGTTAACGCTGTTGCGTTTTGCCAGAAAGTGAGTTTTGCCTGCGTTAACCGGTTAACCCAGGGCGTTAACCGGTTAACACTGTTGCAGAGTGAAAAATTATTGTTTTTAAACGTGGTGTACCTAATTGAGGGTTGGCCTATGTTGCCTATGGTGTAATAGGGATAAATTCCCGCTGTTTTGAGCAGTATATGCAATATTGAAATGTACTAATATTGTGGTTGTTGTTTGGCATAATCTGACATGCTTATGTGATGAAAGATTGATGATGTATAATGATGTACATGATGTTGTGAATGTATATATTATGCATGTATGTGTGAATGGACTGTTGTATGGCTCAGAGTGTGAGCATATGTTTATTCTTGAATTATTGTTGATGTTGCATTGCTAGATGATTAGCATGCATGGCATAGCCTTCGGGGCTGTAGCTAATTCCCATAGTGAGGAATTAGTGAGTGAACCATTGTGGGTTGTTGTTGATGTTTGCATACTAGATGATTAGTGTGCATAGTCTAGCCTTCGGGGCTGTAGCTAATTCCCATGGTGAGGAATTAGTGAGTGAGTCACTAGGTCTCAAATGAGTGGGACTAGTGAGCTTAGTAGCCGTATCTGGAGGGATCGGTGAGCTTGAACTATATGTTCGAGAATAGTCGGTACCGCATGTGTAGAGTCTCATTGCATAAAAATATGTATGGCGTATGATATGAATGGATGTGTTCCAATATTATACGTGTGTTGTGTTGTTGTTAAGTATGATTTGAGATTATACTGGTATTGTATATTGATGTTGAGTATGATGTTTAAGCCAATGAGCTATTACTGAATGTGTATTGCAATTAGGGTGATTGATGTGTTAATTACTTGGCATTACATGTTGTTTTATAATGCTTATTATATTGATTGAGGAACTCACCCTTACAACTATTTTTCAGGTAACGAGAAATGAGTTGAGTAGAAGCAAATGCTTGGAGTCTAGTGTAGTCTCCCTAGTGGGTCATGCTCTGATAGATGTAACATCGGGCGGGAACACTTTGATTATTATTGTTGTTGTGGTTGAACTAAATTACATGTGATGTTACATGTTTTGCATGATTGAGTTGATCTCTATCCGCTGCGTAATTGTGCAAATACTTTATATTTAAATTAAATAAAAGAGCATGATTGTTATATTGTTTAAATGGTGTGGAATGTTTGTGTGACACCCTTGGTGCACTATTACTCTGATTATATGTTTATTATTTTAATTAATTTTTGGGGTATTTTAGAAGGGTGTTACATTAGTGGTATCAGAGCATAGTCGGTCGTGTCGAGTCGTAATTATTCTGTTTTCCCTGTACGGGATAGGAGTTGTGTAACCCTATCAGTACTTATTGTTTTAGTTTGTTGGGTTTTCAGAATAGAGATGGCTGGAAGAGGCAGAGATGATGCTGCGATTGCTGAGGCTCTGGGTATGCTGGCTGGAGTACTTGGAGGGAATCCAAATGTTGTAGGAATGGGAGCTGCTCGTCAACTGAGTGAGTTCCAGAAGAACAATCCTCCAATGTTCAAGGGAGCATACGATCCAGATGGTGCTCAGAAGTGGTTGAAGGAGATCGAGAGGATCTTCAGAGTAACTGAGTGTGCTGATAACCAGAAGGTCAGGTTCGGTACACATATGCTGTCAGAGGAAGCTGATGATTGGTGGGTTGCTACCCGCACTGAGTTGGAATCTGCTGGGAATACTGAGATCACTTGGGCTGTGTTCAGGGAAAGGTTCCTGAGAAAGTATTTTCCAGAAGATGTCAGAGGAAAGAAAGAGATAGAGTTTTTGGAATTGAAGCAGGGTAACAGGTCGGTTACTGAGTATGCTGCGAAGTTCACCGAGCTGTCAAAGTACTATACTCCCTATAATGAGGCTGCTGGAGAATTTTCGAAATGTGTGAAGTTTGAGAACGGGTTGCGTCCTGAGATCAAACAAGCTATTGGATATCAGAGGATCAGGGTGTTTTCTGACTTGGTTGACTGTTGCAGAATTTTTGAACAGGATTCCAAGGCTAGAGCAGAGAGCTATCAGCAGAGGGTTGATAGGAAGGGTAAGAATCAGATGGATCGTGGAAAACCGTATGCAGCTGGCAAAGGTTTTCAGAAGCAGAGTGGGATGAAGAGGCCTGGTGGGGGAGACTCTAGTGCTCCTGCTAAGTGTTATAGATGTGGTCGGGCTGGACATCGTGTTCATGAGTGTACCAGTGCTGAGATGAAGTGTTTCAAGTGTGGGAAAGGTGGTCACTTGGCTGCAGAGTGCCGATTGAAGACTGTAACTTGTTTCAACTGTGGAGAGTTGGGTCATATCAGTCCCCAGTGTCCTAAGCCGAAGAAGGAGAATCAGTCAGGAGGCAAGGTTTTTGCTCTATTAGGTTCTGAGACTTCTGCAGATGATCGTTTGATCAGAGGTACGTGTTATATTAATGGCTTTCCTCTTATAGCTATTATTGACACAGGTGCTACTCATTCTTTTATATCTGTGGATTGTGCTGTGAAGCTTAAATTAGAGATATCTGAGATGCGTGGAAGTATGGTGATTGATACTCCTGCAAAGGGTTCAGTGACTACTACTTCGGTTTGTTTGAGTTGTCCTTTGAATATTTTTGGTAGAGATTTTGGGATAGACCTTGTGTGTCTTCCATTAGTGCAGATTGACGTTATCTTGGGTATGAATTGGTTGGTGTTTAACCGAGTTTATATCAACTGTTTTGATAAGACGGTGATATTTCCTGAGACTGAGGAAGGGCAGAGTCTGTTTCTATCAGCCAGGCAGGTGAATGAGGAAGTGGCAGATGGGGCAGAGTTGTTTATGCTGTTGGCAACTTTAGAGGCTAAAGATAAACTAGTGATTCGTGATCTAGCAGTGGTGTGTGATTTTCCTGATGTGTTTCCGGAAGAAGTGAATGAGTTACCGCCAGAGCGTGAAGTTGAGTTCTCGATTGAATTGGTACCTGGTACTAGACCGATATCGATGGCTCCGTACCGTATGTCTGCTGTTGAGTTAGCTGAATTGAAAAGTCAGTTGGAAGATTTGTTGGATAAGAAGTTTATTCGTCCAAGTGTGTCACCGTGGGGTGCACCAGTGTTGTTGGTTAAGAAGAAGGAAGGTACTATGAGGTTGTGTGTGGACTACAGGCAACTGAATAAAGTGACGATCAAGAATCGGTATCCTTTGCCGAGGATTGATGATTTGATGGATCAGTTGGTTGGTGCGAGTGTGTTCAGCAAGATAGATTTGAGATCTGGGTATCATCAGATACGTGTGAAAACTGAGGATATTCAGAAGACTGCTTTCAGAACGAGGTATGGACATTATGAGTATTCTGTAATGCCTTTTGGTGTGACTAATGCGCCTGGAGTATTTATGGAGTACATGAATAGGATTTTCCATCCGTACTTGGATCAGTTTGTTGTGGTGTTTATCGATGACATTTTGGTGTATTCGAAATCTGAAGAAGAGCATGCTGAGCATTTGAGAGTGGTTTTAGGAGTGCTGCGAGAAAAGCAGTTATTTGCTAAACTGTCTAAGTGTGAATTTTGGTTAGAAGAAGTTAGTTTTCTTGGTCATGTGATTTCAAGAGGTGGTGTTGCTGTTGATCCTTCTAAGATAGAAGCGGTATCTAAGTGGGAAGCTCCGAAGTCTGTTGCTGAGATTCGAAGTTTCCTTGGTTTGGCTGGTTATTATAGGAAGTTCATTGAGGGATTTTCTAAGTTGGCGTTACCGTTGACGATGTTGACTAGAAAGGGGCAAGCGTTTGTTTGGGACTCAAAATGTGAAGAAGGTTTCCAAGAGTTAAAGAGAAGGTTGACTACTGCTCCTATTTTGACGTTACCGAGTTCGTCGGAACCATTTGAAGTTTACTGTGATGCTTCATTGTTGGGTTTGGGTGGTGTGTTGATGCAGAATAAGCAGGTTATAGCTTATGCTTCGAGACAGCTGAGGGTTCATGAAAGGAACTATCCGACGCACGATTTAGAGTTGGCAGCTGTAGTGTTTGTTTTGAAGTTGTGGAGGCATTACTTGTATGGATCAAGATTTGAGGTTTTCAGTGACCATAAGAGTTTAAAGTATTTGTTTGATCAGAAAGAGCTGAATATGAGACAGAGGAGATGGTTAGAGTTTCTGAAGGATTATGATTTTGGGTTGAATTACCATCCGGGTAAAGCAAATGTAGTGGCTGATGCATTGAGTCGGAAATCATTACATATGTCTATGTTAATGGTTAAGGAATTGGATTTAATTGAGCAGTTTAGAGACTTGAGTTTGGTGTGTGAGAGTACTCACAACAGTGTTAAATTGGGAATGTTGAAGTTAACGAGTGGTATTCTGGAGGAGATCAGAGAGGGTCAGAAATCCGATATGCATTTGGTTGATAAGTTGACTTTAGTGAATCAAGGTCGAGGTGGTGAATTCGGAGTTGATGAGAATGGTGTTTTGAAATTTGGTAGTCGGGTGTGTATTCCGAATGTTATTGAGCTTAAGAAGAGTATTCTTGAGGAGGGACATCGTAGTGGCTTAAGTATTCATCCTGGAGCTACGAAGATGTATCATGATTTGAAAAAGTTATTTTGGTGGCCGGGAATGAAAAGAGAAATTGCGAGTTTTGTTTATTCTTGTTTGACTTGTCAGAAGTCAAAGATTGAGCATCAGAAGCCGTCTGGACTAATGCAACCGTTGGCTATTCCAGAGTGGAAGTGGGATAGTATCAGTATGGATTTTGTTTCGGGTTTACCGAGGACAAGTAGGAATTTTGAAGCTATTTGGGTGATTGTTGACAGGTTGACAAAATCGGCTCATTTCATTCCGATCAGAATGGATTATCCGTTAGAGAGATTAGCCGAGTTGTATATTGAGAAGATTGTAAGTTTGCATGGTATTCCGTCTAGTATTGTTTCGGACAGAGATCCTAGATTTACATCGAAGTTCTGGGAAGGTTTGCAGAGGGCTTTGGGAACTAAGCTGAGATTGAGTTCTGCATATCATCCGCAGACTGATGGTCAGACTGAGAGGACGATTCAGTCACTAGAGGATCTTTTGAGGGCTTGTGTTTTGGAAAAAGGAGGTGCTTGGGATTGTTATTTACCTTTGATTGAGTTTACCTACAACAATAGTTTTCATTCGAGTATTGGTATGGCACCGTTTGAAGCTTTGTATGGTAGGAGATGTCGGACACCTTTATGTTGGTATGAGTCCGGTGAGAGTGCTGTGGTTGGACCGGAGATTGTTCAACAGACTACGGAAAAGATTAAGATGATTCAGGAGAAGATGAGAATTGCTCAGAGTCGTCAGAAGAGTTATCATGATAAGAGGAGGAAGTCACTTGAGTTCCAAGAGGGAGATCATGTGTTTCTTCGCGTCACTCCGATAACTGGTGTTGGTCGAGCTTTGAAGTCGAAGAAGTTGACACCTCGATTTATTGGTCCTTATCAGATTTTGGAGAGGATAGGAGAAGTAGCCTATCGTATCGCCTTACCGCCGTCGCTTGCGAATTTGCATGAAGTTTTTCATGTGTCTCAGTTGAGGAGGTACATTCATGATCCGTCACATGTAGTCCAAATAGATGATGTACAGGTGAGAGATAACCTGACTGTTGAAACATCACCTATGAGGATCGAGGATCGAGAGTTGAAGCAGTTGCGGGGTAAAGAGATTGCCTTGGTGAAGGTAGCTTGGGGAGGACCAGCAGGTGGCAACGTGACTTGGGAACTGGAGAGTAAGATGAAGGAGTCTTATCCAGAGTTGTTCGCTTGAGGTATGTTTTCGAGGACGAAAACTCTTTTAGTGGGGGAGAGTTGTAACACCCCGATAATAATAAAATAATTATTTGAATTGAGTTAATAATTTAATTATTAATTTAATTAAATAATTGGAAATTTTATTATTATTATTATTTTTTGAATTATTATTATTTTGGAATAATAATTATTATTTGGAAAATATATAAAAGTTGGAATTAAGGAAAAAGCCCAGGGGGAGTAAAAACATTTTCACGTGAAAACAGAGAAATCGTGAAAAGGGAAAAGGGCAGAGAAGAGGAGAAAGGAGCTGAAGAGCAAAGGTTGAAGAACGGAAAGGCTTGAAGCTCAAAGATTCGCCGGATTGTTAAGGTAAGGGGGGTTTATCGTCGATTAATGGGTATTTTGGGATAATATGTCATGGGTAGTGATAAGCCGTCAATTTGACCCTAATTGGAATTTGTAAATGTTGAAATGTTGTTGGATGAACTGTGCTGAAAGTTGAAATTAAATCGGTATTTGTGTGAGTAATGTTTTCCCGATCGTATAGCTTTTTACGGAATCGGAATCGGAGGTCCGGAAGTCCTCCAACGGCGGAATTCTGCATTCTGCCGTGTGTTAGCGCAGGAATTGTTGTTTGGTCTGCGTTAACCGGTTAACCCAGGGTGTTAACCGGTTAACACTGTATTGAAATGTGAAAATATTGAGTTTTGCCTGCGTTAACCGGTTAACCCAGGGCGTTAACCGGTTAACGCTGTTGCGTTTTGCCAGAAAGTGAGTTTTGCCTGCGTTAACCGGTTAACCCAGGGCGTTAACCGGTTAACACTGTTGCAGAGTGAAAAATTATTGTTTTTAAACGTGGTGTACCTAATTGAGGGTTGGCCTATGTTGCCTATGGTGTAATAGGGATAAATTCCCGCTGTTTTGAGCAGTATATGCAATATTGAAATGTACTAATATTGTGGTTGTTGTTTGGCATAATCTGACATGCTTATGTGATGAAAGATTGATGATGTATAATGATGTACATGATGTTGTGAATGTATATATTATGCATGTATGTGTGAATGGACTGTTGTATGGCTCAGAGTGTGAGCATATGTTTATTCTTGAATTATTGTTGATGTTGCATTGCTAGATGATTAGCATGCATGGCATAGCCTTCGGGGCTGTAGCTAATTCCCATAGTGAGGAATTAGTGAGTGAACCATTGTGGGTTGTTGTTGATGTTTGCATACTAGATGATTAGTGTGCATAGTCTAGCCTTCGGGGCTGTAGCTAATTCCCATGGTGAGGAATTAGTGAGTGAGTCACTAGGTCTCAAATGAGTGGGACTAGTGAGCTTAGTAGCCGTATCTGGAGGGATCGGTGAGCTTGAACTATATGTTCGAGAATAGTCGGTACCGCATGTGTAGAGTCTCATTGCATAAAAATATGTATGGCGTATGATATGAATGGATGTGTTCCAATATTATACGTGTGTTGTGTTGTTGTTAAGTATGATTTGAGATTATACTGGTATTGTATATTGATGTTGAGTATGATGTTTAAGCCAATGAGCTATTACTGAATGTGTATTGCAATTAGGGTGATTGATGTGTTAATTACTTGGCATTACATGTTGTTTTATAATGCTTATTATATTGATTGAGGAACTCACCCTTACAACTATTTTTCAGGTAACGAGAAATGAGTTGAGTAGAAGCAAATGCTTGGAGTCTAGTGTAGTCTCCCTAGTGGGTCATGCTCTGATAGATGTAACATCGGGCGGGAACACTTTGATTATTATTGTTGTTGTGGTTGAACTAAATTACATGTGATGTTACATGTTTTGCATGATTGAGTTGATCTCTATCCGCTGCGTAATTGTGCAAATACTTTATATTTAAATTAAATAAAAGAGCATGATTGTTATATTGTTTAAATGGTGTGGAATGTTTGTGTGACACCCTTGGTGCACTATTACTCTGATTATATGTTTATTATTTTAATTAATTTTTGGGGTATTTTAGAAGGGTGTTACAACACGCACCCCATTGAGTTTTCTAAAACGGTTAAATACATGATTAGAGGTCTTCCCTCAACTGGTGGCACCAGAATTGGAGGTTCTTGGAGGTACTTCTTGATTTTGTCGAAAGCTTCTTGACATTCATCATTCCATATCATCTCTTGATTTTTTCTCAGTAACTTGAAGATGGGTTTGCAAGTAGCGGTCAAATGGGAAATAAATCGGGCAATGTAATTCAAACGTCCCAAGAACCTCTGACTTCTTTATCCGTACGAGGAACTGGCATCTCTTGAATAGCTCTCACCTTGGCTGGGTCGACCTCAATACCTTTACCACTGACAATAAAGCCCAAGAGTTTACCAGATCTTACTCCAAAGGTGCATTTGTTCGGGTTCAATCTCAACTTGTATTTCTTCAGCCTCTCAAACAGTTTGTATAAATGATCGAGATGTTCTTCTTCAGTATGAGACCTGGCTATCATATCGTCCACATATACTTCTATTTCATGATGGATCATGTCATGGAACAAAACCACCATAGCACGCTGGTACGTTGCTCCTGCGTTCTTTAAACCAAACGGCATTACTTTATAACAGAAGGTGCCCCATTGCGTCACAAACGTAGTCTTCTCCATGTCCTCAGGTGCCATTTTGATCTGGTTATAACCCGAGAATCCATCCATGAAGGAGAATACCTTGTGTTGAGCGGTGTTGTCTACCAGAACATCAATGTGTGGCAGTGGGAAATCATCCTTGGGACTCGCTCTATTCAAATCTCTGTAATCCACACACATTCGCACCTTACCATCCTTCTTTGGCACTGGTACCACATTAGCAACCCATTGAGGATAAGAAGTAACCGTCAGAAAACCAGCATCGAATTGTTTCATGACTTCGGCCTTGATTTTCTCGGACATTTCTAGACGCATGCGACGAACCTTTTGCTTAACAGGACGACAATCTTCGTTCGTCGGCAAACGATGCACTACTATATCGGTATCCAGCCCTGGCATGTCTTCGTAAGACCAAGCAAAAATCTCCACATAGTCATGTAGCATTTGAATCAATCTTCTTTTGACACTGATTTCCAAGCCTGCTCCTATTTTGACTTCTCTCTTGTCCACCTCGGTACCCAGATTTACAGTCTCAACTGACTCCTCATGCGGCTGTATAGTCCTTTCTTCTTGTAGTAACATTCTGGCAAGTTCTTCAGGTACTTCACAATCTTCCTCACTTCCATCTTCGGCTCGGTAGATCGGATTTTCAAAGTCATAATGAACAGTAGTAGAACTATTATCAACAGGATCCAGAGTGGATAGGGATCTGCAATTCGTTACGTGCGTGTGTGTAAGAAAACATAGCTCGTTTGAAAGATAATAGGAAAGACAAAGAGCACAATATTTGAATGCAAAACGTCCATTGATTTATTGAATATAAATATGCTTATGAAAATGACAAAACCCCTAACAAATTAGCCATTGTGCCTCGGGCATAGACACAATGCTTTAAGAAGTTTGATTGTAAAAGAAAATTAAAATTTGCAATTCTAGAATAAACAATAACAATTACTCCTGACTAAAGGAAATCGGGATAATGTCTTCAGTCTTCCAATTGTTGAGTCCGTCACCAATTGTTGGGAAAATCCAGCTATCCAAGTCGCAATCACTATCAGCATCTTCCATAGCATTAATCTGATTTTTGACTATCTTTCCAGAGTTAAACCCCAGGCCAGCTTTATCAGACTTGTACGGTACATTGATCAGTTGACCCCAACCAGCACGATCACCATTTTCAATCGCGGCTTGAGCATCTTTCAGAGAGATCATGACAGGGGGAGCACGAACAACCTTGGGCACAAGGGGAGTTGGCTTAAGGACAGGACTGGGTGGAGGAACCACTTCAAATGACTGAGAAGGAGTCTCAAAGAATTCACCATCCATCTCGACGTATTTGAAGGCTTGCACACTACTGACAATATACTCTTCTTCTCCACATACAGTGACAACCATGCCTGCTATTGGATACTTCAGCTTTTGATGAAGCGACGAAGCTACCGCACCTGCCCCATGGATCCAAGGGCGCCCCAACAAGCAGGAGTAGGCGGGACGAATGTCCATCACGTGAAAGGTAGTGTTGAAGACTTGAGGTCCTATCTTGATAGGGAGAACCACTTCACCATAGACAACACTCTTCGCACCATCGTAAGCACGCACCACAACATCACTAGGTTTCAGTTCAATGCCTTTGTAGTCAAATTTATCGAGTACAGCTTTCGGGAGCACATTCAAGGAAGAGCCGTTGTCGATCAACACGTGAGCCAGGGTGATCCCCTCACACTCGATGGAGATATGCAGAGCTTTATTGTGATTCTTTCCTGCTGGCGTCAGGTCAGCATCGGAAAAGCCTAGGCCATTGTCAACAGTCAAATTAGCAACATAATGTTCGAATTGATCGACGGATGTTTCTTGAGGCACATGAGCGGTCTTCATCAATGCATTGGCATGGGATTCAGAGGATAATAACAAGGACAACATTGAGATTTTAGACGGAGTATGCCCCAATTGTTCCACTACATCAAAATCGCTCTTACGGATGATTTTCAGCATCTCTTCCATTTCCTGTTTGGCAACATCTTCAGAAGTAACTTCGACCGATGTCTCTGACTGAGGAGGATTGACTGGTCTTTTTCCTCGAATTTCGGGAGCGGGAGGTGAGATTTCTGGGGAGTAGATCCTTCCATTTCGAGTAACTCTACTAGTCCCCACAATATCATTAGGATTAGCAGAACTACCAACTTGCTTTATGCCATGGATGTAAACGTCGCCTCCATAGTTCCACGGAATAGCTTTGCTGGAGGAATATGGCACGGGGCCAGGTGCGGTAATAATCAGGGGAGCCACTTTGGGCTCAGCGGTAATCTTCACAGGCACTCTAGTAGCGGTAATCTTCACTGGAGCTTTGGACCTAGCAATCACAGATACCTCTTCAATAGAGTTGTCCACCTTAGGAACCCTTTCAAATAGAATTGTACGATCATCCATCAGCCGTTGAATGCCGTTCTTCAACTTCAAACAATCATTGGGTCGGAGTACACAGAGATCGCAATCTTCAGCACAACCTGGAAATAAACCAGCTTGCAATAAATTCTTCTTAACGATCAGGAGAGGAGATGCTAAATCAGCAACGTCAGTAACGTGAGAATTGTCGTCCACAACATTAACATTCTGGTCATGATTAGGCATAGGTGCTGTGATGACATTGGGGGTCGCCGGAGGATCAAATTCAATTTCTCCAGCGTCGATCATATCCTGAATCTTGTTCTTCAACAACCAGCAATCATTCGTATCATGCCCGGGGCTATCGGAGTGATAGGCACACCTGGCGTTGGGATTATAACGAGGATAAGTAGTGTTGGGATTTGCAGGAGGGCCTCTGAGGGTAATCAAATTGGCCTTTAACATACTCTGCAGTGCTTGGGTTAAAGTCATATTGATCTTGGTAAACTGTCTTCTCGACCTGTCTTGTCTGTGTTGGAAGTTCTGAGATGGCGGTGCGGCAATTGTAACTGCCCCAACAGTATGATCACAATTCTTCTTGTTATGCTTCCTCTCACTGTACACAGCATTTGATTCATTCTTTCCCTGATAGGACTTTTTGGTGCTTGCAGAAGTAGCTGCCTGTATCTTTCCACTTCGAATGCCGCTTTCAACCCGTTCACCTGTCAAGATAAGTTCAGTGAAACCTGACGAGGAACTTCCCAGTAGATGGCTGTAGAATGGGCCAGTCAGTGTACCCATGAACATGTCCACTAACTCTCGATCAGTCATAGGGGGTTTGACTCTGCCAGCCAAATCTCTCCACTTTTGAGCATATTCTTTGAAACTTTCTTTAGAGCCCATAGTCATATTTTGTAGATGTAGCCGAGTAGGCGCTAACTCAGAATTATACTGGTAGTGCTTGTAGAAAGCTGTTGCTAAATCAGTCCATGTGCGGATGTTAGAGCTCTCAAGCTGATAATACCACTCTAACTGTGTGCCAGACAGACTCTCTTGGAAGAAATGGATCCACAGTTTCTTATCCGTAGTGTGCGGCTGAATCTTTCTCACATAAGCCCTTAGATGCATCTGAGGACAAGAGGCACCATCATACTTAGTGAAAATGGGAACCTTGAATTTGCGGGGAATGACCACATCAGAGACCAGACCCAAGTTTTCGAAATCCAGACCGGGCACTTTCTGCCCCTCCATAGCTAGCATACGTTCTTCCAGCAACTTGTACTTATCATCCTTCGGAGAGTACTGTTCATGTTCATAATCTTCATCGTCGTCCTCAGAATTGACGAGATTAGGATTCTCATCTTCCGAATCATTCTCGGTCTCTTCTTCTGAATCCTTCGGAATTCTAATCTTGACTCCTGTAACCTGTCCCTTAAGCCTTCTCCCCGGGTTGATGTAACCCACAGGTTTCTGGTCCTTCTTCTTCTCCATCAAAAGAGCTTTCAGTTCTTCCTGCCCCTTAGATAAGCTCAGCATCATTTCCTGGAATTGAGCATTCTGGGCCTGGAGATCTTTGACAGTTTGTTCGAGAGCCATTGTTCAATCTGTTTGAATCTGCTGGAATCTGTTTGATAGGAAAATCGTGAGAACACTGATCCTTTAGAATACCTGTTATGCGATGCAATGCAATGTATGAAATGTTTTCAAGGACTTTCGGGATTTAACTTTGCATAAACTAACAAAAAGAGCTTCTTTTTTTTTCTCTTTTGTTTTTGCTTTTGTTTTTGTTTTTTCTGTTTTTTTTTTAGCAGAGTTAAATCCCTAAATCCTTGAAATGGTTAGTACAATGCCATGATGTTATGATGTTATGTTGTTATGATGTCATGTTGTTAGATAAATAACAAGCACAAGCAAGTCACACAACAATCATTCCTAGGTTTTAAGGCTTGCGTGAGTTCCATAGGTAAATACCCTCCCCACTGAAGTTTGGTTGGTTCAACCTGTCTTAGAATAGTAACCGGGTTCTAGAAGGATCTCAAATCATTGACCTTTCCTTAAGTCCACTTCAGTGCAACACCAAGTGGTTGACCGAAGCTTCCCTAAAGTCCAATCTCAAAGAGTGTAGTATCGAGTCTCAACCAACTCCAGTCGGAACCGAAGCCAGTTATCTCACTACTTTCTAATGGCCAGGATGAGTCAATTAGGGTTCTAAAGGTCTGGTTAATGCTTTTATGACACCACGCGAATGCCAAATATTTCCTCAACTAACATGAGGAACATCAGGACATCCAAAGTGCCACATTAACCGTAGCCATCATTTTGACCATTCCAGTATACGCCGGACAGTCGCGATGATCTCTTGCTACTTACCTAAGGTACACTAGATCCGGGTGTAGGATCTTTCACTCAAGCATAACATACCCAAGCAATCCCTTAAAAATAAATCAGACAAATTGAATAAGTGATCTTGTTTTTAAGGTAACCTCTCTTTTTAAGGTCCCCAGCAGAGTCGCCAGTTCTGTCATACGGTGAACTGGACTTTTTTGTGGTTTTAATCGCAATGTCGCGGTTAGCAAGAGTCGCCACCGACTTTTTTTCTTTTATCCAATAAGGAAAGGTGGAAAAGAACAGGAAAAACCTTAATTTAGATTTTGGGTTCGGGAGGTACATTATACAAAGGGAAGGTGTTAGCACCCTTTGTATCCATGGTTATCCATGGGCTCTTAATTGCTCGATCACTTATATTATTTTTGTCTAAAAAAAAGTGTTTGTGAATTGTTTAGAAAAATTATTTTGAAAAGAGAATTTAACTTTGTAATGATTCTTGTATGAATGTATACAAAGTGATTATCTCGTTTAGTTTTGAAAATTGTTTAGAAAAATATAACTCGGTAATGATTATAGTATGAATGTATACCAAGTGGTGATTTTCTGAAGGTATTTTGAAAGGTGTGAGGTGTGAAAAAATGTTTTAGGTTGTGAGCCAGCAATTAAGAGTTATACCGACCCAAGGGCTTTATGAGTATTTCCTATCCTTATGAGGGTAAAACTGTCCTTATTATTGAGAAATAAGTAGTTTTATCCTTTGGATGTAAAAGGGTCATCGTAGGGTCATCGATTGGTCATTGAAGGCAACAGTTACGAGGATACCTTAGCATTCGAAGGGACTATCATCTTTTAACCGTAGGCAACATCGGAGGATCATCGAGGGACAAAGTTGTATATTCGAAGGCAACATCCGAGGGACTATAATTTATTTTATGATGATTTAACCGAAGGGTCTTTGCTAAGGGTATCCCCACGTTCGCGGGACATGACCGTAATATCGTAATCGTAAGGCAACAAAGAGAGGTCCAAGATCACTTATTCAAAGGCAAAGTTTTACAATTAATTATATAATTAGGATGAAACTCCACATTAAAATTATTAAAAATAATATATTAAAAAAAATTAATACATTAAAAATTAATTTAGGGTGAAACTCCACAAGGGTATCCCACAACTAAAGTGGAATACCTAGCCAATAACCTTTTCCTGGGATATGCGAACCTTTACGAAACTCAAAAAAAAAAGAAACATGTCAGAACACCAAATCAGGGTGCAATCGAAGATTACACCGGAGAAATATCACAACAATAAATAGGATAGGATGAATAATGCATGGCTATGATAAAACATAAAAAAAAAGAATAGAAAAGTCAGCTACTGTCTCGTTCGCCTCTGCCTCGCCTAGCGAAGGCCAGGCGAATACTCGCCCCAGGCTCGCCTAGCGAGGTGCTAGCGAGCGGCCACAGATTTTGAATTTGAAAACAGCCCCATGTTAGGAACTTTGAATTTTATGGCATTTTATCACAGGAATAACATGGTCAAACATTCAGGGTATTCAGGCATATTTAAATTCCCATACGAAAGCAAATTATATATCAACATTTTATCATGATGCATTATATATGTAGATATGGCCAATTGAAAGTATAAACAATAGAGATACGCAAACCTGTTTGCCAATTCAAGGTTGAAGGGATTGACCACTTGTAGTATCGGAATAAGTTAGGCATCGGGAATTGGTCGGCGATGGCTTCGGTGCAGATGGGCTGCCTTCAGGGTTTCTTTACTCTGAATTCTCCGGGTAGGCAGGGTTCCTATGCCAAAACTTCTATTCGTTCTTCTCTGTTCTCCTCCTCTTTTTTTTCAGTGAATCTCCCAGTGTAACTCCAAGTGTCACTCCCCTACTGAAACTTCAGTATTTATAGACTAATTTCGTGGGTAATGGGCTTGGAATGAGGGAGACCCAAGTCCAAAATAATTTGTTATATTTTATTTATTTATTTATTTTAATTATTTAATTAATTAATTAATTAAATAATTAATTAAAAAAATTTTCTCTTTTTTTTTTTTTTTTTTTTTTTCGTTTCTCGTTTTTTTTTTTTTTTCGTTTCTCGTTTTTTTTTTTTTTTTTTTTTTGGGTCCAGAATGAAGCCCGAAATTTTTGTTGTCTGTCAGCTTCGCTAGGCGAGCGCGTAGCGAACAGGCCAGTTTGGGCCATTTTCTGGATTGGGCCATCCGTGAGCTGGGCCTTTGTTTCTTCAAGATCAGTGTTATATATGAGTCGGAATGCCTTGCAAAATGTCTTGAAATATTAATGGGCAAATTTTGGGGTATGACAATCCATAATCACTTTTTCAGATCCAATCCAAAAAAATCACAAATTCTCTCAAAATTCTCCAAGTTTCACATTCACTTTTTCATCAATTTTCCAAGAATTCATCATTGCTTTTGCCTTTTTTCTATTGATTCTTCACGTGCAGGTAATCTTAGAGTTCTGTTGATAGAAAATTGAAGCAAGAACGGTGCCAAACTCCAACTGTTACAAGCTAGCTCATCAATGGCAGCTGGAAGAATCTTTATGATCGTGCACCTTTGAGCTGAAATTTCTTCACCAATCACCTTCCTAATCATTGCACTACATCTGTTTTCAAGAATTGGAGCAAGATTCGCGCGATTTTCACACTGCCACTTCAAGAAGGTAAGATTTCTAAGTCTTCGATTCTTGCAATTGTTGTATGGATTCAATAGTGCCTGGAACGTAGATCATTTTGACGTTTGAACCATGCGATTTCATCCACTATGCATCAAGATCTTTGGATTTGAAGTTTGTTTAGTAAAACTTTTCTTGAGTGGATCTTTGTATACATTGACTTATAGACAAAACCATGGCCATATCCTTGATCTACGCTGAGAGACGGAGAGAACGGTATAAGATTTATTCATTTTGGTTGAGAATCGCTCATAACCGCATCTGGTGATGAAGAACACGTTGAAGTTCTTCAAGAAATCTGGAAATCCCGTGTTTCAATCCGTTCAGTGCCTGGCCATTTTCAAAAACCTGTTTGGCGCCGGTTTCGTCCAATAGGAAGCCGCCAACGCTTTTAATGAAGCTGCGCGTTTTGGCCAGGCGTTGGGATATTTACAATTATGCCATCCGTGTTGATTAAATCATTTAAAACATTAAATAAACATTTCACAATTTAAACAAAACTTCCAAAATTCATAACTTAACCAATTTTAATCCAAATTAGGTGGAATTTTTTTTGTTAGATTCAGAATTTCCTCTAGTTTTTTTTAGGCATAGTAACTCAAGTTGTGCCTGGTGATTTGTTGGATTTGTATAATGATCTTTGACATGTATGCTATATATGTATGTCTTACCATTTCCTTCATAAAATAATCATGCATGCTCCAAAATGAATGAAATTTCACATACTTGTTCTTGACTCTCTCCTGGAGATTTTGATGTATAGTTTGTAGTTTTTGGATCCCTGGTTTGGTAGATATGATATAATCTTTTTGAGTGTGACAATATGTGTCACACTATGCTATGTTGTGTTCATGATTTAATTTTCCATGCTTTCACTAGGCCTATGGCTCTGAATTTTTGCATGAGGTGCCCTGTATATGTCTAGTTTCACTATGATTTTTTGTGGATTTAATTGATCCATTTCCCATTTGATTGGGATTTTTGATTGCTGTTTAGCATTTTTAGGGTTTTTCTTGAGTAGTAAACTTCCATATCTTGTGAAATGCTCATTTCTTACCATATGAATGTGGAATTTGGTGGAGTGTTTCCTAACATGTTTAGCTTCAATTTGGCTTTGGTCCCATTCATTTCTCATTTGATCTCACTGTTTTACAATTGATTGAAGTTGACACTTGGTTTGTGACCTAGTTTAGGTTGATTTTTGTATGCCATGACATGTTGAATTTAATTTCCCTACTTCCACTGGTCCAAATGGCATGAAAATTGACATGTAGCTCATTGAATGTGTCCTATTTAGGATAGAATTTTTGTGGAATTTATTGAGCTGTTTTGACATTTGTTTGATTGAAATCATTCTGTTTGCTCATTTATGATTCACATTTGCTTACTTTGAGTTAAATTGTGCATAAAATGAAATTAGTGCATAGTTTGGATGTGAGGCCAATTGGATCCTCTTCTTAATTGAATTATCTTGGTTATGATCATGTTTCACTTGCTGTTTTAAATTTCTTCCCTCCTTTTGACCCTAGGCTTGTCCTAGTGGTCTTGTTACTCATGTTTGAGTTTGACTTTGACTTTTCAGGTTAAGAAGCAAAGTGCTTTAAAGGAATTAATGCAAGTTGATTGTTTCATTTGATTATTGTGAACTAACTTGTTTTGTTTTGTAGGGAGCTTGGTTCACTTGAGCTTTGTGCTATGCACATTGCATTGTTTGATTATACATTGTTGATTGGTTATTATGTTGTGTTGTTTTGATTTAATGATTGGGATGCTGATTATATTTGATTGATTTCAGGTACCCTTAGTTGCTCAGTTCTTTTAAGAACTTGCATTGCTTTGCTTGCTAAGCATTTGCATTGAGGTAGACTCTCTTGTCTCCATGTAGTCTGGAAGACCTGGCTTGTTATTTAGCCAGGCAACTGTCTGAAGTCCTCCTTAAGAGGCAATGTTTGTGATTGTTTATGTTTGTCCTAAGCAGGAAAAGTCCTCATTTGAGGCAATTGGTAGAAAAGAGATATGTAGCCTATCTCCTACTATTCTGTGAGTCACTCACATTGCTCACACTACTTGTGTTTGATGCATGTTGAGTAAAACCCAAGATCTATCGAGTCTAACTTTGGGGAGAGAGTTCCATCTTTCTGAACTCCCCCATCTTCTGATATTCAATGCTCTCTCTGACCAGAGATAAGAGTGATGAGGCACACCCCTCATATCCTTTCATCTGCTTCACCTTGGCTCTCAATGTCAAGGTTAAGAGCGCCATTCACCTATTCCAGTGGACTTTTAAGTCAAACCCTTTGATTGAGCCCAATTGTGTGGTTATAGTGTGTGCTACTTGAACTTGTTTGATTGATTATTTGATTCATTTGAACATGATTGCTTACTTGCCATTGTGCATTCATCATTATTGATTGTTAATTCTTGTATGATCATTATTGCATATCCTTGTGATCTATGTTTGTTTGCCCATTGAGGACAATTGTAAGTCCATGTTGATTGGCTTTTGTTCCCATGATATGGAAGGACAGAGTGTAAGACCTCATTGGTCACTCATATCTTTTTGCTCTTGTTTGTTGTATGAGAGGATGCAATTGTAAGTCCCTGTGATGTGGCGTTTGTATTCCTATGACCATACTTTGGAGGTTGGTATAAGTCCAGATAGATTGGCATCCGACATCCAAGTTTTGTTTTATTTTAGGAGATTGGTGTAAACCCATTTATTGGTATCCGATATCCGCTTTTGCTTTTGCGAGATTGGTATAAGACCATTGATGGCATCCGGTATCATTGTTTATTTTAGGAGATTGGTGTAAACCCATTTATTGGTATCCGATATCCGCTTTTGCTTTTGTGAGATTGGTATAAGACCATTGATGGCATCCGGTATCACCTTGCTTTATCTTTACTCGCTTTGTTGCCTCATTCCTAAGGACACACTTGAATCATCTTCTATATGATTTCAAGAGGTGAACCTTTCTGAGAAGTTTTACAGTCCATCATCCATACCATCTTTGTCCTAAACTTTTCACACTATTTCAAAAACTTTGACTTGTTGTGCAAACATTCTCACATTCTTTTCAAATTAGAAACTTGGACCTTAAGTCCTTGATTTTTCAAACACCATTTCATAACACTTCTTTGAATCAATCTTAATCATACCTTGGCCATATTTTGTGAATAATCATAATCAATTAACTTCACCCATTCAATTGTTTTGGCTTTGTCCATTGTAAATATGTTTTCATACATTAGCCGTAGGTTTTAATTACCATAGTGGTTGATGTAATCCTTACCTTATCCTTAGTGAGTTGATTGTAAGTCTTCCATACTTATTATAGGGTTAACCCCTCACTAGTATGTTGAAGCCGTCCTCGCATGGTGGATTGTTGATGTTGGTTGAGTTTTCTCCCATTGGTAATGAAAAGCCTTAGTGCTTGTGTTTTAAAATTGAACTCACTAATTTTTGGAAATCTTTTAGCCGAACTACGGCGTTTTGATCCTTACCTTTGATGGAAGGTACGTAGGCAACGGGTTCATCCGTTCGAACACAAAAATAACTAACTTGTATATTCCTTTCTCATCTTCCCATTCATGTTTGCACAATATGTCAAAACAAATAAACATTTTTTATACAACAAGTGTGAAAAGGGCTCCCTAGGAGTACCTAGGACGTGATGGGTGCCTAACACCTTCCCATTGCGTAATTTACCCCTTATCCAGACTCTCTGATCTTTTATTGGTTTTCTACGTGTAAAACTTCTTAGGTTTTTGTTCGCTTTTTAACCAGTCCTTAGGATAAATAAAAGTGCGGTGGCGACTCGATTCATTGTATGCTTAGCTTATGGTTTAATCAATAAATCATATAGCGACGAATACACCGCTACAGAAAAGTGGCGACTCTGCTGGGGAAGAAACATTACACCTTCCCTGGTGATATTGTTTATGTGTTATTTGACATATTTTTGTACAATTTGGGATAACTGTATTGATTGTAATGTTTGAATTGCTTGATATACAATTGCTGTTTGCTTTGGTGATCTCTGTGAGATGAGTTCTATACCCGAACTCGAGTGCACTCTAGGATAGGAGAATGGCATAGTCTTGTTGACTGGTGTGGAGTATTCCTTAGCCAGTTGACTCGCGAGTCCATTCACTTGGTGGAGGTCATGTTGGATTGATAATGTCACACAAGTCATTTGTGGTTAGGCATTATTCGTTCAATCATGTGCCTTAGAAGCCAAGGACTTTAGTTTACCAAACCCATCTTGGCCTATTTTTAGGACGTAGTGCGGAGGTCGTTCAGATGTAAGATCTGATGCGATTGTTACGTGATACTACACTCATAAGAGTCTCTCTTGAGAATATTTTTTGGAATACGAGTATTCGTTCCTCCGATAATATCCGAGAGATGGGACGATGATTATGGGAACCTCTGGTAGAACATGTCTGGCAGGTTTAAACCCTAGTACACTCCCTTTGGGTGGTTCTTAACCAAGACTCCATGCTCGTGACTCTCAGCAAACCCGTGATTCGTGGTTGAGTTGTTCAAATATCGTTAATATCAATGGAACTTGGGTATTGATAAGGTGTAAAACCTAAATCTACCAAAATGGATGATTGATATTAAGGATGTTAGAGCCGGTTCATGTACCGTTAATATCAATGGAACTTGGGTGTCGATAAGGTGAAAAACCTAAATCCACCAAAATGGATGATTGATATTAGGGGATACGATGAGCTTTCCCACGACCTTTGTTTGGTGTGCTTTGCTTGATCCTTGAGTGTGATTGTTGCATTCATGCATTCATGCATTCATCTGCACTCCATGTCATCAAAAAAAAAAAAATTCAAGGAACTTAAAGGGTTTATTTGCAAAAATTTCAGACATGGAAAGGCCAAAAAGGCATACGAAGAAGTACAGCTTTAAGCAGCCCGATGTGAAGGAGTTAAGGAACCTGACATCTTATGTACTAGATCCCTTGGGTTTCAAAGCTCGCTATGGGAAGCTTTTGCCTCTGTTGACTACTCAGGTTGATGAGGGATTGATTAGCACTCTAGCTCAATTTTATGATCCTCTGTATCACTGCTTCTCTTTCCCGGACTTCCAGTTATTGCCTACTTTGGAGGAATATTCTCACATTATTGGGATCCCGATTCTGGATCAGGTGCCGTTCAGTGGCCTAGAGAGTATTCCGACCGCTCGAGAGATTGCTGATTTGTTGCACATAGATGAAGCTTTGATTAAAGCTAATCTGACTAACAAAGGTGGAATTCAGGGTCTTCCTTCTGATTTCCTCGTCGCTCAAGCTACCATCTATGGGAAGGCCATGAGTGAGGATGCCTTTGAGGCTTTGTTTGTATTGCTCATCTATGGTTTAGTGCTGTTTCCCAACTTCGACAAATTCGTGGACATGAATGCTATCAGGATCTTCTCAGTTCTTAATCCCGTTCCGACTTTGTTGGGTGACGCTTATGTCTCTTTGCACCTAAGGAATATGAAGGGCGGAGGAGTTATTGTCTGCTGTCTACCTTTGCTGTACAAGTGGTTTATTTCGCACTTGCCGCAGACTCTTGCCTTCAAGGAGAACAAGGGATGTCTACGGTGGTCTCAGAGACTCATGTCTCTCACTAATGATGATATCTCTTGGTATGATCGCGTGTATGATACTGTTCAGATTATTGACTATTGTGGTGAATTCCCTAATGTGCCTCTTCTTGGTACATGTGGTGGGATCAGCTACAATCCCATTCTCGCACGTCGTCAGCTTGGGTTCCCCCTAAAGGATAAACCTCATAACATTCTGTTAGAAGGTGTATTCTTTCAGGAGGGTAAAGATCCCCAAGGCCTGAAAGCCAGATTCGTCCGCGCTTGGCGCAAGATCTGCAAGAAGAGTAGGAATGAGCTAGGTCCGAAGAATTGCATTGCTTTGGAGCCTTACACTTCCTGGGTCAGACAGAGAGCTGCCACTTATTTGATGCCATACGACCATCCGAGACCTACACCGTTGGATGTGGCTGGGCCTTCAACCTTCCCTACCCAACGTGTAGAGGAGTTGAGAGAAGAAGACCTTTCACGTGCTTGGATCCGTGAAAGAGAGGAATTGCTGCAGCAGCTCAAGGAGAAGGATGCTCTGATTGAATTTCTTGAGCACCGAGTGATCGATGATCCCAACGATACTTGGACTTCTTTGCTTCCTCAGTCTTCCAAATTCTGGAAGAGGAAGTATGATCGGCTTGCGAAGGAGAAAGCAGATATGGAAGCTGCCTATGAGAGAGAGATCAAGAAGCTGTGCACTTCTCGTCTTCCAGCATCCCGAGCTAATAGGGATCCATAGGATGTTATTTTCCTTTTCTCCTTGTAATTGAATCAAAAATGTTGTACTTCTTTGTCTCGAATATATTGAATGAGATGTTTTCCATAATGAATTTAAATTGCTTAAGAATTCAAAAATCGCAAATAATACCCTAAGGGTTCCTTGAAAATAAAACAAAGCATATGCACAAGCACTTCATGCATCATGTTGCATAAGCAGGTACCTTGTTTCTGGTCTTCTTGTTCTGACCCTGTGTTCTTCATTTATTTTGAAGACAAGCTGACTCACCGGTACTATACCAGAGCAAATTCTGCCAGAGTAATGGATCAGCTAGAGCAAGAGAACAGAGAACTGAAGGAAGAGGTCGCCAGACTTGGCGCTTTGATGGAGCAACTTCTTGTTGCCCAGAATCAGCCTGCTCAACCGCCTGCAACTCCTGTGCAGAGGACTGTCGTCTTTGAAATTGTAGCTCCGTCTGTGCCAGCCAGTGCTCATTTTGCTTCTCACGCCATGCCAGCCGGGTTCCCTTGGGGTATGCCTCCGGGTTTCATGCCGGATATCCCCGCTCCAACCTTTGCTCATATGCCGACATCTAGCCCGGTCCCTGTTGCTGCTCCTCCAGTCGTGCATACTATGCCGAGGGTTGAAGATACCATCTATCATTCCGAGCCGTCTGAGAGCCCGGACGTCAATGAGAAGATGGAAGCGATGAATGACCAATTCCTTGAGCTGAGGAAGGAATTGAAGACCCTCAGAGGTAAAGACCTATTCGGCAAGTCTGCTGCCGAGCTCTGCCTGGTTCCAGGTGTTAAAATTCCAATCAAATTCAAAGTTCCTGACTTTGAAAAATACAAAGGGAACACCTGTCCACTTGCTCACCTGGTCATGTACGCCAGGAAGATGTCTACCCAGACCGATAATGATCAGCTGTTGATCCATTATTTTCAAGACAGTTTATCTGGTGCTGCGCTCAGATGGTATATGAGCTTGGATAGTGCTAATATCCGTTCCTTCAATGACCTTGGTGAAGCCTTCGTCAAGCAGTACAAATATAACGTCGATATGGCGCTTGACCGAGATCAACTCAAGTCCATGTCGCAGAAGGACAAGGAAACCTTCAAGGAGTACGCCCAGAGGTGGCGAGAGCTGGCTGCTCAAATTACTCCTCCGCTGGAAGAGAAAGAGATGACTAAGATCTTCTTGAAGACCCTTAGTTCTTTTTATTACGAGCGTATGGTAGCTAGTGCTCCCTCTGATTTCACCGAAATGGTGAACATGGGGATGAGATTGGAAGAGGGTGTCCGTGAAGGACGACTGGCCAAAGATGAAGGCTCTTCTAGCAAGAGGTATGGCTCATTTTCTAAGAAGAAAGACGGGGAAGCACATGCTGTGCAATCCCATAAATCGAGGAAACCGCCCGTTCAGAGGAAACCAGCACGCCGTGTCGGTCATCAGCATCAGGTGGCCCATATTGCGCCTGTCTTCAAAGACAACGCCCAGCATCAGCAATATCAACCTCAGCAACAGTATCAACAACCTCAGTATCAGCAACAGCAACGCCCATAGCAACAGGCTTACCAGCCTCGTGGAAGTACGACCAATCAGGCTAATTTGAGTTATGACCGGAAAAAGATCAGCTTCGATCCTATTCCAATGTCATACGTAGAGCTTTATCCCTCCTTGGTGGAGAGGAAATTGGTAACTCCCAGGGATCCTCCTGCTATTCCTGCAAACCCACAATGGTGGTATAAACCAGATCAGCACTGCGTTTATCACTCCGGAGCTCCGGGCCATAATATTGAAAACTGTTATCCACTTAAGACTAAGGTTCAAGACCTTATGAGATGTGGAATTTTGAGCTTTGAAGATTCGGGCCCAAATGTCACTAAGAACCCATTGCCTTCGCATGGGAAATCTGTCAATATGGTCCAGGGATGCCCTGGGAAGTACAAGGTCAAATATGTAAGTCATATTCGACAGTCGTTGGTGGAATTACATCGTTTGCTATGTCAGTACAGCCACATGGAGCATGACCACGACAAGTGCCGCATCTGCTCGGTCAACCGTTTGGGCTGCAACCAGGTCCGCAGAGAATTGCAAGAATTATTAGACGAAGGAACCATTGAGATTCTGCAGAATCGCAATGTCGATGAGGATGAACCGGAGGTTAATGTCATATCCCCTGTGTTCAAATTACCCGAGCTTGTTGTTATCCGCTATGATAGCAGCAAACCGAAGGCTTCTCCCTCCTTGGTGATTGAACCTGCAGGCCCTGTGCCTTATCCTTCTGACCGAGCTGTGCCGTTCAGATACAACCCTGTTGCTGTGCAGGATGGTGTCGAAGTGCCTTTGCCTTCAACTGCTGTAACAAATATCGCCGATGTGAGCGGCTTGACCCGGAGTGGTCGTGTTTTCTCCGCACCTGTAAAGGCTCCTGTTGCTTCTGAATCCGCTGAGCGCCCGGTGGGGACCGCTGTTAATATTCAGAATCCGGCACTTGATGTTGCCAGACCCTCCTCCATACAAAAAACTCCTAATTCTTCCGTTGGCCCGAATGGCATTATGAGTGAAGAATCTGATGAGATGTTGAGGCTCATCAAGAAGAGCGAGTATAACGTTGTAGACCAGCTTCTACAAACGCCATCCAAAATCTCCATACTATCATTGCTGTTGCATTCAGAACCCCATAGGGAGGCTCTGCAGAAAGTATTGGATTTGGCGTATGTTGATCACGACGTCACGATTGAGCAATTTGACAGTATAGTTGCGAACATCGCTGCTTGCAACACTTTGAGTTTTAGTGACGCTGATCTCCCTGAGGAGGGAAGAGACCACAACATGGCTTTACACATATCTCTAAATTGCAAATCTGATGCTATGTCCAACATGCTGGTGGACACTGGATCATCATTAAATGTATTGCCAAAATCCACACTCTCTAGATTGTCATATCAAGGTCCTCCTATGAGGCAGAGTGGGGTCGTTGTGAAAGCTTTTGATGGGTCGCGCAAGACCGTGATTGGGGAAGTTGATCTCCCAATCAAAATCGGACCAAGTGATTTCCAGGTTACTTTTCAGGTAATGGATATCCACCCGTCATATAGCTGTCTCTTAGGCAGACCATGGATTCACGAGGCTGGCGCCGTGACATCCACCCTACACCAGAAGCTGAAATTTGTGAAAAACAAGAAACTGGTTGTGGTAGGGGGAGAAAAGGCTCTCCTGGTTAGCCACCTGTCTTCCTTCTCATATATTGACGCAGAGGATGAAGTTGGAACTCCGTTCCAAGCTTTATCTATTGATGAACCAATTGAGAAGAAGTCTCCTTCATTCGCTTCCTACCGTGATGCAAAACTGGCCATTGAATGTGGTGCAGTTGCTGGTTTAGGGAAGGTGATTGAGCTGGAAGACAATAGATCCCGGGCTGGCATTGGCTACTGTTCTGGGGCATATAATGAGCAAGGTCTGTTCACGAGTGGAGGATTCATCCATGATGATCAACCTGAAGAAGAAACTGCTGCTATCTTGGAAGAGGATGCAAAAGATTTGAACAATTTTGTCATTCCTGGTGGTGTCTGCCACAATTGGGTCGCTGTAGATGTTCCTACAGTCATCCATAGATCAGAGTAATTGTTCACTTTGTTTAAAACCCTTCTCCCATGCCAAAAGGAGAAGTGATGACATTGTTGGCAAAGCATATATACAATGATGTTTTCATTCAATTAATGCATTGTTAAACATTTGTTTTTCCATTTGTTTTCACTTTTTGCTTTTTGCATGAAATCAATGATCACAAAAAACCCTGAAAAACAAGAAAACAATCTTTTCATCTGCATAAATGATTTGCTTGTTTAAATTCAAAAGCTTTTCATTATCTAGAATCATTATGCAGGGATTTCTAAACCCATTGAACATAATGATCCAACGCCATCTCCCAATCTTGAATTCTTTGTATTTGAGGCAGAGGAAGATGATGTTGAAGGGGATTCCTGATGAGATTACCCGACTTCTTGAGCACGAAAAGAAGCTCACTCAGCTGTATCATGAGAATCAGCAAAACAGTTAAACTGGGGCATTACAAATGTAATGTAAAAAAAAAAAAAAGAGAGGGTGAAAAAATGAAAAAATAAAAATCGGGAAATTTTTTTCAAATAGAAGAAAAAAGAAAGAGTATACCCTCAAGTCCCTAGTTGACTAATGCTGAATGGATTCAGAGTCGTTATGACCAGCTGAATCTGATTGAAGAGAAGCGATTAACTGCCATGTGCCATGGTCAGTTATATCAGCAGAGAGTGAAGAAAGCATTCGATAAGAAGGTCAAGCCTCGTGTGTTCCGAGAAGGTGACCTCGTGCTCAAGAAAGTTTTGTCTTTCGTGCCCGATTCCAGGGGCAAGTGGACTCCAAACTACAAGGGTCCATATGTTGTTAAGAGAGCCTTTTCAAGCGGTGCTTTGATGCTTACAACAATGGATGGGGAGGATTTCACTCGTCCTGTGAATTCAGATGCAGTCAAGAAATACTTTGCCTAAAAAAAAGTATATGCAAATGAAAAACAGAATAGCTCGCTAAGTTGAAAACCCGAAAGGGCGGCTTAGGCAAAAATGAGCGTCTCGGTGGAGAACCCGCAAGGGTAATCCAGGCAAAAATTAGAGACTTGAAAAAAAATGTATATTTGCATCCCGCTAGATTGAGTACCTTGCCCTGGGGCAATCTAGGCAAAAATTAGGGATTCGGCAAGTAACTGCATCCTGACAAGACCTTCTGGTCACCAGCTGTTTGTTCGTCAGAGATTCTCGATTCGTCGTCAACCGAAGCTTCGCATACATCGAGATTCAAATTGGTAGAGAAAGGATCATTATGTTCAATGTAGCCCTCTTCCAATATATATCACTGATTTCAAATTTGTACAGATCTATGGAGTCTTGCCATTTGCAGGCTACCATCCCATCAAATAAATTTGAGCTTTTATCCAATTATTCGCACTCTTATTTGTTTCGATTCAACAAATGTTTTGCATGTTTTAATTGATAAAATGTCATTGTTTTAAACAAATAAATTTTCAAAATTGTTGTTTTAAACAAAGTGAATATTCACAATGACAAAAGAATACTCAGGGATGTCTCAGTGCTCTCCCGAGGGTGGTATGATTCCCAACAGGTAAGACCTTGGTTCATATTCCTGGCATTTGGTTGTATCCTCTTTCTCCCGCTTTGCTGTTAGGTTTGTTCCATAAGCAGCGTTGTTGTTGGGGTTGTTCCCCAAGCAGAGATGTTGTTGAAGACTCAGTTTCCTCTCCAGCAGTAATCTCTCCAGCATGGTTGTTCTCGTTGTAGTAGATTCAGTGGTTGGTGGATTGATATCCCGGTACTTTACCGCTTTCCTCAGCATTGTCGCAAGCAGAGCTGTTGATGGGGTTGTTCCCCAGTATAGTCGCGAGCAGAGTGTTGTTGAAGACTTCGCGTTTCTCCTCCAACAGTAGTCTCTCCAGTGCAGTTGCCAGCAGAGTTGTTGTGTTTCTCCTCAGCATGATTGCTTTCCATTTTTTTCCAGCTTAGTCTGCAGAATGGTTGTTGTGGCAGTTTCTGCCTATTGAAAGCTCTCAATCCCCAGTAGGGTTGGTTGGTGGCTCTAGCATCCCAAAGATTGGATTGATTTCCTGATTTACTTTTGATCCTCAGTAGAGTGGCTTATTGCAGAATCTACTTGTGCGATCCATCAGATGTATGTTCTCTCCGAGTAGAGTGGCTTGTTGCAGAATCTACTTGTGTGGTGCTTTCTCCCTCAGTGGGTTATTCCCCAAGAGAGTAGCTGATAGCTTTTCCCCAGTAGAGTTGCTTGTGCAGTTAGATTCTACTTGGATGTTTCTCCTTCAGTGGGTTGTTCCCCAGAGTTGTTTGGAGTTGCTTTTGCAGCAGTTCTTGGTTGAGCTATGAACTCTTGTTTCTCAGTTGATGTTGAGATCCCCTGCAGATATCCTCAGGATTCTCCTGATCCCCTACAAATTAGTCTTGGTGGCAGTTTTGCCTGTTGTGACTTTCTGTACCCTGTCTGGGTTGTTTTGCTGATCCATTGCTCAGAGATTTAGTGTATCCTGATATTTCTGTATCCCCTGCAGTACCCGCAGATCTTTGCTTCACAGCATGTGGATCTCTAGCAGATTGGCTTTCCAGTTGGTTTTTCCCCTGGAAGTATAGTACCGGGCGTTTGATTCCTGGGCCTGTTGTGTTAGATATGTCTGTTTTGTCAGCATTCATCAAACATAAATCACGCATATTTATGCATATTCATAAACATTCAGATATTCATGTTGCATTGTTTGCCATATATCTTTTGTTTGTTGTTCTCCTGCTGTGGGTGATATAGATCTCTTTATAGATCTTCCCAAGCAGATGTCGGGTGTTTAAATCTCTCCATATAGAGTCAGCCCCATAAGCAGAAAGTGTTTGTTTTTCCTTCAGCAGTTCCCCACTGAGATTATCCTCGTGGATGACGGTTTCTTCCGTTTTCTCCCAACACATATATTGGGAGGGATTTTCCTATTGAGTTATATTCTCATAGGACGTATTTTGATTCAGTCTGTCTTTTCGGATCAATCCCGAATCGGCGTTTTGTCAGCTGTTTCTTGTGCTTCCCTGTGGAAGAAATGAATGGTTTGCCCAGTAACCGGCATCAATTCATTTATCCCCAGCGGAATTTTTCGGGCCTCTACCCAGTAACCGGTAGTTGTAAGTCCTATGTTCCTTGCTTCTTGGCGGAATTTGTGGTTATATTCCTTTTATTCTTCAAGCAAGAGTTGTTGGTTCTCTACCCAGTAGTCGGTAGTCGTAAATCCTGTTTGCCTGCTCTCCAGCAGTTTGTGGTTGTTATGAACCCGATTTGTGTTTCCCGTGCGGATTTGTGATTCATTCCATCCCCACGCGGAGTTATTGGTCTTCTATCCGGTATTCGGTAGATGTAAACCCTAATTTGTGGTTATTCCCACCAGAGTATGGCTACTACCCTGTATTCGGTAGTTGTAAGTCCTATCTCTTTTCCCCTAGCAGAGGTAACCTTTGTGGTTCGTTCTGGTTGACGGTAGATTTTCTGTTGTCGTGGTTTTTTATCCCCACACAAAGTTTGCATTTCCCTGTGGAATAAGTTGAATAAGTGCTCAGTATTTGGCCTTCATTCGCCCTATCCCCAGTGGAGTTTGTGATCTTCTACCCCGTATTCGGTAGTTATAAATCCCCATATTGTTTTGTTCTCCCCATCGGAGTTTGTGCCTTATGGTACGAGTGGATAAATTGCCGGTTGCTAGCAATTTTATCCCAGCTGGAGTCTTTGGTTTCTACCCAGTAGTCGGTAGTGTTAACCTCTTGTTCCCTCAGCCAGATTTTTGGTATTCTACCCAGTATTCGGTAGTTGTAAACCCTAATTTCCCCCCTTTGCAGAGTTAACCTTGTTGTTCATCCTAACCGATGATGGTTACTCTTTGTGGTTATCTTCATTCAATATTTGATGTTGATATTACCCCTTTGCTTGTGGATAATTGCCGGATGCTAGCAATTTATCCCCAGCAAGTTGTCTTCTGGATCATTGTCGTATGCTCGCAATGTTATCCCTTTTGAAGTTGCCAGTGGGTCTTTTCACCATTTGCTAGTGATTTGTTCCCCGGATCATTGATTGTTTATCAATGTATCCCCAGCCAGTCCCTGTGGATAATTGCCGGATGCTTGCAATTCATTCCCAGCGGATCGCCTTTCATTTACCCGTTTGCTCGGTAATGATGGTTGCTTCTTTGATTGGTCATCTTTATATACCTAGTTTTGGTATCCCGATGCCTTTCTTTTCGGTCGATTTATCCTTTGTTAACCCAGTAACCGGTTGTGGATAATCTTCCATGCGAGTGTGTTATCCACGTTCTGACGGTAATGGATAATATATCTCATGTACTCTTCAGTCGAAGCCTTTTGTGTTTCCCTAGTCGAGTAAGATTCGTTATTTCCCTTTGCGGAGTCGAATATTTGTTGTTTGGATAATTGCCGGATGCTTGCAATTTATCCCCTTTGAGTTGTCTCTCGTTTACCCGGATGCTTGGTATCGATTGTCTCTCTTTTTGGTTAGTCACCTATTATATACTTCGGTATCTCTGGTGCCTTTTCCCTTCGAGTGTATTATTCACGGTCTGCCGGTAATGAATAATATATCTCTTTCACTCTTTGGTTGGAATCCTTTGTTGATCTTCCCCAGTAGAGTAAGATTCATATTCTTTGTAGAATCGAATACCTATCCTTTAACCAGTTTGTGTTTTGGATAGTGCGTGTTTTGGCATATATACCAATTCACGTTTTCGGTAGATCACCTATTATATACCCAGTAACCGGTATCCCTGGTGTTTCTTACCATGCGAGTATGTTATCTACGGTCTGCCGGTAATAGATAATATATCTCATGCGAGTATTTTATCCACGTTCTGACGGTAATGGATATTATATCTCATGCGCTCTTTGGGTTTGTGTCCCCAGTTGAGTAAGATTCGTTTTTCTCGTTGTGGATTCGAACGTCCATCCTGTAAGTCGATTTGCTTTTTCAAGCTCTCCTTTCGGACGATGAGTGTTTTGGCATATATACCAATTCACGTCTTTGGTAGGTCACCTATTATATACTTCGGTATCTCTGGTGCCTCTTCCTTTTCGAGTATATTATTCACGGTCTGCCGGTAATGAATAATATGTCTCATGCACTCTTGGGTCAATCTGTTTGATTGTTTTCTCCGCAGAGTAAGATTCATATTCCTTGTGGAATTGAGTATCCATCCTATAAACAAATCTGCTTTTCTAGTTTTCTTCAGGATGATGAGTGTCTTGGCATATATACCAATTCACACTTCGGTCGGTCACCTATTATATACCTCGGTATCCCTGGTGTTCCTTTCTGTCTGCTCCCTATTATGACCTTGGTCCCTTGCGGAGTCAGATTTGCCTGAGTTGATGTACCTTTTTCAGGTCTTTCTCAGATGTTTGGATTGATTGATATCTCTCACCCTTATACCGGTCTTAGATATTCATTCTTCCTGAGTTTGTTACCCTTATACCGGTGACATCTCATCCTTGGCTTCCCCTGGAAAGTCTTTTCTAGATTTCCCAGCGGAGTTGTTTTGCTATTTGTGTTGCTGTATTGGTGTTATCCCCAGTACATGCATCATATGAGTCAGCTTGAGTCTTTCCAATAGGATTGTGTTTCCTTTGGAATTGCTTCTTTCCCAAGTGTGAGTCCTTTACTTCCCCGGTAAGGTCTCCAGTCTGATTTCTGTTACCCCCTAATCAGAGTCGTGTCTTGCACACGCTGTGTCAGTTTTGTTTTCCCCAACTCAAAGTCGTGCCCTGCTCACGCATTCTTTTTCTTTTATTATCCCCAATAAGAATCCCCATAAGAGTCCTGTTAGAGTCTCTGTTCCTGGTGAGTGTATTACTCCGATGGATCGTCTTTTCTTCTGTGTGAATCATTATCCTCACAGAGTTTGTGTCTTTTACACGCATACATTTGCATCATGAGGTCTCTTAGGGACCAAAATTCGTCTCATTACTGTTATTTAAGCCCATTCTACCGCGTCGAGATGAAGATTTCTAAACTTCACTTCTCCGGCTAGAATGACCTTAAATAGGGGCATCTGTAAGACCCCAATTTTTGCCCTAAGATCCCTCATGGCCTCAAGACATCATATCATGTCATATCATTGCCTCAAGGATCATTTGTGCACCTTTGCTTGCCTCCTAGTGGGTGGGTATCTTGTGAGTGTGGTTCTTGATCACCAAGCATGTATTGCATTTGTATATCATTTCTTTTCATTCGTTTACTAAACCAAAAGTACAAAAATATTGTCATCTAACCATGTTACTTGCAGCTGAAGTAATCATCAGTCAATCAGTCAGGCAAGCCATTGAGCAACGGGTGGTGACCATTCTTGAAGAATTTGGGCACCATGATCATTCTTTAAGAGTTCATATAAGTTGTGATATCATTGTGGATTAAGATCTCATGTGAAAAAGGGTTGAAACTCATCAAAACATGGCTCAGTCAACAAAAGCCCTAGAAAAGTCAACAGTGGTCAACTGTGCATTTAATCAGGATTTGGAAGGTGTGAGATGGTTGGAAAGGTCTCATTCATGTCCATATAAGCCTCATTTGGCATTTCAAAGATCAAGGTTGAAGGATTTGAAGTCAGGCAAAAAGTTTCCCAAAATGGAAATGACCTGTAATTCTCACCTGCCCAAAATGGAAAGTTTTTCTCCCCAAAATTACTTCATCATACAAGCTTCAAATCAAAATTTGTCCAACATGAAAGTTGAAGATCTTGTTCTTGCCTTTCCAAAAAGTCCAAGAACACCCAATTCCCATGTGTGGTTGACAAATTATGGTCAAATCATTTTCAAAAAATGCCTAAGTTCAAAGTGCCATAACTTTCACATGGAATGGCCAAATTGGATGGTTCTTCTTTGAGCAAACCACATTTAACATGTACTATCCAAATCCATCATCACATTTTGCCAAAATCCTTCACATAAAAAGGTCATTTTTCAAGTGTACCAATTAAAAAGCCAAGGGCAAAAAGGTCCAAATTTCAAAATACAAAGAATTTTGACATGGGACCAATTCCAATAGCTTCCAAATATGATTTATGACTTGCTCAAGGTGGAAAAACACTGTTACATTGGTTCTAGTCATCCAAGGGCAAAAAGGCCAAAGTGCATTACAAGCTCATTTTCACTAATCATCCAATTTTGCCTAATCATGATTAAAGAGTGGATTAAGGGCAAGTATAAAAGCTTAACTCTAACAGAATTGAAGGATCCATAATCACTTTTTCAGATCCAATCCAAAAAAATCACAAATTCTCTCAAAATTCTCCAAGTTTCACATTCACTTTTTCATCAATTTTCCAAGAATTCATCATTGCTTTTGCCTTTTTTCTATTGATTCTTCACGTGCAGGTAATCTTAGAGTTCTGTTGATAGCAAATTGAAGCAAGAACGGTGCCAAACTCCAACTGTTACAAGCTAGCTCATCAATGGCAGCTGGAAGAATCTTCATGATCGTGCACCTTTGAGCTGAAATTTCTTCACCAATCACCTTCCTAATCATTGCACTACATCTGTTTTCAAGAATTGGAGCAAGATTCGCGCGATTTTCACACTGCCACTTCAAGAAGGTAAGATTTCGAAGTCTTCGATTCTTGCAATTGTTGTATGGATTCAATAGTGCCTGGAACGTAGATCATTTTGACGTTTGAACCATGCGATTTCATCCACTATGCATCAAGATCTTTGGATTTGAAGTTTGTTTAGTAAAACTTTTCTTGAGTGGATCTTTGTATACATTGACTTATAGACAAAACCATGGCCATATCCTTGATCTACGCTGAGAGACGGAGAGAACGGTATAAGATTTATTCATTTTGGTTGAGAATCGCTCATAACCGCATCTGGTGATGAAGAACACGTTGAAGTTCTTCAAGAAATCTGGAAATCCCGTGTTTCAATCCGTTCAGTGCCTGGCCATTTTCAAAAACCTGTTTGGCGCCGGTTTCGTCCAATAGGAAGCCGCCAACGCTTTTAATGAAGCTGCGCGTTTTGGCCAGGCGTTGGGATATTTACAATTATGCCATCCGTGTTGATTAAATCATTTAAAACATTAAATAAACATTTCACAATTTAAACAAAACTTCCAAAATTCATAACTTAACCAATTTTAATCCAAATTAGGTGGAATTTTTTTTGTTAGATTCAGAATTTCCTCTAGTTTTTTTTAGGCATAGTAACTCAAGTTGTGCCTGGTGATTTGTTGGATTTGTATAATGATCTTTGACATGTATGCTATATATGTATGTCTTACCATTTCCTTCATAAAATAATCATGCATGCTCCAAAATGAATGAAATTTCACATACTTGTTCTTGACTCTCTCCTGGAGATTTTGATGTATAGTTTGTAGTTTTTGGATCCCTGGTTTGGTAGATATGATATAATCTTTTTGAGTGTGACAATATGTGTCACACTATGCTATGCTGTGTTCATGATTTAATTTTCCATGCTTTCACTAGGCCTATGGCTCTGATTTTTTGCATGAGGTGCCTTGTATATGTCTAGTTTCACTATGATTTTTTGTGGATTTAATTGATCCATTTCCCATTTGATTGGGATTTTTGATTGCTATTTAGCATTTTTAGGGTTTTTCTTGAGTAGTAAACTTCCATATCTTGTGAAATGCTCATTTCTTACCATATGAATGTGGAATTTGGTGGAGTGTTTCCTAACATGTTTAGCTTCAATTTGGCTTTGGTCCCATTCATTTCTCATTTGATCTCACTGTTTTACAATTGATTGAAGTTGACACTTGGTTTGTGACCTAGTTTAGGTTGATTTTTGCATACCATGACATGTTGAATTTAATTTCCCTACTTCCACTGGTCCAAATGGCATGAAAATTGACATGTAGCTCATTGAATGTGTCCTATTTAGGATAGAATTTTTGTGGAATTTATTGAGCTGTTTTGACATTTGTTTGATTGAAATCATTCTGTTTGCTCATTTATGATTCACATTTGCTTACTTTGAGTTAAATTGTGCATAAAATGAAATTAGTGCATAGTTTGGATGTGAGGCCAATTGGATCCTCTTCTTAATTGAATTATCTTGGTTATGATCATGTTTCACTTGCTGTTTTAAATTTCTTCCCTCCTTTTGACCCTAGGCTTGTCCTAGTGGTCTTGTTACTCATGTTTGAGTTTGACTTTGACTTTTCAGGTTAAGAAGCAAAGTGCTTTAAAGGAATTAATGCAAGTTGATTGTTTCATTTGATTATTGTGAACTAACTTGTTTTGTTTTGTAGGGAGCTTGGTTCACTTGAGCTTTGTGCTATGCACATTGCATTGTTTGATTATACATTGTTGATTGGTTATTATGTTGTGTTGTTTTGATTTAATGATTGGGATGCTGATTATATTTGATTGATTTCAGGTACCCTTAGTTGCTCAGTTCTTTTAAGAACTTGCATTGCTTTGCTTGCTAAGCATTTGCATTGAGGTAGACTCTCTTGTCTCCATGTAGTCTGGAAGACCTGGCTTGTTATTTAGCCAGGCAACTGTCTGAAGTCCTCCTTAAGAGGCAATGTTTGTGATTATTTATGTTTGTCCTAAGCAGGAAAAGTCCTCATTTGAGGCAATTGGTAGAAAAGAGATATGTAGCCTATCTCCTACTATTCTGTGAGTCACTCACATTGCTCACACTACTTGTGTTTGATGCATGTTGAGTAAAACCCAAGATCTATCGAGTCTAACTTTGGGGAGAGAGTTCCATCTTTCTGAACTCCCCCACCTTCTGATATTCAATGCTCTCTCTGACCAGAGATAAGAGTGATGAGGCACACCCCTCATATCCTTTCATCTGCTTCACCTTGGCTCTCAATGTCAAGGTTAAGAGCACCATTCACCTATTCCAGTGGACTTTTAAGTCAAACCCTTTGATTGAGCCCAACTGTGTGGTTATAGTGTGTGCTACTTGAACTTGTTTGATTGATTATTTGATTCATTTGAACATGATTGCTTACTTGCCATTGTGCATTCATCATTATTGATTGTTAATTCTTGTATGATCATTATTGCATATCCTTGTGATCTATGTTTGTTTGCCCATTGAGGACAATTGTAAGTCCATGTTGATTGGCTTTTGTTCCCATGATATGGAAGGACAGAGTGTAAGACCTCATTGGTCACTCATATCTTTTTGCTCTTGTTTGTTGTATGAGAGGATGCAATTGTAAGTCCCTGTGATGTGGCGTTTGTATTCCTATGACCATACTTTGGAGGTTGGTATAAGTCCAGATAGATTGGCATCCGACATCCAAGTTTTGTTTTATTTTAGGAGATTGGTGTAAACCCATTTATTGGTATCCGATATCCGCTTTTGCTTTTGCGAGATTGGTATAAGACCATTGATGGCATCCGGTATCATTGTTTATTTTAGGAGATTGGTGTAAACCCATTTATTGGTATCCGATATCCGCTTTTGCTTTTGTGAGATTGGTATAAGACCATTGATGGCATCCGGTATCACCTTGCTTTATCTTTACTCGCTTTGTTGCCTCATTCCTAAGGACACACTTGAATCATCTTCTATATGATTTCAAGAGGTGAACCTTTCTAAGAAGTTTTACAATCCATCATCCATACCATCTTTGTCCTAAACTTTTCACACTATTTCAAAAACTTTGACTTGTTGTGCAAACATTCTCACATTCTTTTCAAATTAGAAACTTGGACCTTAAGTCCTTGATTTTTCAAACACCATTTCATAACACTTCTTTGAATCAATCTTAATCATACCTTGGCCATATTTTGTGAATAATCATAATCAATTAACTTCACCCATTCAATTGTTTTGGCTTTGTCCATTGTAAATATGTTTTCATACATTAGCCGTAGGTTTTAATTACCATAGTGGTTGATGTAATCCTTACCTTATCCTTAGTGAGTTGATTGTAAGTCTTCCATACTTATTATAGGGTTAACCCCTCACTAGTATGTTGAAGCCGTCCTCGCATGGTGGATTGTTGATGTTGGTTGAGTTTTCTCCCATTGGTAATGAAAAGCCTTAGTGCTTGTGTTTTAAAATTGAACTCACTAATTTTTGGAAATCTTTTAGCCGAACTACGGCGTTTTGATCCTTACCTTTGATGGAAGGTACGTAGGCAACGGGTTCATCCGTTCGAACACAAAAATAACTAACTTGTATATTCCTTTCTCATCTTCCCATTCATGTTTGCACAATATGTCAAAACAAATAAACATTTTTTATACAACAAGTGTGAAAAGGGCTCCCTAGGAGTACCTAGGACGTGATGGGTGCCTAACACCTTCCCATTGCGTAATTTACCCCTTATCCAAACTCTCTGATCTTTTATTGGTTTTCTACGTGTAAAACTTCTTAGGTTTTTGTTCGCTTTTTAACCAGTCCTTAGGATAAATAAAAGTGCGGTGGCGACTCGATTCATTGTATGCTTAGCTTATGGTTTAATCAATAAATCATATAGCGACGAATACACCGCTACAGAAAAGTGGCGACTCTGCTGGGGAAGAAACATTACACCTTCCCTGGTGATATTGTTTATGTGTTATTTGACATATTTTTGTACAATTTGGGATAACTGTATTGATTGTAATGTTTGAATTGCTTGATATACAATTGCTGTTTGCTTTGGTGATCTCTGTGAGATGAGTTCTATACCCGAACTCGAGTGCACTCTAGGATAGGAGAATGGCATAGTCTTGTTGACTGGTGTGGAGTATTCCTTAGCCAGTTGACTCGCGAGTCCATTCACTTGGTGGAGGTCATGTTGGATTGATAATGTCACACAAGTCATTTGTGGTTAGGCATTATTCGTTCAATCATGTGCCTTAGAAGCCAAGGACTTTAGTTTACCAAACCCATCTTGGCCTATTTTTAGGACGTAGTGCGGAGGTCGTTCAGATGTAAGATCTGATGCGATTGTTACGCGATACTACACTCATAAGAGTCTCTCTTGAGAATATTTTTTGGAATACGAGTATTCGTTCCTCCGATAATATCCGAGAGATGGGACGATGATTATGGGAACCTCTGGTAGAACATGTCTGGCAGGTTTAAACCCTAGTACACTCCCTTTGGGTGGTTCTTAACCAAGACTCCATGCTCGTGACTCTCAGCAAACCCGTGTATGTATGTATGTATGTATGTATGTATGTAAACAGTTTCTATAATTATTCTGTATGTATGTATATACAGTATGTAAACAATTTTATTGCTTTTGATTTTAATACATTTTTATTATAATTCGGTATACAGTATGTATGTATTTACTATAATTATTCTATTGAAAGGATAAAATATGTTAGTGCAAAGATAACAGCGGTATAAGATTCAATATGCCAGCGTGTTATTGCAAAATTACATCTATGTAAAATTCAATTAATAATAGATTGACATTGGAATGACCCTATATTATTGTTCATAATAAGTAACCGGTTTTAATTTATAGAGTTTGGATCTCAATTAAATCAAATCAAATAATAAATATACTATTTAAATTTTAAAAATATTCTTATCATATATGGCGGGTAAATATCAATAATAATAATAACAATAATAATAATTAATTGGTAGGTAAATTAACAATAATATTAAATTACTCAATTAATATTAATCAACTATGTTAAATAGTTATTTTTAATTTTAAAGTTATAATTTAATAACATATAATTATACAATTAAATATTCATTTTGTCATTTAAAGAAAATCCAGTAACGATAATATTTGGCAAAAAAACTACAATAATAATTAATTTGATTTCAGAATATTTATTTCATTTTGGAATGATAAGATTGCAACAACAATAAAATAAGGGTAATATTTTTTAGTAGTATAAATAGAGTTTAGTACGAAATTACTTATAGGAACATGAAAGTAGCTGTATTATGGATTGTAATTAGGGTAATTAAGTAATTATGGTGGTAATTAACTTTTATATATTAAAAGTAGATATGATAGTTGAGGTACTCTTTTTGGAAAATTTAGAGTAGAGAAAATTTTCTTAAAAACAAGAATAATGTTAATGTATTTAGTCAAAGAGAAATGATATTCCTACATCAAAATCTACGTATACACCGTATTTTATTGTTTATCAATACGGTGAACGGTAAATTATTATAATAATATACTTTTTTTAAAAAATAAAATATAAAAAAAATTTATTTTTTTATTTTTTTATTTTTAAATAAAATGATATTGATATAAAATTGTGTGATTAACCAATTTCATAATTTTATTAACCAATATTTTACATTGTACTTTAACAAACTTTGATGATTGTTCAAAATTTATTTGAATAACCGAACGTTTATTAATCAATTTCATAATTTTATTAACCAATTTTTTACTTTTTATTACCAAATTTTGGTATAATAGTAAAAATTATTTTTAATATTTAAACATATATTAATTAATTTCATCATTTATTAATCAATTTTTTATATTTTATTAATCAATTTTATTTCATTACTCTAAAGACACTATTCACGGGTAGTGTTCATACACTATTTACACACTATTCATAATTTTTTTAAATTTTAAAAAAATGTTATTCACATCACACACACACATATATATATATATATATATATATATATATATATATATATATATATATATATATATATATATATATATATATATATATATATATATATATATATATATATATATATATATATATATATATATATATATATATATATATATATATATATATATATATAGTTTAATGCATTAGAATCCGTCCGGTTTTAAGTGCGAGATTTTAAAGTCGCACCTCAAATATATTCTATCCGCTCCAATTTTTTTAATTTTTTTTCCGAATTTAAACTTTTAAGTTCGTTTGGCGACTTTTTCCCCACATGCCCCTTTTTTGAAATGAATTTCTCATTATAACTTAATCTGAAAAAAAAATCGCAATCTGCCTCATTTTTTTTATTGGGCTCGTCCAATGGTTGAACGAGGGCCTGAAGGCCCAACGCATGCTGTATGGGCTCGGCCATTGAATGGCCGAGGGCATGAAGAAACTATTTTTTTTTAATATTTTAAATACTTTATTAAATAGTAATAATAATAAATATAATTGATTTTTAATTATTAAATTTATATTTAATTAATATAATTGATTTTTTTTTTTAAAAATAAATAATTTTTTTATAAAAATATTTAAAATTAAATGTAAATAATAATAGTTTTTTATGATAATAATTTTTTTTGATATTATTATTTTTAAAATATTAATAATAAAAATGATTATTTTTAGAATATTAATAATAGAAATAATATTTTTTTTTTTAATTCGTAAAAAATATTCCAAATATAGTTTAAAATCTTTTATAATTTAAGACGGATAAAATATTATTTATCAATTTTTTAAAATTATTTGGGATAAAAAAATGTCATTTATTAAAAATATTTGAAAATAATACTTTCCATAATTGAGTATACAAGAGACAGAAAGGAAAAGACTATTCGAATTCGAATAATCGAATAATAAAAATATCTGATATGATATAATACGAATATTATTGTCATTACATATGTTTTAATTCATATGAAGTATTTCAAATGTAAACTGAAAAAGGCTCAAAATCTTTTTTAATTTAAGACAGAGAAAATATTATTTATTAAAAATATCTTTTATAATTTCAGATATTTATTAAAAATATTTGAAATCCATTAATACTCATTAAAAATATCTTTTAGTTTCTACCTGTATATTGTATAGTACTCATTAATGGATTTCAAATATTTTTAATAAATGTCTCAAATTATAAAAGATATTTTTAATAAATAATACTTTCTCCGTCTTAAATTAAAAAAGATTGTGAGCCTTTTTCAGTTTTCATTTGGAATATTTCATATGAATTAAAACATACGTAATTAATGATATTAACTTTTTTTAAAGTTGATTTATTGTTATTATTATTAAGGAAAGAGAAAGTATATTATATATAAGAACAATTCATTTGCTTTTAATACTATTTTTAATGTCATATTATTACTTATTGAATTGTGATAAAAATAATTATTAGGACATTGATGACAAATTATTAAAAACATAACATATTAATTATTATAGATAATGTTAGAAATAGCAAATAATTGTCATTATTATAAATAGTAATTTTTTATTAAATAAATGATATATTTAATCATTATTAAATATCAAATACTTTAATTATTTATTATATCTAAAAAAAATTATTACTTATAATAATGACAATAATATTCATATTATTTCATATCAGAGATATTTATATTATTCGAATTCCAATGGTCTTTTCTTTTCTATCTCTTGTATACTCATTTATGGAAAGTATTATTTTCAAATATTTTTAATAAATGACATTTTTTTTGTCCCAAATAATTTTAAAAAATTGATAAATAATATTTTATCAGTCTTAAATTATAAAAGATTTTAAACTATATTTGGAATATATTTTATGAATTTAAAAAAATATATTATTTCTATTATTAATATTCTAAAAAATAATCATTTTTATTATTAATATTTTAAATATAATAATATCAAAAAAAAATTATTATCATAAAAAACTATTATTATTTACATTTTATTTTAAATATTTTTATAAAAAAAATATTATTATTTTAAAAAAAATCAATTATATTAACTAAATATAGAATTAATAATTAAAAATCAATTATATTAATTATTATTACTATTTAATAAAGTATTTAAAGTATTAAAAAAAATAGCTTCTTCATGCCCTCGGCCATTCAATGGCCGGGCCCTTATAGCACGCGTTGGGCCTTCAGACCCTCGACCATTGGACGAGCCCAATAAAAAAAAGGGCAGTTTGGAATTTTTTTTTTTCAGACGGAGACATAGTAAGAAATTTATTTCAAAAAAGGGGCACGTGGTGAAAAAAATCCCGTTTGGCATCTAGAATTAAAAGAATCCATTGAAGTACTAATAATTTATTGTTTTATTGTTCCTATTTCCAATAGGAGTATATGCTATAGAGGTCACCACCCATCTTGTCTATTACGTATGACAAACGTTTTGTCTCTGCCACCTCTCTCTTTGCTTCTGCGTTACCGTACACACAGACCAATTCAGCCATCACGTTAACTACAGAAGATGGTTTGCAGAACAGTGAGTGACGCACTCATCAGTGCCTGCGTCTTCATTACTCCGTACACTTTGTTTTTTCTAGTGTCCGTTGAAAATGGGTCTTATCACATGTGTATAGCTACTTCCCTACTTATGCATGGCTGGCCTGGTAGCTTAAGAAATGATGAAACCGTAAGAAAAATGTGTGCAGCATGTGCCAACTGCGATATCACCTAGGAGAAATATTCAGTACAGTTGGAGTAGTTCTTCTCATTGTTTGACCCTATCCTATATATGAAGTCTAGCATGAAAAGGCTAGCTTACAGCACAAACTCATTTACCGATGAAATGCTAGCTTACAGCATAAATCGATTTAAGGGTTTAATTGTTTGTGAAAAAATTGAGAAGACAACAGTAGAAGGAATGTACTCCCTATGTTTTAAAAATTATCTCATTTGTATTTTTTTTAAATGTTTTAAAATAAATGTATGTTTACGGTACTACTCCCTCCATCTAATAAATGTATCTTTACATACTACTCTCTTTGAATTAATCTTATATTATTCCGATCTGATTTATTAATAAAAAAAACAAATTTTATATTTATTAAAAAATTTAATTAAATATATTTAATTTTTTTAATTTAATATGAGAGAGATAACATAATTACTAATATATCTTCAATTAAATTGTCTTTCATTAATAATATTAAGTCATTAATGTAATGATATTTTTGGAATAAAAGAATTAAATGCACATAGGTTGAAATTTGTTTATATTTAAAGCAAAAAAAAAATAGATTTTTTTTGCTTATATTATGCAAAAAAGTGTTTAAGAAAGTGCATTTGTGCTTGATAACTTAATGTTTAAAGGTATAACAATTGAATAAAAATTTCAAGAATAAAATGCAGAATTGCTTGAAACGGTAAAATGGATATCAAATCATAATGAAATCAAATAAAATGCCAGGATTTAAAGTGGTACGCGGATTTATATATTTCTTACAAATTCTTTTATCTGTAACATGTAAAATACACCATTTAATAAGCTCGACTCACACTGATTTTAGTGTAAAATTCATGCATTTTATGGTGTTATGTTGAGTCTCTGCTATGTATTTCAGGTACTAATCATTCATAGGTCTTTGTTCTAAAAAACGATGAAAAATAAAAAAAATATCAAGCCTTCTGCTATGATGACAGGTTCAGCTCAGCCATGATGGCCATCATGCCACCCCAAAGGCCAGACCGTCAGTCAGTAACTCATGGAACCAATAGGCACAAGCTCAAATGAACTGACATGCCGACTGTCACTTAAGTGTCGTATATTGTCATATCCTAATTTTTAACCCTAAAATCACACATATCATTTGCATCATTGCATACAAACAAGATCACATTTTGGTCTTTCCCCTTATCCATCTTTGGATTTGTATTTACAAGGATCACCGAGCACCTTTTTGGTGGTGTTTTACCTTTGTGTTTATATGATTAACTGTTTATCTAATCACTAATCAAAATACCAAAAATATGTCTTGTTTCCTTAAGTCTATTGTACAAGGTAGGACTTTTCAATCAAGAGCATCTCAAAGTTTTGTGACTCACTTCTCAAAGAAAGTCAAAGGTTCATGTGTTTATTTTCATGTCTTATTCAACAAGCAACTTCAAGTTTTGAGCAATTTAATTAAGAGACAATCAAGGACACCTTATCTTGAGTTCATATGATCATCCACGAGCTTTGAAATACAAAAGAAGTTCAAGTACACAACCTTGTTCCAAGAGGTTTGACCAAAAAGTCAACCATTTCAAGTCAAAGTTCCAAGAATCACAACACCTTGGATTATCAACATTTTTGAATTCTTCTTTTTACATATGAATCTTTTCGACATACTATACAACTTCTCTTTACATGACAAGATCCAATTATGCTTGGAGGATCATCAGAAGTTTGGAGATATAATAGGTCATTTGTGGACTTAGTGAAATTTGACCTATTTTAAAGTGACTTTTTCCTAACTTTCAAAGATCATAACTTCTTCAATTTTCAACACATAATGCTGATTCTTTTTGCACAATGACATTTATGATATCCTCTACAATTTTTCTTCAATGACCAAGGTCAAAATATGCTTGGAAGGCTATGGAATTGATTGAGATATTACAGGTCATTTTCAGCCATGAATCACTCAATTTTTTCTAAGTTATGTAACCAGTTTTTCATGCCAACTTCAACATGGCATAACTTTGTTCTGAAGCATCCAAATGCAACCTTTCTTGGCATATTATAATTTTTGCCATGATGTTAACACATTGCAGAAAGAATGGGATCAAAAAGCCTCCTGAGCAGGGTGCCCCATTGGGTTGAACATGGTGACTTGTAACTGAAGAAATTGCCATTGCCCGAGTTTTGAACTTCACTAATCTCAATTCCAAGCCAAATTAGCTTGTGTTTTGGACCTAAACATGTTTAACCAAGTCTCCAGAAGTAAATTGATCCTTAGAACGCATCATTTGCATATTTTTGATGAGTTTCAAGTCACACTTTTCTCACATTCGGATCAAATTCATTTTGCACGAATTCTATATCATTTCACACGTATTTGGATCCGATCACATTCCCTATAAATAGAGGGAGTTATTCCCTTCATTTCCAAGCTTTTGAGAGGCAAGAAACCCCTACTGCAACTTGAAATTTTTCTAGAAAATTCAACTATCATGTTTTGAGTTCCAACTTGTTTCAATCCAATTACTTGATTCCATTAGCATCTCCGGCATCATCTGAAACTTTTGCAACAATTCCCAAGCTCCGAGACCTTCTGAAGTGCGTTAATCAGATCAAGCTTCATCAATTTCTGATCACCATTTGGACAAGGTAGTTCTGAGCATCATTTGAACTCAAACACGTTACAACAATGTAGTCATTCACTCTCTGATGCTTTCCCCTAATTTATTTGGTGTTAATTGATCGTGTTCTTCATTTAATTTAATTTTCCGTGGCTTGCTTGTTTCTAAAACTTCTTTGAAATTCCCTTTGCTCAATTTAGATAAATGAATTTGAGGCATAAGGTTGAATTCATGATGAAAAAAGGATCACAATGGTAGTGGTCTCGTGTTCAGAATTTACCAAATGATGAAACTTCTGTGAGAGCTCACCGGAGAAGATAACCGGAATTTTCTCAGGTTGTCTGAGTTTGGTCAGACACGTTGGAGGAATGAAATGTTATGATTGGTTAGATTTAAACTGGATCCTGTGTTTGGCTTGCAACGCTCTCCATCGTGTTCTCTAAAATATGAAGTGTTGGATCTCTCACGTCAATTAATGAGGTGTGATGCAATGTTATGTGTTTTTCTGATTTTAATTCTTTTCTTTTATTATTTTTAATTATTTTTTTAAAAAAATTATAGTAATTCCATTTTTCATCCAAAAAATCCCAAAATATTTTCTAAAATTCTCTTTTCTTTTTCTTCATTTGATTTCTTTTTTTTTCTTTTCATATTTTATTTCACTGATTTTCTATTTTACATGAATTTTTCTCTTTTTTCCTTTGTTTTAATTAGTTCAAAAATACTTTCCGCATTTTTAAATTTGGAAAATTTTATTATATGCTTCTTATTTTATTTCCAACCTTCCATAATTTTCTTGGCCATTTATTTGGTGTTTTGAAGGACTTTATGAATTTTTCATTTTATTTCTATTTTAAATTTTATTTAAAAAATACTTTTTGTGCATTTTTATTTCATTTAGTTGCACCCTTGTGAACTTCTATTGGTCATAGATCATGATAGTTTGGACTTCAAGTCTCATCAAACTCGATGGATCTTGGATGTTGATGGAGTGAAAACCCTAATCCACCAAAATGGATGATTGCTTTTAATGATGACTTTATCAAACTTTTGGTCCAATTTGGGTGTGACCTCTTTTTCCCCTTCTTCTTCATCTCTTTCTTTTCCATTTGATCAATTGAATAACTTGTGTCCATCTTATCTTGTTCATGATGTGTGGATTGATGCTTGATGAACTTTTATCATTTCAAATCTACCTCCTAATTGATCATGGATCATTTAAAAAGACTGAAGAATAAAATTTATTTAAATTATTTATATAAAAAAAATAATTTTATAAGGGTCCAATTCTTAAAGTTCGTTTTAGGCATCAATATTACTGAATATATATATATATATATATATATATATATATCATGATCAAATGATACTAATGTTTCAAACTTAATAACATGATACATTTGATAACTTTTCACCATGCATTCATATAATAAATTTACCGTTGGATTGAAAGTTATTATCATATAGATCATCTAAATAAAACTTAACATCACTCAAAAATCATTTGATATGATAATGAGATGCATAAAAAATAACATCTTACAAAACTTTAACAAAACCATTAATTTTGATCCTTCTTTTTAACATATTAAATGATTTTCGATTGATATTAAATTATATAAAGATGATCTATATGATAATATATTTCAATTCAATAGTGAATTTTAGTATGCCGGTATGCGGTGAAGAGTTATAGGAGGTGTCATGTTACTAAGTTTAACACCTTGATATCATTTGATTATATATATATATATATATATATATATATATATATATATATATATATATATATATATATATATATATATATATATATAGAGAGAGAGAGAGAGAGAGAGAGAGAGAGAGAGAGAGAGTTTTCTATTTATGTAATTCTAATGATGCAAAAACAGAAAATGACAATGAACATGTAAATTATACTCTTGGAATTTCCTCAACGCGCCTAGCTAAATTACCTTACTCCATAAAGATGGACTCTTGGACTCTTTTGATTATGAATCATATGAGACATGCAGATCTTGTTTAATTGGAAAGATGACAAAGTCTCCATTCACAGGAAAAGGTGAAAGAGCTAATGATCTTTTGGTCCTCATACATACTGATGTATGTGGACCACTGAACATACCAGCCAAAGGAGGTTTTCAGTACTTCATCACATTTACTGATGATTTCAGTAGATATGGTTATGTGTATTTAATGAAACACAAATCAGAGTCCTTTGAAAAGTTCAAGGAATTCAAGAATGAAGTACAAAACCAACTAGGTAAGAATATTAAAACTCTTCGATCAAATCGAGGTGGTGAAGTATTTAAGCCTAGAGTTTGATGACCATCTGAAAGAGTGTGAGATCCTATCCCAACTCACTCCTCCTGGAACACCCCAATGGAATGATGTATCTGAGAGAAGAAATCGAACCCTGTTAGACATGGTCCGATCCATGATGAGTCACGTCGATCTTCCAAACTCCTTTTGGGGACATGCACTATTGACAGCAGCTTACACACTTAACCGTGTTCCATCCAAAAAGGTTGAGAAGACACCATATGAGATATGGAATGGTAAGAAACCTCATATGTCTTACATGAAGATTTGGGGTTGTGAAGTTTATGTGAAACGACAAATTTCAACTAAGCTTGAGCCCAAATCTGACAAATGCTTATTTGTGGGGTATCCTAAAGAAACAAGAGGGTATTACTTCTACAATCCTTCTGAGGACAAAGTGTTTGTCGCTCGAACTGGAGTTTTCCTAGAAAAGGATTTTATTTCCAAAGGAATCAGTGGGAGGAAAGTAGAGCTTGAAGAAATTCAAGAATCACAAGGCATTGATACACCTATGGAGGAATTAGAGCAGGAAACACAAATAGTTGTGTAAAGAGCAACCTGCTCAAGTAGAACAAGACCAACGTAGGTCAAGCAGGATACGTCACCTACCTGAGAGATATGGATATCTCATAACAGATCAAGGTGATGTATTACTCATGGATCAAGATGAGCCTGTGACCTACTCATGGAATCTTCGTTTTGATGAAACAGTAAAACAATATGGATTCATCAAGAACGAATATGAGCCTTGTGTCTACAAGAAGGTTAGTGGGAGCATGATCGTGTTCCTGGTATTATATGTAGATGACATATTACTCATTGGAAACGATATCCCTACCCTGCAACAAGTAAAGTCTTGGTTGGGGAAATGCTTTTCTATGAAGGACCTAGGTGAAGCAGCCTATAAATTAGGAATCAGAATTTATAGAGATAGATCACAAAATGCTTGACCTAAGTCAGAGTACATAGACAAAGTGCTGAGACGCTTTAATATGAATGGTTCCAATGGTTATGTGTTTTGCTTAAATGGTGGCGCTGTGAGCTAGAAAAGTTCAAAGCAAGATACAGTTACTGATTCTACAACGGAGGCCGAGTATATTGCTGCCTCAAGTGCAGAAAAGGAAGTTGTTTGGATCAAAAAGTTCATTAGTGAACTTGGCATAGTCCCTAGCATTGTGGATCCCATTGGTCTCTATTGTGATAACAATGGTGCTATCGCACAAGCTAAGGAGCCTAGATCTCACCAACGATCCAAACACATACTTAGGCGTTATCACCTCATTCGAGAGATAATAGATAGAGGAGATGTGAAAATATGTAGAGTACCAACACTTGACAATATTGCTGACCCACTGACAAAGCCTCTTGCGCAGCAGAAGCATGATGACCATACTAGATCAATGGGTATTAGGGGTAATGCCTGATTGGCTATAGTGCTAGTGGGAGATTGTTGGTGTAAGCCCTAGAGGCCAATACTTTTGGTACTTGTATCGAATTATTTAAGGCTTTTTCTTTATTATGGTTGTTTAATAAAGTCCCTAGAATAGCTAGTCCGTTTAATGTATCAAGTATGACTTAATCATGAGATCACATTAAACATAAGGACACTATTCTTAAAGTATCCGTAGTCGAGCTTTATTGTGAAGTGGGATAACATTAAAGCATTAAGACTATTATGTTTGTAGACTGATGATCACATCTCATGGATCATGGATAAAGAGTTATCAAGTCTTAAACATAGGTATGAATATTAAGAGTAATATTTATACCGGATTGACCCGCTATGAGAATACTATATAGAAAGTTATGCAAAGTGTCATAAGTTATTCTCATGGTGATAATGGTGTATACCACTCTTCGACCTGAAACCACTATGGACCCTAGATGTAGAGTCGAGTGCTTTGTTGCTGATCCAACGTTGTCCGTAACTGGATAACCATAAAGACAGTTGATGGGTACTCCACGAAGCATGCTGAGGGACATGAGTGTCCTAGATGGAATTTGCCCATCCTGCATAACAGGATAAATGTCTATGGGCCCAATATTGAACTGGACAAGGATGACACGGTCTATACCTTGTGTTCAATATAGACATAAGGGCAAAGGAGTAATTATACACATAATTATTATCACAGGAGGTTTTGTCAGATCACATGACATTTTCGTGACTTGGGTAGCAGTGATGTGTTGCTAGATACCGCTCACTGTTTATTATGTTAAATGCGTGATTTAATATAATTGCCAACGTCGCGAAAACCTACAGGGTCACACACAAAGGAAGGATTGATGAGAGATAGAGTAACTAAGGAACACCGTAAGGTACGGTGCACTTAAGTGGAATACGAAATATGGTAAGGTACCAAATACTTAAGTGATTTTGGCATATTATGAGATATGGGCCAAAATACACTTAAGTGGCTTTTTAGCTTGAAGCCCACACAAGTGGTTCTATAAATAGAACCCTTGGGTAGAAGCATTGTCACTCAGACTCAACTCAAGTGAAGACTTGGAATTTCGTTTCCCTCTCTCTCTCTCTCTCTCTCTCTCTCACTCAAAGCCTTCATTCGTACCAGCTAGCACTGAGATTGAAGGAATCCGTTCGTGTGGACTGAGTAGAGACGTTGTCATCGTTCAACGTTCATGATCGCTCCGTGGATCTGTATCAAAGGTTTTGATCGTTACAAGAGATCTGCACCCAAGGTTTCAATCATCACAAGAGGTAACGATTCTATCACTGATCATGCCCATTCGTAAGGATCATTAAAGGAGAAAATTTTAAATTCCGCTGCGCCTTGGATGGCAATTCTCCTTCACTTTTTACTACAATGATAATAACCAAAGCAAAAGAATGATGTTGATGCTTTTGAAAGGTTTTAAATGGATTCACAAAGCTCAGTATATTATATCACTGGTACCTTCTATCACTTTGATGAACTTTTTTCTGTATGGTGTTAGAATTAATTCATATTTTGATAAACTTGTAGACAAAGTTTGTTAGAGGGTATTTTATTATTCCCCTAAAGTTTCACTTGTATTTAAGAAAGTAAGTGGTGTGAACAAATTGTACATTTATTTCTTTTACAGTGTGTGTGTTTATTTTTTTGTGCAACCATTTGTAACCATTTCAAGAGTAGTGGAAGTTTGTTATTATTCTCTCTTCTCTCTCTTATTCATTGTTCATCTTTATCACCTTATTCACCAATAATTAGTATCTAGAGTTCCGGTTCAGATCCACAGGAAAACACTATAGGAAACACGAGTGAAACTGTGAGGCGTTGTATGATTGATTTCTGTTTAGAATCGTAACAGAATCATATATCTTGATTCTACGAGATTGGGAAATAATGTGTTTAAGTGAGATCTAGGTGTATTGCACAAGGTTGAAAATTAACAGAAACAGTAATCTGAGTACCAAGCTTCCAGTGTTTGATGGCAAGAATTGGAATCGTTGGATGATTCAGATGCGTGTGTTGTTTGGAGCTCAAGATGTTCTTGATCTCATCAACGACAGTTACATTTAGGTTTTACTACTAGAAAATGCAACAGATGTGTAGAGAAATGCTCAGTGTGATCTGAGGAAGAAGGATCAGAATGCTCTGTTCTACATCCATCAGCGTGTGAATATGAACGTGTTTGAGAAATCGTTGATTCAACAATTGCGAAAGCTGTGTGGGACACACCGGTGCGGTGCCACGACAGTGATGCATCAGTGAAAAAGGTGAAGCTTCAGTCTCTATGAAAGAAGTATGAGAATCTCAGGATGAAAAACAACAAGAAGGTACCTGATTACATCTCCAGAGTGATTCTGATCACAAATTAGATGAAGTCGAGTGGAGAAACTCTCTTTGAGGAAAGTATCATTGAGAAGCTACTTAGATCTATTACTCCTCAGTTTGATTACATCATTGTAGCAATTGAACATTCTAAGGATCTGAGGACCATGAGAATAGAAGAGTTGTAAAGTAGTCTAGAGGCGCAAGAGTTGCGTCTGACTGAAAGAAACTGAGCGAGAGGTAGAGCATGCTTTGAAAGCTTCTTTTGTCAGAAAACACCAGAAGCAGACTTGATCAGAAGCCAAGAAAAGACATGGTAGGTATCAGAAGTCAGAAACCTCAACTTCTGGAAGTCAGAAGGGAAAGAAGAGGTATAACAAGAGAAAAGTTCAATGTTACAATTGTAAGAAGTTTGGCCACTTCGCTGTAGATTGTTGGTCAAACAATGAGAGAAATCAAAAGAAGAAAATATAGCCAAAAGTTTTGATGATGAACATGTGCTATAAATGGGTTCTGATTCTGATAGTGTGTCTCTAGAAGACTGGTGGTATATGGACACCGGTTGTTCAAACCATCTTACTGAAAGCAAGAAATGGCTGGTTGATTTTGACTATGGGAAGAGGACCAAGATCAGTTATGTTGATGATAAGTATCTGAATACTGAAGGAATGAGGAATGTTAGAGTGATTCTGAATAATGACAAATCTACATTAATTCAGAACATCTGGTATGTTCCTGTCATGAAGAGAAATATGATGAGTGTAAGTTAATTAATTGAGAAGGGATTCTAAGTTACCATGAAGGACAATCTTTTGAAGTTGTATGACTGTAATTAGAAGTTGATTATGGAGTCATAACAAGGAAGGAATAGAACATTTAAGGTGAATGTTAAAACTGCAGACTCTGAATGTCTTAGCGCAACAAGTGTTGTAAAGGAAAGTGAGTTATGGCACAAAAGATTTGGTCATTTGAACTTCAGAATCGTAGGGCATCTGAATTCAAAGAAACTAGTACGTGGAATTCTTACAATTAAGAAACCAGAAAAGTCATGCAATGTGTGCATGAAAGGGAAGCAACCAAGATTGCCATTAGAAGTAGCTCCAAGAGCAAAGCATGCTTTGGGAGTAGTATATTCTAATGTGTGTGGACTATTTCCAGAACCTTCACTAGGAGGGAATAATTACTGTGTCATTTGTGGATGAATTCACAATGATGACATGGGTATCCCTTATAAAGTTCAAACACAAGGTGTTTGCTGAATTTAAGAAATTCAGAATCAAGGCTAAGAAACAGAGTGGTCAGACTCTGAAGATTCTCAAAACTGATGGTGGAGGTGAGTATAACTCTATAGAGTTCAAGAAGTTATGTGAGGAGAATAGAATCGATCATAAAGTGACTGCTCCATATACTCCTCAACACGATGGTCTTGCTAAAAGGAGAAACCGATATTTGCTTGATATGACAAGGAGCATGCTGAAGGAGAAGAATCTTCCTAACACTTTCTAGGGAGAAGTTGTTGCCACTGTAGAATATGTGCTTAACAGGTGTCCAACCAAGAAGCTGAAAGAAATTATTCATTTTGAAAGGTGGACTGGAGATAAGCAAAGTGTGAGTCATTTTATAATATTTGGTTATGTGTGTCATAAACACGTTCCAGATGCTACTAGAAAGAAGATGGATGATAGAAGCAAGGCGATGTTACTGGTGGGGTATCACAGTGCAGGTGCTTATAATCTTTATCGTCCATTCACTAATAAGGTTGAAGTTAACATAGATGTTATTATGAAAGAGTCAGAAGTATGGGATTGGAGCAAGTGTCAATCCAACTTCAGTGTAGAGTTAACTTTTGAAGAGATCGATTCTGATTTTAAAGATGAGTTAGAGCCTAAAAATGATCCTGCTAGTGAAACAGAATCAGAAGGAGAGATAGACTCTAAAGAAGAATCTGATTCTGATCCAGATTATGATGGTGATTCAGATTTTGGTGGTAGTCCAGATTCTGGGAATATTCCAGATTCTGAAGGTGGTCATGCTTCTGAAGTTGGTACTTCTGGAGTTCTAGCATATGATATTGTTTCTGAATCAGAAGGTTATAAACAAGCTCAGAGGCCATAAAGAATTAGAAACATTCTGACAAGGTTTGCAGAGTTTTACATGCTGCAAGACACTGATGTAGATTCTAAAGGGGAAATTATTTCAGTGTGCCATGTTAGTAGACTCTGAACTTATGAGTACGGAAGAAGCTCTCAAGCAGAAAGTTTGGCTGAAGGCCATGAAAGAAGAACTTGATGCCATAGATAGAAATAACACTTGGAAGCTGATAGGACTTCCAAAAAATAAGAAAGCCATCAGCGTGAGATGAGTTTATAAGGTGAAGTTAAATCCAGATGGATCAATTGGCAAATATAAAGCAAGGTTAGTTGTAAGAGGTTTTATGCAAAAACCTGGGTTAGATTACTTTGAAGTGTTTGCGCCTGAAGCAAGACATGATACAATCAGGTTGGTGATTGTGATAACTGCTAACATGAATTAGCCTCTGATGCATTTAGACGTGAAATCTGCATTTCTGAATGGTCCATTAGAATAAGAGGTTTATGTGTCACAACCTCCTGGATTTGAGAAAAAGAATCAGAAAGGGATGGTGTACATATTACACAAAGCCTCGTATGGTCTGAAATAAGCCCCTAGAGCCTGGAATCTGAAAATTGATTTATTTTTCAAGAAGTAGGGATTTCAGACTTGTGAGATGGAGTATGGTGTCTATGTTCAGCATACTTCTGAAGGCAATATGATTCTGGTGTGTTTGTATGTTGATGACATATTGCTAACAGGAAGTTGGGAACATGAGATAAATAAGTTCAAGAAGGAGCTGATGAATGAGTTTGAGATGACTGATCTAGGAAATATGGTTTATCTTCTAGGAATGGAGATTATGTACTCTGAGAAAGGCATAATTTTACATCAGCTGAAATATGAACTTGAGCTTCTGAAGAGGTTTGAGTTGTTGAATTGTAAAGTTGTTGTCACACCTACTGATACAAATCAGAAATTAGATTTTGATTATGATGGTGATGATGTGGATACGACAACGTTTAAGTAGTTGGTAAGGTCTCTGAGGTATTTGTGTAATACCAGACTTGATATTTGCTACGCAGTTGAAATGGTGAGTAGTTTTATGAGTAAACCAAAGTGGTCTCATTACCAAGATGATGTGAGAATTCTTAGGTATATAAAGGGAACTCTGAAGTATAGAGTTTTGTTCCCTTCTGGTGCTGAAACTGGCTCAGAACTCCTGAGTTACTCAGATTCTGATTGGCGTTGAGACATAGTTGACAGAAGAAGTACTTATGGATACTTGTTTAAGTTTCTGGGAAGTCCTATTTCTTGGTGTTCCAAGAAGCAATCGGTTGTTGCTTTGTCAACCTGTGAAGCAGAATATATTGTAGGTGTTGTGACTGCATGTCAAGCTGTGTGGCTTCTAAATCTACTGCAAGATTTGAAGATCAAGGTAAACAAGCCTCTAAAGCTGGTGATTGATAACAAGTCCGCAATCAATCTTGCCAAGAAGTCAGTGCTGAATGGGAGAAGCAAGCATATTGAGACTAAGTATCACTTTCTGAGAAATTAGGTTCAAAATGGAGTGCTAGAAGTTGTGCATTGTAGTATCTAGAAGCACCTGACAGATATTCTGACGAAGGCGATCAAGACTGATCAATTTCTCCGCTTGAGGGATGGAATTGGTGTTGTTAGTTTTGGTTAAGCTGAATATGAATTAAGGGATATTCTTAGAATTAATTCATATTTTGAGAAACTTGTAGACAAAGTTTGTTAAAGGGTATTTTAGAATTTTCCTAAAGTCCAACTTGTATTTAAGCAAGTGAGTGGTGTGAAGAAATTGTACCTTTATTTCTTTTGCAGTGTTGTGTGTGTATTTTTTGTGCAACCATTTCAAGAGTAGTGGAAGTTTGTTATTATTCTCTCTTTTCTATCTTGTTCATTGTTCATCTTTATCACCTTGTGCACCAACATCTAGAGCAAACTTCATGACTATCTATAGAGTAAACATTCAATGCATTTCAAATAGTATTCTATTCAATACACTAACCAAATTTGATGGAAAAACAAATAACCGAAAGACACAAAACAAGGAAACATTGACAAAAAAAAGAGAGAGACAAAACATGGACCAACTATAATTATTCCTCTCATCACTAAAAACATATCTCCATCATCTCTTACAACATACGGTGAAAATTAAACAAACACTGTCTCTTTTTATTTTTAAACCATAATTTTAGTAACCAATTATTATTTTAATTCACTATATTTAGAACCATAATAAAAATTAGAAATATGCATGACATGCATCGGGAACATTTTGAGGTTTATTGAAATTTCGAGCAGTTTGAAGCATGCTTAAATTATTGGTAAAAGGAACACCTAATTGGAGGGGAAGTAAATGTTAGAAGAATAGACAAACTTATTTCATACATATCAATTATGGATGATAATGACGATTTATTGAAAGTCAATTAAAAATTATATAGATGTGTCATCTATGTCGTTGAACGTTGTAGACGATGGAGATAAAATTGTTTTGATTGGTGCAATGCATTAGGTCATATAAGGAGTCTTATGATTTTTAATTTGTTGTGTTGTTGTTTTGATGTGTTGTAACATGAAGTTATTTATATGAAATAAAATTTCCAATTAATGTATCAATGAAATTAATTTTTAATTATTATTAATTTCAACATCGAGACAACATTTTTGTGTATAACCGGTGAGACGACTGTTGTTTTGCGCAACAATCTCTAGCCTTTCTATATGAGGTTTACTTGCGGGACCGGCTACGGAGTTCCGGACTTAGTGTTTTGGGTGTATGGTTATTTGGTAAACAATGTTTCTGACTGGTTGAAAGGGTGTAAACGAGACTCTTGACGAGTCAAAGAAATAATAAAGGTAAAATGACAGGTAGAAATGATAAAGTACTGAAAGAAAGATGATAAACAGTAAAATGAAAACAAGACAAAAGATAAGCTTTGCGAAGATTAAATGACTTGTAATTATAAAGTGGAGTCAAAATACATTGTTTGTGAGGAGAGTAACTTTTTTCTCGTAAATACTTGGATACTTCAAGCTTTATCCCTACTGCAAATGTTCAAATTGCCACCCTTGAATTCTCACCTAGCATTGGCTTAAATACTAATTAGAAAGTAACCGTCGGGGGGTTACAAAGTCTCCTTGAGGTGCCACGTGTCAGTCCGCTTCCCCCATCTCGGCGCATAACTCCCCACGACTTCTTTACGTGTCCACGTTCTCCTTCTTCGCTCAAAATCTTTCGACTTCGATCGAAGTTTGCTTGGGTCGACAAACAGACTCTTCCACCCTTCTGTCGACGAGCTTCCGACGGAACCCCTGGACGAGATTGATTTTTTTTCCTTAGCCGAAATTTGCTAGCTAACAACGACACAAATCATATGTTCTTTGTAGTTTATCATTCGTGTCCATTTATGTTCTAATTTGTGTGGTGTTTGGGCGATCTTTCTTGTTCCTACACGTTTTTTTATAACAACAAATTTGATTCCCTTAATAAACTTGTCAATTTATTGTTTGGTATCTTTGAGGAGTTTTCGTTGTAGATCCCGATTAGATTTATGATCTTGTAAACTCCATAAAAATACACAAAAGTGTTTTTGGACACATTGAAACATGTTGTAATGTCAAGGGAACAAGCAACGCATAAAGCTTGAAGCTTTTTGGAGTCGAACCAACAAGTTATCAGGTCGACTATGTAATGTCCCATATGTTTACATGCAGATGGTAGGTGGTAAATGGAAAATCAAATCAACTCTTCGACATCGTTGAAGAGCTATTACGTGCCACTTTGATGGACAATGGTGAGAGGGGTCAAAGTATTAAACTATCTTGACCTAAAATACAATACAACCAAATATTAAATTAACATAGAGACGGACTTTAAGGAAGAAAAAATTAGAAAAAATATAATTTAAATCTTACTTCCTATAGGTCACTTTTTATTTCAAGATAATAATGATAACATTGGATGTATGATTTGGTTATCATTATTAAATAGTAGTCCCTCCGTCTCATCTTGAGTGACCTATTTAGAATAAAAGAGTGTCCTTAAATGAATGATCTATTTCAATTTTCAATGTAATTTTTCTAATTTTTTCCTTTAATTAATATTAATTTTATTATTTTTAATATATGATAAGGGTACTTTCGTAAAAATATCATTCTCATTTTCAATTTTTTTTTAATTAATGTAAAATGGTAACTGAATCACTTATTATGAGACGAAGGGAAGGAAGTATCTCAGACTTAGCATGCAGGTATTAGCCGAAAAAACAATGCACCTACATTTATTGGGTGTCACGTCTTGATACAAGCTTAGGAATGGCTACAAATAAAAATGCTAGCACCAGTTAATACATATTCGTCTCATTTTCCACACGCAGACAAGTAAATTTTAGACTTATTAGATATATAAATATGTTTGTTAAAAATATTTTCTAACAAGCAATTGTTTTTAGGTGATCTGTATGAGATGAATTATAAGAAAACATCCTGTAATTTTTCGTGGAATATCATATATTATTCGACCATTTCGAATTGGATTATCTATTATCTTCAAAACTAAACTGCTAATATTTTTATTTTTATATTTTTATTTGTTTAAATAAATATTTAATTTTATGTAACGGTTTAAATATGGAGCTTCTATATTTGAAAATGGTAGGGTAGGAGAATGAGAATAAAGGTAGTTAATAAATTTGCTAAATTACTGAGTCTGTTAAAGAAATAATGGGTCCTTACTCATTTACATCCACTAAAAATAAAGTGTAAAAGCATTAACCCTAACCCATCATCTCTTAAATCTTAATGATAATGATACACGACACAAATATGTAAACTTCTAAATAAGGATATTTGCTGGCCATAAAGATACAAATGATTTGGCCTTTCTTAGTCTTATCTAAGGCTAAATCAAAAGTGAAATGAGTAAATAGGTGGAATACTTTTGAGGATGGGGCAACAATTCTGTCGCCGCCACTAATCTATATAGGAAAATTTTAGGTATTTATTTTTTTAAAAGTAAGTTATTTAAATTTAAAAAAATTCAAAACACGTAGTTTTTCTTTTTAAAATTTGATTAAAAAATTGCATATGTATTAGTGGATAATATGTTATTATTCATAAATAATAAATTAAAAACCAAACCTAATGATAAATTAGATTTTAGGAAACACATCTGAGTTGGATTGATAATTATCATCATATTCAATTTTATTAATTATCTTTTATATTACCATCAAAATATTCAGTTTTTGTTAATTATCTTTTATATTAAGCGAGAAAAGTCTTCTAAATACTCAGTTTACTCTCGAAACAATTTTGTATTTTAATTATTTTAAAATTCAAAAAATTAATAATTAAAATTATGATATATTATCTAATTAAATTAATTATTATATATTAATATCAATGTAAAAGAATTTACACTCTCAATTTATCTGTTTATGTTAAATGGTTAAAATAAAAATCAAATTTTTATTAATATCGAATATCTATAATTAAATGACTGTATAAAAAATATATTTTAATTAAATTAATTTATTTTAGTTTTAATTTTAAGGTCATATATGTGGATCATTAACATTGTTACAAAAATTAATCATGAAAATTATAAGAGCATTTTAAGAATAAAACACTCATAAAAAATCGAAGAAAAATGAATTATTTTTTTTGGAAAAAATGATTTTAATATTTAAATTAAAATCATGTTTTTGAAATCTATTTTAAAGGATTTACAACATTAAACCTAATTTAAAAAGTTATAAAAAAACATATTCAAATCAAGTGCGTTTTTGAAAAATATTATCTTTTCATTGGTACATAATCATTTAAAATAAGAAAATTAAGTAAGAAATAAGAAATTTTAAAAATAAAATAAAAACTTTTAATACACGTGAAAATTAGGAAAATAAGGATAGTATCTTTTTAATAAATATATCGCATTTTTTACTCCAAATATTTTTCTTACAACATTAATTGTATTCATGGATTTAAAAAGTCAATAACACACAACAGCGTACATCTGAGATGAAAATGAACAAACAATGATGGTTGTCATAATCATCATCTTTTTTTATTTTTTTTATTTTGGTAAATATGTGTTCTGTAATACCCCATTTTTCAATTATTCATATTTATTGAATTATTTATGAATTATGTGTGTAAGGTGTGTTTTGATGTATTAATGAATTGAGTAAATTAAAATAGTTAAGTGGTGTATAAATTAGTAAAATTATTTAGAGTTATTTTAGTGATTAATATTGTTATTTGTTTAATTAAGTGAATATATATTAGAATAGTTAGCCTTTTAATTATTATTAGAAATAAATAGAAAAATTGATAAAAATAAGAATTGAGTCAATTATGTGAATTGATGAAAGTTTGTGGAAAGAGGAGAGGAGCTATAATTAATTTGGACAATAATAATAATTAAGAAAATGCAAGGAGGTTATTATATATTCTAAAAGTTGGGGAAAATTAGGTTTTTAGAGAAACCATTTGGAGAGCAAAATAGGAAAATGCAAGGTTGGCTAGAGGTAGAAGAAGAGGAATTCAAGAGAGAATTGTGTCACTTGCTAGGAATTCAGGTAAGGGTGAGAAATTGTTTCAATAATAAGGGTATATGCATGAAGGATAGGGTAGAAGAGTCCTTAAACTCCAATAGGGCATTTGGGATTTTATTAAATTTTGAAGTTTTATGATATCTTGATGTTATATGTTGTGATTATTGATGATTTTCGTGCACTATGTGTGGCTATATTTTTTGTTTAGAGTGTTGGCATGATTTCACCATTGTTGAGAGTTTGGAAGGTTTATGGAATTGACAAAGTTATGAATTATATGATTTAATTGATGTCAATATGTGATAAATCGTAAATTTGATATTTTAATCATTGGATAAGTGTTGGATTTTGAATTCTGAGATCGAGACTTTTTACGGAATCGAAATCAGAGGTCCGGAAGGTCTCCAACGGAGAAAAATAAGCATTTAGGTTGTTCTTCAAACCTGTAACTTGTTACCGGTTTGAGCGTAATTGATTACCACTGTTACGTGAAAAATTTAGGAAACTGAAAATGACGTAACTTGAGCTTCGTAGCTCTGTTTAACGCTCGGTTCGAAGCGTTAGAAAGCTAACGCATAGTACTATATCATGGTGATATATTAAGAGGATGAATATGATGTATTTAACATTGAATTAATTTATAATGCATTATTATTGTAGATGCCTTAGTTGTTATATGGAAGTTGTTTATGTGAAAGTTGCAATTGTCGATTTTCCATGTTTTGTTGGTTGTTGGCTACTATTAGCTGTTGTATGATGTTGTTTTGATGTTAGTTTCTGATTTATCATAACTTTAATCGATATGATGTAGTAAATTATGAATGATGACTATATGTCAATGATAAATGACTGATTAAATATGAATAGTTGTTGTGTAAAAATACTGTTGTTATGTCGGTGTTGCTATAATGATGTTATTAAGATGACAGTGTTGATGTTGTTGTGTTGGTATTTTTATGATGACAATATGAACATGATGAAATTATGCTGATGATTTGGTGTTGATGTTGGCATACACGGTCAAGAGTAGACCAATGTGTATGTGCATGTGTTTATGATATTGTTATTGTTGCATGTTGGAAGTCATGCATACATGTTGTCGGAACATCAGTTCTATTTATTTGGTGAGCCTCAATCCTATGGTGATGCATCAGGTGCGTGTAGCTAATTCATATTATAGGAGATTAGTGAAGCGTTACCTATGGTGATGGTAACGATTTTGGTGTGCTCTGGTTCCAAGAGGGAATCGATCCTATGGTGGGGATCATGGAGTGAAATGAACCTGAGTGTTCATATTTGGTACCACATGTATGTCAAGTTGGCGTTGAGTCCATTGCATAAGTGTTGCATTTATATTAGTTGTTTATGATATTGATGATAATTGAGAAGTTGTTGTGTATGATGTTGATGATGATTTGGGTGTGAGAATTACAATATGTTGTTATGAATGATTATGTCGAGTGCAATCTATCTTTCATGTTATGCCTTTTATAATTGATTGTGATTCCTCACCCGTTCTGTTTGAATGTTGCCTCTACATGGGCATTGTGCATATACCCAAGAGTAGACCCTATTGAAGTAAGTGGAATGCAACTTTGTAGTGACTTCCATTAGTTGTCATTAAGTAGTGGAATTCTGCTTTGCTCATGTAATATCGGGTTAGGGTCAAATGTTTGGATTAAATTATAATGTTTTAGGATGAATCGTATTATGTTGAATATTTTAAGTTGTTGATTTGAACTACTTACGACCCTTTATGATGTTTTTAAAATTGAAGTTTAAGACTAAACATCGTATGCTCTTCTACCTTCTTTAAATGTTGATGTTGAATTCTACTGCGATGATACCTAAATTAAGGTGAGCATGCGATGACATGTTAATATGTTAGTTGTAACCCATGTTACGGGGCAGGATAACTTATCTTTTATGAAGTGTGACACCCTTGTGTTGGTGATTGTTTAATTAATTCCGTTAATTATACGTGGGGTTTATAGGGTGTTACATTAGTGGTATCAGAGCAGGTCGGTCCGTCCGGCCAGGTTGTTAAATTATGTTTGTTTCATAGTATGTGACGTGTGTGTGAGAACACAGTCGATGCTTATTTTGTTTTCCATTTACAGGTTTGGAATGAAACAAGTGGGGGAGAAGAGTATGCTTCTCTTGGATGTTCCAACTATATAAAGCTTGGACATCATGTTGCCGCATGCAAGAGTGCAATGTTTGCTAGTTCAACTGTTTTGAGGATGTTGCGATTTTCCGAAATCCGAAGAGAGGTTGGATTCGAGGATGGTGTCGGTTAGAAAAATGGTGTGATCCTTGAGGGAAGACAATCAGGTGTTCTGTTGGTCGCTTCCTTGTGATGAGGAAGGTGATGTTTTGGCCAGAGACGAGTCAGTGGTGTGTTAAGTATCCCAACATGTTCCATGAGGATGTGTATGGTTTGTATTTTACTGGAACAAGTTGACATTATTCTTGGAATGAATTGGTTGGAGTTAAACCAAGTGTTTACCAATTGTTTTGATAAGTTGCTGCAGTATGCCGTTGATTGCAAGAGCTTGTGCGATGTTGAAGATGTGTTGTTTCTAATACTGAAGATGTTGTGGATTCAAGATTCCTGATTGCCGGTCAACTTGGAAAGTCTTTAGGGAAAATGATCAGGTATTGTTGATGTTGCTTCTCGGAGAGTAGAGAGCAATGTGACGACTAGTGTTATGTCAGTGGTGTGTGATTCCTAATGTTTTCCTGGAGATATCTATAACTTATCTCAAGAGCGTGAATCTGAGTTCGATGGAGGTGAAAAGTTGACATTGGTATCAGTTAAGCAAGTGACAGAGTACGTGAAGGATATGGCACAAGTGTTTGTGGTGTTAGCTTCGTTGGAAGCTAGAGGAAAGGTAATAGTTCGTGATCTTCCTGGAGTATGTGAATTTCCTAGAGTGTTTCCTAAAGACATTAGTGATTTGCCTCCAGAGCATGAAGTAGAGTTTGCCATTGACTTAATACCAGGTACGAGTCCGGTGTCAATGGCTCCTTATATAATGCCAGCTTCAGAGTTGGATGACTTGAAGAAATAGTTGGAAGAATTGCTTGAGAAGAAGTTTGTTTGACCAAGTGTTTCTCCGTGGAGTGCACCTGTGTTACTAGTTAAGAAGAAGGATGGAAGTATGAGATTATGTGTTGACTACAAGCAGTTGAATAAAGTGACTATAAAGAATAAGTATCCACTTCCGAGAATTGATGATCTGATGGATCAGTTGGTTGATGCATGTGTTTTCAGCAAGATAGACTTGAGGTCTAGTTATCACCAGCTTCGTGTTAAACCAGTTGATATTTCGAAGATAACATCTAGGACAAGATATGGTCATTATGAGTATATTGTAATAGCATTTGGAGTATCTAATATGTGAGGCGTGTTCATGGAGTAGGTGAATCAGATATTTCATCCATATTTAGATGAGTTTGTGGTGGTCTTCATCAATGACATTTTGATATATTTGAAGTCTGATGAGGAACATGCTCAACATCTGAAGATTGTGTTATAGGCATTGAGACAAAAGAAGCTTTATGCCAAGATATCCAAGTGTGAGTTTTGGTTGGAAGAAGTGAGTTCCTTGGCCATGTGATTTCAAGTGGTGGAATTTTTGTAGATCCTTCTAATGTTGATGTTGTATTGCATTGGGAGACTCTGAAGTCTGCTACTAAAATTCGAAGTTTCCTTGGCCTAGCTGGTTTTTATTGCAGGTTTATAGAAGGCTTCTCAAAGTTATCACTGCCTTTTACTCAGTTGACTTGAAAGGGTCAAGCTTATGTGTTGGATGTTTCATGTGAAGAAAGTTTTGTTAAACTCAAGAAGTCCTTTGTTGTATATTGTGATGCTTCGAAGATGGGTTGGGGGGGGGGGGGGGGTGAGGTGTTGATGCAGAATGGCCAGGTTGTGGCTTATGCTTCGAGGCAGTTGAAAGTTCATGCAAGGAATTATCCTACACATGGTGTGGAGTTAGCATTTGTGAATTTTGTGTTGAAAGTTTGGAGACATTGTGTTCCAGATGTGTCTGAACTTAAGAAGAGTATTCTTGACGAAGGACGTCGTGGTAAGCGGAGTATCCATCCAGGTGAGACCAAAATGTATCAACTTGAAGAAGATGTTTTAGTGGCTAGAGAAGAAGAAAGAGATTGTTGAATACATATATGCTTGTTTGACTTGCCAAAAGTCAAAGATTGAACATCAGAAGTCGTTGGGTATGATGCACCCGTTGAATATTCCTGAATGGAAATGGGATACTAGTCCCATGGATTTTGTAATAGGTTTGCGAAGACTTCGAATAGATTCGATTCTATTTGGGTGATTGTTGATAGATTGACCAAATCGGGTCATTTTATACCAATGAGGATCAATTATCCTTTGCAGAAGCTGGCTGAATTGTATATTGATGAGATTGTGAAGCTGCATGGTATTCCTTCAAGTATTGTGTCAGATAGAGATCTGAGATTTACATCGAGATTCTGGGAGAGTCTACAGGCTGCTCTGGGTACTAAGCTAAAGTTGAGTTTTGCTTATCACCTGCATACAGACGGTTAAATAGAGAGGACTATCAAGTCTTTGGAGGATTTGTTAAGGGCTTGTGTGCTAGTACAATGAGGTGTTTGGGATATCTATTTGTCGTTAATTATGTTTACCTACAATAAAAAATTCCATTCTAGTATTGGAATATCACCATATGAGCGTTTTACGGTAGAAGATGTAGAACACCTTTGTGTTGGTATGAGTCAGGCGAGAGCGTTGTGCTCGCACCTGAGTTTGTTCACCAGACGACTGAAAAGATCAAGATGATCCAATAAAACATGAAAGCATTGCAGAATCATCTGAAAATTTACCTAGACAAGAGGAGGAAAGCACTTGAGTTCTAGGAGGGAGACCACATGTTTTTGAGAGTTACGTTAGTAACTGGTCTTGGTCGAGCTTTGAAGTCTCGAAAGCTCACATTGCATTTTATTGGTTCGTACTAGATTTTACAGAGGATGAGAGAAGTGGCATATCATATTTCTTTGTCGTTGCCGCTTGCTAATATTTATGATGTGTTTCATGTGTCTCAGTTGAGGAGAACATTCTGGATCCGTCTCATGTGATTTAGGTGGATGATGTGCGGATGAGAGATAATCTGACTATTGCGGCATCACCCATGCAGATAAAGGACCGGGAAGTAAAATAGTTGCGTGGTAAAGAGATTTACTTAGTGAAGGTAGTTTGGGGAGGACCAACTGGTGGGAGCATGGCTTGAGAGTGTGAGGAGCAGATGAGGGAGTCGTATCCGACTTTGTTTTCCTCGAGTAATTTTTTAGGGCTAAATTCTGTAAGTGGGGGAGAGTTGTAACACCCCATTTTTGAATTATTCATTTTTATTAAATTATTTATGAATTATGTGTGTAAGGTGTGTTTTGATGTATTAATGGATTGAGTCAATTAAAATAGTTAAGTGGTGTATAAATTAGTGAAAATATTTAGAGTTACTTTAGTGATTAAATAATAAGGTTGTTTGTTTAATTTGGTGGATATATATTAGAATAGTTAGCATTTTGATTAAATAAATAGAGAAATTAATAAAAATAAGAATTGGCTCAATTATGTGAATTGAGGAAAGTTTATGGTAAGAGGAGAGGAGCTATAATTAATTTGGGCAATAATAATAATTACGAAAATGTAAGGAGGTTACTATATATTCTAAAAGTTGGGAAAATTAGTTTTTTAGAGAAACCATTTGAAAATACGTAGAATTGGAGAGCAAAATAGGAAAATGCAAGGTTGACTAGAGGTAGAAGAAGAGGAACTCAAGAGACAATTGCATCACTTGCTAGGAATTCAGGTAAGGGTGAGAAATTATTTCAATAATAAGGGTATATGCATGAAGGGTAGGGTAGAAGAGTTCTTAAACTCCAATAGGGCATTTGGGATTTTACTAAATTCTGAAGTTTTATGATATCTTGATGTTATATGTTGTGATTATTGATGATTTTCGTGCACTATATGTGTCTATATTTTCTGTTTTGAGTGTGGGATAATTTCACTATTATTGAGAGTTTGGAAGGTTTATGGAATTGATAAAGTTATGAATTATATGATTTAATTGATGTCAATAAGTGATAAATCATAAATTTGATGTTTTAATAATTGGATAAGTGTTGGGTTTCGAATTCTGAGATCGGAATTTTTTACGAAATCAAAATCGGAGGTCCGGAAGGCCTCCTTCAGAGAAAAATAAGCTTTTAGGTTGTTCTTCAAACCTGTAACCGTTTACCGGTCTAAGCATAATCGATTACCACTGTTACGTGAAAATTTTAGGAAATTGAAAATGACGTAACTTGAGCTCCGTAGCTCCATTTGACGCGCAGTTCAAAGTGTTAGAAAGCTATATCATGGTGATGCATTAAGAGGCGGAATATGATGTATTTAACATTGAATTAATTTATAATGCATTATTATTGTAGATGCCTTAGTTGTTATATGGAAGTTGTTTATGTGAAAGTTGCAATTGTCGATTTTCCATGTTTTGTTGGTTGTTAGCTACTATTAGTTGCTGTATGATGTTGTTTTGATGTTAGTTTCTGATTTATCATAATTTTAATCGGTATGATGTAGTAAATTATGAATGATGACTATATGCCAATGATAAATGATTGATTAAATATGAATAATTATTGTATGACAATAATGTTATTATGTCGGTGTTGCTATAATGATGTTATTAAGATGACTGTGTTGATGTTGTCGTGTTGGTGTTTTTATGATGACAATATGAACATGATGAAATTATGTTGATGATTTGGTGTTGATGTTGGCATACACGGTCAAGAGTGAACCGATGTGTATGTGCATGTATTGATGATATTGTTATTGTTGCATGTTGGGAGTCATGCATACATGTTGTCGGAACTTCGGTTATATTTATTTGGTGAGCCTCGATCCTATGATGATGGATTGGGGGTGAGTAGCTAATTCCTATTATGGGGGATTAGTGAAATGTTATCTATGGTGATAGTAACGATTTTGGTGTGCTCCGATTCCAAGAGGGATTTGATCCTATGGTGGGGATCATGAAGTGAAATGAACCTGAGTGTTCATATTTGGTACCACATTCATTTCGAGTTGGCGTTGAGTCAATTGCATAAGTGTTGCATTTATAGTGGTTGTGTATGATATTTATGATAATTGAGAAGTTGTTGTGTATTATGTTGATGATGATTTGGGTGTGAGAATTACAATATGTTGTTGTGAATGATTATGTTGAGTGCAATCCATCTTTCATGTTATGCCTTTTATAATTGGTTGTGATTTCTCACTCCTTCTGTTTGAATGTTGCCTATAAGTGGGCATCGTGAAGATACCCAAGAGTATACCTTATTGAAGTAAGTGGAAGGCAACTTTATAGTGACTTCCATTAGTTGCCATTATGTAGTGGAATTCTGCTCTGATCATGTAACATCGGGTTGGGGTCAAATGTTTGTGTTAAATTATAATGTTTTAGGATGAATCGTATTATGTTGAATATTTTAAGTTGTTGAGTTGAACTACTTACGACCCTTTATGATGTTTTTAAAATTGAAGTTTAAGACTAAACGTCGTATGCTCTTCTACCTTATTTAAATGTTGATGTTGAATTATGCTGCGATGATACCTAAATAAAGGTGAGCATGCGATGACAGGTTAATATGTTAGTTGTAACCCGTGTTACGAGGAATGATAACTTATCTTTTATGAAGTGTGACACCCTTGTGTTGGTGATTGTTTAATTAATTCCGTTAATTATACGTGGGGTTTATAAGGGTGTTACACGTTCCTTCAATTCTCAAACTCCATTTAGGTTTTTTTTCTCTATCTCTATGGTTGAATCAGAACAAATTATCATGTTCGGAAGATGAATGGTGGATAACACATATAGAAACAGATCATGAGCTCTTTGAGATATCTTTACAACACAAGATTATACATTTGTCATAGCTTGGGTTTGATTAGCAATTTTTGGAGGAACCAAGGTTATGTCACCTACTTGTGTAAAAAAAACCTAAGTTACATAAATATTATACATTTGTCATAATATGGATTTGATTAATATATTTATGGAGAAACCAAGACTGTGTCACTTACTTGCATCAATGAGGATCCAAAGGTACATTAGAGGTATCGTAGGCCATGGAATACTCATGAGAACCCAATAAAACACATGAATGAAAACTAAGGTTTATGACTATTATTGATGGATCATCGTAAGGGAGAAGCATACACATTGAGTTAAACACTCACCTAAAAATCAAAGACTCACTCAAACAATTGAGAGAGACATTACATACTTATCCAAAATCTTAAGGTGATAGGTGTATTGGTCCTCTTATTTATAAAGTGCTCAATCTCCACTTTTATAAGCAACGTGGGACTTAAAACTCAGACTTGTTTCTCAACACAACTCACACTTGTTTCTCAATAATCTCCTCATCAAGTGTGAGTCCATCCATTATGCTCCCCGATTAGTGTATTTTAATACACTATCTTTTAATTTATGCTAAGACTTTTATATGGCTTCTCGTATTATTTTAATTGCTTTTAATAGGTTTTTGGAAGTTAAGTTGAGTTATGATTATTTTCTGAATACGTGCTTATTTTCTGAATAAACTGCTATTTATACCTTCTCGTTGTATAAGTCATAACATGAGCTACGAGAAACGGATTGACACGTTCTAATATGTGTTGAAAAGCTGAGAGGATAAGCTACAAATTTTATGTTGAAGTCAGAAGAAAATTCGGAATTCAGAAGAGTCATATAATTTGTTTTCAGTTCAGATTTAAGAAAATACTTAGTTTTTGGGTCGGTTTTGTATTTTTTTTCCGGGTTGCTTGCTATTAGACTCGAATTCCATTGCTCTATTTAAACAAATTAGTATTTTTAGAATTCATTTATTCAACAGTAACATGAAGCTAGCGGAAATATACCCGAACGTATCGCACACTCGAACATACAACAGAGTCGCCATCGAACTTTATTTATCCCCAAAGGTAAGGGAAAACATCGATAAAACCCCGGGAAAAGAGATATACTGGGTAAGGAAGTCAGTTATGCAAGGGGAAGGTATTAGCACCACAAACATCCATGGTACTCCATGGGAACCGTTTTGATTGTTCTCGCTCGAATAGGTGTTATGTCTAAGATTACTCGCAACGAAAGGGCAAGGAAGAAATAGATAGAGTGCTCGATGAGGATTGGGGCCCTCATGCCTACGTATCCTCATTGTGCAATGAGGAACTCAGAGCTTCGTAGTTCAAGGAACTAGAGGCAGGAGGTTTAAGACTCTTCATACCCGTGTTCTTGTGTATACGTTGAACTTTTGAACCTGCAACAAACAGATTATGCAGTTTATCCACTGAATGCCAGAATTCTGATTATGTGACATCCTGCCACCAGAGTCTCTCCTACCCTTGTCTAGAGCGACTTTGCGTATGGGGCGTATGCCCCAAATATTCAAAGCGTTCGCCCTTATTTATAGACTTTAGTACAATACGAATCGATTAAACTACCAAGTCTTCTTCATGCAAAGACAATGTCAACACAAGGGTCAACGACAAAGGTTCTTCACCAACAACTTGTTAGTCAAGAGAAGTATCGTGCACTTCAAAGTCTTAAGTAATGAGGAATGATGAGAGACAGTCTCTCCTACCCTTGTCTAGAGCGACTTTGCGTATGGGACGTATGCCCCAAATATTCAAAGCGTTTGCCCTTATCCATAAACTTTAGTGTGATTCTCATCCAGTAACTATCAAGTCTATTCATCCTTCCTTCTCAATTATTCCATTCTAATCACTTCAATCTCAATCATCCATCTCTTCTTGCCTCATATCAATTTCTTTTCAGCTCTAGTAGGCTGAACTACGAAAGCTTTGATTTCCTCGTTGCACCTTGAGGGTACGTAGGCAGGAGAACCCGGTTTCTTTGCGAGCTATCTTATTTATCAATTTATCTTTTCTATCCAATCAATCATTCTCCATTCATGCAATCTATACCATCTCTTCGAGATCAATCATACTGCTCCTTGGACTCCTTGTCTATCCTTTTAGGACGTCCTAAGGACAGTCTGTCTCTTTAATTGAGATTTTTTTGGCTCTCATCCCAAACATCTAACTTCACCTTTGTTTAGCTCTCATCCCAAACACTCACTTCATCCTTGTTTGGCTCTCATCCCAAACATTAACTTCATCCTTGTTTGGATCTCATCCCAAACACTCACTTCATCCTTGTTTGGCTCTCATCCCAAACACTTACTTCATCCTTGTTTGGCTCTCATCCCAAACACTAACTTCATCTTTGTTTCGCTCTCATCCCAAACACTCATTTCATTATTGTTTGGCTCTCATTCCAAATATCTAATTCATTCTTGTTTGACTCTCATCCCAAACGTTCAATTCATTCGTCTTCGGCTAACACACCACTTTGCTCTTGGATTGAGAGTCTATCCTTCTCTTGGATCCAAGATACTATCCTGATGTAATCTCGAATCGCCAATTCCCCAACAGAGTCGCCAGCTGAAGCTAGCGGAAATATACCCGAACGTATCGCACTCTCGAACATACAACAGAGTCGCCATCGAACTTTATTTATCCCCAAAGGGAAGGGAAAACATTGATAAAACCCAGGGGAAAGAGATATACTGGGTAAGGAAGTTGGTTATGCAAGGGGAAGGTATTAGCACCCTAAACATCCATGGTACTCCATGGGAACCGTTTTGATTGTTCTCGCTCGAATAAGTGTTATGTCTAAGATTACTCGCAAAGAAAGGGCAAGGAAGAAATAGATAGAGTGCTCGGTGAGGATTGGGGCCCTCATGCCTACGTATCCTCATTGTGCAATGAGGAATTCAGAGCTTCGTAGTTCAAGGAACTAGAGGCAGGAGGTGGAGAGAAGTGTGATAGAAGGTATGATTTGAACCAAAGGTTGTGTTGTTTGAACTCCAAATGAAGGTGAAAATGTGAACCCAAGAGTAAAACTGGTGTGAACCAACAAGTGAGGGCGTATAACACTTGTATCACTGTATTGGAATAACCGAAAAGAAAGGGTTGCCTAAGTACGACTGCAAAGTAAGTAAGGAGATGTTTGTCTAAGCTACAGGGTCTGACAAGACAAACAAATCGGCTCTTGGTTCACAAAAAGGGTACAAGATGGAGCACAAAGGTATAATGTATTTGGCTCAAAGAATAGGTATATCACATGGAGTGAAAGAAGGTATAGTATGAAGGTATCATGGAAATGAATGGAGTGAAGTGACCGAAGTCACAGAATAGAAGATCTGGTGGTAACAAGTGACTGGATAAGTATTATTTGAAATCGAAAGTCAAGGTATATTGGAATCCATAAGATAAGCGATTGAATAAACATACCGATGCAGCCCCACCTGACCCCAGTCACACTCCTAAAACTGTGGGAGAATCCATGGTTCGCGGACTAGGTTCCTGCCAAGGGGGATCCTGATTGTTGTTGTTGCACCGGAGCGTGTGAAGCCGCGAACATTATGCAGTTTCACCATGCCAAATCCTGGTGTTACAAAAGGTAAGTCATCTACCCGTCAAGCCAAACGCGATATCCACGCACACCAGCTGCAAACAACGATAGCTCCAATTCAAAACGGCGATGTGCAAACCTCCAAAATCCAAGCACCAAGTTCAAACAGTCCTGTGATTCCACCCTACACGTACAAATGACAAGAAAGCCAACAAAATATTTCAATTCAGCACACACAAATGAAACTCCTTCATGAAAAAGCAGGACTTGAATTTAACCTTACACCTGTTATTAATAAAATGAATCAAGCCCCAATCTGTTGCACGTTCGAAAGAGAGGAAAGCTTATATGTTGTTGAGCTTGAAAGAAAAATACATACTCTTCAAACTGAAGCATCAGTTTATGCTCAATTAAATCTTCTTCAGAGAACTGCAAGTGGTCTGTCTAGTGAAGATACCGAACTGAAGCTTAGGTTACAAGACATGATTGGTTTAACATTCAATGCATCCATTCTGTACATTTTCCATAAACACATAACAGCAGAAGACTAGTTTGGCATTACATTTTTCAGTATGTGCATGGTAATCCAAGTCCTAAGTCTAAATCACGTGACATGATCCCACTTCTCATCACATTACCTTCGTCCTCAATGGGCAAGTTTTTGGCTACGTTAGTATTTAATCCTCTTCTACCTTGAGAAGTATCATGCACTTCAAGGTCTTAAGTAATGAGGAATGATGAGAGTGAGTCTCTCCTACCCTTGTCTAGAGCGACTTTGCGTATGCCCCAAATATTCAAAGCGTCCGCCCTTATCCATAGACTTTAGTGTGATTCTCATCCAGTAACTATCAAGTCTATTCATCCTTCCTTCTCAATCATTCCATTCTAATCACTTCAATCTCAACCATCCATCTCTTCTTACCTCTTATCAATTTCTTTTTAGCCCTAGTAGGCTGAACTACGAAAGCTCTAATTTCCTTATTGCACTATAAGGGTACGTAGGCAGGAGAACCCAGTTTCTTCGCGAGCTATCTTATTTATCAATTTAATTTTTCTATCCAATTCTCCATTCACTAAACCAATACCATATTTTTGAGATCAATCATATTTCTCCTTGGACTCCTTGTCCATCCTTTTAGGACGTGCTGATGATAGTCCATCTCTTCAACCGAGAGTTGTTTGGGGTGCTAATACCTTCCCCTTACATAACCGACTTCCTTACCCAGTATATCTCTTTCCGCCGGGTTTTATCGATGTTTTCCCTTCCCTCTGGGGATAAATAAAGTTCGATGGCAACTCTGTTGTATGTTCGAGCGTGCGATACATTCGGGTATATTTCCGCTAGCTTCATAACGAAACAGAGAAAAGGCATATTAATCTTATGGAGAGTTAATTCCCATAGAACCGGTCTACTGTATTCTGATTCCACTTTGAAGTTCTTATAATTTTCAGTTTAATTTTGATTTTCCTTTCAATTCTTCCTATAAACTAGTTTTCTTAATTAGATTGTTGCTTATAGGATATAATTGATTTAATTCGATAGTTTGTATGATCCTTAACTATAATCACGTTAGCGTAGGTTTTTCGTTATCGTGTTTGCTTAATTCGTGACTACTTAAATCTGTCTACTTAGTTCAGAAATTAGGAACATACATCATATAATACCTATTGTGATTGTCAGTGGGTATTGTAACCGAATTGGATTGAACCTGTTAGGGAATTGAATTTATAAGAATCGGTAATAAGTCATAAATTGATACAATAAATTAGTTTATTTATCAATTTTGTTTTTACCTTAATCATCTTCGATTTAACTTCTGAATCGTAAAAACCTCTTTCATTGTTACGATTGTTGGTTAAAATATTCAAGAGTCATTGCGATACGACTCGAGTGTCGCTTCCGTTTTACTACAATTTTAAACTCGTTTTTGAACCGTGTGCGACAACATATCAAATTGACGTTGTCTTTGGGGACTCTTGTCGATTTTAATCAATATTAGAGTCTTTTTAGCATTTATTTATTTTGTTTGTTTCTTCGTTCGTTTTCAGGGTTGCAATATAGTGGTAAGTATTTCAGCCTATCAGGTGACACTCTGTAATCTACTGTTTCAAATTGCTCTGAATGTTTTCTATAAATTCAAAAATAATTCAACAAACAGTACTCTCTTAAAAGAGACTTTTGAATGATTTTGACCCTCCAAATCGCAAATTTCTTATTTTTCTATTTTATTTGATTTATTTTATGTTTTCATTTTTTCGAAAAAAATCCGAGAAAATATTTGTAAAATCTTATTTTTATTTTATTTGTTTTTAGTGATATTTCAATATTTTATTTATATTTTATTTTAATCGTTTTTCATTTTTCCAATTGTTTTTCCCATTATGAATATTGTTGATATTTTCATATTTGTTGCATTGTTGACTCATGATGCATGACTACTAGTGCACCCATTAGCGATAGTGATTCTTATTTTATGTTCTCTCATAATTTGTTTGATTCTGATTTTGAGTTTAATTATCATAACATGGCTGAAGAAAGAACCTGAAGAGAACTTGTCGCATCTGATTCACTTTTTGTTGATTTCCCTTCTTTGTCTGATTTTGATGACACTTATACTTGAGATGTTTATACTAATACTCACTTATGTTCAGTTTGTGCTGAAATTGAAGTTGCCTTATAGGTTGATATTTCTACTAGCAAAGTTGATGTTGCATATGTAAATGTAGTTCCCGCTGCCAAAATTTTGATATTCATTGAGCAACCATTTGCTTTAGAGCTTAAGTCACTCCCTTCAAATTTAAAATATGCATTTTTAGAATTTGAAGAAAATTTGTTTGTAATTTTTTTATCTAAACTTGAATCTGAACATGAACAAAAAGTGTTGCAAGTATTAAAGAAACATAATAAGGAAATTGGATGGACCTTGGATGGAATTCATGGTATTAGTTCGTCATTGGGTATGCATAATATCTTACTTGAGGATGGAGAAAAATCATTTAGGCAGCCCCAAAGGCGGCTTAACACCTTTATTTTAGATGTTGTGAAAATTGAGATCTATATTGAACCAGAGGATAAAGAGAAGATCATCTTCACTTGTCCATTCAACAATTTTACCTATAGAAGAATGGTCTTTGATCCATGTATAAAAAGTGAAGGAACTGATAAAAATTTCAAAGTCAATGGACACAATCTTAAGTTATCCCCTAAGAGTCCCACATTGGAAGAGGAAACTATAGAAGAGCTTTGATTAGAAAAGGCTACTTATGCAATCATCTATCCGCCTTGATTCCTCAGGTGTGTTCTTTTCTCTCTCTCATCTCTCTTATTTTATACTTGTTTTTTTCATTGAGGACAATGTATGTTTTAAGTGTGGGGGAGAAATGTCATTTACTTTTCTTGTTTTGTTTTCTTCATTTACGTTTGTTGTTTTGTTTTCTAAAAAAAATGCATGATTTTTATTGGTTTTTTGGGTTGCAAGTGTGAGTATTTTGTTTGTTCTCTTAACTAAACACATGTGGTGTGATGTGAGTGATGTGTTATACATTCTTAGTATGTTAAGTAGGACTAAATTATGAATTGTGCATCATTTGTGGTAGATCATTAACCTTTATGAGATTTTGAGCCTAATAATAGATAACATTCAAAAAAATACATATCTTTCTTTCTTGTGTGATTTCACTCATGTTTGTTAGTCTCTAGAAATTCATCAGACTCTTTTTGAAACTGTTGATTACTTGTGCACATTGATATGATAAAGGCAAGTTATTGGTGTTTTAGTTTTTTAGCCAGTTAGTCAAAAAGTCAACCCTAAATAATATCATTCATTGTTTGAAAACCCCTTTGAGCCTAATTATCTTTCTTTTTTTATAACTCATTACAAGTCTAAAAGTGAAAAATAATGTTATCACCCTATTCAAATGGTTGAAAGAGTCTTGTTTAGAGTTGTGTGAGATTGAATAATTATAGTTGTGATATTTCATTCAAAAGTTGGCAGAAAATAGAAAAAGAAAGAAAAATAGAAAGAAAAAAAACATGGAAAAATAAAAGAATGATGAAAATACATATTCCTTATGGAATAAAAAGAATAAAAAAGAGAAAAGAGATGAGAAATGGCTACAAGGTTGTTGTTTGAAAGTGAATGAACTTTTATTGAGTTCAACTCCCGCTGTTTCTTTCAATTTTCTTTTGACCCTTTGAATTTTAGCCTTTTACCCCTTAGGATCTATCTCACCCTTACCTAGACCAAGTTATAACCCGAATAAAAGGATAAGTTGATAAATATGTAGATACTTACCGGGGTTTTGAGATCATGCACGTTGACAATGATTTTTTTATGGTCAAGTGCGAATTGCTCGCAAATAGGAAAAAATTGTGTCAGAAGGCTCGTGGATGTTGTTTGACAATTATTTGGAAGTGACTTGATATACTCCAAAACTTTGCATTATCTCACAAAGGTGGGGAAAACTCTGGTTTGGATTCGATTTACAGGGTTTAACTTATTGTATTATGATGAAAGTGTCCTTCTTGGTTTGACATCTGTTGTGGTACTTCTGTTAAGGTAGATACTAATAACTTGAATGTGGAGATGGGAAAGTTTGCGAGAATTTGCATGGAGATTGATCTGACCTTACAGGTTTTCAAAAAGGTCAATGTTAATGGCCACTGGTTCAACGTGCAGTATGAAGGTATTCACATTATTTTCCTAGTAATGGCTATTATAGACATCACACTTGTGATAACAAGAAAACAACAGATAATCTGACGCAACCGGTTGTTCCTACAGTGGCACAACCAAGTGGCCTGCTGGAAAACAATGTTGTCAATGAGCAAAGACTTATGGAACTGCATCAAGAAGTGGGTGAAGATAACTCCAAAGTTTTAGCAAAAGAAACTAGAGAAATAAATGCAGTTCATGGTGATTGGCTGGTGGTGTAGAGGAAAAAACACAACAAAAGAATCAATTATCGTCAAGGGAAATCTTTATCAAATAATACGCCTAGAGATATGATGAGTTATAAAATCAAGAGGGTTAATGTTTCCTTAAAAGGAATAAACGCTGACAGCGAAACTACTGGACCCAATCAACTTTACGCAGTTTCCAAGAAACAGAGATTTGATAAGAGTAGACTCACCCCAGACGCACATCAACTAGCCCACGGAGGGGACCCACACACAAAGGGAAAGTATGCCATTTTGGAACAACATCTAGATATTAGTGGGCCTTTGCAAAAAATTAAGCAAACTTTTAATTCATTCCCAACACAAAAGGGTGTGCATGGCACTGCTAAATACACATCCATTGTTCCCATAGTAAATTTGGGTTTGGAAACCATCATAGTATACAACACTTCACAGTTTGAATTGATAGCAAGTCAGATAAAAGGAAATAACCAATGCGTTATGGATGAGGGTGCTACTCAAAAAGAGGAAGTTCGTGAAAATCCCATTGAATGAGAGTTTGCTACATAAGTTGTCTCGTGTCTGGGAATTATTTTGTCACCTCCATTAACTTGACTAGTTATGTTAGGTTTCATAGAAGTCATTGTGCTCTCTGTGAATATCCAGAGAGCCTATAATAACAAGGCTAAAAGATATATAATAGAATTTCTGAGGAAACACTCTCCAACTTTTTTAATCGTTATGGAAAAACACATTGGTTTTCAAAAAAACTGGATATGTAAGTGTACACTGCACGAATGTGCGTGGTCAATTTGAGGGCATTTGGGTGTTAAAGTAGAATGGTGGTAACATTGTAACTTTCGTGCATGATGTCTATATGGATACAATTTCTATCAAGCTATTGTTGGGAACTTCCAATTGGTATGTAACTAAAATTTATGATAGTCTTGTGTACACTTCTTGTCTTGACATGTGGCTCCACCTCATCGACCAGAGGAACACTATTAATGGTTCATGGATGCAAATTGGAGACATTAGTGGTATCATTCATCCGAGTGAACAAAAAATAGGTAATTTAAATCTTTCTATGGCAGTTGCTTTGTTGAATGTCATTGATAAATATAATTTAGTTGAAGTAGACATAACAGGTGGGAAATCCACTTGGAGTAGGCCTTGTACTAGTAATTGATTGGTCTATTGCATGCTGGAGATGACCCTGATTGATGTTGCTTGGTGCATGGCTTTCCCTAATGTATATGCTGAGGTGTTGTGTAAATTTCATTCTGATCACAAACCTCATTCTCTTTATGTGTAGCATTCCCCTCCTTGACCACGAGGGACGTCCCTTTAGGTTTGAGTGAGCTTGGATCACCCACATAAAATACTCCAATATAGTCCAAACTTATTAGGGGGGGTCCCTAGATTTCATTGTAACTTGTCTCCAAAATGTGCAACATGATTCTATCCTTTTTAATAAGGAAACTTTTGGCACTATCTGTAACAGAAGCACAACATAAAGAAGAGACTCATGGGTATCCAATGCTCTTTGGAAATAATATATTCGACAAGACTATTTTATCTCCAATAGGAGCTTCAATAAGAGTATGATGAAATCCTTGCGCAATTGAAGATTCATTGGTATCAAAAGGCTAGAGATTATTGGTTTAAATTGGGAAATCATTGCACCAAATTTTTTCATACCAAGACAATAATCAGATGAAACAGAAATAAAGTTCATGACCTTCATCTTCCCAATGGTGTTTGGTTCATTGATAATACTATTCTCAAGGAAGAAGAAATTAATTTTTTTAAAGGTATTTTATGCCCTACATATCATATACTCCCCACTAAAATGGGTGACTCAATTATGGCTCTGATCCTTTCTGAAGAAGCCCAACACTTTTTACTCAATAACTGATGAGGGAAGAAGTTACTTATGCGTTGAATCAAAGGCATCCTTTCAAGAAGCCCGACCCTCATGGATTCCGAGGTATTTTCTTAAACAATTTTGGCATATAGTTGAAGATGACCTTGTCCAACTTATATCAGATGCTTTTGTGATAGTTAGCTTTCACCCATCTTTTTGTGAGACTCTATCGCATTAATTATTAAGGTACACTTCTCCTAATTTTTTTTAAGGAATTCAAGCACGTTAGCTTGTGCAACACTATTTAAAAACTTATTACAAAGATTATGGTTAACAGATTGCATCAATATCTAAATCAGATAGTTGGACCCTTTCAAATTAGTTTTATTCAAATTAAAGGGACAACTGATATTCCATTATCCTCCAAGAAGCAATTCATTTTATGCGTAAGTATAAAAAGAAAAAAGCTAACATGGTGTTCAAAATAGATCTTAAAAATGTCTATGATCATGTTAATTGGGATTTATTGGAATATTTTTAAAAGTGAAATGGGTTTCCTCCCATTACTATAAAATTGATTATGCATCATGTAACTAGCTCCTCTATGTTTATTCTTTGGAATGGGAGACGACTACCAGATTTTGTTCTGACTAGAGGATTACGGAAAAGTGACCCATTTTTGCCCTATCTCTTTGTCATATGCATAGAATTCTTGTCGGAAACAATCATCGGGGAAGTCTATGAAGACCATTGGAAACTTTCCAGGTTATCTCGTAATGGACCCCATATATCATATTTATTTTTGCTGATGGTGTTCTTCTTTTTGTCAAGGTTTCTAACTCCCAAACAAGGATCATTTCTGATATCTTGAATCATTTTTCCTTTTTTCCCTTAAAGTGAATGTTTCTAAATCAAAATTGTTCTTTTCGCTACCTTTAAAAGGGGTAAAATGGATTTAATTGTCTCCAACGCAGGTATCAATCGAACTCTTACTCTAGATAAATACTTGAGTTTCTCTATGTTGCATGGTTGTCTTCAACGCAAGGACTTGAGTTCCTAGATGAGTAAACCAGTAAGAGGTTAGCATCTTGGTAACATAAATTGTTAAACAACCTCGATTGTTTGACTCTATTTAGGTATGTCCTGAACTCCGTCCCATATTATTATATGTAAGTGGCTTGACTACCGCATTCAACTTGTGATTTATTTATAGGATGGTTAGAAATTATTTGTCGAAAGGTAATTCAAACTTTGGTGTGCATCTCGTTAGCTGGAATCAAATCACTAAGCTCAAAAATCTAGATGGTCATGGGGTCTGGAAAGCAATAAAGGCCAATACTTATATGTTAGGTAAGCTAGTTTGGGGTCTCCACCAGAATTGTGATTCTCTATGTGTCCAAGTTTTGAAGCATAAGTACATAAGTGGGGAAACATTTCTTAATATGAAAAATAAATTGGGATTAGTTACTTATGCAATTATGAAATCTCTCTTTGCTCTTAAAGATGGCTTTAAATTCAAATTGGAGGATCGAAACTCCTCTTTCTGGTTTTCCAATTGATATGGGATAGGAAAATTAGCAGAGAAAGTTATCTATATGGATATCCGTGATCTCGACATGCAAGTGAATAATGTTTACATGGATTGAGATTGGAACTTGAATTAATTATATACTAGTATTCATGTGGTTATTTGTGACCGCCTGAAAGCGCTTCCCATTTGTTTGAATTCTCTAGTACCTGATCAGTTAACCTGAAAAGGAAAATTTTAGATGGTATCTATACTGGTCGAGATGGTTATAACTAGATCAACAAACTTGAATTTGTTCAGAATATAATAGACAATAACTCTTTGTAATATCCCAAAATTTACCCTTCATTTTTCCTGGAAGCATACGCTTTAACCCTTATGCATGCATTCATTTTTAGGTCATTTAACATTTCATATTGCATTTCATCATGTCAATCGGAATTAGATCCAAGAAGCTTGAACATCATTCAGGATACTTTGTGGGCTCTATTTAGATGATCAGTCAACACAAGGGAAAGACTTGAGTTACTTCCAACAGGGGCCTATTCGTCAATCAAAACGTTAATCTTGAAGGAGCAAAGGTTTGTTCATGAGCTGTCATGCTCGCTAGGCGAAGCCCACGTGTTTTGAAAAAAAAATGAAAAACGAAAAATAAAATAAAATAAATAAATAAATAAAATAAATAAATAAATAAAAGAAAAAATCTTGGACTTGGACCTCTCTCATTTTAGCCCACAGGTCTACAAAAATCAGGTTATAAATTCAGAGTTTCAGTGAAACAAAAGGCATTCTATTCCTATTACCCTGTCTGGGAAAAAGATAGTGAGAGAAGAACCCTGGGGAAAAAGATAGTGAGAGAAGAGCTAACAGAGTTCAGAGCAACCTCCAGGCAACTCTGAAAGGTTCATTTTGACTCACACACTTTCAGCTCAAGAAAACCCTAACATTGGTTTGCAAATCCAGCCGTGCCATTTGATTTCAACCGATCTCTCCAATCAGGTTTGCCCTTATTCCTATTACCTTTGTGCTTTGAAGTCGAATACTCTGAATGTTTGAGGTATGATGGGTGAATTTCATTAGGTTTTTGCCCACGGGTTCATAATTATGTATGAATGTATAAATAATGCCTTGAATGCTTAATCGTTTAATTTCTGAAGTGTATGCCACAGGGTTTGAGGTTTCTGAAACCATACTGTTATCCATGAAAAACCATACTGTTTTGCTTTAATCTGACTTACGTTTGTCATAGCATGTTTTCTCCTAATCCTTATCTTGTTTCACTAACCCTTTTGTTGAGTTTTTGTGAAGGCTCACATGACTTTTGCAGGGATAGCTCGCTGGATATTCCACTTTGCTTGTGGGATACCATTTGGGAGATTTATTCTGATTGCCTTGTTGGCACATTTACTTTATACATGTTTGTTTTGTATGTGTTCGTATCCCCGCAGGTAGCGCGGTTCCTTCGTCAAGGACTACCCTTTTGCATGAGCATCCCAAACCCTAACCCTTCATTGATTTTTCTTCTCCTAAACACACGTTTACTCCTTCTACTACAGGTGAGTAAGTCTCCAAAGGTCGAGCATCCAGTAGATTGCGTAGTAACGTCGTCCGCCCCCAAAACATAATCCTTAACCCCGTAGTTAGCCGAACTACGGCTTGCTCTGATTCTCATTCCAGATGAGATACGTAGGCATAAGACGCGATGTCTTAGCGAGCACATCCCCCAACCCATAGGTCAGCCGAGCTACGAAGACTCTAATTCTCATATTCAGATGAGATATGTATGCAGTGGATGCGACACCCGCGCGAGTGATTTTCATTTAACCCCTTTTTTAGTAAACAGCACAAGATAAACTCACACCCTTTAGACAAGAACTACAAAAGTGGATCCCGTAGAGTACTACGGATGCGTAGGGGTGCTAATAACTTCCCTTCGCATAACCGACTCCCGAACCCAAGATTTGGTTGCGAGACCTTGTCTTTTCCTTTCCTCTTTTCAGGTTTACTTCGAGCGTTTCCTGTCCCTCCTTTGGGATAAATAACGCACGGTGGCGACTCTTCTGTCATTTTCTTTCGCCGGTTGTTTTTTCGCACACTGTATTTTTCAGGTTACGACAGCTGGCGACTCTGCTGGGGACCCGGTTTCCCTAAGCGAGTCCCTCCTAGCTTTTGTAGTTTATTTGTTTATTGGGTGTTCATGCTTTTGTACAATTATTTATTTACCTGCTTTACCTTATTGCATTGTGTACATATCATTGTTGTATCTGTTGGCTGGCTATGGCTGCTTGGTGATCTTTGTGAGATGAGTTCTATACCCGAACTCGAGTGCACTTAGGATAGGAGAATGGCATAGTCTTGTCGACTTGTGTGGAGTTATTCCTTAGCAAGTTGACTTGCAAGCCCATTCACTTGGTGGAGGTCATGTTGAGATCAATAATGTCACACAAGTAAGTTGTGGTTAGACATTACTTTTTCCAATATAGACCTCAGAAGCCGAGGACTTTAGTTTACCAAACCCATCTTGGCCTATTCGTAGGACGTAGTGCGAAAGTCGTTCAAGTGTAAGATTTGATACGATTGTTACACGATACTACACTCATAAGAGTCTCTCTTGAGAATATTTTTGGAATACGAGTAGTCGTTCCTCCGATAATATCCGAAAGATGGGATTATGACTATGGGAACCTTTTGTAGAACATGTTTGGCAGGTTTAAACCTTAGTACACTCCTTTTGGGTGGTTCTTAACCTAAACTCCATGCTCGTGACTTGCAACAAACCCTTGATTCATGGTTGATCCGATCAGGTATCCTTAATATCAATGAATCTTGGATGTTGATAAGGTGTAAACCATAATCCACCAAAATGGGTGGTTGATATTAAGGATAACATGATCCATCCCATGACCTTTGTTTGGTGTGCTCTTAATTTCTCTCCAGACAGTGCAACCTGACAGATGTTCAAGCAGATACAGCGATCCTGATTCCCATGCCACTACACTGCATTCACATCATTTTGCATTCATAATCATTCACACATGTTTATCCATTTCTGTGGGGTTTATATCTTCTACTTGATTCTAGTCGGAATTTTCTTGGTTCTCATCAACGGCTTAATCTTTTTTTTACATCGTTTATCTATTGAGAGACTGGAATCAAGGGGGTAGAATACCTTTGGAATTGATAAACATGTCATTGCATTTACATATTCATTAGCATGTCTTGCATAACAGGTACCGCCACAGTGTTCTCAGTTTATTTGGTGTTCCATCAGCAGGATAGCTGACCCATGCATTCACCGGCACGGTACCCGCAGAAACCAACAGAGAGTAATGGAAAGCCTACAGGCAGAGTTTGTCGAGATGAAAATCCGCATGAATCAATTCATGGATGTGGTTCAAGGGGTGGCTCAGGGACATCAAGAGCTCAGGCAGATGATACAGAGGAACCCCCCTGCTCAACCAGAGATGGTGACTGATCCTCCAGCTGGAGAGGCTAACGGACCCAATGGACCGGGGCCTATCCCAATCCTACATGTCACCTCCGGTCAACAGCCCGTTGTGACACGGTGGGAGAACTGACTTTAGTTAAATGTCGCGGATAGCAAGAGTCGCCACCGACTTTTATTTTATCCAAAAGGAAAGGACATAAAAGAACAGGAAAGACCTTAAAAAGATTTTGAGTTCGGGGGGTAGGTTATACAAAGGGAAGGTATTAACACCCTTTATATCCATGGTTATCCATGGGCTCTTAGTTACTTAGCTCACTTTGTTTGTTTGCAAGAGTGTAGTGTGTGATTAGAAAAATTTCTTTAAGTACTTTGTAATGACCCTCGTATGGGTGTATACAAAGCCTAGTTTAGAAATTGTGAGGTGTAAAAGTAATTTTGAAAAGTGTGAGCAAGTAACTATGAGATACCTACCCTAGATTAAGTCTTTCGTGTTCTCGTATATTCTTTCAATGGTAAGACTGTCCCTATTATTAAGGAATAGGTAGTCATTACGTTGGATGTGTTTAAGGGACGGGCGTAGGGTCATCGTATGGTCAATGAAGGCAACATAAGGGGTGTCTTTAGCAACTCGTAGGGACTATCATCATATTTACCGAAGGGACAAGATCATTATATCGTAGGCAACCTCGTAGGGACTTGATCTTTTAAGTTTATAGGGACTTGATGATTTTTCTGTTTGAAGGGACTTTGCTTAAGACACCCCTATTTTCGAGGGACTTGACCATTTAAAGAAGGAAACCCAGAGGAATACCCTAGGAAGTACAGATGGCGATCAAAGATCAACCTACGTGTGTGAGTGTTATTTTTCAGATATTTGTCTTGAATTTAATTTTCTAAGTTCAATTATTTACAGTTAGTTTTTTGCACTCCCTAAATTACTAACCACGCAATAAATATTTACAAAAATAAAAGCAAGAAAAATAAATTCCTAAACTATTACATGGCTATGGGACAAATACATAATAATCAGGCGAGAAAGAATAAATTTACAACCTATACATTTGTTCCTAATATTATAAATAAAACAAAATTAAAATAAGGAAAATAATGAAGCAAAAATAGAATAGATAAAAGCAAATAATAATAAAATAATAAATAAACAATGGTAATAAAGCAATAATAAAATAACAATAATAATAAAGTGATAATAAAAAGGTTAGAATTTTAAAAGAAATTATTTTAGGTTAAACAAGTTACATTTTTTTAGAAGTTATTAGAAAAATATGAGTTTAAAATAAATTAGTAATAATAAAAGAATTTAAAATACATTAATGTACAAATTATAAAATAAAAGAGTTATATGAAAAATATTAAGTTAGTTATTTACAAAATAAATAAAGATTATAGAAAATATCAAATTATTAGATTAATAGGTTTATTATTATTATTCAATTAGAAAAATGGTCAATTAGATTTTATTTACAAAATATATAAGGATTTATTAGTATAAGTAAGTAATAAAAAAAACAGTTATTAAAATAGTTAGTATTTATTATTTATTTACAAAAAATATAAAGGTTATAGAAAAATATTAAATAATTAATTTAGTAGGTTTTTACGCCCTACATTACTAAATCACGCAGTCAATATAGGATCAATGACAGGAATTTAAATGACAGAAAAATAAATGGCAGAAAAATAAAATGGCAGAAAATAAATGGCAGAAAATAAAACCCTAATTATTACAACGCTTTGGTGCAGTTACATAATAAAGATGACGAAAAGTAAAACTGAAAATATTACAAGTTAAAACTTAAAATATTACAAGGGCGAAGCAGTTACAGTGTATGAATAACATAAATATGAGCGAAAATAGGAAATAATAATAAGGTTTGTTAAGGTTTAAGAAAAAGTTTATGGTTTAGAGGAAATAACACGGTTAAAGTTTTAGGTTTGAAATTTAGAGTTTGTGGCGAAATTGTCAGGGTTTAGGAAAAATCAGGGTAGTTAGTTATGAAAAAAAATGTGCAGATCTAAATATATGTATATAAAAAAAGATATGAATTAAAAAAAAAACAACGGCGTTGCTAGCGCAAAATTGCGATCATCGCAACTGGATCGGATAACACAAATGTCACGCCTCATACACGTATATGTGAAAACGGCGTATTGACACGATCCGATCCGAAAACATAATCAAATTATAACATAAAATAGAAATATATATATATATATATATATATATATATATATATATATATATATATATATATATATATATTTAACACACTAGTTACATATTATAAATTATATATTATATGATCCATATGCATTTTTATTAACAACAAAATTATTATTATATTATATTATATATTATGAGACATGTAAAATTTATATAAAAACAAACACATCAAATACATAATACAATGAACCAAATTATTATACATGTTATACTTATGTGCATAAAAAAGCAAAACGGCAATATCCTGATATATTTAACCAAACCGCATGTATCTGGAATACATAACACAGTCACACATATGAACATGTATTTGAAACACAGTAACAAATATATCAACAAAATAGATAAAGTATATATCATATATAAACTATTACCAAACTGTGTGTACGATAGTATAGATCAGCCACTCTCAGTTTCTCTTTTTTGTTCTGTCTTTTTTTTTTGCCTCTCTCTATCAGTCATGCTAGTAAATATATATAGGAACAAATTAGGTTAATGATAATGGGCCTAAGTTTATTTTGAAACCCAATATTAAATTAAAAACTGAATAAAGTCAAATAATTAAAATAGTTAAAATTAAAATAAAAACTAATTAACCTATTTATTTATTCTAGACCCAATATAAAAATAAATAGACTCAAAAAAAATAAAAGTCGGGCACCAAAATGCTCGAAAAAATAAAATGAACACGTCAAAATAATCAGCGCGAAATAAATGACTCGGAAAAATACAGCGTTTGGTCGGATTTTGAAATAAAAATTATGACCGTTTAAACTGCTCAGACTGATCAACATATGACCAAAAATAGTCGTAAAAATATTTTTAGCATGTCAAATTAAACCACGTGAACCGCAGATTAATGTTACCGACATTTGCAAACTTAAACTTGACATTTTTTCGTTGACTAATTTTAGGCACAGTTAAAAAGTTAATTTGACCAGTCTGTTTGTAAATTCCGAGAAATTATTCCGGCTAATATTAAGACAGAAAAAAAATGTTATGCTATGAAGATGATGCAAATGAATGTGAAATAAAAAATTGGTTAGAGTTAAAAATAGAGGGCAAATTTTGGGGTGCAACAGCTGCCCCTGTTCAATTTTCTGAAACCTGAGGAGTTAGATTGACCTGTGTGCCATTCGTGACTTGGAAGGTTGAAGGGGATTGAACACAAAAGCCCAAAAATTTGCACTCGTCGGTGCGTAAAGTAACACTGATGACTGGTTGTATATGCTTAAGTGGGCTTCACATTGCCACTTGGAAGAACTGGAGATGGGCTTATAGATGCCATCCATAATATCAGGAGGTGATAATATCTTGATGTTGATACTGGATATCAGTACTAGGTCTTCGTATAGGCCGTCTCTGAATCGTATCTAAGAACATACTTTTAATGTAAGTGTCAGAACCAAATCTTCGTGGCGATTTCTTTCTGAATTAAGTATCAGCACTAGACCTTCGTATAGATCGTCTCTGAACTGTTTTGAATTGTTGAATAGACCAGTAGAAATAAATCTTCGTGATGATTATCTCTTCTGGAAATATCCTGGATTAGGGAATAGATCTTCGTATAGACCGTTTGCCTACTATCCAAGGACACCTTGAGTAATGATTAAGTATCAGCACTAGATCTTCGTATAGATCGTTTCTGACCTGTTGTGAATTGTTGATAGTATTTTATCTGTATATAACCATCCTGCAAGGAAAAGGTTAGTTTATGCAATATGTATGCATGCATGGCATGGTGCATCTAAGTAAATGTATTATGCACTTATGGATATGCCATGGTATGATGTAAATGATGTATGTATGAATCATGCGGCCTGAAGCGTCCGGATATATTTGTATAACAACTGCTGGCTAGGGAAAATAAATCCCGATTCGTTGCTGAAGAATATGAGGAACTCGTTCCCGTCTTGTTTGATAGTATAGTATTTGTCACTTCCCGTATTCGTTCGTCGTACTTCTATTGAAGGAATAAGTTCCTGAGTATCCCGACTGAGGATAAAAGAGATGGACATAAATTCAAGGGGAGACGTAATTCGAAGCATCTATAAAGATAGATTTGCTCTACTGGGGATTTGTAGTGGGGATGAACCGGCGAAGCTTCGTTGAACTACTACCCTCGTTCGTCCTTAGTAAATACTATTACTGCATTTTATGCATTTCTGGTAAACATCAATCGTATTCAAAAGCATACATACATTCAAACACAACCAATGGACGTTTTCGCTTATTTATATCACAAAGTGACCTATACATAGGCAAGTTTGTACAAGGAGACAGAAATCCTAGTAAGAGGAATTCGTCGTAAATTTTTTATAAAACAAAGAAAACAGCTATGTGAAAAATGATCCTATTGAGTTTCAATTCTACTATTGCCATTATCTTCAAATATCTCATTTTCTGCTGTTGAGACAGAAACGATTGGATTGATCTTTATCTGTTTGAACTTGATTTAGGTAGCACCATCAGTTGAAGTTACATGAGTGATCCAAACGAGACATAATCATACGCTTTAATCCCTAACTTTTGCCTGGATTGCCCTTTCAGGTTTTCAATCCACCGGGATACCCTTTTTTGCCCAAGTCGCCTTTTCAGATTTTCGACTTGCCGAGTGTACATTTTTTTTATATATATCCCTAATTTTTGCCCGAACCCTTTTGGTTTGCCGGGATGCCCTTATTTTTGCCTAGGCCAGTCAACCTAGCGGGTCTCTTTTTATGCGTAGTATTTTTTAACTATGTCTGCGTTTACAGGCTGTGGAAAGTCTTCACCATCCATAGTAGTAAGCATCATGGCACCTCCTGAGAATACTCTTTTGACCACAAATGGTCCTTCATATGTAGGAGTCCACTTGCCCCTAGGATCACCCTGTGGTAGTATGATACGCTTGATTACCAAGTCACCAGCCTGATATACCTTTGGCTTAACCTTCTTATTGAAAGCTTTGATCATCCGTTTCTGGTACATCTGACCATGACAAACAGCTGCCAACCTCTTCTCATCAATCAAATTTATCTGGTCGAGTCGAGTCTGAATCCACTCATCTTCATCCAAGCCTGCATCCTTCATGATTCTTAAGGAAGGGATCTGAACTTCAATGGGCAGAACTGCTTCCATACCATAGACTAAGGAGAATGGGGTTGCCCCTGTTGAAGTACGTATTGTAGTACGATAACCATGAAGAGCAAATGGTAACATCTCGTGCCAATCCTTGTAAGTAACAGTCATCTTCTGTAGAATCTTCTTAATGTTCTTATTAGCAGCTTCTACTGCCCCATTCATCTTCGGACGATACGGAGAAGAGTTGTGATGCTTAATCTTGAACTGCATGCAGAGATCAGTAATCATGGTATTGTTCAGATTAGAGCCATTGTCTGTGATAATCCTTTCAGGGATGCCATACCTACATATGAGATTATTCTTAATGAATCGAGCCACAACATTCTTGGTAACAGATGCGAATGAGGCTGCCTCTACCCACTTTGTAAAGTAATCAATAGCAAGTAGGATGAAACGATGCCCATTAGAAGCAGTAGGCTTGATCTCACCAATCATATCAATGCCCCACATGGCAAAAGGCCAAGGAGCAGTCAACATATTTAATGGAGCCGGAGGTATATGCACTTTATCAGCATAGATTTGACACTTGTGACATGTCCTGGAATGTTGATAGCAGTCAGCTTCCATGGTAGACCAATAGTATCCTGCTCTCAATATCTTCTTTGTCATAGTAGGACCACTAGAATGAGTGCCAAAAATCCCATCATGCATGTCTTCCATAATCTCTGTTGCTTCCTTCTTATCCACACAACGAAGCAAAGTTGGATCATGATTGCGTTTGTACAAAATTCCATTACTCAAGAAGAACTTAGCAGAAAACCTCCTCAGAAACTTCTTATCTTTGACAGATGCCCCTTCAGGGAACTCCTGAGTTTCAAGATATCTTTTTACTTCATAGAACCAAGGCTTTTCCTCTCCTCCTTCAGTATCAATCTCATTGCAGTATGCAGGCTTCTCAAATCTATCAATAGTAATCTTGGGAGCTTCATCATCCCAGCTAATCTCAAACATAGATGCCATGGTGGCTAATGCATCTGCCAACTGATTCTCTCCTTGTGGAATGTGTCCAAAGGTAATCTCTTCAAAATGTGGGATCAAAGACAGCACATGCTCTCTGTAGGGAATAAGATTTTCATGCTTGTTATCCCAATCTCCTTTAATCTGACTCACTACCAGGGCTGAATCTCCCTATACGTCCAGGAACTGAATTTTCATATCAATGGCAGCTTTGATGCCCAGGATACATGCCTCATACTCAGCCATGTTATTGGTACAATAGAAACAAAGTCTTACAGTAATCGGGGTATGACAACCTTCAGGGGAAATGATCACAACACCAACACCATTACCAAGTGCATTAGAAGCTCCATCAAAAACCATAGTCCATCGGGATCCTTGTTCAGGTCCGTCATATTGTCCAGGTTCTTTGGTAATAATCATAATGTCTTCATCGGGGAATTCAAAACTCATTGACTGATAATCATCCACTGCCTGATGAGCCAAATGATCAGCTACAACACTTCCTTTAATGGCCTTCTGAGTAGTGTACTGTATATCATATTCTGTTAAGATCATTTGCCATCTCGCTATTCGTCCGGAGAGAGCAGGTTTCTCGAATATGTACTTGATTGGATCCATCTTCGAAATCAATAAGGTAGTATGAGTCAACATATACTGTCTTAGTCGGCGAGCAGCCCATGCCAAAGCGCAACAAGTTTTCTCGAGCAGTGAGTATCTTGTTTCACAGTCGGTAAACTTTTTGCTAAGGTAGTATATTGCCTGTTCTTTTCGACCAGACTCGTCATGTTGCCCCAACACACACCCCATTGAGTTGTCTAATACTGTTAAGTACATAATCAAGGGTCTTCCATCAACTGGTGGCATCAAAATTGGAGGTTCTAGGAGATATCTCTTGATTTCATCAAAGGCTATCTGGCACTCATCATTCCACTCCATTACCTGATCTTTCTTTAACAACTTGAAGATTGGTTCACAGGTAGCAGTTAATTGGGAAATAAATCTTGCAATGTAATTCAATCGTCCCAAGAAACCTCTAACTTCCTTCTCAATACGGGGAGCTGGCATCTCTTGTATAGCTTTCACTTTTCCAGGGTCTACTTCAATACCTTTTCCACTGACAATGAAACCCAGGAGTTTACCAGACCTAACTCCAAAAGTACACTTGTTTGGGTTCAATCTCAATTTGTATTTCTTCAACCTTTCAAACAACTTATGCAGATGATCAAGGTGTTGCTCTTCATTCTGGGACCTGGCTATCATATCATCCACATATACCTCTATCTCATGATGAATCATATCGTGAAACAAAGCCACCATAGCACGCTGATATGTTGCCCCGACATTCTTCAAACCAAATGGCATCACTTTATAGCAAAAGGTACCCCACTGTGTAACAAATGTAGTCTTCTCCATATCTTCAGGTGCCATCTTGATTTGATTGTAACCAGAGAAACCATCCATGAAAGAGAATACTTTATGCTGAGCAGTGTTGTCTACCAGAACATCAATATGAGGCAGTGGAAAGTCATCTTTGGGGCTGGCCTTATTCAAATCCCTGTAGTCTACACACATACGTACTTTACCATCTTTCTTAGGTACCGGTACCACATTTGCAACCCATTGAGGATAAGAAGTCACAGCTAAGAACCCTGCATCAAATTGTTTCATTACCTCTGCTTTAATCTTTTCTGACATTTCAGGACGCATGTGACGAACCTTCTGCTTCTTTGGACGACAATCTTCTTTTACCGGTAAACGGTGAACCACAATGTCCGTATCCAACCCCGGCATATCTTCATAGGACCAAGCAAAGATTTCCACATAATCACGTAACATTTGAATTAATTTGCTCTTGACACCATCTTCTAATTCAGCTCCTATCTTGACCTCTTTCCTGTTTTCTTCAGTTCCCAGATTCACAACTTCGATTGGCTCTTCATGTGGCTGTATAGCTTTCTCTTCTTGTTGTAATAACCTAGCAAGCTCTACAGGTACTTCACAATCTTCATCCTTTCCATCTTCATCTTGATAGATCGGATTCTCGAAATTATAATTGGCAATAGTAAAACTGTTATCAACAGGATCCAGAGTGGATGAGGATCTGCATTTTAGTTATGTGGGTGTGTGTAAGAACACATAGCTGATGAAAATAAAATAAAAGAAAAACAAAGAGCCCAATATTTACGAAAACGAAACGTCCATTGATTTTTATTGAATGAAGTATGCAAATGAAATGACATCCCGAAACAAGCATACCATTGTGCCCCGGGTAAGGCACAAGGCTTAAAAGTTTAATTGTTCAAACTTAAAAATAACAACACAGTAATAGTATTTACTCCTGACTAAAGGAGATAGGAATAACGTCTTCAGTCTTCCAATTGTTGAGCCCATCACCCACAGTAGGAAAAATCCAGTTATCCAGATTGTAGTCTTCATTATAGTCACCCACAGCATTGATTTGATCTTTCATGTTCCCTGGATTGGTGATACGAACAGCACGAGCACGACGAACAACCTTCTGGGACTCTGCAGTGAAACCCAAACCAAACTTGTCAGACTTGTAAGGAATGTCGGGAAGCTGACCCCAAATAGTGCAACCACCTTCTTCAACCACAGCTCTAGCATCTTTGAGGGAAGCCATTGTAGGAGGTACTCTGGTAACCACATGAACTCTTTTAACCACAGGAGGAGCTTCAGTAGCGGGAACGACCCAAGGAACTACTTCAAATGTCTGGCAAGGAGTCTCAACATATTCACCTTCCACTTCAACATACTTAAATGTATTCACATGACTGACCATATATTCTTCCTCTCCATAAACAGTTACGATCTTTCCCTTCACTGGATATCTCAACTTCTGATGTAGAGTGGAGGTCACAGCACCTGCCCCGTGGATCCAGGGGCGCCCAAGCAAACAAGAGTACGCAGGACGAATATCCATTACATAGAAGGTAGAATCGAAAACTTGAGAGCCTACTTTGATCGGGAGATCTATTTCTCCATGCACCACTCTTCTTGAACCATCAAAGGCTCTCACCACTATATTACTTGATCTTAACACAGCATCTTCATGACTGAGCTTGTTCAGAACCTCTTTGGGAAGTACATTCAATGAAGAGCCATTGTCTATCAACACATGAGACAAGGTAGTGCCCCTACATTCAATGGAGATATGTAAAGCTCTGTTATGGTTTCTTTTGGCAGGAGTCAAGTCAGCATCAGAAAAACCTAACCCATTATCATAAGTCAGATGTGCAACACAATTTTCAAATTGATCCACAGAAATTTCATTTGGTACATGAGCAGTCCTTAAGAATTTGATCAAGGCTTTAGCATGAGCCTCAGAACACAGCAACAAAGACAACATGGAAATTTTGGAGGGAGTATGCCCCAACTGGTCAACAATATCATAATCACTCTTACGAATGATCTTCAGCACTTCTTCCATCTGTTTAGAGAGATTTTCAGCAGTCGGTGCTTCAGCTTGCACAGGTTCAACCACAGGACCTTTGCCTCGAGCATCAGTACTTGGCTCAGAAGTGGAGGTAGTAGTTGGAAGAACTGTATTTTTTGAGGTAGCTGGAGGAGAGAAAATTCTTCCACTTCTGGTGATCTTACTAGATCCAGCAATATTATCAACATCAAGGTTATCATCAGTAACAGGTGTATCATTCAAAGGTTCCTGCTTAACACCATGGATATAAACATCAAAACCGTAATTCCAGGGTATAGCTTTATCAGAAGTATAAGGAATAAGGCCAGGAGTGGTAATAATCATGGGAGGCACTCTAACTTCAGCAACAGTCTTCACTAGGCCTTCAGCAATAATTTTGATAGGACCCTTGGAAGTGATCTTGACAGGGCCTTTGGAGGTAATCTTCACTGGCACTTTATCAACCATATCCACATCTTCAAACTTCTTACCTCCAGTTAGGTGTTCACACATACTTTCCACAGAAGGAGTTCTCTCAAACAATATAGTGTAATTGTCCATGAGGCGTTGAATACCATCTTTCAACTTCCAGCAGCTATCAGGTTTGTAGGCACAATAAAAACAATCTTCGTTGCAACCTGGAAAGAATCCAGCCTGCACCAGCTTCTTCTTGATAATAGATAAGGGAGTAGTCACATCTGCTACTGAGGAAACATATGAAACTTCATCAACAACATTAACAGTCTTCTCATGATTGGGCATGGGAGCAGTAATCACATTTGGAGTCCCAGAAGGGTCAAATTCAATCTCCCCAGCTTCAATCATATCTTGAATCTTGTTTTTCAGCACCCAGCAATTGTTGGTGTCATGTCCCGGACAATTAGAATGATAGGCACATCGTGCATTAGGATTGTACCGAGGAGAGGAAGTATTAGGATTCTGAGGAGGGTCCTTCAAAGTAATGAGTTTCCCTTTCAACATGTGTTGCAAGGCTTGGGCCAGTGACATGTTGATCTTGGTGAATTGTCTTCTAGGCTTCTGTTGATTACTCTGTGGTAGCTCTGGTGTTGCAGGAGTAGGATTAGAAATGTGAACTGCTCCTATGGATTGGTGACTTCTGTTACGGCCAGGTTGACCATACAAAGCATTAGACTCCTTCTTTCCACTAGGGGGATTCTTTGCAGTGCTTGATGAAGAGGCACCCACCTGTATCTTACCACTTCTTATGCCACTTTCCACACGCTCTCCAGTCATTATCAGCTCAGTGAAACCAGATGATGAGCTTCCAATGAGGTGACTATAGAAAGGACTATTCAGCGTACTCATAAACATATCCACTAGCTCCCTGTCAGTCAGAGGAGGTTGAACTCTGCCAGCCAGGTCTCTCCATTTCTGGGCATACTCCTTGAAATTCTCCTTAGCACCTATTGACATGCTTTGTAGCTGCATGCGAGTAGGTGCTAAATCAGCATTGTATTGGTATTGCCTGTAGAAGGCCTCAGCAAGATCATTCCAATCACGGATATTGACACTCTCCAATTGATAGTACCATTCTAATTGAGCTCTAGACAAGCTCTCTTGGAAGAAATGAATCCATAACTTCTTATCAGCAGTATGTGGTTGAATCCTCCGGACATAGGATCTTAAATGCAGCTTGGGACATGAGACACCATCATACACCACAAAAGCAGGAACCTTGAAACCAATAAGTATAACCACTCAAGATATTAAACTCAGATCTTCAAAATCCAGCCCAGAAGATTTTTGTAACTCCATAGCATTCATTCTATCCACCAGCATCTTGTACTTATCTTCATTAGGATCATGATAATAATTTGCTTCAGAATCAGAATCTCCCACAGTATCATGGAGACTACCTCCCTCTTTCTCAGAATTTTCAGACTCATAATCATCAACCTGTTCCTTTGTCTTGATAGGGCCTCTGAATCTTCTTCCCAGATTGATAAGGCCTCCTGATCTTCTAGTCTTCTTCTTCTTCTTAGCCAGCAATGTCTTCAACTCATCTTGCCCCTTGGACAAGTTCAGAATCAACTCTTGGAATTGTGCATTCTGAGCCTGGAGATCTTTGACAGTCTGTTCAAGAGCCATTTCTGCTGAGGTAAACAGCGAGAAGATAAGATACCTGTTCATAAGAAACCTGTGATGCAATAATATGGTATGTAGATGCTTATGCAATGTTTTCAAGGACCGTAGGATTTAAATTTGTTTAACCACCAAAAAGTAAACTTTTATTAGTAATAAACTTGTTTGCCCCTTGGGCGTACAATAAAAATGAAATGAATACAAAAAATGGGGTTTTAAGTCTCCCATGGACGTTTCCTCTTTGTGTTGAGGTATGAGTTGAGATTCCGCTCCTCGTGAAGTTGTTTTGTTAGCTCCAGGATTCTTTCCTGACTTGCCTTGTAATGAGTCTCAAAAGTATCTCTTTGCTCCTTCAACTGGATCCAGGACCTCTGTAACTCTTCCATGTCAGTGGGCATGTCTGGATGAAGAATGATGTAAGAAGTATCTCCTTCAGCAACAGGCTCCATGGTAACTGGCAGGATAGCAGGATATGGCATCATAAGAGTCTGAGCACGAGATCGTACCCATCTGAGATATGGTTCCATAGGAATAATGTACTTGGGTTCCAGAGTCTTGCTGTCAACCTTGTTCACTTTACCCCATGCTCGTATGAACCTTTGACGGTAACCTTGAAGATTGTTGTCGTAGTCGAACACAATACCCTGAATAAGCATGTCATGAGGACCATCAGTCCGAGCGTAACCAAACTGACGTAGAGCTAAAGAAGGGTTGTAGGTAATGCCCCCTCTTATGCCAAGGAGTGGCACATTAGGGAACTCCCCACAACGGTCAATGATGGTAACATTCTCCATAGATCTAGAGCACCAATGAATATCTGAATGAGAAAGTGACATAATCCTCTTGGACCACCTGAACCCTTGTTCATTCTTCATCACTGATCGAGGAAGGTGAGAAATAAACCACCTAGATAATAGAGGTATGCAACACATCAGAGTTCCTCGTGCCTTCGTAGTACGGGTATGAAGAGAGTGTAAGATGTCTCCAAGTAATGTAGGCACTGGATTGCGAGTCAGAAATATGTTGATGGCGTGTACGTCTATGAACTGGTCTGGATTGGGGAACAGTACTAAGCCATAAATCAATAGGGCTAAGATCTCCTCAAAAGCATCATAACTCATAGCCTTCAGGAATACTTGAGCTTTCTCCATCAATACCTTAGCAAGAATACCCTTAACTCCACTCTTTGTTTCTAGGACAATGTCTGATTTCTTTAAATGTAAGGCTGCAGCAATGACTTCAGGTTTAGGCTCTTTTTCCAAGCCTGTGAAGGGTTTCTAATCAAGAATAGGTATACCCAGAAGCTTGGAGAACTCTTCCATTGTAGGAACCAGCTGATAGTCGGGAAATGTGAAGCAATGATGTTTAGGGTCAAAGAACTGAAACAGGACACTCATCATGTCTTCATTGAACCTTGAAGTGACTAGATCCAGTAGGTGACCATGCCTCTTGATGAACTGGGAGTTTTCAGAAACTTGAGAGACCAATTCCTTAAGCTTAGGAGGTATTCCTACAAAGTTGATCCGGATAGTATTCCTACGAGCAGAAGCCATGACCTGCAACAAAGAACAAAGATAAATCCTTTGGTCCTTGAAATGGTTAGTGAAAATGCTATGCTTATGATGCATGATGATGATATGATGTTATGCTCAATCACAAACATGTGGCACACACAAACAAGTCACACAATAGCCCTAGGTTTGAAGGCTTGCATGAGGTTTAAAGGTAAGTACCCTCCCCTGAAGTTTAGTTGATTCATCCTGTCCTACAAAAGTAACCAGGTTCTAAGGGATCTCAAAATCATTGATCCTTCACAAGGGTGGTTGTTCAGTAGGCAACTTACTTGCCAACCAAAACCCTCCAAGTTTAGGATCTCAATGAGTGTAGTATCGAGTATCAACCAACTTCAGTCTTCACCAAAGCCGGTTATCTCACTACTTTCTAAAGGCCAAGATGGGATGATTAGGGTTCTAAAAGTCAGTTGGTGTATTGACAACATATGGCAGCCTCATATTATCCTCAACTTGCTTAAGGAACATAAGCACCAACCAAGAAGTCACACTAACTATGGCCACCAGATCAACCATATCGATATACGCCGTACAGTTTCCTTGGTCTATTGCCATTTACCTAAGGTACACTAGATCCGGGTTAGGGTCTTTCACACATAAGAGCACCCAACAGATAAGTATAAAGCAAACAAGGCAAACAATTTTAAAGTGATCTAATTCCTAAGGGTACCCCTCTTTTATTAAATCCCCAGCAGAGTCGCCAGTTCTGTAACACGGTGGGAGAACTGACTTTAGTTAAATGTCGCGGATAGCAAGAGTCGCCACCGACTTTTATTTTATCCAAAAGGAAAGGACATAAAAGAACAGGAAAGACCTTAAAAAGATTTTGAGTTCGGGGGGTAGGTTATACAAAGGGAAGGTATTAGCACCCTTTATATCCATGGTTATCCATGGGCTCTTAGTTACTTAGCTCACTTTGTTTGTTTGCAAGAGTGTAGTGTGTGATTAGAAAAATTTCTTTAAGTACTTTGTAATGACCCTCGTATGGGTGTATACAAAGCCTAGTTTAGAAATTGTGAGGTGTAAAAGTAATTTTGAAAAGTGTGAGCAAGTAACTATGAGATACCTACCCTAGATTAAGTCTTTCGTGTTCTCGTATATTCTTTCAATGGTAAGACTGTCCCTATTATTAAGGAATAGGTAGTCATTACCTTGGATGTGTTTAAGGGACGGGCGTAGGGTCATCGTATGGTCAATGAAGGCAACATAAGGGGTGTCTTTAGCAACTCGTAGGGACTATCATCAAATTTACCGAAGGGACAAGATCATTATATCGTAGGCAACCTCGTAGGGACTTGATCTTTTAAGTTTATAGGGACTTGATGATTTTTCTGTTTGAAGGGACTTTGCTTAAGACACCCCTATTTTCGAGGGACTTGACCATTTAAAGAAGGCAACCCAGAGGAATACCCTAGGAAGTACAGATGGCGATCAAAGATCGACCTACGTGTGTGAGTGTTATTTTTCAAATATTTGTCTTGAATTTAATTTTCTAAGTTCAATTATTTACAGTTAGTTTTTTGCACTCCCTAAATTACTAACCACGCAATAAATATTTACAAAAATAAAAGCAAGAAAAATAAATTCCTAAACTATTACATGGCTATGGGACAGATACATAATAATCAGGCGAGAAAGAATAAATTTACAACCTATACATTTGTTCCTAATATTATAAATAAAACAAAATTAAAATAAGGAAAATAATGAAGCAAAAATAGAATAAATAAAAGCAAATAATAATAAAATAATAAATAAACAATGGTAATAAAGCAATAATAAAATAACAATAATAATAAAGTGATAATAAAGAGGTTAGAATTTTAAAAGAAATTATTTTAGGTTAAACAAGTTAGATTTTTTTAGAAGTTATTAGAAAAATATGAGTTTAAAATAAATTAGTAATAATAAAAGAATTTAAAATACATTAATGTACAAATTATAAAATAAAAGAGTTATATGAAAAATATTAAGTTAGTTATTTACAAAATAAATAAAGATTATAGAAAATATCAAATTATTAGATTAATAGGTTTATTATTATTATTCAATTAGAAAAATGGTCAATTAGATTTTATTTACAAAATATATAAGGATTTATTATTATAAGTAAGTAATAAAAAAAATTATTAAAATAGTTAGTATTTATTATTTATTTACAAAAAATATAAAGGTTATAGAAAAATATTAAATAAAATTAATTTAGTAGGTTTTCACGCCCTACATTACTAAACCACGCAGTCAATATAGGATCAATGACAGGAATTTAAATGGCAGAAAAATAAATGGCAGAAAAATAAAATGGCAGAAAATAAATGGCAGAAAATAAAACCCTAATTATTACAACGCTTACATAATAAAGATGGCGAAAAGTAAAACTGAAAATATTACAAGTTAAAACTTAAAATATTACAAGGGCGAAGCAGTTACAGTGTATGAATAACATAAATATGAGCGAAAATAGGAAATAATAATAAGGTTTGTTAAGGTTTAAGAAAAGGTTTATGGTTTAGAGGAAATAACACGGTTAAAGTTTTAGGTTTGAAATTTAGAGTTTGTGGCGAAATTGTCAGGGTTTAGGAAAAATCAGGGTAGTTAGTTATGAAAAAAAATGTGCAGATCTAAATATATGTATATAAAAAAAAATATGAATTAAAAAAAAAACAACGGCGTTGCTAGCGCAAAATTGCGATCATCGCAACTGGATCGGATAACACAAATGTCACGCCTCATACACGTATATGTGAAAACGGCGTATTGACACGATCCGATCCGAAAACATAATCAAATTATAACATAAAATAGAAATATATATATATATATATATATATATATATATATATATATATATATATATATATATATTTAACACACTAGTTACATATTATAAATTATATATTATATGATCCATATGCATTTTATTAACAACAAAATTATTATTATATTATATTATATATTATGAGACATGTAAAACTTATATAAAAACAAACACATCAAATACATAATACAATGAACCAAATTATTATACATGTTATACTTATGTGCATAAAAAAGCAAAACGGCAATATCCTGATATATTTAACCAAACCGCATGTATCTGGAATACATAACACAGTCACACATATGAACATGTATTTGAAACACAGTAACAAATATATCAACAAAATAGATAAAGTATATATCATATATAAACTATTATCAAACTGTGTGTACGATAGTATAGATCAGCCACTCTCAGTTTCTCTTTTTTGTTCTGTCTTTTTTTTTGCCTCTCTCTATCAGTCATGCTAGTAAATATATATAGGAACAAATTAGGTTAATGATAATGGGCCTAAGTTTATTTTGAAACCCAATATTAAATTAAAAACTGAATAAAGTCAAATAATTAAAATAGTTAAAATTAAAATAAAAACTAATTAACCTATTTATTTATTCTAGACCCAATATAAAAATAAATAGACTCAAAAAAAATAAAAGTCGGGCACCAAAATGCTCGAAAAAATAAAATGAACACGTCAAAATAATCAGCGCGAAATAAATGACTCGGAAAAATACAGCGTTTGGTCGGATTTTGAAATAAAAATTATGACTGTTTAAACTGCTCAGACTGATCAACATATGACCAAAAATAGTCGTAAAAATATTTTTAGCATGTCAAATTAAACCACATGAACCGCAGATTAATGTTACCGACATTTGCAAACTTAAACTTGACATTTTTTTCGTTGACTAATTTTAGGCACAGTTAAAAAGTTAATTTGACCAGTCTGTTTGTAAATTCCGAGAAATTATTCCGGCTAATATTAAGACAGAAAAAAAATGTTATGCTATGAAGATGATGCAAATGAATGTGAAACAAAAAATTGGTTAGAGTTAAAAATAGAGGGAAAATTTTGGGGTGCAACACCCGTTCATGATGATCAGGACGATCAGTTCCCCCTGCTGCAGGAAGACTTTGGTATGGGTCATGGTGTGGATCCCATGTTTAGAAGATTGGAAGAGAGGTTGAAGGCAGTGGAAGGACAGAATCCTCTGGGAGTAGATGTTGTTGACTTGGGGCTGGTCCCAGGCGTGAGAGTGCCACCGAAATTCAAGGTCCCGATATTTGACAAATACAATGGCAACTCTTGCCCGAAGACCCATGTGCAAGCCTATTTCCGTAAAATGGTTGCATACTCCGATGACGAAAAGTTGCTTATGTACTTTTTCCAGGACAGCCTAGCTGGGGCATCCCTGGAATGGTATATGAGGCTGGACAGAGCCCACATCCGCTGCTGGAGGGATTTGGCTGAGGCTTTTGTGAAACAGTATCAGTATAATGCAGACATGGCTCCGGACAGAACTCAACTTCAAAATCTGTCTCTTAAAAGCAATGAGTGCTTCAGAGAATACGCTCAACGCTGGAGAGAAACAACTTCCCGTGTTCAACCTCCTATGTTGGAGAAGGAAATGGCTAACATGTTCATGAACACTCTGCCAGGACCTTATTTGGAGCGCTTGGTGGGTTGCAATGCCTCCAATTTTGCTGATGTAGTCTCTACCGGAGAGAGGGTGGAGAATTACCTGAGGACATACGAGACCCAGAGTGGAGGTGGATCCTCATCAGGGGTGAAGAAGTCGTTCATTCAGGGACAAAAGAGGAGAGAAGGGGATGCAAGTGCCATATCTTCTTATCAGAACAGGGATAACCGGAGGAGTAACTTTCAGAACTATCATCAGCAACCGTATGTTGCGGCTGTGACCATTCCAGCTGCAACACCACTACAACAACAACAACCACAACGTCAACCAGCTCAGTACCAACCACAACAACCGGGTAACAGACCCGCCTATCAACCGAGGCCAAGGACGATGGACCGGCGTTTCGACACTCTTCCAATGTCGTACGCTCAGTTGTTTTCTAGTCTTCAACAACTACAACTTGTGCAGTTGCGCACTTTGGCTCCTCCCGTTGGTAGGCTTCCGGTGGGTTATAACGCCAACGCTAGGTGTAGCTTCCACTCTGGGGCACCTGACCACAATATTGAGAACTGCAAAGCTTTTAAGCACGTAGTTCAGGACCTCATTGATTCAAAGGCCGTTAACTTTGCACCAACTCTTAATGTCGTCAACAATCCCATGCCCCAGCATGGTGGGGCCAACGTTAACATGGTTGAAGGAGAAGTCAAATTAGTCTCTGCGGTCAACAATGAAGATGGGGATAGTGATTGCGACACCGATAACTGGGTGCGTCCGAGGATCCCGGGTGAAGTTCTCAACAATTGGTCTTCTGAGGAGATTGTCCAAGCCACTTGTCTGGAGGAGTAATTTTCTTTGTTTATTCATGCATATCCAAGTCTTACGTTCCGCCAGGGCGTAATGACTCATTGTAGGGCTCATCTATGTGACACTTGCATTTTTTATCATAAATAAAGGACGTCTTTTTGCATTCAAATATTTCGTTCCCTGTCTTTCTATTTTTGCAGTTTTTCAAAAAAAAAAGGCAATGTTTTGTTTAGTTTCCACTTTTTTTTCACACTCATAAGCACATACCATCACTCATGCAGATGCACATCACCGGATCCTATTGATAACGGTTCTGCTATGGCTCGCTTCGACTTTAAAGATCCAATCTTTCAAGCTGAAGAAGAGGGTGATGAAGACTGTGAACTCCCTGAAGAACTTACCAGGTTATTAAAACAAGAGGAAAGGGTCATTCAACCGCATCAAGAGTCTGTTGAAGTGATTAATCTCGGCACCGAGGACGCCAAGAGAGAAATAAAGATAGGGGCTGCTTTGGAAGACAATGTGAAAAAGGGGTTGATTGAATTGCTGCAAGAGTATGTTGACATCTTCGCTTGGTCTTATCAGGACATGCCAGGGCTTGACACAGACATCGTGGTACATCGCTTGCCGCTCAAAGAAGGTTGTCCTCCGGTCAAGCAGAAGCTCAGAAGAACAAGACTAGAGATGGCTGTCAAGATAAAGGAAGAAGTGCAAAAACAGTTGGATGCAGGGTTTCTAGCAGTCACAAATTATCCGCCATGGGTTGCAAATATCGTTCCGGTACCTAAGAAGGATGGAAAGGTACGGATGTGTGTTGACTACCGGGATCTGAACAGGGCTAGTCCTAAAGATGATTTCCCCTTACCTCACATTGACGTTTTGGTGGATAACACGGCTTAGTTCTCGGTATTCTCCTTCATGGATGGCTTTTCTGGCTATAATCAAATTAAGATGGCACCAGAAGACATGGAGAAGACAACATTCATAACCCCATGGGGCACCTTCTACTACAAGGTGATGTCGTTTGGTATGAAAAATGCCGGAGCAACATATCAGCGAGCGATGGTGACTTTGTTCCATGATATGATTCATCATGAAATCGAGGTTTATGTTGATGATATGATTGCCAAATCTCAGACAGAAGAAGAACATTTGGTGAATTTGCAGAAACTGTTTGAGCGTTTGAGGAAATTCAAGCTGAGGCTTAATCCGAACAAGTGTACTTTTGGGGTGAGATCTGGAAAACTACTGGGTTTTGTTGTTAGCGGAAAAGGGATTGAGGTGGATCCGGCCAAAGTGAAAGCGATACAGGAAATGCCTGAGCCAAGAACAGAGAAACAAGTCTGTGGTTTCTTAGGGAGGTTGAACTACATTGCAAGGTTCATCTCTCACCTAACAGCCACATGTGAGCCAATATTCAAATTGTTGAGAAAAGATCAGGCTATCAGGTGGAATGATGATTGTCAAAGGGTGTTCGAGAAGATAAAAGAGTATTTGCAGAATCCTCCTATCCTTGTGCCTCCGGTCCCAGGGAGACCGCTGATTATGTATTTGACAGTACTAGACAATTCCATGGGTTGTGTTCTCGGAAAACACGACGAGACAGGTAGGAAAGAGCATGCCATCTACTACCTGAGTAAGAAATTCACAGATTGCGAGTCGAGATACTCAATGCTTGAAAAAACATGTTGTGCACTTGCATGGGCTGCTAAGCGATTGAGACAATACATGCTGTCTCACACAACCTTACTGATCTCCAAAATGGATCCAGTCAAGTATATATTTGAGAAGCCAACTCTCACCGGAAGAGTTGCTCGTTGGCAAATGGTACTGATAGAGTACGACATCCAGTATACTTCCCAGAAAGCCATCAAGGGGAGTATTCTGTCAGACTATCTTGCTCAACAGCCGGTTGAAGATTATGAGCCGATGAAGTTTGATTTTCCAGATGAAGACATCATGTTCCTCAAGATGAAAGACTGTGAAGAGCCAGTTGTTGAAGAGGGACCTGATCCAGACGAAAAGTGGACTTTAATGTTTGATGGGGTCGTCAACGCCAGAGGAAGTGGAATTGGTGCTATCATTACAACTCCGAAAGGTGCCCACATGCCTTTCACCGCTCGTCTGACTTTCGAGTGCACCAATAATGAAGCTGAGTATGAAGCCTGTATCTTGGGTATTAAGCAAGCCATTGATTTGAGAATCAAGACTTTGGACATCTTCGGAGATTCAGCTATGGTAATCAATCAAGTGAATGGTGATTGGAACACTCTCCAACCTACTCTGGTCCCCTACAGAGATTACACAAGAAGACTGTTGACTTTCTTCACAACAGTAAAGTTGTACCATATACCTCGTGATGAGAACCAGATGACAGATGCTCTTGCTACTCTATCCTCCATGATCACAGTGATCCTTTGGAACAATGCTCCCAAGATTGATGTTATGCGCCTTGATAGGGCCGCGTATGTGTTTGCTGCTGAATTGGTAGTTGATGACAAGCCCGGGTATCACGACATCAAGTGCTTTCTGAAGAATCAAGAGTACCCTGCAGGGGCATCCAACAATGATAGAAAGACTTTGAGAAGATTGCCAGGCGGTTTCTTCTTAAACAAAGACGATGTTCTGTATAAGAGGAACTTCGACATGGTTTTGCTCAGATGTGTGGACAGACACAAAGCAGACATGTTAATGCAGGAAGTTCATGAAGGCTCCTTCGGTACTCATGCCGGTGGACATGCAATGGCTAAGAAATTGTTGAGAGCAGGTTATTACTGGATGACCATGGAATCTGATTGTTTCAAATATGCTCGGAAGTGCCATAAATGCCAGATTTATGCTGATAAGGTGCATGTGCCGCCGAATCCTTTGAATGTGATGTCTTCGCTATGGCCTTTCGATATGTGGGGCATCGATATGATTGGAAAGATTGAGCCGACCGCTTCCAATGGGCATCACTTCATCCTTGTTGCCATCGACTATTTCACCAAGTGGGTCGAAGCAGCGTCATTTGCGAAGGTCACCAGACACGTGGTTGCCCGATTCATCAAGAAAGAAATCATTTGTCGCTATGGGATTCCCGAAAGAATCATTACTGATAATGGTTCTAATCTCAACAACAAAATGATGAAGGAGTTGTGCCAGAACTTCAACATTCAGCATCACAACTCTTCCCTTTACCGCCCTAAGATGAACGGTGCTGTTGAAGCGGCAAATAAGAACATAAAGAAGATTGTGCAGAAGATGGTCGTTACGTACAGAGACTGGCATGAGATGCTACCCTTCGCCTTGCATGGGTACCGTACTTCAGTACGTACATCAACCGGGGCAACCCCTTACTCCCTTGTATATGGTATGGAAGCAGTCCTACCTGTTGAAGTGGATATTCCTTCTCTAAGAGTCCTGTTGGATGTCAAGTTAGATGAAGCTGAATGGATTCGGACAAGGTTTAATGAGTTGAATCTTATCGAAGAGAAGCGAATGGCAGCCATTTGTCATGGGCAGTTGTATCAAAGTCGGATGAAGAGAGCCTTTGATCAGAAAGTGCGTCCTCGATGCTTCCAGGTCGGAGATTTGGTGTTGAAAAGGATCCTTCCTCCTCAGACAGATCACAGGGGTAAGTGGACTCCTAACTATGATGGACCGTATATTGTCACCATGGTTTTTGATGGTGGGGCCTTAATGCTTGCAACGATGGATGGTGAAAACTTCACTTCCCCGGTGAACTTAGACGCAGTTAAAAAATACTTCGCATGAAATAGACCCGCTGGACAATAAAAACAGTAGTCCAGGCAAAAATGGGCATCCCGGCGAACCAAGAGAGTGAAAAAGGTTCGGGCAAAAATTAGGGATTAAAAGTGAAAAGATTGTACACCCGGTAAGTTGAAAACCTGAAAAGGCAACTTAGGCAAAAATGGGTATCCCGGTGGATTGAAAACCCGAAAAGGGCGATCCAGGCAAAAGTTAGGGATTAAGCGAATGACTGCGTTCTGAGTAGTTATGAATCTCATCTCGTGTCAATGACTGGAAACTTTTGAAGGATAGGAAACAGTCCAATCACTCTTTCAGAAAGCTGATCATCTGGAGGATCTTGAAGACGAGCAAGTCATAGCAGAATTGGAACCCAATATAAATCCATTTCACATTGCCATTAGATTAATTTCTGTTTTTATCTTTTGTGCGATTACCTCTTTCCAGGGATTGCTTCCTGATGTAAATGCCTATTCAGAGGCCGTTCAATCAATAAAATCATGTTATTCAGTATATCTCTGTTTTCATTTTCATTTTTCTGTTTTGTTTGCAAAAATGACGTCCAAATTTTTTGATAAACATTGCATCATGACACATAAGAGCTTTACAGGTACATGCTTAATAAACATTTAAAATTGCTGTAAATTTTAAGTGCTTTGGATCGTCTATTCAGAACAGGTACCCTCGGGGCATTTCCTTAAAATCCACTGCAGATGATCGTGAATGTTTTCCCCTCCTTCTAGCGCCAACAGACGAATTCAGTATCTTATCCCTGCAGAGCTGATCAGAGCGTTGGATTCTTCAATCCCCAGCAGGTTCTCACCACTGTACCTCCCCCCAAGCGGTGGTTTCAGATTATACACTCCCTAGTAGAGTTGACAGTGTCAGACTATATACTCCCAGCGGAGTTGACAGTGCCAAACTGTATCTTCCCAGCTGAAGCGGCTGCTCCTCAGAGTTCGAGGCCAGATCGATAATCCCAATGCCAGATCCATGGTTTCTTTCCTTGAAGCAGAACCTCGGTACCGTATCGGTGTTTGCTTCCCCTGTTGAGTCATCTCTCGCAGATCATGGTTGCCAGAACCACTATCGCTTTCCCCAACAGCAGGTTTTCAGTGCCGTTCTCTCCCCAGTCAGAATCTCGGTATTTCGTCATTGCTAGAACACCGTGCGGCGGGTCATTTCCCCACAGAATTCTTTGCGATGTGCATCTCCAGCAGCCTTGCCAGGGTCCAGAAGATGGTGATCATTTCCCCAACAGATCCCCTTGCCTTAGCTTGGCATTCTACCCAGCATTTAGCATCCCTGCATGTAGAATCATATTGCATTGCATCCTCCCAAATCGCGTAGCATTTCCATTTTCATGGAGCATTACGCCATTGAAAAATTCAAACATACGCATGTAAGCATAAAACATTCTTGATATCCCAAGTGATAAGCCAGAAGTTGTTTCCAGTACTCAGACTGAAGATTGTTCATGACTTACCTTTGTTATCCCCAGCAAGTGTCATTGGCCCATGCGCCGCCTCTATTATCGTTCCTTATTTCTGCCGATGCTGACAGGCATGAAGTTTTCGGTGTTCAGACCGAAGTGGCGTTCAGGCCAGTTTTCCGATGTTTAGATCGAAGAAGTTTTCGACGTTCAGGTCGGTGCAACTTGTGGCGTTCAGGCCAGTTTTCCGATGTTCAGATCGAAGAAGTTTCCGACGTTCAGGTCGATGTAACTTGTGGCGTTCAGGCCAGTTTTCCGATGTTCAAATCGAAGAAGTTTCCGACGTTCAGGTCGATGCAACTTGTGGCATCCAGGCTAATTTTCCGATGTTCAAATCGAAGAAGTTTCCGACGTTCAGGTCGACGCAACTTGTGGCATTCAGGCTAGCCTCTTGGTGTTCAGACCGATATTAATAATCTCATATCTCCCGATGTTCAGATCGAAGTCATTTCCAGTATTCAGACTGATGAGCGGCATTCAGGCCATGGTTATTTCTGTGTTACCATTTATTTTGGTATCCAGGTTAACATCCTTTTTCGGTATTCAGACTGACTCTCACCGTACCAGACGGATTCTTCTTTCAAGACCACCTCTTTGCCGATTCTGACAGGCATTGTTACTTCACTTCACTTCAGTGCAAATTTTTGGGTTTTTATTGTATTCAATCCCTTGATACCTCGAAAGCACGAAAGTCGTTGCTATCTTCTTTCTAGGTCTCCAGTTGATTGAATAGGGGCAGCTGTAATACCCCAAAATTTACCCTTCATTTTTCCTGGAAGCATACACTTTACCCCTTATGCATGCATTCATTTTTAGGTCATTTAACATTTCATATTTCATTTCATCATGTCAATCGGAATTAGATCCAAGAAGCTTGAACATCATTCAGGACACTTTGTGGGCTCTATTTAGATGATCAGTCAACACAAGGGAAAGACTTGAGTTACTTCCAACAGGGGCCTATTCGTCAGTCAAAACGTTAATCTTGAAGGAGCAAAGGTTTGTTCATGAGCTGTCATGCTCGCTAGGCGAAGCCCACGTGTTTTGAAAAAAAAAACAAAAAAACAATAAATAAATAAATAAATTAAATAAAAGAAAAAATCTTGGACTTGGACCTCTCTCATTTGAGCCCACAGGTCCACAAAAATCAGGTTATAAATTCAGAGTTTCAGTGAAACAAAAGGAATTCTATTCCTATTACCCTGTCTGGGAAAAAGATAGTGAGAGAAGAACCCTGGGGAAAAAGATAGTGAGAGAAGAGCTAACAGAGTTCAGAGCAACCTCCAGGCAACTCTGAAAGGTTCATTCTGACTCACACACTTTCAGCTCAAGCAAACCCTAACATTGGTTTGCAAATCCAGCCGTGCCATTTGATTTCAACCGATCTCTCCAATCAGGTTTGCCCTTATTCCCATTACCTTTGTGCTTTGAAGTCGAATACTCTGAATGTTTGAGGTATGATGGATGAATTTCATTAGGTTTTTGCCCACGGGTTCATAATTATGTATGAATGTATAAATAATGCCTTGAATGCTTAATCGTTTAATTTCTGAAGTGTATGCCACAGGGTTTGAGGTTTCTGAAACCATACTGTTATCCATGAAAAACCATACTGTTTTTCTCTAATCTGACTTACGTTTGTCATAGCATGTTTTCTCCTAATCCTTATCTTGTTTCACTAACCCTTTTGTTGAGTTTTTGTGAAGGCTCACATGACTTTTGCAGGGATAGCTCGCTGGATATTCCACTTTGCTTGTGGGATACCATTTGGGAGATTTATTCTGATTGCCTTGTTGGCACATTTACTTTATACATGTTTGTTTTGTATGTTCGTATCCCCGCAGGTAGCGCGGTTCCTTCGTCAAGGACTGCCCTTTTGCATGAGCATCCCAAACCCTAACCCTTCATTGATTTTTCTTCTCCTAAACACACGTTTACTCCTTCTACTACAGGTGAGTAAGTCTCCAAAGATCGAGCATCCTGTAGATTGCGTAGTAACGTCGTCCGCCCCCAAAACATAATCCTTAACCCCGTAGTTAGCCAAACTACGGCTTGCTCTGATTCTCATTCCAGATGAGATACGTAGGCATAAGACAAGATGTCTTAGCGAGCACATCCCCCCAACCCATAGGTCAGCCGAGCTACGAAGACTCTGATTCTCATATTCAGATGAGATATGTACGCAGTGGATGCGACACCCGCGCGAGTCATTTTCATTTAACCCATTTTTTAGTAAACAACACAAGATAAACTCACACCCTTTAGACAAGAACTACAAAAGTGGATCCCGTAGAGTACTACGGATGCGTAGGGGTGCTAATACCTTCCCTTCGCATAACCGACTCCCGAACCCAAGATTTGGTTGCGAGACCTTGTCTTTTCCTTTCCTCTTTTCAGGTTTACTTCGAGCGTTTCCTTTCCCTCCTTTGGGATAAATAACGCACGGTGACGACTCTTCTGTCATTTTCTTTCGCCGGTTGTTTTTTCGCACACTGTATTTTTCAGGTTGCGACACTCTTGAAAGTGGGTGTGGCATATTCAGGTTTATGAGAAAGTGAAATTCTTCCTTTGGAAAACATTACATAAATCCCTTTCTACGAGATTGATGTTGTGTCATCGTGGTATACCCAGATGGATCCCTGCCCTAGATGCAATTAAGACTCTGAGACGACTCTACATTTCCTAATATATTGTGAATTTACTACTCCCTTTTGGAGATCTATTGGATTCTTATACCCATTATTCTTCGAAGGGGATAGTTTATATGATTGGATTAGACATGACATTGATGGTGGTACTATATTTTTAGCTGCTTGTTGGTGGTTGTGTCGCGCTAGGAACAAATTGTGTCTTACGAATAAAGTAATATCTTCCTATATTTTGAAACTCATCACAGTGAATTATGCTAATTTGTTAACTAAATGTTTTCTCAAGCATAATCTGTCACACCCAACGAGAGAGTTTACATGGAATGCACATAAAGGTTGTAATATGATTTTGAATGTTGATGGCAGTAGCCTAGGTAATCCCAGTGTCTCGGGTTTTTGTTGATTGATTTGAAATGTTGATGGAGCTAGGGTAACAGTTTTGTGAGTAATATTGGTTATTCTAACATCATTCATGTTAATAGCTTTCAACATGATGATATTGATCTAACCAAAGAAACATCTCATGCCTCATCAACAAAATGAGACTCAAAATTAAATTGCTTATATGATCAGAAGCAATATAGCAAAGAATCTTAAAGCCTTGGACAAAGTGTGAAGGATCGCCAGGTCATGTTTGTCTTTCTGTCTGAGTGACCCGAGTATTTTAAAAGTAATGAAGTAGCTTAGAAGTATTAAGGCAGTACACACACACACACACACACACACACACACATATCTTAAATATCTTTTCAAATACCTTTTATCTTTAACATTATTTTATAAGCCAAGACAAGTGATTAAAAACTTGTCCAAATCTTTTTCTAAAACATTTTTGAACTAACCAAATGATTGGTAAGTTGTGTCGATCGATTGGTAAGTAGGGATGGCAATGGGCAGGGTTTGGGTAGGGTACTATAATATCCATCCCCATACCCGCGATTTGAAAAAATACCTGTGTCTGAGCCCATATCCACTTGGGTGCCAAAGTTTGCACCCGTACCCATGCCTTATAGTAATGTAAGTACCCATACCCGTACCCGTGACCCGCATTCCTATTAAAAATAAATAGATCAATTATAAAATATCATATAATTTTAAGTTTTTAAAAACATTAAAAAAAATTCAAACAATTTATTGTTGAAATAAACGAACACTTATATTAAATATATAATGGCTTAACATTGATATATGTTTTATAATTAATAGACATACATTTTTATATAATAATATAAACTAAAATATATAAATAAAAATAAAAATACATTAATATATAGTGTGCGGATATGGGGCGGACTGGGTACCAAGGTGCCCATACCCGCACCCGTACCCGCTTTTTTTTATGGGTAATTACCCGAGCTCATGGCCATACCCATTTTCGCTGGTTTTTACCCTACCCGTTGTGGGTAAATTTGCGGGTGCTCATTGGGGATGGGTCAAATTTCCCTCCCTATTGATAAGACTTTTTTGAATCAACCAATCGATTGGAGCATTAAGCCAATCAATTGGAAAAGTAATAATCAATTAATAAAATAATAAGGACAACACATTAATAACTAGCAACGACTCAATATACAAACTTTCATATTTGGGCTTGATAATCGATTAAAATTGAGTTGGTCAGTCGATTGGAGCTTCGAGCCAATCGGTTGGCTCATTAATTTGGTCCTTGATTATTTCCATTTATGGTTTTCCCAACTACTATATATGGGAGGCATGCATCCTCTTCGTTTCACACCACTTTACAATGTTGTAATATTTTTTTTGGAATTTATCTCTCTAATCTCTCTCTCTCTCTCTCAAATATTTATTTTCACTTTATATTTCCTTAGTGATTGTAAGTTAAGTTTTGCTTGTGAGGAAGAAATTTTCGTAAATGGTCATGTTATTCTTTTAAATTCTTAAGAGTGTGATACTCTTAAGAGATCAAGTTTGGTTGTGAGATAAACTTTTCATAAAATCTCTGTGGTTTATTTCTTAAACTATGTCGAAAAAAGCTTTGTTTTGATTATTGAGATAATCCATAAATGTCATTGGTTGGAGATAAGCCTCTAAAAATATCAAGATCTGATTGTATTAAGGTTCGTGGGTATAATCTTCAAAAGCTCAAAGTTTATAGTCAGACTCTCAAGAAAACCTCTTGGGAGCAAGACTATGTCATTGTTCGACCAAACCTGTATAAATCTCTAGTGTAATGTCTCTAACTATATCCTTTTAATTTCCACAATTTATTTTTATTGTTTTCTTTCCACTGCAAATCATTCAACCAAAATAACTAATACGGTATAAATCTAGAAAATAATAAATTAATCACAAGTTTTAAATATCACAATTCAACTCCCTTTCTCTTGTGCTTGAAGTCACTTGTTCAACAAGTGGAATCAGAGCCTAAATTTTGTTAAGGACTAATCGTCTCAAGAAGAAAAAGTGTATTCATGTTATTCACTAAACAACCATCCATCCTTCAACGGAGAAGGGTAGAATTTGTGAAAAGAGAAAATGAAATTTTTCATAGAAGGGATAGATCATGGTATTTCGAAGGCTGTGAAAAAAGGACCATTTATCCCTACACACAATGTTGATGGTGTTGTAGTAGACAAATCTGAAAAGGATTGGTCCAAAGAGGACAAAGAGAATGTGCAATGTGGTTTGAAAGCAAAGAATATCACAACTACCACTTTTGGTCTTGATGAATTCTTGTGAGTTTCTCACTGCGAAACTGCTAAAGAAATATGGGACAACCTTCAAATTACCCAAGAATTTACTAATAAGATAAAGAGGGAAAGGTTGGGCACATTAACCCTCGAGTATGAACTCTTCAGAATGAAACCTGAAGAGAACATAAGTCAAATGCAAACACGATTCACCCATATCAGGAGTAATATGAGAACTCTAGGGAAAAACGTTCTTAAATGAAGAATTAGCCATAAAAAATTTCATATGCCTAAACAAAAGTTGGCAACCCAAAGTCATTGTGATATGTGAATCTAAGGATTTGAACACTATGGACATGCACACTCTCTTTAGTAAATTACATGAACTTGAAACAGAACTCAAAAGACTTGCCATAAACGAAGAAGAAGAAAACAAAAAAACAAAATTCTAGCACTTAAAGCTGAAGAATCTGACTTTGATGGTGACATGGATCTCATAGTAAAGAACTTTAAGAGATTTATGAATAATGAGAAAAAGAAAGAGCAAGAAAAAGATGAAGAAAAAGTATCATTCATTCCAATATGCTACAATTGTGTAAATAAAGGACATATCAAACCATATTGTCCCCTATTCAAGAAGCAAATTAAAAACTCAACAAAAGAAGAAAGCTTATGTCGCATGGGAAGATAATGATATGGAATCCTCTGATGATGATGAAGAAAAAACTAACATGTTTTTAGTGGAAAATCATCAAGATGATTAACCTCTCACTTCTCATATCATGATTTATTTATAATATGTAAATAAAATTAACAAAGGAAACAAACAAAGTAGAGAAAATTATTTCTACATCTAAGGACACCATCTCTGCACTTTAATCCAAAAATAAAACCCTTGAAAAGGAATTAGAACTCCTTAGAGGAAAAAAAGACTTTATTTAAAAACTCGTATGCTTTAAATGAAGACGATGAACCTGACAAGTGCAATAGTTACAACAATTTAAAATATGAATTTGTGATCTTCAAAAAACACTTGTCGAGTTCACCAAAGGAAGAGACAATTTAGAATCCTATGATGAAATCAAAGAGCTTCCTACAACAAAGTTGGGTTAGGTTAGAAGCCTAAGAATAAAAATAATAACTTTGAGAACATGTGTAAGACCAAAACCACATCTCACTGTAAAACCTTAAAATGCAACTATTGTAATAAAGAAGGTCACATTGCTATATTATGTTTCATTAAGAAAAACCATGAACTCAAAGAAGGGCATCCCCTTTCGTACTTCTATAAGAAACATTGTGAACACAAAGATAAAGTATCATCTAACTCTGAAAAAACCTATATTTCTAAGACAAGAAAGAAAACTGTTTGTGAAACTAACAAAAAAGGACCAAAGATGATATGGCTACCTAAAGTTAAGAACTAACTTTTTATCTGTAAGAATGCTTTATAGTCTCAAACACTAATTGGTATCTTGATAGCAATTGTTCAAATCATATGACAGGTAACAAAACCTTATTCTCCATCCTTTTTCCCAAAGAAAGAGGATTTGTCTCATATGGGGATAATAATAAGGGAAAAATTCTAGGTTTTTGCACCATCGGTAAGTCCCTAAATATAAAGATTGGGGAGGTCCTCTTGGTAAAAGGAATTAAGCATAAGTTTCTCAGCATAAGTCAACTTTGTGGCAAAGGTAACAATGTAACATTTGATCTTCTGGTTGTAGGTGTCATACCCTAAATTTTACCCTGGGTTTTTTCGCTTGCATCGGCATAGCATGAACCGATCCATTTTTGTCGTGCCTTTCATTAGTTAAAAATCATTTATCAGAGTTTATATAAAAAGTTAGGAGTTCTGGCATTTTATCTGATATTGATAATATTCATTCAGTCATATGTTGATTGAGAAGTCGAAAGGCTTGATTTCTCAATCTCAATGCATAATTTATTCTGTTGCATCTTGTTTCAGAGGTTTAGAGGGTGATAATCAAGAGTGTTTTCATTGTCTGAATATGTATAGGGTTTTGTTTGTGTTTGAGAAAGGGAAGCAAATGGTTCAAGGGTGATTCATTTGCATCCATTGTCTGTTTATATTTATTTAATCATTAAATCAGTACATTGACCAGACATTTGCATTTTATTACTTGTCACAACATGTATTTTGTTTTGTATAAAACTTAAAATGTCACACAAAATAATTTTTCGGATCCACAGACAGATCGTTCGCACCGTTTCTCAACTGTACGTCGAATTAGCGGATGAAAAATTTCAAAATTGAGCTTTAAGACATCAGTTTTATTAATCTTTGTTCCGCGTAGTTTAACCAGGCATGCTCATTTTATTTTATTTTTCGACTACTTTTTTCGGTCACATTTTAACCAGCCTGAACCTTTTTACCGATCATTTTTTTTTAATTTCAAAATTTGACCAAAACCTGTATGTTTCCGAGATGTTTATTTAGTGCTGATCATTTTAATGCATTCTGTTTATTTTTTCAGGCATCTTTGCGCCAGATTTTTATTCTTTTCTTATCCGATTATTTTTATTTTTTAACCAAAATAATTGTTGAAATTAAATAGAATTTTCTACATTTTTATTTTCGATTATATTTTTGTGTTTTCGATTTTAGTTTTAAATAGTAATATTTTGTTTTTAGTTTTTTTTTAAAATTGAGAAAAGAATCAAAGAAAAATATCTCCCTCTTCTCTAATGAAGAAGACACACGTGAGCTCCCAAACAGCTGGCTGAAAGTGAAAAAAAATCTCAATCCCTCCAATACATAAACGACACGTGGCTCCATTTGTGAGGTTGATTTTGGAACCACGTCTCCCATATTTCACACCACAAGACCTCTTTATCTCAGATAACTTTCCTCTCTCTCTCTGGTGTTTTGGAAGGGAAGAATAATAACAACACTTTCTCACTTGGAGAAAAAAGAATATTGAGAAAGCACAAAGAGGGGGGTGACTTTTTTTCTTCGACCTCAACGACAATTACCACTCACCATATTTTCACTCATCACTTCCGCCTCCTTTGAACACACACCCTCACGATTTCCTCTCAACCATAAACAACCTCACAATGCTAGGCGTAAACTACTCACCATGGACAGTAACATCGCCATACTCAACGCACTTGAAACATTGAAGTCGCATTTCGGTAAGATCCAAGTAAGTGGTGATGTGGAGTTTGATTTATCGATTCATTATGACGGACTTAATTTATTTGATGTGTTTGTTTCTAATCATTAGGTTACATGTATTGATTCGGATTTGAGTTTACGTCGTGTTTTAAAAAAATATATATGTGTATAGCCATCATTTTGAATGTTGTTGAGATCTGAAAATACTTTCATGATTTTCTGCATGATATCATTTAGAGCTTTCGTGTCATTTTGAGTGCACGACATTTGGTTACGACTTGTACTTCGAATAAGTTCATTCATCCTCTATATGTCGCGCGTAGTTTAAACTTGTGTTGTGTGTGTACATGCTGTTTTAATTGCGATTTGAAATACGTATTAATATTGTTGCGTTTCTTTTCTATTGTGATACACATTCGGCATTACGTTTGGTATGTGATCGTGTGCCACGCTTTTATTCCATTTCAGTTTGATTACATGCGGTGTGTTTTTATTTCTTTATGTTTTGTAGAATTTTCATTTTATTATATCATGATAAGCATCACCGCCGTTATCATTTTTGACGCGTCTATGTAATGAAGTAGTAGCTTTCATTTTTATTACTGTAACTTTTTCTTTCAAAAATGAAAATAAAAAAGATGAAGATATTATGTGTTTATTTTTTTTAATAGAAAAAGGAAGTGTTTTGTAATATGAGAGATGAGTTTTTCATAAACCATGGAGAGTGAATGAGTCAATTTAGGCTACTGCATTTCTTTTTCCTTTTCTTTAAAACTATAGGAATGTATTGTGTTATAGAATTTGGAAAATTCAAACCAACATTAACTCATCATTTGTCATTCTTATCTTAGTATGTTGCATTGCATTATATTGATTATTAAATCACGATGGCTCTTTAGGTTCACGTTAGTTATCATTTGATGCATGGGCTCTAAGTTTATCCTGTATTGATTGGTCTGTTACTTTTGTTTTTTGATTCATGTACCTATGCTATTGTTTCTTTGGTCTTACTTAAATAATGAGTTCCGGGTCTTTTAGCACGAACGAAAATGGTAACCTTTTTTTAAAACCAAAAAACTAAAGATATTTTAATTGTGAGTTAATTTTGTGATATCCTAAGACAATTAGATTATGACATTGGGTGATCTTTTATTTCCAATATAACTTGCTAAATGAGTTTGAAGTTTTGTTAGAAATTTGGTTTAAAATGACAGTGAATTTTATGCTTGCACCAAAACACACTTTTATGTTTTATAGTTTACGGTTCTAGATGTTATGCACACCTCCGTGGATGATTTGTTTGAAGATGAGGCTAATATGTTTAAAATTTTGGTAGTGGTTTTACTTAGATGGTATATGCTAGAACTTGTTAATTTCCTTGTTTAGCTTACAATAGGTTTAACATGCTAGAACTTGTTAATTTCCTTGATGTCTAGCTTATGATAGGTTTATGGGAGGCTAAGTCCTTGTGGTCAGGTTTTCTGTCTCGAATTGTGCATTATTTATCTTATATATGTTGCTCTCATACGCGACATTGCTTATTTTATGATTAGTGCTCTCACATTACTAATTTCATGCATCGTTTTATTCTCTTATACTCTCGTGTTACCTTGTCACCATATCATTTGTAAATATAATCAAATATTTCATTCATGTACATGAATTAAGCCCCCGCCACATCCAAATTATTTTCATAAGTCAGCTTCTGACACTTGATCCAACGTCAAGTCGTCCCCCTGTTTTTAAAATCTTTTCACAATAAAAATGGAAGAAACTGATTAAGTTTAGACTTTCTCTGTTTTGGATGTTAGGATACTGTTGTAGAGCTCAATGTTCAAACATTCATCTTCCATATTAAAATACAATAATTACTAGAATTAGGTCATTTCTCTTATAGAAGAAAAAGACTGATTGGGTATCGACCTTCTCTTTCCCGATTATTTGGACACTGTTGTAAAGCTCTATGTCTGATTAATCGTCTTCCGTTAATGAACTTTGACCTAATTTGCCACATTTTCATAAACAAACTTTTGGATGAAAAGAGAGTGATTGGGCCTAGGCCTCTTCCTTTTCGGGCATTCGAGTACTGCAGTAGAGCTCCCTGCTTGGATGTCTGTCTCCGCTTAAAATCAACTCAAACTCATCAAACTTATTTTCCGCCCTCGTACGACCCCGAAAACATTTTTAGAAAAGAGTATGCAACATCCGTTTTGATGCGAAACAAACAAAGACTTCAGCCTCCAAGAGCGAGCAACAAGTAAAGGTTTAATCGCTCAAATATGATCCAAGCATCAGTCTCTTTAAAAGCAATCCACCCAGTAGTTCTCTTTGAGTAGAACTACGTATGCCTTGAGTTCTTCATAGCACCTGGAGATACGTAGGAGCAGGATTGCGAAATCTTGTCAGGCACATTAATATTAAAACACCCATAAGTCTTTCCTTTCTTTCTTTCTCTAACACAAAACTAACTAGATGGGTCCCATCGAGTACGATGGATGTGAGGGGTGTTAATACCTTCCCCTTGCATAACTGACTCCCGAACCCGATTTGGTTGCGACGACCATTTATTTTTGTTTTTCATGGGTTTTATCGATATTTTCCCTTTCCCTCTTTGGGAATAAATAAAGTTCGGTGGCGACTCTGTTTTGTTTATATTCCGAGTGTTCCTTACGCTCAGGTATTTTTCGCGCCGCGACAGTAGGTTTATAAAATAAATATCAAATGAAACTTTATTTACTAGCTAAAGAAGTGGAAATACCGACACAGTGAATTTTTAAATAAAATTCCTTTAAGTGATGTGTGTCTCTAAATAACAAGGATGGATCTTTTCTATGGCATAGGAGAATATCTCACATCCATATGGATCACTTGAACAAGTTGGTCTGTAAGGATCTCGTAGATGGCCTCCCAAACTTACAATTTTAAAATAAAAAATTATGTGATGTATGCCAAAAAAGGAAGAAAGTAAGGCCCTCTTTTAAATCTAAAAATATAATTTATATTGATCGGCCCTTGCAACTACTTCACACGGACCTCTTTGGCCCATCAATAACTATAAGTCTAGGTGGAAATGTCTACACCCTTGTAATTGTATATGACTATTCTCACTATACCTGGACAAAATTCTTATCTCAGAAAAGAGACATGTTTGTTGCCTTTCGAAAACTAGCCAAGGTTATTGATAATGAAAAAGGCGTAAGCACCACATCCATAATGGAGGAGAATTCTAAAATGAGGAATTCGATTTTTTTTTGACGAGAATGATATTTAGAACACCTTTTCTACTGCATGAACTCCCCAACAAAATGGGGTAGTGGAAAGGAAAATTAGATCTCTATTAGAGCTTGTGAGGACCATGCTCAATGAGATCAATCTTCCTAAGTATCTATGGGTTGACGCTGTGAATATCGTCTACTATGTTATAAATCCTTCCATACTATAACCAATTCTAAAGTGAATGCCATGTGAACTATACAAAGGAAGAAAGCATAATATCTCCCACCTACACATCTTTGGGTGCAAATGCTTTATCCTTAACAATGATAAAGATAACCTTGGAAAATTCGACACAATAGCTTATAAAGGCATATTCATAGGATACTCCATTTCAAGCAAAGGTTTTAGAACCTATAACTAAATAACTAAAATAACCTAAGAATCAATTCATATTATCTTTGATGAATCTAACCCCAAAACTGTAGAATTATAAGTTATTGATTATGCATGTATCTTAGAAAACACAAATCTAAATAACAATAAAAGATCCAAATAAAGAGGAAAATGAAAATCAAGTCACAGGTGAATAACCAACTCGAGATCAAATCCAAAACTCTATGCAAGAACATCCAGATCTCCCAAAGGAATAGAGACTGACAAAAAACCATATGATTCAGAATGTTATTGGAGATATATCCAAGGAAGTCACCATTTGACGGTCTCTCAACAAGGTATGTAAGCTTGTGGATTTTGTTTCACAAATTGAGCCAATGGGAATCGACAAAGCTATAGTCGAAGAATATTGGTTTCCTGATATGCAAGAAGAGCTAAATTAATTTGAAAGAAACAACATTTGTAAACTCATTCTCAAAGCTTCAACTCATCTAGTGATTGGTACCTGATGGGTCTTTCGCAACAAACTGTATGAAGATGGAAATGTTTTAAGAAATAAAGCTAGAAACGTTATGAAAGGATACAATCAACATGAATGAATAGATTTCGATGAAACATATGCTCCTATAACTAGGTTAGAAGCCATAAGTATGTTATTAGCCTTCTCCTGAATTTCAAATTATTTCAAATGGATGTAAAAAGTGTCATTTTCAATGGTTACATCCAAGAGAAGGTATTCATTGACCAACCTTTAGGTTTTATCAACCCAAAAAATTTCATACCATGTCTTCAAGTTTAAGAAGGTACTATATGTCGCATCCGCGAAAAACAATCGGCGGGCTAAAACAAAACAAACAGAGCCGCCACCGTGCGCTATTTATCCCAAAAGAGGGAAAGGAAACGCTCGAAGTAAACCTGGAACAGACATGGTCTCGCGACCAAAGAGAGATGGGATCGGGAGTCGGTTATGCGAAGGGAAGGTATTAGCACCCCTACACATCCGTCGTACTCGACGGGATCCACGCTCAGAAGGAAAGAATAAGGTTGCTAAAACTGCTCACAAACATCACACACACACACTACACAAGAAACAACACAGGTGGAGAAGAGGGGAACGGGCTCGCTAGGATATCGCATCCTATGCCTACGTATCTCATCTGGAATGAGAATCAGAGCTACCGTAGTTCGGCTCACGCACGCCAAACAAACACCGACAAACAGGCAAACACGGAAACCGAATGCCAATCGCTGGACTTACATCAGACTCTGAACCAAACAAACCCACACGGGAAACCAACTGCCAATCGCTGGACTTACGTCGGACTCCACACAACAAACACCAATAGGATACGGACTGCCAATCGCTGGTCTTACATCCATATCCTAACACACAAGAGGGTAACACACAAACAAGTTACTAAGGAGTCTGGCACTCGAGCCTAGTAACTGTCAAGCAAACACACACAAAAAGAAAAAAGGGTGCCCAGAGAGATCTCGCACGACCTCCTCCCTACGTACCTCATCTGGTATGAGGATCAGGGCAACGTAGTTCCCCTTAACAGGGGAGAAACTTTCTCCTAACCAGAGACTGGGAAATGACTAACTAGAAGGGAGACTGACTCGAGCCTAATAGTTATCATGTATTCCACAATGGTCCTAGGTTGAGTTTTCTATCTAACTTACACAGCCAGCAAGCTATCCTAATCAGGCAAAGCAAAGCAAACATACACACAATTAGCACACACTATATACAAACAAAGTGGGCTCACACAAGGGTTAGGCTGTGAAACACAAGCCAACTGTAATCGGGTGTAGTTAGCTCTTAACCCTAACATTGAGAGTTAGGGTGAAGCAGATGAAATGGGAAGTGAAGATAAGACTTCACATCTCTTATCCCTGGCCTGGGAGAGCTTCAGATGATAGAAGGTGTGGGAGTTCAGAAAGTTGGAACTCTCTCCACAAGTTAATGACTCTATAGATCTTGAGTTAATATCCATAATGCATCAACATGTAATATGAGCAAAGGGATGACACACAGACTAACAGGAGATGGGTTACACATCTCTTTTATCTGTCAATTGCCTTATCAAAGGTCTTTTCCTGCTTGGCACAAAAATAAACAAACACAAGCATTGCCTCTTAAGGAGGACTTCAGACAGGTGCCTGACCACATAACAGGCCAGGTCTTCCAGACTACATGAAGTTAGTGAATTATACCTCTAGTGGTTAAGCAACCAAGCAAACAGCAAAAGCAAGTTCAAAGAACTTTAGCAACTAATGTACCTGAAAACAATCTAACTCAGTCAGTACACAACTCACAAAGTCAAACAAACAGTTCAACAGTCAACAGTTAACTGTACACAATCAAACAAGCAAGGCACAATGTGCAAAGCACAAGCTCAACTCAAATGAGCTAAAAGCAACCTACAAAACAAATCAAGATTAGTCAAGATAAACCAAATAGTCAACTCAAGCAATGTGAATCAATTCCCTCATGGCCATATGCTTCTTAACCTGCAAACCAAGCTCAAACATGAGAAGCAAACCACTAGGACAAGGCCTAGGGTCAAAGAGGGAGAAATAATTCAAAACAGAACATGAAAATTGACATACATCAAGATCAATCAAATTAGAACATCATCCAAAAAGTCTCATGTTCATATCATCAACCAATTTCATTTCACAAATCATATAAGGCAAAGCCTACAAGTTGGAACCACATTGAAGCAAACAGAATGAACCAATCCACATTAACTCAAAAATGATTCAATAAATCTCAAGAAAAATCATGGCTAAACAGAACACATCAAATGATCAACACACCAAAAATCAAGGCATTTGGACAAGTTTAAGCATGACAAATAAATTCCATAAGGCAAGGCAAGCACAAACAAGCTCAAAGAAGGCACAAATTGATACATCATCTTAACACAAGCCTAAAACAGAATCCAAACATGATAAATGTCTCAAACCAAAGCCAAAACAAACTTCAAAGTATCTAGAATCAGTGTACAAAATTTCAAGTTCATATGATAAACATCAAGCATTTCACGAATCATCTAAGCCCAACACTCATCAAAAGTCCAAACATGACCAATCAGCAAGGAAAATCTCAAACAAATTGGAAATCATTCCAAAAATTCCATAACAATTCATGATCAATCCTAACACCCATAAGTAGCATCATGCAAAAATTCACATCATTTGGCATTTAATTGGCATGGAAAAGAAAATCAGCAAGTCAAGCAAGCAAAGGTGTGACATACATTGTCACACCTACATTAAACAGATCATATCTCAACAACCAGAAATGATAAAAAAGCAAACTCTATACCAAAATGTCACTTAGGATGTATAGTTTGGGCATGCAAAATTTCAAGAGCATTGGAGCAATATCCATCATTTCATGAAGCAAATGGCAAGGTAGGTACATGATAGCACACATATGAACAAACCCTAGGCAAGTTTAAAATCCATCCAGGCACAATTTCTGGAAAAATATCCAAAAAATACTAGACATCATGAGGAGAACAATGAAAAAAACCACACATTATTTGGACAATTAATCATTGAGTTATGATTTTTTGAATGAATGAAAAAATAAGAAAAACATGATGAAGCATGGTATGATCATGGCATGGCATAAGGAAAAAAAAATGCAAGTGGCCTAGTTTGGAAATGCACTGAGCGAGATTCGAACCGTGTGCGCTTTTGGAAATGGCGCGTTTACATGTGAAACGCACCGTTTCACTGAGTATGTGTGGCAAGGGAGATCAACAACAACCAATCATCACGCCACGCTGGATTTAAACAGCCCTTGCATGGCCAGAAACAAGAAATATCATGCAAATACGCGCTTATGCAGATCAAACCTATTCTTGAAATTAAAACCCTAAGACATTCATCCACCTTCATGCGTGTTCTTCAGCTCAAGAACACTTTCGTCCAGAAATTCATAAAAACCACACCATTGGATAGATCTCTCCACATACAATACGAATCAAAGCTTGGTTTAACCTAATTCGACCTAGGTTCAAAGATTCGAGCAAAAGAATTCTCATATACCAAACTTAAAATCCTTATAACTAATACATTTCTCCATGGAATTCAATGATCTAAAGTGCAGATTAACCACCTATGAAAGATCTACAACATACATCCATCAATTTCATAAATCATGAAAGTCGAATTCTAACCTTAATGGAATGGCAGAAGTGAAATCGATGCTTTCAAGCTTGGCAAGGCACAAACAGAAGTTCCTCAGCTCTTGGATGAATGAATGGAGGAAAGTTTGAGTGTTAAACTTGCACGATCTAGCTTGAATCTCCACTTGCCATTAGTGATGCAACCTTCAACAGTCCTCAAATCTGCTTGAAAATCAATGGATCTTGCTCCCAAAATCTCCAATTATGCTTGTGGATGATGATGCAATCAAGTACAAAGCAAGGCTTGTGAATAAAATCGAAGAAAAATGAGAGAGAAAAATTGTGAAGATTTGTGAAACTAGATCTAGATCTGAGAATTATGAAATGTTAATCACAAAACAGTTATGATTATGCTATATATATGGTCTGTTAATGATTCTCTTAATCACAATTAGGCAAATGCAATTGGAATTAGTGAAATTCAAGTGTAAGTGCAAATTTGCAATTCACCTCATGTATGTTAGGGCAATGCAACAGTACACGAAATCTGTGCCAATTCACTTCAAAATGACATGTAGAAGCCAAATGCAATGCTTGAAGGTGAAAAGAATGCATACTTTTTAAATTTGACTTTTCCCTCCAAAATTCAAATGGAAAGTCAAATATTTTTGTGATCAAAATGCATGGCTTATGATGAATGAATTGGATAGTACATGTCAAAACAAGAATGTTGCAAAAAGAACCACTTCATTCGGCCTTATGGTTCAAAAGTTATGCACTTGTGAAGTTCAAATTCCGTTGACCATGATTGATCCATATCTTCTCAACCATACATGAGAAATTCATGTTCTTGGACTTTTTGGAAATGGGAGAACACGATATTCAACTTTCATGTTGGACAAAGTTTCATTTGAAGCATTTTTAGTGATGTAATCTTGAGGAGAAAACCTTTCCATTTTTGGCAATTTTGAATTACAAGTCACTTTCTATTTTTGGAAAGTTTTGTCCTGACTATATTTTCTTCAATGTTGATGTTTGAAATGTCAAATGAGACTTGTTTGAACATGAATGAAGTGTTTCTAACCATCTCCCACCTCCAAATCCAACAGTTGAATGCACAATTGACTTTTTCCAGTTGACAGATGACTTGGTCATGCACAGATGAATTTGAGCCTCAATCTTCTGATGAAATGGCTCCAAAATGAAACCCTAGCTTTCACAAGCTCCATAAAACCATGTGATGATCCCCATCTAATGAAAGACCTCATCTCCTTGACAAGCCCTGATTGGCACAATACAACTGATTAGGGTTGACTAGAGGTCAAAACCCTAATCTCAAGGAACTGATCAAGCACAATGAACCTCTTGGTGATGATAAGACCATGATGATGATGATGTACCACTTCAACCAAGATAGCAATCAATCTCCTTGAGGAACCAAGAAACCCTTAATTAAAGCACAAACCCTCAGATGATTAGTGATCAATCCAATGAGACCCTCAGGCTTGAATCTTTTAACCTCTTTATCTTCTGAATCAAGACTTATGAGGATGACTTGTCTAATATTTCCACATGATATGCAAAGATGCAATGACTAATGTCCTAAAAAATGAAATGCAATATGTTAAGCTAGTCCCAAGAGAGGAGGGCAAATTTTGAGGTGTTACAACTGCCCCTATTCAATCCATTGTGAACCTGTCGATATGAACAGCCTCGGCTTTCAGATGATCAGGGTGAAGAGTGATTGAATACCAAGAACAGACGAACAATTTGCACTCTGATGGGAAAATAATTAACAGTGCCTGTCAGAATTGGCAAAGAAGCAATCTCGAAAGAAGATCCGTCTGGTACGGAGAAAGTCGGCCCGAATACCGAAACAGAAATATTGACCTGGATACCAAAATAAATGGTAACACATGGATAACCATGGCCTGAACACCACTTATCCGTTGGGGATTATTATTACCCTCCTTTTTTTTACTTTTCTTGAACCCCGAAACTTTCTGATGATTTCCTCTTTTTCGTTTTCTTGAACCCCGAACAAACATTTTCTTGCGTATGATCCCGGATCACCGCGGTTGAACCCCGACAACTCCATAGTATCCTTGTTTGCCAAATAATGAACCCCACTCTCCATTTTGAACCCCAGTCGCCTGACGATAACTTGTGATCGCCATTGTGAACCCCGCTCTCCAGAAAACACCCTGTGTCTCCCTTTCTCCATTTGGACCCCGTTCTCCAGAAAATGCCGCAACACTTCCTTTTCTCCATTTGAACCCCGCTCTCTGCTTTCTTGTGATAATTCCGCTGGCAACGTCGGAAATAACACCAAACCCCACTCTGATGGCGACATATCAGAGGGTACACCTTCACGAAAGGAAGGTAACATGTGCACCTCTTCCTCAGAAGACACCCATAACGACCTCTGTTGACCTCAGCCAAAGTCTAGGGTGACACATGAACAGACGATAATCCTGAGGACCTCATCCCGGATATGATCTTCAACTCCAATATCCATTTGAACCCCGCTCTCCAGAAAATGCCGCAACACTTCCTTTTCTCCGATTGAACTGTATTTTCGCGCTGATCGCGTAACGTCCTTTGATTTTATTTCCATCTCCGCCCGACGGAAAAGTTTCCTCCAGTATCGTACTACTGGGGAACATTGCTAACCTGACGTCATGATGCTAAACTCCTCAGAGTAACATCTTCACCATCCGGCGAAACCAAATCTCAAGCGGTAACCACGGCTCGAGTCGCGCTGATCGCGATCTTCATTTCCATCTCTGTCCGACGGGAAAGTTTCCTCCAGTATCGTACTACTAGGGAACATTGCTGATCTGACGTCATGATGCTAAACTCCTCAGAGTAACATCTTCACCATCCGGCGAAACCAAATCTCAAGCGGTAACCACGACTCGAGTCGCGCTGATCGCGATCTTCATTTCCATCTCTGTCCGACGGAAAAGTTTCCTCCAGTATCGTACTACTGGGGAACATTGCTGATCTGACGTCACGATGCTAAACTCCTCAGAGTAACATCTTCACCATCCGGCGAAACCAAATCTCAAGCGGTAACCACGGCTCGAGTCGCGCTGATCGCGATCTTCATTTCCATCTCTGTCCGACGGAAAAGTTTCCTCCAGTATCGTACTACTGGGGAACATTGCTGATCTGACGTCATGATGCTAAACTCCTCAGAGTAACATCTTCACCATCCGGCGAAACCACCTCTCAAACAATAACCACGGTCTGAGACTAGCTTATGCTTGCAATGCTGATGCATGATATTCTTTTAGCGTAATGCTCCATAATCATGGAAATGCTACGCGATTTATTATGCAATATGCTATGCTTATCTACATGATGAATGCATAAAAACGTATCCCCCTCAAGGGACTCTTCTGGGGAGCTCGAAGCACTCTGCTGAGGAACTTGACAACTCTCCGACCTTCCACCCTGTTGGGGAATAGCACTGCTGCTGGGAAAGGACCACCCTCATCCGGGAAAACCTCCTCTGCACCCGATCCACTTGGGGACTTCGCTGGGGAAAGAACCACCAACGCACTCTGTGGGGAAACAACGGTCTTTGACTTGCTGCGGATACAACAATCCCGACTTTGCTTGGGGAAACCACCACCCACAGATACCTCCACTGGAAATAGAAACTTCCAGGCCTGGCTGGTGAGGAAACACCGATTTCCGATATGCTGGGGAGATAACCATCCCGACCCTGCTAGGGGAAACACAGACCTTGAATCTGCTGTGGAAGTAACAATCCCAATTCTGCTTGGGGAAACCACCACCCACAGATACCTCCATTGGGAAACAGCAACCTTCAGGCCCGGCTACTGAGGAAACACCGATCTCCAACCTGCTGCGGAGATAACCATCCCGACCCTGCTAGGGAAGTCATAGATCTTGAATCTGCTGAGGGGGTAACAATCCCAACTCTGCTTGGGGAAACAAGGAAAGTCTGGCACAGAACACCCGTCGACCCGTCGAACCCTAGCATTCAACATCTAAATCCAATGTCAGCTTTCCACTTTTGAGAGCTCCCAGACTCGTCTGGACTTTTCTGATTCATCACCTTGTATCCCTGACGTCTCCGTACTCCACGGCGATCGAACTCCTGGGATTCATACAGACTTTCCCATCTTCAGACTTTGAAGAGTCTTCTTGATTAATATCCAAGATCGTCGTACGTCTCTCGTCGGCTTTTCACCATTCTTCAATTCATTCGTCCCTGATGGGACTCTGCGGGGATTTTTTTTTTGTCAAAAGCTTCCACATCACAACCTGCAAGTGAGCGAAAACATCTAACAGCACCTGCAAAACAGATCGTTAGATAAAACCGTGCCCCAGGCGTGTCAAGATTTCAACACTTGGGTCACTCAACCTTCCGAATAAGATTTCAAGTTTTCAATCTTATAAACATGCATTGGAAGGGACCTGTATGTCTTAAAATGCAAAGATTCTTTATCACAAACAATTGGATGTTTTTGCAATCAAAGCGGTAATGAAAACAAAAAACAAAATTATTTGACTGAACATGCATTTTATTGATTGAAAAAATGTGGCTCAAAACTGAGCAATACAAAGGAAGCAATTCCTGAAAAGAGGTAATTGCGCACAAAAGGAAAAATCTATCCTAATGGCAATGTGAAACCGCGATCTCATCGAGTTCCAACCCGGTTACACCCCATATGTCCTCAGACTCTCCTTGCTTTCTGCCTTCTGAAAAAGACGTTTCCGACTGATCCCTACCAGGGATTATCCGTGTCATATCCAAAGTAAACAATCATGCCAGACGCAGTTGTTCGTTTCAATCCCTCTTTTGCCTGGACCGCCCTTTCGGGTTTTCAGTCCACCGGGATACCCCTTTTTGCCCAAGTCGCCTTTCCAGGTTTTCGACTTGCCGGGTGTACAGTTTTTCTTTTTTTTTTGTCCCTAATTTTTGCCCGAACCTTTTCTTTCATTTTTTGGTTCGCCGGGATGCCCATTTTTGCCTGGACTATTTTATTCTTTTTGTCCAGCGGGTCTCTTTATACGAAGTATTTTTTAACTGCGTCCGCATTCACAGGGGATGGAAAATCTTCGCCATCCATGGTCGTCAACAACAAGGCTCCGCCAGAGAAAACCTTCCTGACCACGAATGAACCTTCATAATTAGGTGTCCATTTGCCCCTACAATCGTTTTGAGGAGGAAGGATCCTTTTCAGCACCAGATCTCCCACATGATACACACGAGGTCGTACCTTTCGGTCAAAAGCACGCTTCATCTGTTGCTGATACAACTGCCCATGACAGATGGCTGCCAGCCTCTTTTCCTCGATTAGGCTCAACTCTTTATACCGGGTCCTTACCCATTCAGCCTCTTGCAATTTCACATCCCTCAGGACTCTCAAAGAGGGAATTTAAACCTCAACCGGTAGCACCGCTTCCATACCATATACCAAAAAGAAAGGTGTTGCCCCAGTAGATGTACGCACCGAAGATCGATACCCAGGATACAAACTTCGTACTCAGCCACCATCTTTGGCATATTCAAATGCTAACCAGGCAACAAAGGGAACATGGGATCCCTTTGGCGTAACCAAAGCAGCACTAACTCCTTCACATTAACCCCATTAGACATCAGAACCCGTTCGGATTCGGGGTCAGGCCCCTCCTTCGGGATCGGTTACTGTCAATCTTTCGATTCGAGCACCTCGAGATGTCCTCATCAGGGAACTCAAACCTCATCGGTTGACAATCCTCAATGGGTTGCTGGGCGAGATAATCAGACAATACACCCCTTGATTGCTTTCCGAGAGCATCACAAATCAGTCAATATTCTTTTGCACTCTCACAACCTGTCCGGTCAATGCTGGCTTCTCAAACACATACTCGATCGGATCCATCTTGGACATCCACAAAGTGGTATGAACCAGCATATACTGTCTCAGTCGGCGAGCATCCTATGCCAAAGTACAACAAGTTTTCTCGAACAGTGAATGTATTGTTTCACAGTCGATAAACTTTTTGCTAAGGTAAATTGCATGCTTTTTTCGACAAGACTCGTTAGGCTGACCCAATACACCTCGTAGACCCCTCGAAGGCCGTCAAGTACAGAATTAACAATTGCTCCTTCCACATGAGGCATCAGAATCAGAGGTTCCTGCAACTTATGCTTTTATCTTTCAATGCCTCTTGGCAACCATTATTCCACCGGACCGTTTGATCTTTTCTTGAATGGGTTCCCACGTGGCTGTTAGGTGAGATATGAACCGTGACATGTAGTTCAATCTACCTAGGAGACCACGAACCTCTCTTTCCGTTCTCGGTTCAGGCATTTCTTGTTTTTTCTTTCTTTTTTTTTCTTTTTTTTTAAGCAGGATCAACCTTGATTCCTCTCTTACAATGAACCCCAACATCTTACCGGACCGCACTCTGAAAGTGCACTTATTTGAATTCAACCTCAGTTTGAATTGTCTCAACCGGTCGACCAACTTGGCCAGATCTACCAGATGCCCCTCTTCTGTTTGGGACTTTGCTATCATGTCATCAACATAGCATTCAATTTCATGATGAATCATATCATGAAACAAAGTCACCATGGCTCTCTGATAAGTAGCACCGGCGTTCTGCTTCACTTAGAGGACAGTCTTCTCTCCATGGTAGCTTGTGCACAACGACATCGGTATCCGACCCTGGCATATCCTGACACGACCAGACGAAGGTATCCACATGCTCTTTCAACAGGGCTACCATTCTTCTCTCGACTCGCCTCTGAAGCGGCCCCAATTTTCATTTCCTTTTTGACCTCGGCGGTATACAAGTTAACAAGCTCAACTTGCTCTTCGTGCAGCTGAATCACTTTCCCCTCTTGTTTCAACAACCTGGTTAATCTTCCAGCAGATCACAATCTTCTTCGCCTTCTTCTTTGGCATGATAGATCGGATTGTCGAAGTCATATGAGGTGTAACCAAATTGTTATTAATGAGATCCGGAGAATAGTTTTTCGAAGTCGGAACGAGACAAATCAAAAAAAAAAGGGAAAAATGAAAACAAACATTGCCATTTTTATTTGTTTTTTCTTAAAACTGCAAAAATAAATGAAAAACAGGGAACACCGCTTTTAATGTAAAAAACATCCATTTATTAATGATGCAAAACGTTGCAAAATGAAACACATGAGGTGACCCTTACAATGGGCCATTACGTTTTGGGCAAAACGTATGGCTTTCATGCAAATAAAATTGAAAACAGAAAATATTACTCTTCATGATGAGTGACAGTGATGATCTTTGAGGCCTTCCAGTTCCCTGGTACGCACGATTTTATCCACGACTCAAGCTCGCGGTCACTGTCAGTCTCTTCTCCCACTGTACAGGCGTGACCTGGATCCAACATTCCAGCACTGATGAACGGGAACGGTTGAAGGCGTCTTCTATTTTGTCTAGACGACTCTTGATCTGGATGATAGCCAACCCCGAACATATCCGCCTTCACCACAATGTCTATGATCTTTCCCCAGCCTAGGACTTCTCCATTCTTCACCACTTCTATGGCCTGCTTGTAAGAAGAAATGGACAGCTTCTTCTCTTTCTCAGCAAGAATGGCGTTCTCCACCTTGACGGTTTCAACTGCCAGACTGGGTGCTTTACATCTTACATCGTCCATTCCTACTTCAATCATTCCTTGAATTGTTTCCCTCACCATTGCACGCTCATTTGTGGCGACAGCCGCACAACAGTTATCAACACCAGGGAAAGCCCCACTCTTCATCAGATGCTTCTGGACCACAGACATTGGAATCTTCAACTGATCCCCGTTCGTTTCATCCATTTTCCTCTTGTCTTTGGACATCCCCTTCACCTTCATAGGGCCATGCATCAGCATGGGGTTAGCATTAACATCCGACATCAGTGCAAAATTGATGGCTTTAGAATCCACCAAATCTTGAACGACATGCTTAAAAGCTTTACACCCCTCAATGTGATGTCCGGGTGCACCAGCATGGAACTTGCACCTGACATTCTCATCATAACTTGCAAGCCTCTGATCCGGTTTCCCTGGAACCAATGTCCTTGGCTGCACCAACCCGAGATCCATCAACCTTTTAAACAGAGAGGCATAAGCCACGGGCGGCTTATCGAAATGACGATCTGTCATCCTTCTCCTCACTTGGCACCCAGCTTTCTGTGTTCTCTGTGGAGGTGACTGCCGCTGCTGTAGTACAGATGAATTACCAGCAGGAATAGTCAATGCAGCAGCATACGGGTGATAACGATCTTTACCCCTTTTGGCATGCCCATCACTTGATTCAACCTCCTTCTTGTGCTGACTACTGCCAGAGGGCTTCGTTACTCCAGACGACAGAGCATCTCCCTGGGTTTCCCCCATTCTCAGCCAGTTTTCAATCCTCTCCACCTTCTCGGCGATCGCTTTCTACCCCTTGGCGAGCCCTCGTACAACATTGGACAACTCCCTTATCATCTCTTTTAATTCGAGAAGGTCGGCGTTGGGGAGATTCGTCATTCCTGTGTCAACCAAACAGGTTAGAAACTGATACCTGCAAAACAGAAGACAAGTTAATATGATTCATGCATGAATGCAATGTCTACCCATATGAGGAACACTCTGTCTTTCGATCCTGGTTTCATCGAGACAGATAATAATTCGGCGGCAATATTTTGACATCACATCTGGTTTCATCATACAAATCAGAGATATGTGATTTAGCAAAGATATCACCCAACCAACCATGTGTGTGCTATGTGAGTGCATACAGGAAAGCAAATAAAGCTTGAAGACCGATCACTGAATGAAAATAACCATTGCATATCAAAAGTGCACCGCACGTGCAAGAGTCATACATCAGGCTGACACAAGTCAAATTACAATTCTCCAGAATCAGAAAGAAAATACAGACCAGTGAATTCCGTCAACAGGCCTGACGGTAATTCAACACAAATGATAACAAGAGGCTACACTGAAGAAGGCCCCACAAAAGGCTCTGCATCATCTACCATCTTGGTAAACTTCACCGCGAACCTAAGCTCAGTGTTCTCCTGCTGCAATCTCCCTATCTCCTTCTGGTGAATCTTCATCTGTCTGAAATAATGATCTCTCTCTGCAAGATAATGATCTCTCTCAGCACTGATCTTCACATTCTCTGTTTCCTTAATCTTCAGCTTTGCCTCCCATTCGGCGATAAGGGTTCTGACTCTGTCGTCCCTCTGATCCCTCACAAGGATTTGTCTCCTCTTCTCATCTTCAATGACCTTCGAAGCTCTAGCCAACCTCTCCTTGGTGATGTCGTGCTCCCTTGTGGATGACTCTAAAGCTTGGCTGACTTTGCCATAATAAGCTTGGTGATGCCGTTCAGTGGCTTGGAGAGTATTCCGACTGCTCGAGAGATTGCAAGTCTGTTGCACATAGATGAAGACTTGATTAAAGCTAATCTGACTACCAAAGGCGGAATTCAGGGTTTTCCTTCCGAGTTCCTCATCGCTCAAGCGACCTTTTATGGGAAGGCCAGGAGTGAGGATGCCTTTGAGGCTTTATTTGTGCTGCTCATCTATGGGTTGGTCTTATTCCCCAACTTTGACAAATTTGTAGACATGAACGCCATTAGGATCTTCTCAGTTCTTAATCCCGTTCCGACTTTGTTGGGTGATGCCTATGTCTCTTTGCATCTGAGGAATGCGAAGGGTGGAGGAGTTATCGTCTGCTGTCTACCTTTGTTGTACAAGTGGTTTATTTCGCACTTGCCGCAGACAGTTGCTTTCAAGGAGAACAAGAGTTGTCTACGGTGGTCTCCGAGACTCATGTCTCTCACTAATGATGATATCTCTTGGTATGATCGTGTGTATGATACTGTGCAGATTATTGATTATTATGGTGAATTCCGTAATGTGCCTCTTCTTGGTACATGTGGTGGGATAAGCTACAATCCCATTCTCGCACGCCGTCAGCTTAGGTTCCCCCTAAAGGATAAACCGCATAACATTCTGTTAGAGGGTGTATTCTTTCAGGAGGGTAAAGATCCCCAAGGCCTGAAAGCCAGATTCGTCCGCGCATGGCGCAAGATCTGCAAGAAGAGTAGGAATGAGCTAGGGCCGAAGAACTGCATTGCTTTGGAGCCTTATACTTCTTGGGTCAGACAGAGAGTTGCCGTGTACTTGATGCCATATGACCATCCAAGACCTACACCGTTGGATGTGGCTGGGCCTTCAACCCTCCCTACCCAACGTGTAGAGGAGTTGAGAGAAGAAGACCTTGCACGTGCTTGGATCCGTGAAAGAGAGGAATTGCTTCAGCAGCTTAAGGAGAAGGCTGCTCTGATTGAGTTTCTCGAGCATCGAGTGATCGACGATCCCAACGACACTTGGACTTCTTTGCTTCCTCAGTCTTCTAAGTTCTGGAAGAGGAGGTATGATCAGCTTGCAAAGGAGAAAGCCAATATGGAAGCAGCCTATGAGAGAGAGATCAAGAAGCTTTGTACTTCTCGTCTTCCAGCATCCCGAGCTATTAGGGATCCATAGGATGTCATTTTCCTTTTCTCTTTGTAATAATCAAAAATGCTGTACTTCTTTGTCTCGATTATATTGAATGAGATATTTCCATGAGAAATTAAAACGTTTCAAAAATTCAAAATTGCAAATAATACCCTAAGGGTTCCTTGAAAATAAAACAAAGCATATGCACAAACATTTCATGCATCATTTTGCATAAGCAGGTACCCTGTTTCTGGTCTTCTTGTTCTGACTCTGTGTTCTTCATTTATTTTGAAGACAAGCTGACTCACCGGTACTATACGAGAGCAAATTCTGCCAGAGTTATGGATCAGCTAGAGCAAGAGAACCGAGAACTGAAAGAAGAGGTCGCCAGACTTGGCGCTTTGATGGAGCAACTTCTTGCTGCTCAGAATCAACCTGCTCAACCGCCTGCAACTCCTGTTCAGAGGATAGTTGTCTCAGAGATCGTGGTTTCGACTGTGCCAGCCAGTGCTCATTTTGTGCCCAATGCTATGCCAGCCGGGTTCCCTTGGGGTATGCCTCCAGGTTTCATGCCTGACATTCCTGCCCCAACCTTTGCTCACATGCCGGCATCTAGCCCGGTCCCTATTGCTGCTCCTCCTGTCGTGCATACCATACCAAGGGTAGACGACACCATCTATCATTCTGAGCCGTCTGAGGGGCCGGAGGTCAATGAAAAGATGGACGCCATGAATGACCAGTTCCTTGAGCTGAGGAAGGAATTGAAGACCCTCAGAGGTAAAGATTTATTCGGCAAGTCCGCTGCCGAGTTGTGCCTTGTTCCCGGAGTGAAGATTCTGATTAAATTCAAAGTACCTGACTTTGAAAAATATAAAGGGAACACCTGCCCTCTTGCTCACCTGGTCATGTACGCCAGGAAGATGTCAACCCAAACTGATAATGATCAGCTGTTGATCCATTATTTTCAGGACAGCCTGTCTGGCGCTGCACTCAGATGGTATATGAGTTTGGACAGTGCTAATATCCGATCCTTCAACGATCTTGGCGAAGCCTTCGTCAAGCAGTACAAATACAATGTCGATATGGCGCTTGACCGTGATCAGCTCAGAGCCATGTCCCAGAAGGACAAGGAAACTTTCAAGGAGTACGCCCAGAGGTGGCGAGAGCTGGCTGCTCAGATTACTCCACCGCTGGAGGAGAAAGAAATGACTAAGATCTTCTTAAAGACTCTTAGCTCATTCTATTACGAGCGGATGTGTCATACGGTGAACTGACTTTGTGTGTTTTGCTTTGGAAAGCAAATGTCGCGGTTAGCAAGAGTCGCCATCGACTTTTCTTTCATCCAATAAGGAAAGGCGGAAAAGAACAGGAAAGACCTTAATTTAGATTTTGGGTTCGGGAGGTACATTATACAAAGGGAAGGTGTTAGCACCCTTTGTATCTATGGTTATCCATGGGCTCTGAATTGCTTGATCACTTATGTTTTTCTTGTCTGAAAAAGTGTGTGAGAGCTGTTTAGAAAATGTTTTGAAAAGAGAATTTAACTTTGTAATGATTCTTGTATGAATGTATACAAAGTGGTTATCTCGTTTATTTTGAAAGTTATTTAGAAAAATATTACTTGACAATGATTCTAGTACGAATGTATGCCAAGTGGTGATTTTCTAATGGAGGTTTTGAAAAGTGTGAGGTGTGAAAAGTAGTTTTAGTTGTGAGCAAGCATTTAGGAGTTATACCTACCCAAGATTTGTGAGGGTAAAACTGTCCTTACTATTGAGAAGTAAGTAGTTTTATCCTTTGGATGTAAAAGGGTCATCGTAGGGTCATCGATTGGTCATTGAAGGCAACATTTGTGAGGATACCTTAGCATTCGAAGGGACGATCATCATTTAACCGTAGGCTATACCGAAGGGTCACCGAGGGACAAAGGCAACATTCGAGGGACTATGATGATTTAACCGAAGGGTCTTTGCTAAGTGCATCCCCACATTCGCGGGACATGACCATAATACCGTAATATCGTAGGGTAACAAAGAGAGGTCCAAGATCTCATATTTAAAGGCAAAGTTTTACAATTAATTAGATGGCCGTAATCGATTAAGTAATTAAGTCCACATTAAAATCGATGAAATCAATACATTAAAGTCAGCTGGGTAATTTAGGATGAATCTCCACATTAAAATTAAGTAATTCAGAATCCATCTCCATAAGGGTATCCCACACATAAAGTGGAATACCTAGCCGGCCGTTTCCTCGGGAATATGTAAGCCTTTACACAATTCAGCACACGGGTTAGAACATCGAGATAAAGTACAATTGAAAATTGCACCACAAAATGAACACAACAGTCATAAAGTCAGGCCAAATACTGCAGAATTATAATAAAGCTTGATTAGATAAACATAAGGCAGAACAAAAAAGAAACAAAACAGCCCCTGTCTCGTTCGCTCCTGCTTCGCCTAGCGAAGGCTTAGCGAGTGCTCGCCACAGGCTCGCTTAGCGATGTGCTAGCGAGCTGCTACGGGTTTTGAGTTTGATAGCAGCATGATCTCCGACACCCTGAACTTTATGGCATTTAATTACAGGAATAGCATGGACAAACATTCAGGATATTCAAGCATACTTAAATTCACATGTGAAATCAAATTACATATCCGAAAATTTAATCATGATGCCTTATGTATGTAGCGATTACCGATTAAAAGCATAAAACAGTAGTGATGCGCAAACCTGTTTGCAATGGAATTGCAGCTTTGGATTGGAAAATCGGGTCGAATTGGGCGGAGGCAACCTTGGTGCGGATGAGCGGCCTTCAGGGTTTCTTTACTCGGAATTCTCTGAGTTGGTCTCCAGGGTTTCTAGACCAGGGTTTCTGTCCGTCTTCGTCTGTTTTCCTCCCTCTTTTTCTGACTGAGGCTTGGCTATTTATAATGCTCTTGTTGTGACCTAATGGGCTCAGAATGAAGCCCAGAATTTCTGGTGTTCGCAAGCTTCGCTAGGCGAGTATTGTAGCGAAGGTTTCGCTAGGCGAAGGAATTGCTCGCCTAGCGAGCATGCCAGTTTGGGCCATTTTCTGGATTGGGCCACTCGTGGGCTGGGCCTTTGTTCTTTTAAGGTCAATGCCTTGGAAAATAAGTTGGGATGCCTTAAAAATGTTTTGTAAGATTAACGGGCAAATTTTGGGGTATGACAGCTGCCCCTGTTCAATATTCTTGAACCGAGAGAGTTAGGACGGCATGTATGCCATTCGTGGTCTGGAGGTGGAAGATTATTGAACACTAGAATGCCCCAAAAATTTGCACTTGTCAATTAGTCTTGATGGAGATGGGCTTAAAGATGCCATCCAGGAAGTTTGATGACGAGAGCTTCAGAGTGCGTTGTACGAAGTCATACCGGGTCATACGCTAAACCGTATAGTGAGTCATCCATTAGGCTGTCGACTTCGCTGGGGAGTCAGAGTGTGTTATACACTGCTGGGGATAAAGGATCAGAATGGATCATACGCTAGACTGTATCTGAATAACAAAATGAGTTATCCATTAGGCGGGTGACTTCACTGGGGATGAAAGATCAGAATGGATCGTACGCTAGATCGTATCTGAGTTGCAGAACGAGCCGTTCATTAGGCTGTATCTGAAGAAGAAAGTAGTCGTACGCTAGACTACACCCCTGAATGTGCCGTACGCTAGGCAGTATCTGAGGATTTGCAGGTCCAAATGGGTCGTACGCTAGACCGTATTGGAGTTGTTGAAGGTCAGAATGGATCGTACGTTAGATCGTATCTGAGTTACAGAATGAGCCGTACGTTAGGCTGTATCTGAAGAAGAAAGTAGTCGTACGCTAGACTACACCTCTGAATGTACCGTACGCTAGGCAGTATCTGAGGATTTGAAGGTCCAAATGGGTCGTACGCTTAGACCGTATTGGAGTTGTTGAAGGTCAGAATGGATCGTACGTTAGATCGTATCTGAGTTGCAGAATAAGCCGTACGTTAGGCTGTATCTGAAGAAGAAGTAAAGCAAAAGCATCTTTTTGGAAAAAAAAAATTATATTGATTTTGAAAGAAGGCCTATAAACAGGCAATTTGTGTACATGGAGACAGAAATCCTAGTAAGAGGAAATTGTCGAAAACATAAAGAAAAGCTATGAAGGAAAAGCCTTGTTGATTTTAATTCTACTACTGTTATTATGTCTTCAAGCATCTCATCTCCTGCTGTCGGATAGAATTGATTGGCTTGTTCAGTCCCTTGAACTTGGATGAAGCTGTCTGAGAACGGGACATAGTCATACGCTTTTAATCCTTAATTTTTGCCTGGACCGCCTTTCCAGGTTTTCAGTCCACCAGGATACCCTTTTTTGCCCAAGCCGCCTTTTCAGGTTTTCGACTTGCCGGGTGTACATTTTTATATGTTTATCCCTAATTTTTGCCCGAACCTTTTTGGTTCGCCGGGATGCCCTTACTTTTGCCTAGGTACGTCGACCTAGCGGGTCTCTTTTATGCGTAGTATTTTTTTACTATGTCTGCATTCACGGGATGTGGGAAGTCTTCGCCGTCCATCGTAGCAAGTATCATGGCTCCACCAGAGAATACCTTCCTAACTACAAATGGCCCTTCGTATGTGGGAGTCCATTTGCCCCTGGGATCACCTTGTGGTAGAATGATACGATTGATAATTAAGTCGCCGATTTGATACACTCGTCTCTTGACCTTTTTGTTAAAGGCATGGGTCATGCGCTTCTGATATATCTGCCCATGACAAACAGCCGCGAGTCTCTTTTCATCAATCAAATTTATCTGATCGAGTCGAGTCTGAATCCATTCATCCTCGTCTAAACCTGTCTCTTTCATGATTCTTAGAGAGGGAATCTGAACCTCTACCGGTAGGACGGCTTCCATTCCATAGACTAAAGAGAAAGGAGTTGCCCCTGTCGAAGTGCGTACTGAAGTGCGATAGCCATGAAGAGCAAATGGTAACATCTCATGCCAGTCTTTGTACGTTACTGTCATCTTTTGTATGATCTTTTTGATATTCTTATTAGCAGCCTCCACGGTGCCGTTCATCTTTGGCCGGTACGGAGAAGAATTATGGTGTTTTATCTTGAACTACGTGCAGAGTTCAGTAATCATTTTGTTGTTCAAATTGGTGCCATTGTCAGTGATAACTCTTTCAGGGATGCCATATCGACAAATGAGATTGCTCTTGATGAATCGTGCCACCACATTCTTGGTGACAGAAGCAAATGAGGCTTCCTCTACCCACTTTGTAAAGTAATCAATAGCAACAAGGATGAAATGATGTCCATTAGAAGCCGTAGGTTTGATCTCTCTGATCATATCAATGCCCCACATTGCAAAGGGCCAAGGGGCTGTCAACACGTTCAATGGAGCAGGAGGCACATGTACTTTATCCACATAGATCTGGCACTTGTGATAAGTTCTGGAGTGATGGTGGCAATCAGCTTCCATGGTAGACCAATAATACCCTGATCTCAGAATCTTCTTGGCCATTGTATGTCCACTAGAGTGAGTCCCAAAAATACCGTCATGCATGTCTTCCATAATCTTTTCTGCTTCCTTTTTATCCACACAACGAAGCAAAGTCGAATCATGATTATGCTTGTATAATATTCCATTACTCAAAAAGAATTTAGCGGAGAACTTCCTCAGGAATTTTCTGTCATTGATGGACGCCCCTTCAGGGTATTCCTGAGCTTCTAAATATCTTTTTACTTCGTGGAACCAAGGTTTCTCTTCTACTTCATCAGTGTTAAGTTCATAACAATATGCTGGTTCATCTAGTCGTTCAATGGTGATCCTGGGAGCTTCATTGTCCCATCCGACTCTGAACATAGATGACATGGTGGCCAAGGCGTCTGCCAACTGATTCTCTTCTCGTGGGATATGTTCGAATGTAATCTCTTCAAAGTATGGGATTAATGTCAACACCCGCTCTCGATAAGGGATGAGATTCGGATGCTTAGTGCCCCATTCTCCTTTGATCTGACTGATTACTAATGTTGAGTCTCCGTACACACTCAAAAACTTGATTCTCAGGTCTATAGCAGCTCTGAGTCCCAAAATACATGCTTCATACTCGGCCATATTGTTGGTACAATCGAAACATAGTCTAGCAGTGAAAGGCGTATGACAACCCTTGGGGGAAACGATTACAACACCAACACCATTGCCCAACGCATTAGAAGATCCATCGAAAACCATAGTCCATCGGGATCCTAGTTCGGGTCCTTCATCTGGTCCAGGTTCTTCATAATCAGTAACAAGCATGACATCCTCATCTGGGAACTCAAAATTCATAGATTGGTAATCATCCACTGCTTGATGAGCCAAATGATCGGCCATCACGCTTCCTTTGATTGCTTTCTGGGTAGTATACTGGATATCATACTCTGTTAAAATCATCTGCCATCTCGCTATTCTTCCGGAGAGGGCAGGTTTCTCAAATATGTATTTGATGGGATCCATCTTAGAAATCAACAAAGTGGTATGATTCAACATATACTGTCTTAGTCGGCGAGCAGCCCAGGCCAAAGCACAACAAGTTCTCTCGAGCAACGAGTATCTTGTTTCACAGTCGGTAAACTTTTTGCTAAGGTAGTATATAGCATGCTCTTTTCGACCAGACTCGTATGTTGCCCCAACACACACCCCATTGAATTTTCTAACACGGTCAAATACATGATTAGAGGTCTTCCTTCAACTGGTGGCATCAGGATCGGAGGTTCCTGGAGATACCTCTTGATTTTGTCAAAAGCTTCTTGACATTCATCATTCCATATCATCTCTTGATTCTTCCTCAGTAGTTTGAAGATGGGTTTGCAGGTAGCAGTTAAATGGGAGATAAACCGGGCGATGTAATTCAAACGTCCCAAGAAACCTCTGACTTCCTTATCTGTACGGGGCACTGGCATTTCTTGGATAGCTCTCACCTTAGCCGGGTCAACCTCAATTCCTTTACCACTGACAATAAATCCCAAGAGTTTACCGGATCTTACTCCAAAGGTGCATTTGTTCGGGTTCAATCTCAGCTTGTATTTCTTCAACCTCTCAAACAATTTGTACAAATGATCGAGATGTTCTTCTTCAGTATGAGATCTGGCTATCATGTCATCCACATATACTTCTATTTCATGATGAATCATATCATGGAACAAAACCACCATAGCACGCTGGTACGTTGCCCCGGCGTTCTTTAGACCGAATGGCATTACTTTGTAACAGAAAGTGCCCCATTGCGTCACAAACGTAGTTTTCTCCATGTCTTCAGGTGCCATCTTAATCTGGTTATAACCCGAGAATCCATCCATGAAGGAGAATACCTTGTGTTGAGCGGTGTTATCTACCAGAACATCAATGTGCGAAAGTGGAAAGTCATCTTTGGGACTTGCTTTATTCAGATCTCTGTAATCGACGCACATTCGTACCTTACCATCCTTCTTCGGTACTGGTACTACATTAGCAACCCATTGAGGATAAGAAGTAACGGCTAGGAAACCGGCGTTAAATTGTTTTATAACTTCGGCTTTGATTTTGTCGGTCATCTCAGGACGCATGCGACGAACCTTTTGTTTAACAGGATGACAATCTTCCTTCATTGGCAAACGATGCACTACTATATCAGTATCCAGTCCTGGCATATCTTCATACGACCAAGCAAAAATATCCATATAGTCATGTAACATCTGAATCAATCTTTCCTTGACACTGTCTCCCAAGCCTGCTCCTATTTTGACTTCTCTCTTGTCCACTTCAGTACCCAGGTTTACAATTTCGATTGACTCTTCATGCGGCTGTATAGTCTTTTCTTCTTGCAGTACTAGTCTGGCAAGTTCTCCAGGTACTTCACAATCTTCCTCACTTCCATCCTCGGCTTGGTAGATCGGATTTTCAAAGTCATAATGAACAGTAGTAGAACTATTATCAACAGGATCCAGAGTGGGTATGGATCTGCAATTCGTTACGTGAGTGTGTGTAAGAAAACATAGCTTTTTTGGAAGATGACAGGAAAGATAAAGAGCGCAATATTTGAATGCAAAAAGTCCATTGATTTATTGAATATGAATATGCTTATGAAAATGACAAAAACCCTTAACAAATTAGCTATTGTGCCCCGGGCATAGACACAATGCTTTAAGAAGTTCAATTTAAAAATTTGCAACACTAAAATAGACAATAACAATTACTCCTGACTAAAGGAAATCGGGATAGTGTCTTCAGCCTTCCAATTATTGAGTCCGTCACCAATTGTTGGGAAAATCCAGCTATCCAGGTCGCAATCGCTATCAGCATTTTCTACAGCATTAATCTGATCTTTGACCATCCTTTAGGAGTTAAATCCTAGACCAGACTTGTCAGACTTGTATGGTACGTTGATCAGCTGACCCCAACCAGTACGACCACCATTTTCAACCACGGCTTGAGCGTCCTTCAGAGAAATCATGGCAGGAGGAGCCCGAATAACCTTGGGCACAAGGGGAGTTGGCTTAAGGACAGGACTGGGCGGGTGAACCATTTCAAATGACTGAGTGGGAGTCTCAACGAATTCGCCATCCATCTCGACGTATCTGAAGGCCTGCACACTACTGACAATATACTCTTCTTCTCCACACACAGTGACAATCTTACCCTCTATTGGATACTTCAGCTTTTGATGGAGAGATGAGGCTACGGCACTTGCCCCATGAATCCAAGGACGTCCCAGCAAGCATGAATAGGCCGGACGGATGTTCATCACGTGAAAGGTAGTGTTGAAGACTTGAGGTCCTATCTTGATAGGGAGAACCACTTCACCATGGACCACACTTTTTGCACCGTCGTACGCACGCACCACAGTATCACTAGGTTTCAATTCGATGCTCTTACAGTCAAGCTTGTCGAGTACAGCTTTCGGTAGCACATTCAAAGAAGAGCCATTATCGATCAACACATGAGCTAAGGTGATCCCCTTACATTCAATGGAGATGTGCAGAGCCTTGTTATGATTCTTTCCTGCTGGTGTCAGATCAGCATCGGAAAAGCCTAGGCCATTGTCAGCAGTCAGGTTAGTAACATAGTTTTCGAACTGATCGACAGATGTCTCCTGAGGTACATGAGCGGTCTTCAAGAATTTGATCAATGCATTGGCATGAGATTCAGAAGATAACAGCAAGGATAACATCAAAATTTTAGACGGAGTATGCCCCAGCTGTTCTACCACATCAAAATCACTCTTACGGATGATTTTCAGCATTTCCTCCACTTCCTGCTTGGCAACATCTTCAGTAGTAACTTTGACCGGTGTCTTCGATTGAGAAGGGTTGGTTACTGGTTCCTTTCCTCGAGTTTCAGGGGCGGGAGGTGAGATTTCTGGAGAGAAGATCCTTCCACTTCGAGTAATTTTACTATTCCCAACAATGTCATTAGGATTAGCATAATTACCAACTTGCTTTACGCCATGGATATAAACATCACCTCCATAATTCCACGGAATGGCTTTGCTGGAGGAATACGGTACTGGGCCAGGTGCAGTAATGATTAGGGGGGCTACCTTGGGCTCAGCAGTAATCTTCACAGGCACTCTAGTAGCGGTAATCTTCACTGGAACTTTGGACCTAGCAATCACAGATATTTCTTCAATAGGGTTTTCCACCTTAGGAACCTTTTCGAAGAGAATTGTGCAATCATCCATCAGCCGTTGAATACCATTCCTCAACTTCAAGCACTCATTGGGTCGGAGTATACAGCGATCGCAATTTTCAGCACAACCTGGAAATAAACCAGCTTGCAATAAGTTCTTCTTGATGATCAGGAGAGGAGATGTTAAGTCTGCTACAGTAGTGATGTGGGAATTGTCATCGACAACATTAACAGCCTTGTCATGATTAGGCATAGGTGCAGTGACGACATTAAGAGTCTCCGGCGGCTCAAATTCAATTTCCCCAGCGTCGATCATATCCTGAATTTTATTCTTCAACAACCAACAATCGTTTGTGTCATGCCCGGGGCTATCGGAGTGATATGCACACCTGGCATTGGGATTATAACGAGGAGAAGTAGTGTTGACATTTGCAGGAGGACCTCTGAGAGTGATTAAATTTGCCTTTAACATACTTTGCAGGGCTTGTGCTAAAGTCATATTGATCTTGGTAAACTGCCTTCTCGGCCTGTCCTGTCTGTGCTGGAAGTTTTGAGTCGGCGGGGCTGCAATCGTAACTGCTCCAACGGCATGGTCACGGTCTTTCTTATTACGACTCCCTTGACCGTACACCGCATTTGATTCATTTTTCCCTTGATAGGACTTTTTGCTGCTTGCAGAGGTAGCTGCCTGTATCTTTCCACTTCGAATGCCGCTCTCCACCCGTTCACCTGTCAATATAAGTTCAGTGAAACCCGATGAAGAACTTCCCAGTAGATGGCTGTAGAATGGGCCAGTCAGTGTACCCATGAACATGTCTATTAATTCTCGATCAGTCATAGGGGGTTTGACTCTGCCAGCCAAATCTCTCCATTTTTGGGCATATTCTTTGAAGCTTTCTTTAGAACCCATAGTCATATTCTGCAACTGTAGCCGATTAGGCGCTAATTCAGAATTATACTGGTAATGCTTGTAGAATGTCGTCGCTAAATCGGTCCAGGTGTGGATGTTAGAGCTCTCGAGCTGATAATACCACTCCAACTGTGTGCCAGACAGGCTCTCTTGGAAGAAATGGATCCATAGCTTCCTATCAGTGGTATGCGGCTGAATCTTTCTCACGTAAGCTCTCAGATGCATCTGAGGACAAGATGCACCATCATACTTAGTGAAAGTGGGGATCTTGAATTTGCGAGGAATGACCACATCAGAGACCAGTCCCAAGCTTTCGAAATCCAGATCGGGCGCCTTCTGACCCTCCATAGCTAGCATACGTTCTTCCAGCAACTTGTACTTATCCTCTTTTGGAGAGTACTGTTCATCTTCATAATCTTCATCGTCGTCCTCCTGGTTGAGGGGATCAGCATTCTCATCTTCCGAATCATTTTCTGTCTCCTCTTCTTGATCCTTCGGAAGTCTAATCTTGACTCCTGCAGCCTGTCCTTTAAGCCTTCTTCCCAGGTTAATGTAACTCACAGGTTTCTTGTCTTTCTTCTTCTCGAGCAAGAGAGCCTTCAGTTCCTCCTGCCCCTTGGATAAGCTCAGCATCATCTCCTGGAATTGAGCATTCTGAGCCTGGAGATCTTTGACAGTTTGTTCGAGAGCCATTTTTCTGTTTAGAAGGAAGACCGTAAGAATATTGATCTTTGAGAATACCTGTTATGCAATGTTATGTTATGCTATGCAATGTGTGAAATGTTTTCAAGGACTTTTGGAATTTAACTTTGCATAAACCACCAACAAGAGAGAAACTTTAATTACTAATTTCTTTAATCAATGTTCATTACAAAAAGAATAATAGTAAAAATACAATGAAAGCTCAAGTCTCCCAGGGGCGACTTCTTTTTGGGCGAAGATATGCATTGAGTCTTCGTTCCTCATTAAGCTGACTGGTAAGTTATAACACTTTCTTCCTTTCTGCAACGAACTGAGTCTCAAAAGTATCCCTTTCCTCTCTCAACTGGATCCAGGATCTCTTCAGTTCTTCAACATTGGTCGGCATATCTGGATAAGGAATGATCTGAGGAGTACCTCCTTCAATTTCTGGTTCGACAATCTGAGGTCCGATTGCAAGATATGGCATGACAAGTTCACGAGCTCTGGCGCGTACCCATCTGAGATAAGGTTCCATAGGAATAGAGTTTTTCTGTCCTAAAGTACTTCTTTTCACCATGCCCCAAGCTCGTACAAACCTTTGGCGGAGACCTTGAGAGTCGTTGTCATAGTCAAACACAGTGCCTTGAATAATTATCTCATGTGGACCATCTCTTCAAGCATAACCAAACTGGCGTAGGGCTAAAGCTGGGCTATAAGTAATACCTCCTCTTATCCCCAGGAGTGGTACGTTAGAGAATTCTCCACAACGGTCAATGATGATAACATTTTCTTCGAGATGAGGACACCAACGGATGTCTGAATGGGAGAGTGACATTATCCTTTGAGACCATTTCAAATTCTGCTCATTCTTCAAGACTGATCGAGGAAGGTGAGAAATAAACCACCTAGACAATAAAGGTATGCAGCACATGAGAGTCCCTTGCCTTTTCATAGTAAGGGTGTGAAGGGAATGCAAAATGTCTCCAAGCAAGGTAGGCACAGGGTTATGAGTGAGAAATATCTTAATAGCATTCATATCTACGAATTGGTCTGGATTAGGAAATAACACCAAACCATAGATTAGTAATGCTAGAACGTCTTCGAAAGCATGGACATTCATAACCTTTAAGAATTCTCGGGCCTTATTTATCAGAAACTTGGCAAGTAAACCCTTAACTCCACTTCTTGTTACCCAATTGGTTTCCATATCGGACTTTGTCATGTGTAAAGCCGCGGCAACTTCTTCAGACTTCGGAGTCTTTTCTAAACCACTGAAAGGTGTTTGATCAAGGATAGGTATCCCAAGCATCCTGGAGAATTCTTCTAATGTGGGTACCAACTGATAATCGGGGAAAGTGAAGCAATGATGTTTAGGATCGAAGAACTAGAATAGGACTCTCATCATATCTTCCTTGAAACCAGTAGTAACCAAATTGAGGAGGGAACCATGTCTCTTGATGAACTGAGCGTGATCGGGAAGTTCTGACACTAAATCCTTGAGTTGAGGAGAGATCGCTACAAGATTGATCCGGATGGTCTTCCTGGAAGCCATAACCTGTTTAACAGAGCAAAGCTAAATCCCTAAGTCCTTGAAATGGTTAGTACAATGCCACGATGTCATGATGTTATGATTTATGATGTTATGATGTTATGATGTTATATAAATAACAAGCACAAGCAAGTCACACAACCATCATTCCTAAGTTTAAAGGCTTGCATGAGTTCCATAGGTAAGTACCCTCCCCACTGAAGTTTGGTTGGTTCAACCTGTCCTAGAATAGTAACCGGGTTCTAGAAGGATCTCAAATCATTGACCTTCCTTTAAGTCCACTTCAGTGCAACACCAAGTGGTTGACCGAAGCTTCCCTAAAGTCCAATCTCAAAGAGTGTAGTATCGAGTCTCAACCAACCCCAGTCGGAACCGAAGTCAGTTATCTCACTACTTTCTAATGGCCAGGATGAGTCAATTAGGGTTCTAAAGGTCTGGTTAATGCTTTGATGACACCACACAGACGCCAAATTTCCCCTCAAGTAAATATGAGGAACATCAGGACATCCAAAGTGTCACATTAACCGTAGCCATCATTTTGACCATTCCAGTATACGCCGGATAGTCGCGATGATCTATTGCTACTTACCTAAGGTACACTAGATCCGGGTGTAGGATCTTTCACTCAAGCAAAAAATACCCAAGCAATCCCTTGAAAGTAAATCAGACAATTTGAATAAGTGACCTTGTTTTTAAGGTAACCTCTCTTTAAGCGTCCCCAGCAGAGTCGCCAGTTCTGTCATACGGTGAACTGACTTTGTGTGTTTTGCTTTGGAAAGCAAATGTCGCGGTTAGCAAGAGTCGCCACCGACTTTTCTTTCATCCAATAAGGAAAGGCGGAAAAGAACAGGAAAGACCTTAATTTAGATTTTGGGTTCGGGAGGTACATTATACAAAGGGAAGGTGTTAGCACCCTTTGTATCCATGGTTATCCATGGGCTCTTAATTGCTTTATCACTTATGTTTTTCTTGTCTGAAAAAGTGTGTGAGAGCTGTTTAGAAAATGTTTTGAAAAGAGAATTTAACTTTGTAATGATTCTTGTATGAATGTATACAAAGTGGTTATCTCGTTTATTTTGAAAGTTATTTAGAAAAATATTACTTTACAATGATTCTAGTACGAATGTATGCCAAGTGGTGATTTTCTAATGGAGGTTTTGAAAAGTGTGAGGTGTGAAAAGTAGTTTTAGTTATGAGCAAGCATTTAGGAGTTATACCTACTCAAGGTCTTTATGGGCATTTCCTATCCTTGTGAGGGTAAAATTGTCCTTACTATTGAGAAGTAAGTAGTTTTATCCTTTGGATGTAAAAGGGTCATCGTAGGGTCATCGATTGGTCATTGAAGGCAACATTTGTGAGGATACCTTAGCATTCGAAGGGACGATCATCATTTAACCGTAGGCTATATCGAAGGGTCACCGAGGGACAAAGGCAACATTCGAGGGACTATGATGATTTAACCGAAGGGTCTTTGCTAAGTGCATCCCCACATTCGCGGGACATGACCATAATACCGTAATATCGTAGGGTAACAAAGAGAGGTCCAAGATCGCATATTTAAAGGCAAAGTTTTACAATTAATTAGATGGCCGTAATCGATTAAGTAATTAAGTCCACATTAAAATCGATGAAATCAATACATTAAAGTCAGCTGGGTAATTTAGGATGAATCTCCACATTAAAATTAAGTAATTCAGAATCCATCTCCATAAGGGTATCCCACACATAAAGTGGAATACCTAGCCGGCCGTTTCCTCGGGAATATGTAAGCCTTTACACAATTCAGCACACGGGTTAGAACATCGAGATAAAGTACAATTGAAAATTGCACCACAAAATGAACACAACAGTCATAAAGTCAGGCCAAATACTGCAGAATTATAATTAAGCTTGATTAGATAAACATAAGGTAGAATAGAAAAGAAACAAAACAGCCCCTGTCTCGTTCGCTCCTGCTTCGCCTAGCGAAGGCTTAGCGAGTGCTCGCCACAGGCTCGCTTAGCGATGTGCTAGCGAGCTGCTACGGGTTTTGAGTTTGATAGCAGCATGATCTCCGGCACCCTGAACTTTATGGCATTTAATTACAGGAATAGCATGGACAAACATTCAGGATATTCAGGCATACTTAAATTCACATGTGAAATCAAATTACATATCCGAAAATTTAATCATGATGCCTTATGTATGTAGCGATTACCGATTAAAAGCATAAAACAGTAGTGATGCGCAAACTTGTTTGCAATGGAATTGCAGCTTTGGATTGGCAAATCGGGTCGAATTGGGCGGAGGCAACCTTGGTGCGGATGAGCGGCCTTCAGGGTTTCTTTACTCGGAATTCTCTGAGTTGGTCTCCAGGGTTTCTAGACCAGGGTTTCTGTCCGTCTTCGTCTGTTTTCCTCCCTCTTTTTCTGACTGAGGCTTGGCTATTTATAATGCTCTTGTTGTGACCTAATGGGCTCAGAATGAAGCCCATAATTTCTGGTGTTCGCAAGCTTCGCTAGGCGAGTATTGTAGCGAAGGTTTCGCTAGGCGAAGGAATTGCTCGCCTAGCGAGCATGCCAGTTTGGGCCATTTTCTGGATTGGGCCACTCGTGGGCTGGGCCTTTGTTCTTTTAAGGTCAATGCCTTGGAAAATAAGTTGGGGTGCCTTAAAAATGTTTTGTAAGATTAACGGGAAAATTTTGGGGTATGACAGCTGCCCCTGTTCAATATTCTTGAACCGAGAGAGTTAGGACGGCATGTATGCCATTCGTGGTCTGGAGGTGGAAGATTATTGAACACTAGAATGCCCCAAAAATTTGCACTTGTCAATTAGTCTTGATGGAGATGGGCTTAAAGATGCCATCCAGGAAGTTTGATGACGAGAGCTTCAGAGTGCGTTGTACGAAGTCATACCGGGTCATACGCTAAACCGTATAGTGAGTCATCCATTAGGCTGTCGACTTCGCTGGGGAGTCAGAGTGTGTTATACACTGCTGGGGATAAAGGATCAGAATGGATCATACGCTAGACTGTATCTGAATAACAGAATGAGTTGTCCATTAGGCGGGTGACTTCACTGGGGATGAAAGATCAGAATGGATCGTACGCTAGATCGTATCTGAGTTGCAGAACGAGCCGTTCATTAGGCTGTATCTGAAGAAGAAAGTAGTCGTACGCTAGACTACACCCCTGAATGTGCCGTACGCTAGGCAGTATCTGAGGATTTGCAGGTCCAAATGGGTCGTACGCTAGACCGTATTGGAGTTGTTGAAGGTCAGAATGGATCGTACGTTAGATCGTATCTGAGTTACAGAATGAGCCGTACGTTAGGCTGTATCTGAAGAAGAAAGTAGTCGTACGCTAGACTACACCTCTGAATGTACCGTACGCTAGGCAGTATCTGAGGATTTGAAGGTCCAAATGGGTCGTACGCTAGACCGTATTGGAGTTGTTGAAGGTCAGAATGGATCGTACGTTAGATCGTATCTGAGTTGCAGAATGAGCCGTACGTTAGGCTGTATCTGAAGAAGAAAGTAGTCGTACGCTAGACTACAACTCTGAATGTACCGTACGCTAGGCAGTATCTGAGGATTTGAAGGTCCAAATGGGTCGTACGCTAGACCGTATTGGAGTTGTTGAAGGTCAGAATGGATCGTACGTTAGATCGTATCTGAGTTGCAGAATAAGCCGTACGTTAGGCTGTATCTGAAGAAGAAAGTAGTCGTACGCTAGACTACACCTCTGAATGTACCGTACGCTAGGCAGTATCTGAGGATTTGAAGGTCCAAATGGGTCGTACGCTAGACCGTATTGGAGTTGTTGAAGGTCATAATGGATCGTACGTTAGATCGTATCTGAGTTGCAGAATGAGCCGTACGTTAGGCTGTATCTGATAGTATTTGTATATGTTGTATTTGCAATGAATATCTGGGGTGGGCTTAAAGATGCCACCATCAGAGTGCTTGTTGGAATGAATGTTTATAGAGTATATCTGAAAGATGAATCTGAATCTTGAATGTGATTGATAACGGTGTCTGCCTGAATGAACTCTTTAATTTGACAATACCCGGAGGATAATTAACCTGAAAAGAAGAGTTAGCTTCATGCCATGTCATGATGCATGAGATGTTTTATGCTTGCGAACATAAATGCGAATGTTGTATGCATGCGTATGTTGTGAAATGATGTAATGAATGAATTATGCATCTGAAAAGTTTTTCTTGGCGACTCCCTGGGGAAAATAAATCCCCATCTTCTGGTTGGAGATACTTGTATTGATGACCTTTTCTTAGCTGGGGGTACTTGATTTCTGTCTGATGGTGGAAACACTCAACAGAGCCCGACTGGGGATGGAAGAGATGACCAGTCCGTCTGGTGATGCCAACCTCTTCTGGGAATAGCTGGTTTATGCTAGGGAATGGAATTAGCAACCGGACTCATCGGAACGCATGGTTAGACCTTCTCCTCGATCCTGAAGTCTTTTGTAATTGCTATTTCTATTTTATGCATGCATTTTTGGTACACATCGATCATATTCAAATGCATATATTAATTCAAATTAAATCAATGGACGTTTACGCAAACAAAACAGAAAAAGTAAAGCAAAAGCATCTTTTTGGAAAAAAAAAATTATATTGATTTTGAAAGAAGGCCTATAAACAGGCAATTTGTGTACATGGAGACAGAAATCCTAGTAAGAGGAAATTTTCGAAAACATAAAGAAAAGCTATGAAGGAAAAGCCCTGTTGATTTTAATTCTACTACTGTTATTATGTCTTCAAGCATCTCATCTCCTGCTGTCGGATAGAATTGATTGGCTTGTTCAGTCCCTTGAACTTGGATGAAGCTGTCTGAGAACGGGACATAGTCATACGCTTTTAATCCTTAATTTTTGCCTGGACCGCCTTTCCAGGTTTTCAGTCCACCAGGATACCCTTTTTTGCCCAAGCCGCCTTTTCAGGTTTTCGACTTGCCGGGTGTACATTTTTATATGTTTATCCCTAATTTTTGCCCGAACCTTTTTGGTTCGCCGGGATGCCCTTACTTTTGCCTAGGTACGTCGACCTAGCGGGTCTCTTTTATGCGTAGTATTTTTTACTATGTCTGCATTCACGGGATGTGGGAAGTCTTCGCCGTCCATCGTAGCAAGTATCATGGCTCCACCAGAGAATACCTTCCTAACTACAAATGGCCCTTCGTATGTGGGAGTCCATTTGCCCCTGGGATCACCTTGTGATAGAATGATATGATTGATAACTAAGTCGCCGATTTGATACACTCGTCTCTTGACCTTTTTGTTAAAGGCCTGGGTCATGCGCTTCTGATATATCTGCCCATGACAAACAGCTGCGAGTCTCTTTTCATCAATCAAATTTATCTGATCGAGTCGAGTCTGAATCCATTCATCCTCGTCTAAACCTGTCTCTTTCATGATTCTTAGAGAGGGAATCTGAACCTCTACCGGTAGGACGGCTTCCATTCCATAGACTAAAGAGAAAGGAGTTGCCCCTGTCAAAGTGCGTACTGAAGTGTGATAGCCATGAAGAGCAAATGGTAACATCTCATGCCAGTCTTTGTACGTTACTGTCATCTTTTGTATGATCTTTTTGATATTCTTATTAGCAGCCTCCACGGCGCCGTTCATCTTTGGCCGGTACGGAGAAGAATTATGGTGTTTTATCTTGAACTGCGTGCAGAGTTCAGTAATCATTTTGTTGTTCAAATTGGTGCCATTGTCAGTGATAACTCTTTCAGGGATGCCATATCGACAAATGAGATTGCTCTTGATGAATCGTGCCACCACATTCTTGGTGACAGAAGCAAATGAGGCTTCCTCTACCCACTTTGTAAAGTAATCAATAGCAACAAGGATGAAACGATGTCCATTAGAAGCCGTAGGTTTGATCTCTCCGATCATATCAATGCCCCACATTGCAAAGGGCCAAGGGGCTGTCAACACGTTCAATGGAGCAGGAGGCACATGTACTTTATCCGCATAGATCTGGCACTTGTGACAAGTTCTGGAGTGATGGTGGCAATCAGCTTCCATGGTAGACCAATAATACCCTGATCTCATAATCTTCTTGGCCATTGTATGTCCACTAGAGTGAGTCCCAAAAATACCGTCATGCATGTCTTCCATAATCTTTTCTGCTTCCTTTTTATCCACACAACGAAGCAAAGTCGAATCATGATTACGCTTGTATAATATTCCATTACTCAAAAAGAATTTAGCGGAGAACTTCCTCAGGAATTTTCTGTCATTGATGGACGCCCCTTCAGGGTATTCCTGAGCTTCTAAATATCTTTTTACTTCGTGGAACCAAGGTTTCTCTTCTACTTCATCAGCGTTAAGTTCATAACAATATGCTGGTTCATCTAGTCGTTCAATGGTGATCCTGGGAGCTTCATTGTCCCATCCGACTCTGAACATAGATGACATGGTGGCCAAGGCGTCTGCCAACTGATTCTCTTCTCGTGAGATATGTTCGAATGTAATCTCTTCAAAGTATGGGATTAATGTCAACACCCGCTCTCGATAAGGGATGAGATTCGGATGCTTAGTGTCCCATTCTCCTTTGATCTGACTGATTACTAATGCTGAGTCTCCGTACACACTCAAAAACTTGATTCTCAGGTCTATAGCAGCTCTGAGTCCCAAAATACATGCTTCATACTCGGCCATATTGTTGGTACAATCGAAACATAGTCTAGCAGTGAAAGGCGTATGACAACCCTTGGGGGAAACGATTACAACACCAACACCATTGCCCAACGCATTAGAAGATCCATCGAAAACCATAGTCCATCGGGATCCTAGTTCGGGTCCTTCATCCGGTCCAGGTTCTTCATAATTAGTAACAAGCATGACATCCTCATCTGGGAACTCAAAATTCATAGATTGGTAATCATCCACTGCTTGATGAGCCAAATTCATTTTATCTCTGCTGCTGAATTCAGAACCCCATAGGGAGGCTCTGCATTGGATCTGGCGTATGTTGATCACGACGTCACGATTGAGCAATTTGACAATATAGTTGCAAACATCACTGCTTGCAACACTTTGAGTTTTAGTGACGCTGATCTCCCTGAGGAGGGAAGAGACCACAACATGGCTTTACACATCTCTATGAATTGCAAATCTGATGCCATGTCCAACGTACTGGTGGACACTGGATCATCTTTGAATGTATTGCCAAAGACCACTCTCTCCAAGTTGTCATATCAAGGTCCTCCTATGAGGCAGAGTGGTCTTGTTGTGAAGGCATTCGATGGGTCGCGCAAGACTGTGATTGGGGAAGTTGATCTCCCAATCAAGATCGGACCAAGTGATTTCCAGGTTACCTTCCAGGTAATGGACATACACCCATCTTATAGCTGCCTCTTAGGCAGACCATGGATTCACGAGGCTGGCGCCGTGACATCCACCCTACACCAGAAGCTGAAATTTGTCAAGAACAAGAAACTGGTTGTGGTAGGGGGAGAAAAGGCTCTCCTGGTTAGCCACTTGTCTTCTTTCTCATATATTGCGCTGAGGATGAAGTTGGAACTCCGTTCCAAGCTTTATCTATTGATGAACCAATTGAGAAGAAGTCTCCATCATTTGCTTCCTACCGTGATGCAAAACTGGCCATTGAGCATGGTGCAGTTGCTGGTTTAGGGAAGGTGATCGAGCTGGAAGATAACAGATCCCGGGCTGGCATTGGCTACTGTTCTGGGGCATATAATGAGCAAGGTCTGTTCAAGAGTGGAGGATTCATCCACGACGATCAACCTGAGGAAGAAGCTGCTGCTATCTTGGAAGAGGATGCAGAAGATCTGAACAATTTCGTTATGCCTGGTGGTGTCTGCCACAATTGGGTCGCTGTAGATGTTCCTACAGTCATCCATAGATCAGAGTAATTGTTCACTTTGTTTAAAACCCTTCTCCCATGCCAAAAGGAGAAGTGATGACATTGTTGGCAACATATATACAATGATGTTTTCATTCAATTAATGCATTGTTAAACATTTGTTTTTCCATTTGTTTTCACTTTTCGCTTTTGCATGAAATCAGTGATCACAAAAAACCCATAAAAACAAGAATAAAAGCAAACATTTTCCATCTGCATAATGGTTTGCTTGTTTAAATTCTAAAGTTTTTCATTAACCAAAATCATTATGCAGGTTGATTCTAAAACCCATCGAACATAATGATCCAACGCCATCTCCCAATTTTGAATCCCCTGTATTCGAGGCAGAGGAAGATGATGTTGAAGGAATTCCTGATGAGATTTCCCGTCTCCTTGAGCACGAGAAGAAGATCATTCAGCCGCACCTTGAAGATTTGGAAACAGTCAACTTGGGGTCTGAGGATTGTGTTCGTATGGTGAAGATCGGGGCACTTCTTGAAGAGTCTGTCAAGAAGGATTTGATCAGTTTGCTACGAGAATATTCAGATATCTTTGCTTGGTCATATGAAGACATGCCGGGTCTAGATACAGATATTGTGCAACATTTCCTGCCTTTGAAGCCTGAGTGCGTGCCAGTGAAGGAGAAGCTCAGAAGAACTCATCCAGATATGGCAGTGAAGATCAAAGAGGAAGTTCAGAAGCAAATTGATGCGGGGTTTCTGGTGACTTCTACATATCCTCAATGGGTGGCCAATATTGTGCCTGTTCCTAAGAAGGACGGAAAAGTCCGTATGTGCGTTGATTATAGAGATTTGAATAAAGCTAGTCCTAAAGATGATTTTCCTCTACCACACATTGATATGTTGGTAGATAATACAGCTAAATTCAAAGTCTTTTCCTTTATGGACGGATTTTCCGGATATAATCAAATCAAAATGGCACCCGAAGATATGGAGAAGACAACATTCATCACACCTTGGGGAACATTCTGTTATCGAGTGATGCCCTTCGGTCTGAAGAACGCCGGAGCCACGTGTCAACGAGCTATGACTACCTTGTTTCATGATATGATGCACAAGGAGATAGAGGTCTATGTTGATGATATGATTGCTAAGTCCCGAACGGAAATTGAGCATGTTGAGCATTTGTTGAAGCTTTTTCAGCGTCTGAGGAAGTTCAGACTTCGCCTGAATCCGAACAAATGTACATTTGGAGTCCGTTCCGGCAAGTTGTTGGGTTTCATTGTCAGCGAGAGAGGTATTGAGGTTGATCCTGCCAAGGTCAAAGCAATACAAGAGATGCCTGCACCCAAAACTGAGAAGCAAGTCCGAGGTTTTCTTGGCCGCTTGAATTACATTTCCAGATTTATATCCCACATGACTGCCACATGTGCGCCGATATTCAAGCTTCTCCGGAAAGATCAGTCTCATGATTGGACCGAGGATTGCCAGAAAGCTTTCGACAGTATCAAAGAATATCTGTCTGAACCTCCGATCTTGTCTCCGCCTGTGGAAGGAAGACCTCTGATTATGTATCTGACAGTTCTTGAAGACTCGATGGGTTGTGTCCTCGATCAGCAAGATGAATCAGGGAAGAAAGAATTTGCTATATACTACCTCAGTAAGAAGTTTACTGATTGTGAGTCTCGATACTCAATGCTTGAAAAGACGTGCTGTGCTTTGGCTTGGGCTGCTAAGCGTTTGCGCCAGTACATGATAAATCATACCACTTGGTTGATATCCAGAATGGATCCAATCAAGTATATCTTCGAGAAGCCTGCTTTAACTGGGAGGATTGCCCGTTGGCAGATGTTGTTGTCTGAGTATGATATCGAGTATCGATCTCAGAAAGCTATCAAAGGTAGTATCTTGGCTGACCATTTAGCGCACCAGCCAATTGAAGATCATCAGTCAGTGCAGTATGACTTCCCAGATGAGGAAATTCTGTATTTGAAAATGAAAGATTGTGATGAGCCTACACTTGATGAAGGTCCGGAACCTGGTTCCAGATGGACAATGGTGTTTGATGGCGCTGTGAATCAGTACGGAAATGGAATTGGGGCAGTAATCATTACTCCTCATGGCACACATATTCCGCTTACAGCAAGGCTAACTTTCAAATGCACGAATAATATGGCTGAGTATGAGGCCTGTATTATGGGACTTGAAGAATGTATTGATTTGAGAATCAAACATCTTGATGTATATGGTGATTCGGCCCTGGTCGTCAATCAGATCAAGGGTGAATGGGAGACGAATCATCCAAGTCTCATTCCGTACAGAGATTACGCAAGAAGGATTTCAACATTCTTTACAGAAGTTGACTTTCATCATATCCCTCGAGAGGATAATCGGATGGCAGATGCTCTTGCTACACTTGCCTCAATGATTGTTGTCAAGTATTGGAATGAAGTTCCTAATATTGTCGTGATGCGCTTGGATAGACCAGCTCACGTATTTGCAGTTGAAGAAGTCAGTGATCACAAGCCTTGGTATTTTGATATCAAGAATTTCCTCCAGAACCAGGTCTACCCGCCTGGGGCATCTGTGAAAGATAGGAAAACTTTGAGAAGGTTGTCAGGCAGTTTCTACCTCAGTGGTGAAGTGCTGTATAAGAGAAATTTTGACATGGTTTTGCTCAGATACGTGGATAGACACGAAGCAAACCTGTTGATGACCGAGGTCCATGAGGGTTCATTTGGTACTCATTCCAATGGACATGCCATGACTAGAAAGATGCTGAGAGCAGGCTACTATTGGCTGACAATGGAGTCTGACTGCTGCAAATATGTGAAGAAATGCCACAAGTGTCAGATTTATGCGGATAAGATTCATATCCCTCCGACACTTCTGAATGTGATTTCGTCACCATGGCCTTTCTCTATGTGGGGAATCGACATGATCGGCATGATTGAGCCAAAAGCGTCCAACGGGCACAGGTTTATTCTCGTAGCAATTGACTACTTCACCAAATGGGTTGAAGCCGCTTCGTATGCGAACGTGACCAGACAGGTGGTTGTGAAGTTTATCAAGAACCAGTTGATTTGCCGTTATGGTGTGCCAGATAAGATCATTACTGATAATGGATCTAATCTGAATAATAAGATGATGGATGAGTTGTGCGCTGAATTCAAGATTGCACACCATAATTCTTCTCCTTACAGACCCAAGATGAATGGGGTTGTTGAAGCTGCTAATAAGAACATCAAGAAGATCATCCAGAAGATGACAGTTACGTACAAAGATTGGCATGAGATGCTGCCATTTGCTTTGCATGGATATCGTACATTTGTACGCACTTCAACAGGGGCAACCCCTTTCTCTCTTGTTTACGGCATGGAGGCTGTTCTCCCAGTAGAGGTGGAGATCCTATCGATGAGAGTCTTGATGGAAGCCAAGTTGACTGATGCTGAATGGATTCAGAGTCGTTATGACCAGCTGAATTTGATTGAAGAGAAGCGATTAACTGCCATGTGCCATGGTCTGTTATATCAGCAGAGAATGAAGAAAGCATTCGATAAGAAGGTCAAGCCTCGCGCGTTCCGAGAAGGTGACCTCGTGCTCAAGAAAGTCTTGTCTTTCGTGCCTGATTCCAGGGGCAAGTGGACTCCAAACTACGAGGGTCCATATGTTGTTAAGAAAGCCTTTTCAGGCGGAGCTTTGATGCTTACAACAATGGATGGGGAGGATTTCACTCGTCCTGTGAATTCAGATGCAGTCAAGAAATACTTTGCCTAAAAAAAAGTATATGCAAATGAAAAACAGAATAGCTCGCTAAGTTGAAAACCCGAAAGGGCGGCTTAGGCAAAAATGAGCGTCTCGATGGATAACCCGTAAAGGTGATCCAGGCAAAAATTAGAGACTTGAAAAATATATATTTGCATCCCGCTAGATTGAGTACCTCACCCTGGGGCAATCTAGGCAAAAATTAGGGATTTGGCGAGTACCTGCATCCTGACAAGACTTTCTGTTCCACAGCCGTCTTTTCGTCAGAGGATTCTCGATTCGTCGTCAACTGAAGCTTCGAATACATCGAGATTCAAATTGGTTGAGAAAGGATCATTATGTTCAATGTAGCCCTCTTCTAATATATATCACTGATTTCAAATTTGTACAGATCTATGGAGTCTTGCCATTTGCAGGCTACCATTCCATCAAATAAATTTGAGCTTTTATCCAATTATTTGCACTCTTATTTGTTTCAATTCAACAAATGTTTTGCATGTTTTAATTGATAAAATGTCATTGTTTTAAAAAATAAAATTTTCGAATTATTGTTTTAAACAAAGTGAATATTCACAATGATAAAAGGATACTCAGGAATGTCTCAGTGCTCTCCCGAGGGTGGCATGATTCCCAACAGGTAAGACATTGGTTCATATTCCTGGCATTTGGTTGTATCCTCTTTCTCCCGCTTTGTTGTTGGGGTTGTTCCCCAAGCAGAGGTGGTTGTTGAAGACTCAGTTTCTTCTCCAGCAGTAATCTCCCCAGCATTGGTTTGTTCTCCTTGTGGTAGATTCAGTGGTTGGTGGATTGATATCCCGGTACTTTACCGCTTTCCCCAGCATTGTCGCGAGCGGAGCTGTTGTTGGGGTTGTTCCCCGGTATAGTCGCAAGCAGAGATGTTGTTGAAGACTTCGCGTTCTTTTCCAGCAGTAGTCTCTGCCTAGTGCAGTCGCCAGCGGGGTTGTTGTGTCTCTCCTCAGCATGGTTGCTTTCCTTTTTTTTTCAAGCTTAGTCTGCAGAATGGTCGTTGTGGCAGTCTCTGCCTGTTGAAAGCTATCTCAATCCCCAGTAGGGTCGGTGGGTGGCTCTAGCATCCCAAAGACTGGAGTGATTTCCTGATTACTTTTGATCCTCAGTAGAGTGGCTATTTGCAGAATCTACTTGTGTGATCCGTCGGATGTATGTTCTCCCCAAGTAGAGTGGCTTGTTGCAGAATCTACTTGTGTGGTGCTTTCTCCTTCATTGGCTTATCCTCCGAAAGGATAGATAACAACTTTCCCCAGTAGAGTTGCTTGTGCAGTTAGATTCTACTTGGATGATCCTCCTTCAGTGGGTTGTTCCCCAGAGTTGTTTGGAGTTGCTTTTGCAGCAGTTCTTGGGTGATCCATGAACTCTCGTTTCTCAGTTGGTGCTGGGATCCCCTGCAGATATCCTCAGGATTCTCCTGATCCCCTGCAATACCCGCAGATCTTCGCTTTACAGCATGTGGATCTCTAGCAGATTGGCTTTCCAGTTGGTTTTTCCCTGGAAGTATAGTACCGGACGTTTGATTCCTGGGCCTGTTTGTGTTAGATACGTCTGTTTTGTCAGCATTCATCAAACATAAAGTGCGCATATTCATGCATATTCATAAAAACATTCAGATATTCATGCTGCATTTTTGCATATATCTCTTGTTTGTTGTCTCCTGCTATGGGTGATATAGATCTCCTATAGATCTTCCCAAGCAGATGTCGGGTGTTTAAATCTCTCCATATAGAGTCAGCCCCATAAGCAGAAAGTGTCTGTTTTTCCTTCTGCAGTTCCCCACTGAGATATATCCTCGTGGATGGCGGTTTCTTCCGTTTCCTCCCCAACACATATATTGGGATGGATTTTCCTATTGAGCTATATCCTCATAGGACGTGTTTTGATTCAGTCTGTCTTTTCGATCAATCCCGAATAGGCGTTGTGTCAGCTGTTTTCTGTGCTTCCCTGTGGAAGAAATGAATGGTTTGCCCAGTAACCGGCATCAATTCATTTATCCCCAGCGGAGTTTTTGGGCCTCTACCCGGTAACCGGTAGTTGTAAGTCCTATGTTCTTGCTTCTTGGCGGAATTTGTGGTTATATACCTTTTATTCCTCAAGCAAGAGTTGTTGGTCTTCTACCCAGTAGTCGGTAGTCGTAAATCCTGTTTGCCTGCTCTCCAGCAGTTTGTGGTTTGTTATAAACCCTATTTTGTTTCCCGTGCGGATTTGTGATTCATTCCATCCCCACGCGGAGTTGTCGGTTTTCTACCCAGTATTCTGTAGATGTAAACCCTAATTTGTGGTTATTCCCACCAGACTATGGCTACTACCCCGTATTCGGTAGTTGTAAGTCCTATCTTTTTTCCCCTAGCAGAGGTAACCTTTGTGGTTCGTTCTGGTTGATGGTGGATTTTCTGTTGTTGTGATTTTTTATCCCTAACAAAGTTGGCATTGCCCGGTGGTATAAGTTGGATAAGTGCTCAGTATTTGGCCTTTATTCACCCTACCCCCAGTGGAACCTGTGGTCTTCTACCCCCTATTCGGTAGTTGTAAATCCCATGTTGTGATTGTTCTCCCCATCGGAGTTTGTGCCTTATGGTACGAGTGGATAATTGCCGGATGCTTGCAATTTTATCCCAGCTGAGTTTGTGGTTTCTACCCAGTAGTCGGTAGTGTTAACCTCTTGTTTCCTCGGCCAGATTTTTGGTATTCTACCCCGTATTCGGTAGTTGTAAACCCTAATTTCTTTTTGCAGAGTTAACCTTGTTGTTCATCCTAACCGATGATGGTTACTCTTTGTGGTTATCTTCATTCGTTATTTGATGTTGGTATTCCTCCCTTTGCTTGTGGATAATTGCCGGATGCTAGCAATCTATCCCCAGCAAGTTGTCTTCTGGATCATTGTCGTATGCTCGCAGTGTTATCCCTTTTTGAAGTCACCAGTGGGTCTTTTCACCGTTTGCTAGTGATTTGTTCCCCAGATCATTGATTGTTTATCAATGTATCCCCAGCCAGTCCCTGTGGATAATTGCCGGATGCTTGCAATTCATTCTCAGCAGATCGCCTTTCATTTACCCGTTTGCTTGGTAATGATTGTTGCTTCTTTAATTGGTCATCATTATATACCTGATTGGTATCCCGATGCCTTTCTTTTCGGTCGATTTATCCTTTGTTAACCCAGTAACCGGTTGTGGATAATCTTCCATGCGAGTGTGTTATCCACGTTCTGACGGTAATGGATAATATATCTCATGCACTCTTCAGTTGAAACCTTTTATGTTTCCCTAGTCGAGTAAGATTCGTTGTTCCCTTTGCGGAGTCGAATATTTGTTGTTTGGATAATTGCCGGATGCTTGCAATTTATCCCCTTTGAGTTGTCTTTCATTTACCCGGATGCTTGGTATCGATTGTCTCTCCTTTGGTTGGTCACCTATTATATACTTCGGTATCTCTGGTGCCTCTTCCTTTTCGAGTATATTATTCACGGTCTGCCGGTAATGAATAATATGTCTCGTGCGCTCTTTGGTTGGAATCCTTTGTTGATCTTCCCCAGCTGAGCAAGATTCGTATTCTTTGTAGGATCGAATACCCATCCTTTAACCAGTTTGTGTTTCGGATGATGAGTGTTTTGGCATATATACCAATTCACGTTTTCGGTGGAACACCTATTATATACCCTGGTATTCTTGGTGTTTCTTACCATGCGAGTATATTATCTACGGTCTGCCGGTAATAGATAATATACCTCATGCGAGTATTCTATCCACGTTCTGACGGTAATGGGTATTATATCTCATGCGCTCCTTGGGTTTGTGTCCCCAGTTGAGTAAGATTCGTTTTCCCGTTGTAAATTCGAATGTCCATCCTATAAGTCAATTTGCTTTTTCAAGCCCTCCTTTCGGATGATGAGTGTTTTGGCATATATACCAATCCACGTTTTGGTCGGTCACCTATTATATACTTCGGTATCCCTGGTGTTCCTTCCTTTCTGCTCCCTATTATGACCTTGGTCCCCTGTGGAGTCATATTTCCCTGAGTTTATGTACCTGTTTCAGGTCTTTCTCAGATGTTGGTCGATTGATATCTCTCACCCTTATACCGGTCTTAGATATTTATTCTTCCTGAGTTTGTTACTCACTAACCGGTAACATCTCATCCTTTGGCTTCCCCTGGAAAGTCTTTTCTAGATTTCCCCAGCGGAGTTGTGTTTCTATTTGTGTTGTTGTATTGGTGTTCTCCCCAGTACATGCATTTCGCGAGTCAGCTTGAGTCTTTCCAATGGATGTGTCTTCCTTTGGAATTGCTTCTTTCCCCATGAGAGTCCTGTTAGAGTCTCTGTTCCTGGTGAGTGTATTACTCCAATGGATCGTCTTTTCTTCTGTGTGCATTATATTCCCCACAGAGTTTGTGTCTTTCGCATGCATACATTCGCATCGTGAGGTCTCTTAGGGACCAAAATTTGTCTCATTACTATTATTTAAGCCCATTCTACCGCGTCGAGATGAAGATTTCTAAACTTCACTTCTCCGGCTAGAATGACCTTAAATAGGGTCACTGTAAGACCCCAATTTTGGCCCTAAGATCCCTCAAGGCATCATATCATATCATATCATTGCCTCAAGGATCGTTGTGCACCTTTGCTTCCCTCCTAGTGGGTGAGTATCTTGTGAGTGTGATTCTTGATCGCCAAGCATGTATTGCATTTGTATATCATTGCTTTTCATTTGTTTACTAACCAAAAGCACAAAAATATTGTCATCTAACCTTGTTTCTTGCAGATGAAGCAAACTAGGTCAAAACAGTCAAATCATTCATTGAGCAATGGATGGTGGCCATTCTTGAAGAATTTGGGCACCATGATCATTCATCAAGAGTTCATATGAGTTGTGATATCATTTGGAATCAAGATCTCAAGAGAAAGAGGCTTGAAATTCATCAAAGCATGGCTCAGTCAACCAAAACCCTAGCAAAGTCAATTGTGGTCAACTGTGCATTTAATCAGGGATTGGAAGGTGTGAGATGGTTGGAAAGGTCTCATTCATGTCCATATAAGCCTCATATAACATTTCAAACATCCACAATGAAGGATTTGAGGTCAGACAAAAAGTTTCCCAAAATAGTAAGGACCTGTAATTTTCAGCTGACAAAAATGGAAAGTCATTCTCTTCAAAATTACATCATGAAGAAAGCATCAAATCATATTTTGTCCAACATGAAAGTTGAAGATCTTGCTCTCACCTTTCCAAAAAGTCCAAGAACACTCATTTCTCATGTGTGGTTGGCAAGTTATGATCAAATCATTTTCAAGGATTTTGAAATTTCAAAGTGGCATAACTTTCAAACCATTTGGCCAAATTGGGTGATTCTTTTTTGAGCAAACCACATTTAACATGTACTATCATAATGCATCATTACATTTCATCAAAAACTTTCACATAAAAAGGTCATTTTTCAAGTGATTTCATTTTGAATTTTGGCGGGAAAATATCATTTTTGAAAATATGCATCCTTTTCATGCCAAACCAATTCTAATTGCCTTGAAATTGAATTTGTGACTTGCTAGCACATGATTTCTGCACTGTTTCATTGATCACACTTACATAGGGGCATTTGTGCCAAATTGCATAACATGTGAAATTTGCTAATCCAATTCCATTTTGCTAAGCATGATTAGCACAGCTGATTAACAGGAGGTATATATACCTAATTGTAACTGAAAATCGGGATCACAAATCATTTTCTCAGATCCAAAGCAAAATTCTCTCAATTCCTCTTCACACTTTTTTCACTTGTTCATCAAGAATTCATCAATCTTCTTGCTTGTTCTTGCTTGATTCATCATTTGCAGGCTTTACTGAGGAACTGTTTGAAGCAGGATCGTGGAGAAACTTGAAGAAATCGCAGCTGTTGGAACTTGGCGTTCTCATGGCATCTTGAAGATTCTTCGAGCTGGAGCTGTTTTGAGCTGAATTCTCATCTCCATTCATCTTCTACATCCTCAAGGAACTTCTGTTTTCACGTTTCACATCCAAAAAACGCCAAATCACAAACTGCATCATTCATAAGGTCAGAACTCGATTGACACGATTCTTGAAATTGTGATATGGCTTTTGTAGATCTTGAAACGTAGAGTATCATGCAACTTAGATCTCTTAAAACCATGCAGTATTGATGAAGTTAGGTTGATTTGAAGATTGAGGATCGAATTTATTTTTGCTCGATTCGTTGAACATGATTAGATTTAGGTCAAATCATTGTTAGATTCATGATCTAGGTTGAATGAGGATTCGATCCATATATGGCATGTTGATTTTTATGAAAATTTGTTCATGTTCATGAAGAACATGAAGAACACGATGAAGGTGTTCAAATTTCTTCTCCAGAGATGTCTTTGATCCATTTTGCCTGGCCTGCGTTTGAAATTTCTGTTTCCCGCGCCCTTGGACCAATCAGATTGCGCCATGGCGTTTTAATGAAACGCCGCGTTTCATTGTGGCGCGGTATAATTACAAAATTGCCACTGCAGCATTTATTTTTCATTTTACGTTTTAATGTTTATTGCATTTTCTTGATTAAACTTCAAAAAAATCATAAAAACCTCATGGATGATCCAAATTGTGTGGGGATTTTTGCATCCATCTCCATTTTTCATCTAGTTTTTTATGAGCATGATATCACAAGTTGTGCACGGCGGTGTTTTATTTTGGTCTAAGGTTTTTGTTCATGTATGTTTCTTGCATATGTTTTGCCATTTCATTCATGAAATCTTGATGCTTGCTCCAAAATGCTTGAAATTTTACATGCATGTTTTTGACTCATCCCTGGTCATTTTGATATATGGTTTGCAATTTTTGAGTTTCTGGATTGAGAGATATGATGTGATCTTCATGAGTGTGACAATTGGTGTCACACTATGCCTTGTTCATGTTCTGGATTTTATTTTCCATACTTGTGCTATGCCAAATGACCTGAAATTTTGCATGTATCTCCATCTGTATGTCTAGTATGAGCATGATTTTGTGTAGATATTTTTAGATTCATTACCTATTTGATTGGGATTTTTCTTTGCTGTTTAGTCATTTTTGAACTTTTGTGGAGTGTTCAACTTACATGACTTGTGAAATTCTCATGCCTTATCATATGGAGCTGAAACTTTGTGGATTGATTATTAACATGTTTAACTTCATTTTGGCTGTGGTGTGGTTCATTTATCTTATGCCATTTCTGTTTTACACTTGCCTAAAGTTGATACATCATTTGTGGCCTTGTTTGAGTTTGTTCTTGCATGCCATGACTTCATGATTTTCATTGACATACATCCTCTGATCCAAATAGCATGAAATTTGATATGGTGCTCATTGAATGTGTCCTATTTAAGCTGGAATTTTATGGGAATTTATTGAGCTATTTTGGTATTGGTTTGATTGTGATCATTCTGTTTGCTCCATTGTGATTCCAAAATGCACAGTTTGACATGTTTAGCTTATGAAATGGATTTGGTGCATAGTTTTGATGTGAGACCAATCGGATTCTACTCTTGTTTGATAAATCTTGATTTTGATCAATTTTTACTTGCTGTTTTGAATTTTTCACCTCCTTTTGACCCTAGGCTTGTCCTAGTGGTCTTACTTCTCATGTTTGAGTTTGACTTTTCAGGTTAAGAAGCAAATGCTTTGAAGAGATTAATTCAAGTTGATTTGATTTGGTTGATTGTTATGAACTAACTTGTTTCATTTTGTAGGATGCTTAGCTCACTTGCTTTGAGCTTTGTGCTTTACACATGTGACTGACTGTGTTGTCTGTTGGTTCTTATGCTGTTTATTTTGTCTTTGTGATTGGTATACTGATTATATTTGATTGATTTCAGGTACCATAGTTGCTAATAGTTCTTTGAGAACTTGCATTGCTTTGCTTGATAGCATTTGCATTGAGGTAGACTCTCTTGTCCCCATGTAGTCTGGAAGACCTGGCTTGTTATTTAGCCAGGCACCTGTCTGAAGTCCTCCTTAAGAGGCAATGTGTGTGATTGTTTAATTTTGTCCCCAAGCAGGTGAAGTCCTTTTAATAAGGCAATTGGTAGACAAAAGAGATATGTAGCCTATCTCCTACTATTCTGTGAGTCACTCACCTTGCTCACACCACATGTGTTGATGCATAGTGAGTAAAAGCCCAAGATCTATCGAGTCATTAACTTGTGGAGAGAGTTCCATCTTTCTGAACTCCCACGCCTTCTGATATTCAATACTCTCCCTGACCAGGGATAAGAGTGATGAGGCACACCCCTCATATCCTTTCATCTGCTTCACCTTGGCTCTCAATGTCAAGGTTAAGAGCACCATTTACCCTATCCCAATTGACTTTTAAGTCTAACCCTTTGATTGAGCCTAATTGTTTGGTTATAGAGTGTGCTAAATGTTTGTCTGATTGATTGCTTCATATGTACATGTTTGCTTGCATACCTTTGTGCATTTATCATCATTGATTGTTCATTATTGCATGATCATCCTTTCATTATTTTTGTGACTTGTTTGAGTTTGCCCATTGAGGACAATTGTAAGACCATATTCTTTGGCCATTGTTCCTATGATTTGGAAGGGATAGAGTGTAAGACCATTTCATTTGGTCACTCATATCCTCTTAGCCTTGTGCTTCTGTTTGTTTGTTATATGTGAGGATACAATTGTAAGACCATGTTGTTGGCATTTGTACTCCCATGATCATCTGTTGGAGATCAGAGTAAGCCCAGATAGATTGGCATCTGACATCCACTTTCTTGTTTATGTTTGCTATGTGAGGATGCAATTGTAAGACCATGTTGTTGGCATTTGTACTCCTATGATCATCCTTTGGAGGTTGGTATAAGCCCAGATAGATTGGCACCTGACATCCATATTTTGTTTTCTTTTGGGAGGTTAGAGTAAGACCAACTGTTGGCATCTGATATCCACTCTTTCGTTTTGTTTTGCTTTTGTGAGATTGGAGTAAGACCATTCATTGGCTTCCGGTATCATTGTGTGTTTTAGGAGATTGGTGTAAATCCATTTATTGGTATCCGATATCCGCTTTTGTTTGTGAGATTGGTCTAAGTCCATTGATGGCATCCGGTATCACCTTGCTTTTATGTTTGCTTGTTTTGTTGCCTTATTCCAAAGGACACACTTGAATCATCTTCTATATGATTTCAAGAGGTGAACTTCTAGGAAGTTTTACACTCCTCCATCCACACCCTTTTTGTTTCAAAATCCCTTTTCACTTGTTGACTTTTAAACTTGTAAATGCATGTTGTGCAAACATTCTCATACTCTTTTCAAATTAGAAACTTGGACCTTAAGTCCTTGATTTTTCAAACTTCACTTTCATAACACTTCTTTGAATTGATCTTAATCATACTTTGACCATATTTTGTGAATAATCATAATCAATTAACTTCACCCATTCAATTGTTTTGGCTTTGTCCATTTGTTAATATGTTTTCATACATTAGCCATAGGTTTCAGTTACTATAGTGGTTGATGTAAATCTTACCTTATCCTTAGTGAGCTGATTGTAAGTCTTCCATGCTTATTATAGGGTTAACCCCTCACTAGTATGTTGAAGTCGTCCTCGCGTGGTGGATTGTTGAATTCAGGTTGAGCTTTCTCCCATTGGTAATGAAAAGCCTTAGTGCTTGTGTTTTAAAATTGAACTCACTAATTTTTGGAAATCTTTTAGCTGAACTACGGCGTTTTGATCCTTACCTTTGATGGAAGGTACGTAGGCAACGGGTTCATCTGTTCGAACACAAAAATAATAAAATTGTACATTCTTTTCTCATCTTCCCATTCATGTTTGCACAATATGTCATAAACAAATAAACATTTTTTTCAACAAGAGTGAAAAGGGCTCCCTAGGAGTACCTAGGACGTGATGGGTGCCTAACACCTTCCCATTGCGTAATTTACCCCTTACCCAGATTCTCTGATCTTTTCATTAGTTTTCTATGTGTAAAACTTCTTAGGCTTTTGTTCGCTTTTTAGCCAGTCCTTTGGATAAATAAAAGTGCGGTGGCGACTCGATTCATTGTATGCTTTGCTTATGGTTTAATCAATAAATCATATAGCGACGAATACACCGCTACAGTCACCATCAAAGTCACCATCAGAACATGCATCTGTAAGAATCAACCCTCCCCTCACAGGTGAATTCTAATCAGGTCATCCTAAGGCGGATAATGGTCTCAATAATCGGGCAAAGATACTCCACGGGTTTGCCCTTTCGGGTGTGCCGTTGTAGCTCTCTTAAGATCATCTAAACCAAAGATCCGGGAAAGATCGGTCACCGAAGTCAATAGCTCAAAAGAGATCACTAGACCAAAGTGGAGTACTCCATAATGGAAGAGCTCTCTCAGATGAACCTCGTCCAGCTTGTGATATGTCACGTTGCAACAATATGCTGATAAAGCAAATGAGGAATGTGAGACCACACTAATCCTAGGTGTATACTCGGACCTGGGTTTTAGCCCCACTCAGAACACCCACCCCAAAACAGAGGAACCACCTGTACAGAGGACAACAACATGATAGTATGATGCATGCAAATATTTATGCAAATATACATATGCACAGTATAATAATAAATGCAATAAATAGAGCAACACAAGCAACCTAAACTATCCTAGAGAGCGCTAGGAGAGACTCGCTTAGGGAAGATGGACCAGCAATAGGTCAACTTCTCTAGTCCCCAGCAGAGTCGCCAGCTGTGCGTTATTTATCCCAAAAGAGGTAAAGGAAACGCTCGAAGTAAACCTGGAACAGACATGGTCTCGCGACCAAAGAGAGATGGGATCGGGAGTGGGTTATGCGAAGGGAAGGTATTAGCACCCCTACACATCCGTCGTACTCGACGGGATCCACACTCAGAAGGAAAGAATAAGGTTGCTAAAACTGCTCACAAACATCACACACACACACTACACAAGAAACAACACAGGTGGAGAAGAGGGGAACGGGCTCGCTAGGATATCGCATCCTATGCCTACGTATCTCATCTGGAATGAGAATCAGAGCTACCGTAGTTCGGCTCACGCACGCCAAACAAACACCGACAAACAGGCAAACACGGAAACCGAATGCCAATCGCTGGACTTACATCAGACTCTGAACCAAACAAACCCACACGGGAAACCAACTGCCAATCGCTGGACTTACGTCGGACTCCACACAACAAACACCAATAGGATACGGACTGCCAATCGCTGGTCTTACATCCATATCCTAACACACAAGAGGGTAACACACAAACAAGTTACTAAGGAGTCTAGCACTCGAGCCTAGTAACTGTCAAGCAAACACACACACAAAAAGAAAAAAGGGTGCCCGGAGAGATCTCGCACGACCTCCTGCCTACGTACCTCATCTGGTATGAGGATCAGGGCAACATAGTTCCCCTTAACAGGGGAGAAACTTTCTCCTAACCAGAGACTGGGAAATGACTAACTAGAAGGGAGACTGACTCGAGCCTAATAGTTATCATGTATTCCACAATGGTCCTAGGTTGAGTTTTCTATCTAACTTGCACAGGCAGCAAGCTATCCTAATCAGGCAAAGCAAAGCAAACATACACACAATTAGCACACACTATATACAAACAAAGTGGGCTCACACAAGGGTTAGGCTGTGAAACACAAGCCAACTGTAATCGGGTGTAGTTAGCTCTTAACCCTAACATTGATAGTTAGGGTGAAGCAGATGAAATGGGAAGTGAAGATAAGACTTCACAGCTCTTATCCCTGGCCTGGGAGAGCTTCAGATGATAGAAGGTGTGGGAGTTCAGAAAGTTGGCACTCTCTCCACAAGATAATGACTCTATAGATCTTGAGTTAATATCCACAATGCATCAACATGTAATGTGAGCAAAGGGATGACACACAGACTAACAGGAGATGGGTTACACATCTCTTTTATCTGTCAATTGCCTTATCAAAGGTCTTTACCTGCTTGGCACAAAAATAAACAAACACAAGCATTGCCTCTTAAGGAGGACTTCAGACAGGTGCCTGACCACATAACAGGCCAGGTCTTCCAGACTACATGAAGTTAGTGAATTATACCTCTAGTGGTTAAGCAACCAAGCAAACAGCAAACAGCAAGTTCAAAGAACTTTAGCAACTAATGTACCTGAAAACAATCTAACTCAGTCAGTACACAACTCACAAAGTCAAACAAACAGTTCAACAGTCAACAGTTAATTGTACACAATCAAACAAGCAAGGCACAATGTGCAAAGCACAAGCTCAACTCAAATGAGCTAAAAGCAACCTACAAAACAAATCAAGATTAGTCAAGATAAACCAAATAGTCAACTCAAGCAATGTGAATCAATTCCCTCATGGCCATATGCTTCTTAACCTGCAAACCAAGCTCAAACATGAGAAGCAAACCACTAGGACAAGGCCTAGGGTCAAAGAGGGAGAAATAATTCAAAACAGAACATGAAAATTGACATAAATCAAGATCAATCAAATTAGAACATCATCCAAAAAGTCTCATGTTCATATCATCAACCAATTTCATTTCACAAATCATATAAGGCAAAGCCTGCAAGTTGGAACCACATTGAAGCAAACAAAATAAACCAATCCACATCAACTCAAAAATGATTCAATAAATCTCAAGAAAAATCATGGCTAAACAGAACACATCAAATGATCAACACACCAAAAATCAAGGCATTTGGACAAGTTTAAGCATGACAAATAAATTCCATAAGGCAAGGCAAGCACAAACAAGCTCAAAGAAGGCACAAATTGATACATCATCTTAACATAAGCCTAAAACAGAATCCAAACATGATAAATGTCTCAAACCAAATCCAAAACAAACTTCAAAGTGTCTAGAATCAATGTACAAAATTTCAAGTTCATATGATAAACATCAAGCATTTCACAAATCATCTAAGCCCAACACTCATCAAAAGTCCAAACATGACCAATCAGCAAGGAAAATCTCAAACAAATTGGAAATCATTCCAAAAATTCCATAAACATTCATGATCAATCCTAACATCCATAAGTAGCATCATGCAAAAATTCACATCATTTGGCATTTAATTGGCATGGCAAAGAAAATCAGCAAGTCAAGCAAGCAAAGGTGTGACACACATTGTCACACCTACATTAAACAGATCATATCTCAACAACCAGAAATGAGAAAAATGCAAACTCTATACCAAATTGTCACTTAGGATGTCTAGTTTGGGCATGCAAAATTTCAAGAGCATTGGAGCAATATCCATCATTTCATGAAGCAAATGGCAAGGTAGGTACATGATAGCACACATATGAACAAACCCTAGGCAAGTTTAAAATCCATCCAGGCACAATTTCTGGAAAAATATCCAAAAAATACTAGACATCATGAGGAGAACAATGAAAAAAACCACACATTATTTGGACAATTAATCATTGAGTTATGATTTTTTGAATGAATGAAAAAATAAAAAAAAACATGATGAAGCATGGTATGATCATGGCATGGCATAAGGAAAAAATGCAAGTGGCCTGGTTTGGAAATGCACTGAGCGAGATTCGAACCGTGTGCGCTTTTGGAAGTGGCGCGTTTACATGTGAAACGCACCGTTTCACTAAGTATGCGTGGCAAGGGAGATCAACAACAACCAATCATCACGCCACGCTGGATTTAAACAGCCAATGCATGGCCAGAAACAAGAAATATCATGTAAATACGCGCTTATGCAGATCAAACCTATTCTGGAAATTAAAACCCTAAGACATTCATCCACCTTCATGCGTGTTCTTCAGCTCAAGAACACTTTCGTCCAGAAATTCATAAAAACCACACCATTGGATAGATCTCTCCACATACAATACGAATCAAAGCTTGGTTTAACCTAATTCGCCCTAGGTTCAAAGATTCGAGCAAAAGAATTCTCATATACCAAACTTAAAATCCTTATAACTAATCCATTTCTCCATGGAATTCAATGATCTAAAGTGCAGATTAACCACCTATGAAAGATCTACAACATACATCCATCAATTTCATAAATCATGAAAGTCGAATTCTAACCTTAATGGAATGGCAGAAGTGAAATCAATGCTTTCAAGCTTGGCAAGGCACAAACAGAAGTTCCTCAGCTCTTGGATGAATGAATGGAGGAAAGTTTGAGTGTTAAACTTGCACGATCTAGCTTGAATATCCACTTGCCATTAGTGATGCAACCTTCAACAGTCCCCAAATCTGCTTGAAAATCAATGGATCTTGCTCCCAAAATCTCCAATTATGCTTGTGGATGATGATGCAATCAAGTACAAAGCAAGGCTTGTGAAGAAAATCGAAGAAAAATGAGAGAGAAAAATTGTGAAGATTTGTGAAACTAGATCTAGATCTGAGAATTATGAAATGTTAATCACAAAACAGTTATGATTATGTTATATATATGGTCTGTTAATGATTCTCTTAATCACAATTAGGCAAATGCAATTGGAATTAGTGAAATTCAAGTGTAAGTGCAAATTTGCAATTCACCTCATGTATGTTAGGGCAATGCAACAGTACATGAAATCTGTGCCAATTCACTTCAAAATGACATGTAGAAGCCAAATGCAATGCTTGGAGGTGAAAACAATGCATACTTTTTAAATTTGACTTTTCCCTCCAAAATTCAAATGGAAAGTCAAATATTTTTGTGATCAAAATGCATGGCTTATGATGCATGAATTGGATAGTACATGTCAAAACAAGAATGTTGCAAAAAGAACCACTTCATTCGGCCTTATGGTTCAAAAGTTATGCACTTGTGAAGTTCAAATTCCATTGACCATGATTGATCCATATCTTCTCAACCATACATGAGAAATTCATGTTCTTGGACTTTTTGGAAATGGGAGAACAAGATATTCAACTTTCATGTTGGAAAAAATTTCATTTGAAGCATTTTTGATGATGTAATCTTGAGGAGAAAACCTTTCCATTTTTGGCAATTTTGAATTACAAGTCACTTTCTATTTTTGGAAAGTTTTGTCCTGACTTTATTTTCTTCAATGTTGATGTTTGAAATGTCAAATGAGACTTGTTTGAACATGAATGAAGTGTTTCTAACCATCTCCCACCTCCAAATCCAACAGTTGAATGCACAGTTGACTTTTTCCAGTTGACAGATGACTTGGTCATGCACAGATGAATTTGAGCCTCAATCTTCTGATGAAATGGCTCCAAAATGAAACCCTAGCTTTCACAAGCTCCATAAAACCATGTGATGATCCCCATCTCATGAAAGACCTCATCTCCTTGACAAGCCCTGATTGGCACAATACAACTGATTAGGGTTGACCAGAGGTCAAAACCCTAATCTCAAGGAACTGATCAAGCACAATGAACCTCTTGGTGATGATAAGACCATGATGATGATGATGTACCACTTCAACCAAGATATCAATCAATCTCCTTGAGGAACCAAGAAACCCTTAATTGAAGCACAAACCCTCAGATGATTAGTGATCAATCCAATGAGACCCTCAGGCTTGAATATTTTAACCTCTTTATCTTCTGAATCAAGACTTATGAGGATGACTTGTCTAATATTTCCACATGATATGCAAAGATGCAATGACTAATGTCCTAAAAAATAAAATGCAATATGTTAAGCTAGTCCCAAGAGAGGAGGGCAAATTTTGAGGTGTTACACTATATGGTCTGAAATAAGCTCCTAGAGCATATTATGACCCTTTAAGTATGTTCTTGCTTTAGGGTGTAAGACCCCAATTTTGACCCTAAGATCCCCCTTTTTATCTCATCATATGCATTGGCATTAGGATCACACCTTGGCATCCTCCTTACCCCTCATTCATTGGGTTTGCATTGGGAGAGATCATCAAGCACATTTGATTGTATCATACTTTGTTTTTCATTATTTACTAACCAAAATACGAAAAAATATGTCAATGAATAGTTTGTTGCTTTTGTAGGTAGTGTGTATGCCCACTTATGCTCTATCAAGCTCATATCTACGGTTTGAGACCCTCAATGCATGGATTTCAATCAAGAAATGGTTCACATTGGCTCTAGGCATCATATATGGTCCCCCATGACCTTTACATGTCAGTTTGATTGAGAAATCATCAAGAGTTTGGAGTTTGTGTGCCTTGGAAACCCTTATTCATCTGGGTATCTTGTGTGACTTCTTCAACAAGTTTCTTCAACAATTGATCAAATATTTCAAGGGATACTTCATATTACATAACCCATTTATATATATGATCCTCCATGAGTCCCAAAAATCAATAGAATATCAAGCTAGCAAGATGGTTCATGGTGGTTGACTAGAGAAAGTTAACTGGACAAAACTAGGGTTCCCTAGACCCTCTCTCCTACAATTTCTATCATATAAAAATTCTTCCAAGAGATAAGTTACTCAAAATGACATTCCAAACAACTTTCATGTTGAAGTCAAGAGCTATTTTTGCTTGGAAAGTCGTTTTTTATGGTGAAAGATTATAGGTCATTTTGTCTGAACCCTAGTTTGGAGGTCAACTTCCCAAGAGCATAACTTGCTCCACTTTATGAGATTAAATCCATTAAAATTACATGATTAAATTCAATATTTCTAATTCAACTTTGATGTCTAGAATAAGTTCAAATTCAACTTGCAAATGCATGTTCCAAGAGGAAACATTATAGGTCATTTTGGACCAATACCATTGAACAAGTGATTTTCCTCAACTTCTAAAATGAATAACTATTTCATGCCAAATCCAAATGAGGTCAAATTTTTGATAAAATTTAAGATATTTGAAATAGCTACAACTTTTATGAAGTAATGTTTCTCATTTGAAATCCATAGAAAAAGTTATTCAAGGTGGAAGGAGTGAACATTTGACTTGGGACTTAGAAAATTTTCAAATATGTTTGATTTCCTAAATTTCCACCTCAAAATTCATCATGATCTAAGCTTCAAATGAAACAGTATTCAACATGAAAGTTGTTCCTCTTGATCTCAGCTTTCCAAAAAGTCCAAGATCCCCTCATTTGGCCAAAGAATGAAGGACTTACGCATGGGTGAAATGTGAGGTACCATTTGGATGATTTTCACTTCTACTTTTCATACACGATTTCATGGCTTAGAAACCTGGTTTCAGCATGATTCACACTCAATTTTGGACCTAATTACATCACTTGATGGGCCTATCACACGCCCATGCAAGCATGCAAAGACAATTTCTCAATTTTTTCAAATTTGGAAGTGTGTGGAAATGAATCTTATAGTTTGTAAATAAGACCCTCATTGCTCAGAATTAAGGACCTCATGCCCAAGCTTTGAACCTTCAATCCCAAACCCTCATCATTGAAGGATAATCTTGAAGGTTTTCTTTGAAAATTGAGTTTCAAATCTCCAGCTGTTTTGAGATTGAAACTCCAAGAGTTCATGCCTCTTTTTGATCCTAATCACTTTCAACAAGCATCTGAAGCAAGGCCAAGCACAATTGGAATCAAGATCATGCCAATCTAAATCTCCATTGAAGGTGAATTTTTAGAATTTTCATCTCTTTGATTCTCCCTCAATTCTTCACCATTCTTTGTGATTTTTGGTTGTCTGAAGTCCTATCAATATAGGCAAGAAGATTGAGTTGCTTTGAGGTTAAATCGAAGCAACTCAGTTCATGATCCTCAAAATTCAAATCCCTATATCTTTTTATACACTTGGAATTGGACAAAATTGAGGTCAGATTCATGCTCCTGAGCATTTTTCCTTCAAACCAGTGTATTTATTTTCCATTTTTCATGAGGTTTTGATTGGACCAATCAGGTGGCTCTCACCGGAGAAGATGACCGGAGCTAGGGTTCCGGTGGTGAGTTGGCTTGTCCTCAACCATCTCATCTGAGTCCAACGTTTTAATCTGAGCCATTCATCTTGATTACCACGTGTGTACACGTGTTGACTGTAGAACATGATGGAAGCGCGCACTTGCCATCAGATCTGCCACCTCAATTAATGACGGAGATATGATGGCCCTTGTTTTTTTGATTTTTTGATTTTTATGTTTAATCTCTTATTTTTAATTAATTCATATTAATTTCATTTTTAATCTAAAAAAGACTTTCACCAAAAAAATTCAAATACTTTCCTCTTCCATTTTCTGAATTAAAATTATTTTTTGGATTAATTTTGATATTTTTCATGATTTAATTGTTTTTATGCATATTTTTAATTGTTCAAAAATACTTCTGACTTTTCAAAAATTATGAAATATTTTGTCCAAGGGCCTTTAACCTTGTTTGACCTATGATAAATCTCTTAGCCATTTATTTGGTGTTTTGAAGAGGTTTTAGGTTTTTGTCCAAACATAATTCAATTTAAATGCATTTTAATTTTATTTTTAATTGATTAATTGTGTAGAAATTATGTTGAGCCATTTTTATTGACTTGTGAAGTTTTACTATGTGTTTGTGCCTTGGTCAAGGTTGATTTGACTTTTGTTGGATTAAAATCATTGGATTTAGGGGATTGATGAAAGGTACATTTCATCTCCCAAAATGAATGAATAATTTTAATTTGATTAAAGTTCTTCCATGACCAATTTGTGTTTCTCTCATCTCCCCTCCCTCTTCATCTTCAATCCCATTCTTTCCCATCCCTTCCATTGACCAATGAAGTCTCAATATCCTAAGGCTAATTGGTTCATCAATAACTTTGTGTTAGATGAACCAATACAAGTATGGATGAGATAGGTTCATCCTTTGATCTTTTTCTTTTTGTGTGTGGTATGTTTTAGGAGTATGGTTCATTATACCATGTCTCTAACTTGCATTAGCACCAAATTTTCTATTGCCCAGCCTCAAATAGTTGTGACTTCTACATAAGTCCAATTACGATTGCTTAACATAGTGCTAAATTTTGACCCTAAAGGCATAGCATTCTAGTAAGTGAGATTGTAAGTTTCCCTCCTTTCATGGTATTGTGTGGAAACTTGGCCTTTTTTCCTTCCTTTGGAAGATGTCTTGGTTTAAGGATCTATGATTGTGAATAGATGGTTGAGTGCTCTCCAAAGAATGACTTAACCAATTGAAAAGCAAAACATCACTAACATCTAATCAACTAACCTTTGACTAACTTTATTATTCTTGCTTATTATTTTCAAGTCATTTACTTTATGAAATTAAAATTCAAGCCATTTACCATTTCATTTGTCATTTACATGTCATTTAACTTGTTTATGTTTATGTCATTTTCACTTTGCTCACTTGAGCCATATATTGTGTTTGTATATCTTCGATTGTGTATCTTGTTTATGTTTGTTGTCTTAGGACCTTAAAATACTTAATAAACAACAAAAACCCTAAAAAACATTTGTGTGGATTGTTGGATTTGGTCTGAGCTCTTGGACTTAGAATTAGGCAACACTCCCTATGCAAAAGGACCTGGCCAATGTCAACATCTCTAAGACCAAGTTATTATGATTTGAACTTTCATTTGATACAAGAATTCATCTGCTACATGGTCTTGACCAAGGAGTATATCATCTGATACATGAGAGGATAAAGAAGACTGTGAAGTTGTTGGCTTGGATGTGACTATCTTTATTTGATGCCTTACTCTTCATATTTCTATTTGCTTGTTGATATTGCTTGATTCAAAGTCCAAAGGGAAAATGGGTTTTATATATGACATTCTTGTCTATTGGATTGCATCTCATTGGTCAGATCTTTTCAACTCTTAACTTTTAATTTTATGCTTAGGATTAGTATCTTCATCTACTCCCACTTCTTAAATTTTAAAATCTCTCCCCCTTTTAAAAAAAAATCTTCCTTGTTTGTGATTTCAAAATATAGACTTTATTTCAAATTAAAAACTTTGGCCTTATGCCATTGCATTTTTAAACTCTTTTCTTAAAGCAAACTTGTAAATGAATCTAATCATATTGACTTAAAATTTCAAAAGACAAAAAGAACTAACACTTATTCAAACCTTTTAGGCCCTTTGTGCCTCTTTTAAATTTAAACTTTTGTTAAAAGCAATTCACCCACTTTGAAATTGATACCACGAACTACGAGGTTTTGATCCCTCATTTTTATGTTGGTACGTAGGCACAAGTTTGAAGGTCTTGTCTAACATAAAAATATAATCAATGAATCCTTTTCTCATCTCTACACTCCATTTATTGCAAACATATTTTATACCAAAACACATACACACATAAAAAAGGGCTCCCTAGGAGTACCTAGGACACTTTAGGTGCTAACACCTTCCTTATATCTAACCAACCCCCTTATCTGTAATCTCTGGCATTTTATTAGTTTTGATTTGAAAATTTCTTATCTTTGAGTTTTGTTCGTACTTTTCCCTTTCCCTTTGGAAATAATAAAAGTGCGGTGACGACTCTGGTTTTATTGGCGTTAAGTTTATCCATAGCTTAATGGTCATGAATTTACTGCTACATAGGGCAAGTTGATAAAACTCTTTTCATCAAGAAAACTGAGCATGATATTCTATTTGTTCAAATATATGTTGATGCTATTATCTTCAAGGCTACTAATGAATCCTTGTGCAAGGAATTTTATGAAATTATGCAGAATGAGTTTGAAATGTCAATGATGGGAGAACTAAAATACTTTCTAGGACTTCAAATCCATCAAACTAAAAGAGGAACATTTATTAGTCAATCTAAATATTCTAAATAGTTACTAAAAATATTTTATATGGAGAAGTCCAAAGTAATAGCAACCATAATGTTAACCTCATGATACCAAGACAAAGAAGAAGACGGAAACCCAATGTAAGAGAGAAAATATTGAGGTGTGATTGGCGTTTTTCTCTATCTATCTGCATATCATCCTAACATAATGTTTTTTGTATGTATGTATAGCACCCCTGTGGGAATTGGTTTATTTAGACATACGTACAAAGCGTCTCCGATAGCACCCCTCGGGGAATTGGTTTATGTAGACATACGTATAAAGCGTCTCCGACAACACCCTTGGATTCTGAAGGCCTGCAACGAGACAGTGGGGAATTGATTATTGTAGTCGTACGTGAAAAGCGTCTCCAAAATCACCCTTAAACTTTGAAGACGCTCTCGGTGCTTAGGTATTTTGATTGCTTTAGTCATACGTGTAAAGCGTCTCCGACAACACCCTTACAATCTTTAGGTTCGCATGACACTAAGGAGATTTGAATGCTTTAGCCTGATGGGAAGAATGTCTCTGACAACATCCTGGAATCCGATGTTGGGTGTCAACTCCATTGGTTGTATCTCGATTTATTATTACTGTCAGTAATCACAAGGGGACAAACAGTTCGGACTTTTAAGTGATTTTGTTTAAAGGCGGAGAATTGCATATATGTACTAGTTTGTAGTTTACTAATGTGTGTATAAATATGAGGGCAATAAAAATATAAATAAATGAAATATAACCAAGCGGGTATTCTACCACTTATTTCTCATGAAGGTATTTTCTTTGCTCAGCCATGTTAGGGAGTGTGGATATCCGGAATTTGGAGTTGTCGTATGAGGGATATCATGTTGATTTCCATAGGTATGTTTTCCCCTTGATCCTCTTGAAGTGCGTTGTGTATCTTTTTGGCTACTTCAAGATCGGCATGCAAGAAATCTAGCTCTCCATAAAGATTGTGGCACTTGAGCTTTAGGTGCACAGGTGAGGCTATGGCATCTAGCATTGTAGTGAAAGGCCTACCTAAGATGAAGTTATAAATACGTTTACATGGGATGACTAAGAACTCAGTTCTAATAGACCGAATGTTTTTCCCTCTCCCATGGAAACTAATAGCTCCATATATCCCCATGGTCGAGTGGTCGTCCCATTAAAATTTTCAAATCCAAGTTGTCATATGATATTAGGCTTCCTCAGTTTAAGCCTTTTTTTAGCAGTGACGAATAAAGGATATCACACGAACTTCCTCCATCAATCAGAATTTATGATACGTCAAATTTTCCCATAGTAGTCATGATTCACAAATGAAATTGCTCGTTTGAAATTCCCTTATCCTTTTCTGAGTCTCGTAGCCCCAACATGGGTCGAGAATTCTCGACGACGAGTTATCACCACTCTTGTATACGGTTATCATTTTGGTGATATTTCTCTTGATTGTCCCCTTATAAGGTAGGTTTACACGAGGTACCCCTCCAGTGATGGCGGTGATATATGGGCGCTTACCCTTGCTGGTTTCTTCCTTTTTGCTGTCGGGGCCAGATTCAGAAATCTTTGCGTGGGATTTGGTCTTCAAAGATTCTTATCGGTACCGCTTACCTCCTTTGACATACTCAGACAGTCCGCCTCTCTTGATCAATGCCTCAATTGCATATTTTAGTTGGATGCAAGCATTAGTGTTGTGGCCATGTCCACTATAAAAATGATAGTATTTATATTTATTTGTCCAAGCATTCCAACTGACAGGGCTAAGGTGTCAGAATCCTGCTTTCCTGAACTCGATATTAGCACACTCTCGATAGATTTTTCCAAGGGAGGTGTTCAGAGGCGTGTACTTATCATATCGGCCATATGTCCCTTTATCAGCATCTTTATTTCTTTTATGAGATTCCTTCCTCAGTGGGGGCTCAAAATTTTCATTAGCAGTAGAGGTTTGATTATCAAAATGGGTGTTCAACTTCTCCTCCAACATGATGTATGGTTGATCAAGGTTTAACATCTCTCGGGTAATTTTCACTTTTTTCTTTATGAACTTGGTGTGAAAAGGATGATCAAGAAATAGGATATTTTCGAAGATTCAACATTGAAGGGATTCTTCGGTTCCATCCACTTCTAAAAAGAGTTGAGTGAATTGATTGATGTACGATCGTAAACTCTCATGTGCTCTCTACATGATGTTGCTCAAATCATTAATAATTATTAGTTATCATTTTTGGACAGTGAAATGTATGTTAAGATTACAAATATTTGTCCATGATCCTATGCAATCGTCAGGAAGATCGTTGAACCACAGTTTGGTCAGTCTGACTAGCGTCAATACCAATAGTTTTCATTTGGAAGCCTTGTCGATGATGTAGTAGTTAATTCGTCTATTGACAAGTTGCATGTGTTCGTTGGGATCTCCTTTTCCATCATATTCTCCCAGTCTATGGGGCTTATGCATTGATTTGGGGATCTTACTTTCCAAGATCCGGGAACATAAAGGATGCTTAAGTTGCACCAGGATCAATTGATATTCATCAGGATTCGGAGATGGAGCATAATTGCATCAGTTTCAATTCGGACTTCGGGGAAGAGAATTATGCTTTCCACCTTTAGAGTGTTCCTTTTATTTTTGGACTTTACCTTCTCTCACTGCGGACAGCACCGACCGTGTTGGGAGATTTCTCCTTGAGACGGCTTCTTGTATTGAATTCTCCTGAGGAGGAGCATTATGGAGACTTTATTCCAAGCGAATGAACCTTTCTTCTATCGCTTTTGAGTTATGTTGCTAAATGACATTGTAAATTCCATTGATCAACTTGTTCGCACCTTGAGAGCCAAGGTCCGCCTCGAGAATTCCAAAACTAAGTGAGATCTCAGGTTGTTCCATATGAAGCGGATTCAAAACCCTAGGAATTTGCGCTTAGAACACTCTTGCTCTTGGTGGAGAAAGTACCATATCAAGTTGCTGACGAGCATGGAGGTCGATGTTCATTTCGAAGGAAGGAGGAGTTGTGTTTTCGTGACTGGCTATTTTTGTTGCTACTCCTGCAACCGTTAGATAGGCTTAATGTATGGTGGTGGAATGAGCAACTCTTGATCCAACCATTTCTTTGGATCGACAAAGTTATAAGTATTGATAACGAAAGATCAAAAGAATCAATAGGTCTCTATCGATGTTGAATTAAATTCAATTGAACATGGTCAATTTTCATCTTTGATTTATATGATCTCCTACTTAGAAGTTTAAGAGATCTCAACACTTAGTGTAATGATGGAGAATCATGGAATATGCGGGAATTAGGAGTTGAATTCCCACAGACGGTGCCACTGTTCCATTTGGGAACCATAAATCTGGAGTGTTGTGGAAGTTACAGTGGAGGATAACTTCTAGTACAACGGAGTAGAGTTGTAACTGCAAGGTTAGCACTCCAATGCTCAGTTCAGTATGTGAATAATGATAGGTTATTCAAATTATTTTTGAAACTTGTTACGTGAAATGTCGACATCCCATATATATAAGGAAGAGGAATAATTGTCTCGCTATCTTTCAGGCGAGAAATACGGAAGACCGTTGGATCCGTTTATGGAATGGATCTTCTGTAGTTGGGTACATGACACTCAGGTGGTTAGTAGAATGTTATAGAAATCGATTAAGTGATTGACTGGTACATTTGAACCCAGGATGTTCTGTCCCAGGATGACCGAACCAAATAAAGAAGTGGTTGAATTGAATGAGATATGCCCTACCCAGAACAATACCCTTTCCACTAGCCTAGATTTATTTCTGATAACTACTCCATTTCCATCCAGTTTGTTTCTAAACGCCCATCTAGTACCAATGACAGTTTTATCAGATGGACGTGGGGTAATATCACAAATGTCATTACGTTAAAGTTAGATAAGTTCTTCTTGCATAGCAAGTAACCATCCCTCTTAGAGTAAGGCATCATTTATATTTTTAGTTTTAGTCTGAGATATGAAAGCATAATACTTACATAAATTGTGAATTTGTGATATCGTACTTACACACTTCCCGATGTCTCACAGCACTTGATATAACGGGTGATATTTTGCAACTATCCATTATGGAGGTAGATGATGTGAGGTATCTTGTTTATCTTCCTCTTATTTGTTGTCCTCTTTATCTTTACTAATGTCCTCATCTATTATTTTTAGAGGAGGATCCTCTTTGTGAACGTTGTCATCAATCAAGTTTTTCATTATCACACCTCAAACATTAGAACAAATACCTTTCCTCATCTATTGGGTTAATGACTCGTCAAAAGCAACATGAATAGATTCTTCAACATAAGACGTTCTATGATTTTAAACTCTATACGATTTACTCAAAAATAAGTACCCTATAAATATTCCTTCATCAGACTTAGCATCAAACTTACCAAGATTATCCTTTCCGTTATTTAAAATAAAGAATTTGTAACCGAAAATGCAAAAATACGAAATGTTAGGTTTCCTGTCTTTTAGTAAGTCGTAGAGTGTCTTCTCTTGGATTAGTCGAATGACCACCCTTTTTAAGACATGGCATGCGGTATTAATCACATCCTCCCAGAATTACTTATGCAAACTCATTTTGCTTATCATTGTCTGAGCCAATTCTTCTAAAATACGGTTTTTACGCTCAACAACACCATTCTATTGTGGAGTTCTGAGACATGAGAAGTTATGAGTAATCCCATTTTTGTTGCAAAAAGTTTCAAATTTATAGTTCCTAAATTCACCACCATGATCACTGCAGAGTGTGACAATTTTCAAATTAAAAAGATTTTGGATACTCTTAGCAAATTTAACAAAAGTCGTAATGGTTTCTTCCTTATGGGTTAAGAATAATGTCCAAGTGAATCTAGAATAGTTGTCTACAATTACAATAGAGTAATAGTTACCTCCTAAGTTTCTTGTCCTCGAAGGGCCAAATAAGTCTAGGTCGAGAAGCTCGAGAGGTTTTGAAGTTGAAACATTCTTTTTCGATTTAAAATACACTCTGGTTTTCTTTCCTATTTAGCAGGCATCACAAAGTTTGTATCTTGAAAACTTTATTTTAGGTAGACTAACCACTAGATCCTTATATGTTATCTTACTCATCAAGTCAAAATGCGTATGTTCTAAATGCATATGCCATAACCAAGAATCTTTGTAGAGGGTCTGAGGAGTTTTCCATGTAGTTTTTGTGCTTTTATTATGGGAAATGGAGTAATACACTTTATCTCTTAATACATATATAAGTATATTCCTCACCTTCGAATCATATGAGGCCTTTTTGGTGTCATCATTTGTCCAATCTTTTGGATTTTTAATAGAATCGTCGACTTCATTTTTAGGTGTAAAAGGATTGTCAGGGATTTCTACCCATAGATTCTTGTCAACTGACATTAAGTGTACATACATATTATCCTTCCAATAAGCATAATTTTTGCCTTAAAAAAGCGTAGCTCTATTCTACGCTCCCTTTAGGTCGCTGTCACCCATATTCCCAAACTTTTGAGTCGCTTAGACCTGATCAAAAGACCAACTCTTAGGGAAATTATTGGGTAAGAATATGGATTAAATAAAGTTTTAGAGGAAGGGTGAATAGACCTCTCAAAATAAAACTTTCATTTGAAAAATGTTTTTATCAAAGTTTCAAAAACAATATGTTTTGTGTGGCAGAAGCAAAGTTTGCGTAAAAAAAAGTATGCTTATCGATTGGAAGTTATGCGAGCATCCTTAAACAGTTCATAATGATCAATTTGAACAATTGAGTTGCACCAAAAATTAAAAACCAATTGTATTACACAATCACTCAATTTCACAATATGTGATATTGAATAACTTTGAATACAAGTAAGATTCCATTATCAATGTTTTCATACTTAATCCACAACCAAACAAGGTTGAGTTTCCAAATCAAATAAAAACTATAGCTTATAAAACAAATCACTACCAACGGATAAACCTATCAACATGCGATTCTAGAAAGCAATAATAATAACCTGATCATGCAATCAACTAAGAAATTAAATGATTAAGAGAGAGAGAGAGAGAGAGAGAGGGGGGGGGTTCATAGGGATTTATAGTGGTTTGGCACGTTCGTCCTTGCTTTGTACTTAATCAACTCTCCAATGGTTGCCAATTGAAAATTCGTTGGTCTTCCATTATGATTTGCAACAATATTACAAAAGTTCGTAAAATCACTAGTTCACAAATAAAATGATGAAAATAAAATTTCCTCTATTTTGGATCATGTTTTGTATGCAGCTTCACAAACTGAACTCTATCTAAAATATTTACTCAAGATCACTTTCTAAATCTTCCATCTCCAACAACCTGCTCTTAAGTCTCCAATTACAGAAATTTCCACACAATTTCGTTGGTATCTTGAGTGTTGGTTTGTCTGAAGATTAAAATAACTCCTACCCTATTTGTAGGCTACCACACAATAGTACCGAGGTTAACCTTGAGAGAAGAATCTTCTTCTTTTCCATTGGAATTGTCACAACCAATCACAACACCATACAGTCTTGAAAGCCTCTGAAATCCTAAACAAATCTTCAAATAAATGTTAAATCAAAAAATGAATCTCCTCAATCAATCACGAATCTATTAAGATGAGATTAGGATCCATGCAACAAGGAAAAAAGAATGAGGTAGAAGAGGAAAGAAATCATTTTCAAATGTTCAAGAAAGATTCAAAACCCTTTTGAAAATGTTAGAGCAAGTGGTTTGAGAGTTTTCAAATCATCAATGAAAGAATTATGAAATTTTAAGAGATGATAATGATTTATAGGTGTTGGAGATGAAGTACAAAAAGAAGTGAAAAATTCATGTTTGATGTAAGTCAAGAGCATTTGGTGATTTGAGTCAAGTTAGCAAAAGTAATAAGAAAAAAGATCAAAGATTTAAAATAAAAACCATTTTTTATGATTCGACTCAAGTCATAAGCATAACTTAACTCACAAGGTTCATAATTCGAGTTAAGGCATGATTATGATTTTGACTCAAAGAAGACAGTGGCTGGAAAAAGATTTTTGATTAAACTCAAGCATACACTATGATTTGACTCACAATTGCATGATTCAAATCAGAAGCCAATTTTAATTCAACTCACAAGCTCCAGAAAGATCTTGTCTATGACTTATTTGATTCGACTATATGTGTGATTTGACTCACACACCCAAAATCTCAAAAAACCAAGATTTCAACATAGTTTTGAGATTCTACCTTTGGAATGACTTGAATCATTCGCAATTATGGTTCTTGTTCAACAAAACTTGAATAATTGGGGAATTTTATTCCTCAGGGGACAGATGTCGAACACGGTGTCCTAGACAACTAGTTGGACAAGATTAACTATAATCACCATAATTAACACAGATTCAATTGTACAAGATGATGGAGCATAAAAGCAATAAAAACCAAAATAATTGGTAACCCAATTAGATGCAACAACACCTACATCTAGAGGGTAAGCTTCCAACCCAAGAAATAAAATTCACTATTAGTAGTTTAGTACAATTAGTGTTATATGAACCAACAAACCTTATGTTGTTCAAATCCTCTTCCAAACACTACCCAAAAACTTTCCATTTAGGAATCCCCCTAAATATGAGATCCCATCTTACTTTCTCTCAATAACTAAGCCCTTGTAATCAACTTTAATTCACAATATTGAATGTTAATTTACAACTCAACTAGACAAACCTATAATTATCCCAAGTTATGAAAACACGGTGTGGGGTACATATAACAATAACAAGGACTCAAATAAACCCTAGAACTCTAAATATTCAATGTATTGCTTGCTTTCTAATGTAGGTTTTGAGCTTCTTATATAGCATAAGTGTTATGGTCTTTTCTCCTTGGATCTTTGATTTAATTTCCTCCAGAGTTATACCATCTGGCAAGCTTTCTTATTTATCACATTGACTTCCATCTTCTTCAGTGTTAGAAACAAAGCTTATATCTTTATTATTTTTCTATGACCTGTCATTGACGGACATCTCAAAGGTTTGCAGGGAACCAATGAGTTCATCAACCTTAATACTGCTCAAGCCTGAGCTTTGTCAATAGTAGTCACTTTCATATCAAACCTCTTAGGTAATGATCTGAGAATTTTTTTACAAGCTTTTATTCAAAGGTCTTTTCACCTAAGGCAAAAGGTGTGTCAGCAATACCATGCAACCTGATATGGAATTCACAAATTGATTCATCTTCATTCATCCTTAGATTCTCAAACTTAGTTATGAGGAGCTATAACCTTGATATACAAACTTTGGATGTTCCTTCATGTATAGTTTTGAGAATCTCCCATGTTTTGATTAACATAAACATGTTCTTATCCACACCATTGAATATATCATTCAAAGCCTTGGAGTTTCTAAGAGCTTCATCATATTTAGCATCAGTTCATTCAACTTTTGGTTTCTAGCTAGTAGTTCCATCTTCAGATGTAACCACTGGATATTTCCACCCTTTTATCACAACTTTCCATGCTTTGTTGCCCATGGATTTGAGTAATTAAAATATCATAGCCTTCCCATAATCATAATTTGTTCCATCCAAAACAGGTGGTTTTTTGAATGATCTTCCATCTTTAATTGTGTCCATTTGAGCATAAAATATATTTTCTAGAGCTCACCCAACAAGCTAGGGTGTCTACTCTGATGCTAATTGACATTTTGTTCCTCAAGGGACAGATGTCGAACATGATGTCCTAGACAATCGTTTCAACAAGATAAACAAGAATCGTCACATTTAACATAGATTCAATTTTACAAGATGATAGAGCAAAAAATCAATAAAGAACATTGTAATTGCTAATCCAGTTTAATTCAACAGCACCTACGTCTAGAGGACTGGCTTCCCACCCAAGAAAGGAAATTCACTATTAGTAGTTTAGTACAACTAGTCTTATATGAACCAACAAACCATGTGTTATTCAAAGCATCTTATTAACACTACCTAATAACTTTCTGTTTGGGACTCCCCCTAAGTATGAGATCCCCTCTCACTTTATCTCAATCACTAAACCCTAGTGATAAACTTCAATTCACAATGTTGAATATTGATATACAACTCAACTAAACAAGCTTACAACTATGTCAAGTTGTTGAAACATAGTGTGGTGTACATATAGCAAAAACAAGGACTCAAATAAACCCTAGTACTCTAAATCTTCAACGTATTTCTTGCTTTCCAAGTAGGTTTTGAGCTCCTTATATAGAAAAAGTATTTTTGGCTTTTCATTTCGGATCTTTGATTTAATTTCTTCCAAAATCTTTGCACAATCTATATGATGAGATTTGTTTCATAAATATCTCCAACAGAGAGATGTGATTTGGTTTGTTTCAAATTCAAATTTAAACCACATTTAAATATGATTTGATATTCACAAATATCCAACATATCATATAATCATATTGCTAAATAAAAGCAATAAAATCTGATTGAATCTTCAATAGAAAATTCTCTCAAAATGCAGCAATTTGGCCTGTTGAGCAAGGCCCATATGTCATACCCACGTATTTTGACATTGCGTCTAGCATGTGTACCTTTTGCACCATAGAAACGTCTTGAAATAGCTTGGCAAACTTGAACACTTCTCCATGTTGTTGTGAGTGCAACTTTCCATTAGATGTATTTTACATGATGTCAAAACTAGGATACTTTAGCGTTAATGTATATTTGATGGTATCCTCTGATTCTCAATGTGCATCACAGAATTATAAAGCATAAAAGCATTTGGAAACAAGTTGGAAAAGGTTCCATGCATCAAAATGCATCAAAAATAACTTTATGAAAAAATTAACCTACAGGTCAACACATACATATTTCAGGTCGACACATAGAAGAAAAAAATGTATATGTGTCGACACATCCGTATTATAGGTAGACTCATGTACTACATTTTTAAAGCATGTAAGCTTTGTTAGATGTTCCACTTCTATAGGTCAACACATGATCTTTACAGGTCAACATATGACCTATAAAGGTCCGCACATGCGTCGAACAGGTCGACTCATATAACTAAATTTTCTTAAAATGCATAATTTTTTTCAAATCTTTTGCATACCTTTTGCCTCCAAACATTCATGCATATAAATATTTCATACATACATTATTTCTAGCAAGGTTTCTAGAGAGTAAAACCTATATGAAACCAGGATTTCAAAGCATTCTCATAATCTTCAACCTTATTCTATGCATACACACAAACACACTACACATAATCATTCTTTTTTTGGGCTCCATCTAGAATTAGGATTGATAGCGTCCAATTTAGGTTGATTGTACTGAAAATTGGGTTCAGATCTTTGAGGGTTTCAAATAAGAAAACCGAGATGGGGTTTTCCTTCAAGATCATTTAGGGTTTGAAGGTTTCAGATAAGATTATGCAATATGGATCTGATCGAGTGAAGTTCTTGAAGAACGGGAGGTTCTTGCAAAGGAGTAGTGTGGGACGATGAACCGCATTGGTAAATCTTGGGTTACAATATTTGCGTGTTAGGGATTCGATCGAGTGAAAGCTTTAAAGAACAAGGAGTTTCTTGCAAAGAAGTAGCGTGAGACGGTGAATCAAATCGGCATTGTTGGGTTACTTGATCAAGCTTTGGTGAAGGGAAGAGAAGGTGTCAGAATCAACATCAAACTTATGGTTTGTAATGTTGGATTGCTACATCTCTCTTGTATATGTATATTTTCGAAGTAAGATTAATAACATTATCTCAATTCAAGTTTGAATTGAGGGCATACATACCCATAACGAGGTCCATTGGAGAATTTCCTAAACAAATCCTTGTGTACTCTCTCTATCTATTTCTATCACTCTTTTATATTTGGTTTGCAAATTGTTGATTTCATCGATCGTGCGATCAACTTGTTTGGATAATATTTTTTATTACATTTTAAAATTGGTGTTATTGTGTTGGTCACCATTCCTTAGGTTGTGATTTGGTTTTAAGGTCAACAATACCACATAAAATTTCAAACAATATCGATTTCACACTAAGTGTTTGACAAATTGTCTTAATTGATTTTTTGTGTGAATTATCAGTAGAAGTAGACTATCCTTGTTAATTTGCATTCAACTGGTTATAATTAATTGTGTTTGGTAAATTTGTGATTCATTATCATACCTAGATTACTATTATGCATATCCGAGCTTTATGATAGCGGGTTTGGTTAGATGATTTATTCAAACAGTCATGCTTTGGTCCTACCAGATGTCTAGCACATCGTAGATGGTATCTTCCTTTCTAAAGATTTATTCTTCATATATGTCCTCATATTCTATATTATCAAAATATTATGTCTCCTCACTCCCATATGTATCATCCTTTTTAGGTTCTTCTTCATCAGATTCCTCTTCCTTTGTCAACTTGCTGAGTAGATCATCCATATTATTCCTCCTGAGTGTACTTGTTGCAATTGTAACTTGAAGGTCCTTGGATATCTCTTCTAGATCTAGCATCATCTCTTTTCTGGTGGCTTTGGACAGTGGAGAAGAATTCTCCCCAACAGCATGTCTTTGGTGCCTTGATAACTCAATGTCCAGGACATGCGTTCCCATAAACAATTTCTTATCAAAGGTTTGTGGTCCATCCCTTTTAATTACAACTTCTTGAGAATAAATTATCTCTGGATATTGACTTAAGATAATTCTATTCAACAAGAAAGGAAATGTTATGGATAACTTCACAGCATATTAGTTAGTATGTTTCAAGGTCTGGTTGAAAACATATTCTCCAAAGTTTAGCTTTGCCTTGGTACCTACATGATAGATTATTTTGGCCAAGCTAGTAGAGACACTGGACTTGTGATTTGCAGGTTCCCAATTAATTGCACCAATTCTATTCAGCATAACATACTTTATACATATCTTCCTACTTAGAAGTAACCATTGCTTAGGCTATTATTGTACATGTGTTGCAGTGAATTCCTTGGCTATCTTTTCAAAGGAAACTTTTTTGGATCCTGCATACTTACTTCTCTTCAATTGTTCATTAATGACAGATGGTGAGAACCTTACACATTTTTCTTTAACATACACCTTCCTATACTCCTGACTCCCTTCAATACTGCACTCAGGTGAGATGTTTACTATAAACTCCATAACTAGATTTTCAAAGCAAGGACCAATCTGTGTCACAGTATTCATTAGCCTAAGGCTTCTCCACTTAGTTCTCTTTCACATGAAATACTATTTTGTATAACAAAATTCCATTTTTGAGTGCTTTATTGGGAATAGAATGACACATTATCCAAAAGAGCAATGTCAATTTTTTGAGCAACCTTTTTTCCTCCAACTTTTCGTCTTTCAAAAGGCCTTATGTCTTGGGCATCTTCCTCAGCATCTGAATCACTAGACACCAGGAGATTTATCTTTAGAGTTATCTTTTCAGTAGCCTTTTCTTTTCCTTCCTTTATTTTAGTCAACTTCTTAGCATATTTCTTAATCTCCTTGTTTAATAATCCCTTTCGTTATGCTAACAAGAGGAAAGTCAACATCCTCACTGCTGATCACTTATTTATTTATTGTCTTCTCGTTAGCTTGATTATCTATTGCACTCTCTTTTTTTAACATATGTCCTTTTATTTGAGGTTGTTCATCACTTGAAGAATCAGATGTAACATCTTTTCTATCCATGGTTTCATTTAGACTTTTATCAAGAACATGTACATTCACAATGATATGGGAGGGTACAGAGAGTGGTACACACGTTTTACCATATGTTATACCAGAAGGTCCAACGTTGGGATCAACATGTTGGTCAACATTGATATCAACAACCTCAATATCATCATTAGTGGTATATGGATCAATATCTCTCATGACAAAGTCCAGATCACGCCCAGATTGCTAAAAAATAGATGAACTTGCCTTTTTAGAAGTTCTTCCCTTCCTGATCCTAGTATGTTTGACCCTATTATTTGGGAAATAAACATGAACGGCCATCCTAAGTGGTACAACATCTTGAATGGATTGATATTTGTCTACCTTGTTGTTGGATTCAAAAACCCTAGGTTTCAATGGTGCTCCTTTTTCTCCTAACATCTTGACTCCTTGGGTGTGAGTGACAGAATTGGGTTTGAAGATGTTGTTAGTATCATATTGTTGACTCGTTTTACTTTCAGATGTTAAATATTGAGAATGATCTTCCAACATCGTGTCAAACATTCTTCCTGTCTCATACTTATTGGTATCCCAGGCATTAATTTCCTTCACACTTATCTTTTTCTCAAGTATAAGTTCCTTAGGGTCCATATGATGTGATTCAAGAGCTTTAGAGGAAGAGAGATATTGAAACTTCTTATAGGAAATCTTGGCATGATTTATCCTTTGAAACTTATAACCAATTTTGTCCTTTTCAGTTCTGATCTTTTTTATGCTTTCCTCATCCTTGAATATTACACTAGTAGTTGGCTTAGATATCCACATGTAGCAGTTTTCTTTGGATCTTGAGACCTTCATTAATACTTGTTGATCATTGTTATCCACAACACACTCAACCTTGTTTAAGCTCACATTAAACCCTTGATCACTCCGTTGACTTATGCTGATTAAGTTTTCAACCAAGTCTTCTACTAGTAACATGTCATTACAGCAAGGAAATTCTAGTCTGACCATCTTATCAATGCCCTTGAGCCTTCATTTTCTTCCATCTACAAATGTTATATATCTTTGTGGGAATGGTTTTACTCCTTCAAGGAATGACTCTTCACCTGTCATATGATTGCAGCACCCACTATCAAAAAATTTAATCATTCTTTGAAGACACTCTAGCAGATGATTAAGTTATGAGGCATTTGACTTCAACCTTGGATTTCCACACTTTCTTAGCGTGATCATACTTCCCTTTTCTTTTGGTTCTTTGTTGACTGTAGGGTTAATATACAGTCTAAATCAGTAAAGCCTTATGTGCCCATATCTTCCAGAATAATGACATTTTATGTCTGAGTTCCTACTCTTTCCATTATAGGAATACACATGTCGTGCAGGATGTTATGGCATGTGGTCCAACATCTGGAACTCAGTTTTATTTTCAAAAGAAACAAACTTCTTAGGATGATTTGTGTCCTTCTTGCTCATGGACTTGGTGTCAAACCATATTCCCTTCAAGTTTCTTGACATTTTCCCAACTTCCAAAATTTCATCCAAGATATCAGACCCATTATTCAACATACGTATAGATTTTGTCAAGTTTTCCAGCTTGGAGTTTAATAGGGATACTTCTTCTTCTAGATCACTGATGGTAGTAGCTTGTTTCACCTTCTCTTGTAGGATACCATTTATAGTTTTCTTCTGATTTCCACTTCCATGCAAGCTTCCCACCACTCGGTGAGAATTTTTTTATAATTAGTAGCTAACTCCACATTTGTCATGTCTTCATCACTATACTTACTTTCTGCCTCATATTTTCCAGAGTAAGCTATCACATTGTTGGCATTTTCCCCTTAACTTTCATCATCAAAGTCAGACCAGATTATGGAAAGTCCCATGTTCTGCTTCTTTAGAAAGGTAGGACATTCTGCTTTAACGTATTCAAAGCCTTCATACTCAAAGCACTGAGTACCCTTGATACTGCTGAGTTTGTTTCATTATTTCCTTTCTCTTGGGAATTGATGTCATACCTCTTGTCCTGGACATTTGACCTCCACTTTGTGTACAGGTTTTTCAAGGATTGGTTTATTTTTTTTCCAAGAAGAGTTATAGCATCGAACAAGCTTTCTTCTTTATCACATTGACTTCCATCTTCTTCAGTGTTAGAAATAAATGTTATACCTTTATTCTTCTTCTATGACCTATCATTGACGGCCATCTCAAAGGTCTGTAGGGAACCAGTGAGTTCATCAACCTTAATATTGCTCAAGCTTGAGCTTTGTCAATAGTAGTCACTTTCATATCAAACCTCTTAGGCAATGATCTAAGAAATTTTCTTACAAGCTTTTCTTCATACATCTTTTCACCTAAGGCAAAAGATGTGTTGACAATACTGTAGCGGTAAATTCATGACCATCAAGCTATGGATAAGCTAGACGTCAATAAAACCAGAGTCGCCACCGCGCTTTTATTGTTTCCAAGGGAAAAGGGAAAATTACGAACAAAACCCAAAGATAAGAAGTTTTCAAATCAAAACTAATAAAATTCCAGAGATTACATGTAAGGGGGTTGGTTACACAGAGGGAAGGTGTTAGCACCCAAAGTATTCTAGGAACTCCTATGGAAGGTTGTACAAATGATGTTTGCAATAAATAGAATGGAGGGATGAGAAAAGAGTTCATTAATTATATTTTTATGTTTGACAAGACCTTCGGACTTGTGCCTACTTACCAACATAAAAATGAGGGATCAAAACCTCATAGTTCGTGGTATCAATTTCAAAGTGAGTGAATTGCTTTTAATAAAAAAATTAAGTTTGACAAGGGCACAAGAGGCCTAAAAATGTTTGAATGAGTGTTAGTTCTTTTTTATTTTGAAATTTTAAGTCAAGTATAGTTAGATTCATTTACATGTTTGATTTAAGAAAATGGGTTTGAAAATGCAATGGCATAAGACCAAAGTTTCTAATTTGCAATATGGTCTAAGTTTAGAAATAAAAAACAAAGAAGATTTTTAAAAGGATGGAGAGGTTTGAAATTAAAGAAGCGAGGAAGAGATGAAGAGACTAATCTTAAGCAAAATTTAAAAGTTAAGAGTTGAAAAGATCTGACCAATGAGCTGCAATTCAATAGACAAGAATGTCATATAGAAACCCAAATTTCCCTTGGACTTTAGAATCAAGCAACATCAATACACACATAGCAAGATGAAGAGAAAGGCATCAAATAAAGATAGCCAAATCCAAGCTTAATAACTCAATGATCTTCTTTATAATTCTCCATGTAGCAGATGACTTCAAAGATGAGCATTAGACACAGGTTCAAAATAACAGCTTCAATATGATCATGTTGTAGATGAACTCAAATTGATCTTCAATATTTGTATCAGATGAAAGCTCACTTCACAAGCACTTGGTTTCATGAAAGTTGGCATTGGCCAAGTCCTTTGCATAGGGAGTGTTGCCTAATTCTAAGTCCAATGTCTCAGATCAAATCCAACAGTCCATGCAAAATATCTTTTTGGGTTTTTATTCTTATTATGTACATTAAGGTCAAAAGACCACAAACACAAACAAGTATATACAAACACAATATATTCACAAAGTATGGCTCAAGTGAGCAAAGTAAAAATGACATTAAAGTAAATAAATTGAATGGTATGAATAATGGCAAATGAAATAAGACTTGAAATTAAAGTGCATAAAAGTAAATGGCGTGAAATTAAATGTTAGTTGTTAGTTGATTAGAAGTTAGTATTGCTTTTGCTTTTTGTTTTGTTTTAGTCATTCTTTGGAGAACACTCAACCCACTTTTCACAAGCATGGATCCTTGAACCAAGACACCTTTCAAAGGAAGGAAAAAAGGCAAAGTTTCCACACAATACCATGAAAGAGGGGAGACTTACAATCTCACTTACTAGAATGATATGCCTTTTGTGTCACAAATTTAGCGCTATGTTAAGCAATCGTAATTGGACTTATGTAGAAGTCACAACTATTTGAGATCGGGCCATAGAAATTTTGGTGTTAATGCATGTTAGAGACATAGTATAATGAACTATGCTCCTAAAACATACCACACACAAAAAAGAATATGCAAAAGAGTGGACCTAATCACATCCATACTCATGTTGATTTTGCAATCAACTAGCCTTAGGATATAAAGATATCATAGGCCCATGACATGAATGAATAGAGAAGGGGATTGAGATGAAGAGGGAGGGGAATGGAATCAACACAAATTGGTCTAAGGAGGACTTTTACCAAATTAAAATCATTCATTCATTTTGGGAGATGAAATGTACATTTCATCAATCCCCTAAATCTAATGATTTTAACTCAACAAAGTCAAATCAACCCTGACCAAGGCCCAACAACACAAGTCAAACTCAACAAGTCAATATTAGAAGCTCAACACAATTTATTTTGCATTTAAATAATTAAAATCAATTAAAATATGCATTAAATTAAATTATGGTTGGTCAAATTCCTAAAACCTCATCAAAACACCAAAGAAATGGCCATGAGATTTATCATATGTCAAACAAGGTCAAAGGACCTTGGAGAAAAAAATTCATAATTTTTGGAAACTTAAAAGTATTTTTAAACAATTAAAAATATTCACAAAATCAATAAAATCATGAAAAATATTAATAATGATCCAAAAAATAATTTTAATTCAGAAAATGAAAGAGGAATTTATTTAAAAAAATTTGGTGAAACTCTCATATTTTTTGGATCAGTATTAAAATTAATATGAATTAATGAAAATAAACCAAATAAAATAAAAAATCAGAAAATGAGAAAAAACGTGGACCACTTGATCTCCCTCATTAATTGGCCTCTAGCACGCATTCCACCATAGTCACGAGTCAATGTGTAACACAAGTGGTAATCAGTTTCAACGCGCGAGATTAGAACAATTCAAATGGATCTTGAGTCTCTGATGGATCCCAACTCACCACCGGAGCCAAAGCTCCGGTCTCCTTCTCTGGTGAGCTTCACTGGACTGGTTCATCCGCAACCATCACCAAAATTAAAAATAAGGACATGAATTTAAAGTAAAAATGTCACTTAGCTCGAATTTGGCCTCAATTTATCCTAACTCCAAGTATATTGAGAGATACAAGGAGTTGAAATTTGAGGTGCACGATCTGAGTTGCTTCTATTTGACCTTAAAGCAACTCAATCTTGTTGCTTACATTGGTAGGACTTCATACAACCAAGGATCCAAGAGAATTATGGATAATTGAGTGAGAAACGAAGAGATGAAAATTGCTGGAAAATACCTTCAATGCAGGTCTGTGCTAGATTGATCTTGCTCTTGCTTGCTCTTGATCTTGTTCATGAAACTTGAAGGAGTAGAATTGAATGTATGAAAAGCTCCGGACTCATGGAGTTTCGAATCTCAAAATAGTGAGATTCAAACTCAATTTCTAAAGGAAATTATCAAGGTTATCCTTTCAAATGAGAGGGTTTTAAGTAGGGGTGGCAAAACGGGCTCAGCCCGCTGGGCATGCCCGTTTTGCCCGCACTTTTATACGGGGAAGGCCAAGGGTTTAGGCCCTCACCCTCAAATGTGTCCACCCCGCCCCGCCCCGTTTTTTTCGCGGACTTTTGCGGGCACATGTATTTACTTAAATTTTTGCATTTTAATGCTTAAAGAGTGCAGTGCCCGCGGGCTTTCCCCGCCCCGCCCTCACTTTTTTGCGGGGCAGGTCTAAGTTTTAGGCCCACATCCTTAACTATGACCGCCCCGCCCGCCCCGTTTTTTTGCGGCCTTTTGCGGGGCGGGCCTAAACGGGGCGGGCATGCCCGTTTGCCACCCCTAGTTTTAAGGTATGGATTCAAAGTTGGCGCACAAGTCTTTCTTTCTGAGCATAGAGGGCTCTATTTATAGCCAAATGGTTTGATATTTGCACACTTGAAATGGAATTCCAAAAATAGCAATGTGCATTGCATGGGTGCATGGACGTGTACAGGCACATGAAATCACTTCTTCTGATCCATAATGAGTACAAGCAAGGCACATGAAATCACTTCTTCTGATCCATAATGAGTACATGCATTGGTGTATGGAATGTTTAAGTTCAATTTGTGCCAAATGATCACCCATGTTCGAGCCATGCGCAACCCATTAAAATCTTGTCCAAAATGGATGAAATTTGACTTTTTGGAAAGGTTAGATCAAGAGGAACAACTTTCACGTTGAACACTTTTTCATTTGAAGCTTGTATCATGATTAATTTTTAGGTGGAAGTTGGGAAAATCAAACATGTCAAAAACATTTCTAAGTGTCAAGCCATATGTTCACTTATTCCACCTTGGCTAACTTTTTATGTGAGCTTCAAATCAGAAAGGTTCCTTCATAAAAGTTGTAGCTCTCTCAAATTAATTCGAAATGGTTACCAATTTGACCTTATTTGGATTTAATATGAAGGAGTTATGCATTTTTGAAGTTGAGGAAAATCATTTGTTCAATGGCATTGGTCCAAAATGACCTATAATGTATCCTCATATCACATGCACATAAAAGTTGAATTAGCTCTTCCTCCAAACATAAAATTTTAAGTATACATATTGAATTTTATTTTTCAACTTGGAAATCTTTCATATCATAAAAATTGATAAAGTTATGGCCTTGGGAACTTGACCTCCAAATTAGGGTTTATACAAAATGACCTATAATCTTTCACCATAAAAAATGACTTTCCAAGCAAAACTAGCTATAGACCTCAACATTAAAGTTGTTTATAATGTCATTTAGAGTAACTTTTATCTTGGAATCATTTTCATATGACAAAAATTGTAGGATATAGGGTCTAGGGAACCCCGGTTTTGATAGGATGAATTCCTCTGGTCAACCACCATCAACCAACTTGCTAGCTTGCAATTATCTTGGCTTTTGGGACTCATGGAAGATCATATATGCATAAAATAATTAAATTTTAAGTATCCTTTTAAATATTTGATCAATTGTTGAAGAAGCTTGTTGAAGAAGTTACATAAGATACCTAGATGAACTAGGGTTTCCAAGGCAAATCAATTCCAAACTCTTGATGAATTCTTGACCAAAATAACATGTGAAGCTCATGGGGATCCATATATGATACTTATATCCATATTAGATCAATTCTTGATTGAGCTCCTTGCAATGATGGTCTTAAACCCTATATATGAGCTTGATAGATCAAAGGTGAGCATGTGTACTACCTACAAAAGAGTTAGACAAATGCAAAGAGATATTTTTGGTATTTTGGTTAGTAAATGATAAAATACAAAGTATGATACAATCAAATAGCGCTTGGTGATTTCTCCCAATGCAAACCCAATGAATGAGGGGTAAGGAGGATGCCAAGGTGTGATCCCAATGCCAATGCTTATTATGAGATAACATTAGGGATCTTAGGGTCAAAATTGGGGTCTTACAAATACCATGCAACCTGATGTGGAATTCACAAGTTGATTTATCTTCATTCATCCTTAGATTCTCAGACTTAGTTGTGAGGAGCTATAACCTTGACATATGAACTTTGGATGTGCCTTCGTGTGCAGTTTTGAGAATCTCTCATGCTTCTTTAGCTTTTGAACATGTTTTGATTAACCTGAACATGTTCTTATCCACACCATTGAAGATATCATTCAAAGCCTTGGAGTTTCCAAGAGCTTCATTATATTTAACATTAGTCCATTCAACTTTTGGTTTCAAGCAAGTAGTTCCATCTTCAGAAGTAACCACTAGATGTTTTCACCCTTTTATCACAACTTTACATGCTTTGTTGCCCATAGATTTGAGAAAAGAAACTATCATAGCCTTTCAGTAATCATAATTTATGCCATCCAAAACAGGTGGTTTGTTGAATGATCCTCCATATTTAGTTGTGTCCATTTAAGCAGAATTTATCTTTCCTGGAGCTCACCCAACAGGCTAGGGTGCCTACTATGATGCTGAACATGATGTCCTAGACAACTGGTTCAACAAGATAAACCAAAATCACCATATTTAACACAGATTCAATTGTACAAGATGATGGAGCAAAAAAGAAATAAAGAACATCGTAATTGGTAATCCAGTTCGATTCAACAACACCTACGTATTGAGGGTTGGCACCAACCCAATAAAGGAAATTCACTATTAATAGTTTAATACAATTAGTCTTATATGAACCAACAAACTATGTGTTGTTCAATGCCTCTTCTTAACACGGCCTGATAACTTTCTATTTAGAACTCCTCCTAAATATGAGATCCCCTTTCACTTTCTCTCAATCAATAAACCCTAATGATCAACTTTAATTCACAATGTTGATTGTTGATTTACAAGTCAACTAGACAAACGTACAACTATGCCAAGTTACTAAAACATAGTGTGGTGTACATAAAACAATAACAAGGACTCAAATAAATCCTAGCACTCTAAATCTTCAATGTATTGCTTGCTTTCTAATGTAGTTTTTGAGCTCCTTATATAGCATATTGTTCTGGGCTTTTCTCATTAGATCTTTGATTTAATTTCGTCCAGAATTTTTGCACAATCGGTTGGATAAGATTTGTTCCATAAATATCTCCAACGGAAATATATGATTTGGTTTGTTTCAAATTAAAATTTAAATCTTATTTAATCTTCGCAGTTGTCCAACAAATCGTATAATCATATTGCTAAATAAAAGCAATAAAATCTAATTGAATCTTCAACAGAAAACCCATCCCAAAATGCAGCAATCAGGCATGTTGAATAAGGCCCAGATGTCAGACCCACATGTTGTGCATCACATTAAGCATGTGTCTCTTCTGTACCATAAAATCATCTTGAAGTAGCTGAGCAAACTTGAACACTTTTTTATATTGTTGTTTTTCAAAGTACAGTCAATCCAAAAAGAATAACAAATTAACTTAAAGCATAATGTTTGTACTCAAACGTAAACACTGTGAATTATGCGTGCTAAAACACATATCAAAAATTTGATCCTTAAAGATATGCAATTGAAGAGGAGACTCAAATATAAACTTAGTTCAAAGTAACGCTTAAAATACAAGCAACAAAACCATATGGGATTATCCCCCTTAATGTATCAGAGACATGTAACTTCAGGAGATGTTGATAAGATATTTGTGGAGTACCTTGATCATCTGGTCACAGAGGATGCACATAGTGTGTTGGCTCCTCGGTCATGGACTTCGAGATTCAGCTACATCCTATCGTTTTTCAAAGTGTCACATTCTTACATGACATTTGATGCATAGGGAGAGCAACCTAGATCAGCTCATTAAGAGATAATATAGGAGGAGCAGGTTGGGGCATACCATGTTATTGATGTGTTATTTGAATGTCAATGTATTGTGACTATTGGGAAAGAGAGTATAGAAAGAGGAAAGTTTTAGGAAGGCACTCCTGAGAGGGTCACTGTAGAGGCCATGATAGCCGAGGCACGTAATGCCTTGCAGTACAATAGGAAGAAGAGGAATTTGGGGGTTAGGGATACCCAATAGTTGATTTTTCCTTTGTATTTTTATAATTTGTATTTTACGAATAATGTATGATTTTCATTTTGACTTAATATATGGTATTTTGATTGAACTACATAAGTGTATTGTTTGGTGAATTATGTATGGTATTTTGATTGTATTATGTGATCAATGTAAGGTTTGATCGAATTATATATGATTTATTAAAATATGTATAATTTATAACAAAAATATTGTCCATGAGAGAAATTTAATGTCTTGAGGATTAATACAGAAGTTAACTTCCGTAATATTCGTTGAGTTATGAAATAAGCACACTATCACGAGTTCAAAATGTGTTTTATGAGTTAGTATGGAACTTAAACTACATACTCACCCTTCCATCAACACACGTAGGTTAACCTCCGTATTAATTTTTGGCAAAATAGGGGTAGCTCACTTACGAAGTGTTTTGGTGTGGGGGGCCTTCGGAGGTTAACTTTCATATTATTGCGTGGGCATTTTCGGGTTTCATAATGGTGGATCTTCACCACTAAGGGTGGGAAGAGAAATCCCCAAATTCGGAAGCTTTATAAGAGAATTGGGGTAATTCAATGTGACCTATAAATTAAGGCATAGTTCATTATACCATATGAACTTTTGGTGGTGTCCATTACAATTCATGTAGTGATCACACACTCTATAGAAATTCAAAAATATCTTTTACACAGTTCGAAGATTAAAATTTGGATGCACTTATTTTACAACAAAATCACTTCATCAAAGAGACACCTCATTTTTCCCAAAAAAAGGAAATTGTTCGGATTTTAATTGCCATATATACCCTATTAAAATATGGTTTTCAATCTCCGGAAGAAAAAAAAACTGCATTGGCTTGGGTGTGTGTTTTGGAGTGAATATGGAGTTTGAAGTTTGAAGAACCCCCCCCCCCCGACAGTTTCACTCTTACCTGAGTGTTTATTTTATAAAAATGGGGTGAATCTAAATTTCAAAATTTGGACAAACCCCAAGATAGTATTTTCACCCCTTGATAGTAACTTTGAAGAAATTTTTCATTATTAATAAACCATACATTATAAGTTATTTATAAATCATATCCAGAATAGACCATACACATTAATCATTCATTAATAAGATCAAATTGTCAAACAAAATATTGGTTAATCATACATTAGTGTTCATAAATACAACAAACCATGCAATATTTCAAAATGTTAATATTAAAATACAAATAAAAATACAACTACTGCGTACATCTAACATCCATATTCCTTCGCTGCCTCCTATAGTGCAATGCGTGTCATGCATCTGTTAAGATTTTATATAGAGTGACCATTTGAGGTGTGTTTTCCTGAAACTCTCATCTAGTTATGGCATATCTCCTATTAGGCATAATACGTTAACATAAAAACATTACATCCACGACATGTTCCGGTCTTGTCTGTTCCTCTTCTAGTATCTTCTTTTGTATCTGGTGTCATATAAGGATGTGACACTCTATAAAACCATTGAATGTAATTGTATATCGTACTTCATGGACTAAGATTTAAAAGTCCGAACTACGCAAACCTAGAACATGAACAGAAACAGAGCAAGTATTACGAACCCTAAGCTCAAAGTTCAAAATTTCAAACTAAATCTAATTAGAACAAAACAAATACAACTATATTGCATGTAACCTAATGTAGCATAATTATAACTTATTTAGAAAATATATGCATCACAAATCATTTTTAAAAAAATAAGAAAAAGAGAAACTTATCAAATATGAGAGATGTATGATCTTGACTTGAATGTACTAGATTAGAACTTGACAAATGTGCTACGTTTGAATGTAGTATAGTAGAAATTGTGAGAAAGATTGAAAAATCTCGAAATAAGAGTAGGCAAGTGGTGAGCTATATTTTCACTTGTGTTTAAATTTGATGAAATGAAAGAGAATGAAGAGTGAAAAGTCTAAGCGCGAATACATAAATGAAAACGTCTATATTTCAATCTCCGTAAGTTTAATCTAGAGATTGAAATCAGGACAAACATTTTAGTCTTTTTTGTATTTTTAAGTTTGGGTTTCAGTGAGATATGTTGAGGCGTGTCTGAATTTCAATATTCGTAAATTTTTAATCGAGGTTTCAATATCCAGACCTAACTTTAACTTAGATTTGACGCGCTTCAGAAAGAGTTGGTTGTCTATTTGGTGCATCTGAATATTGAAATTTAAATTCTAATACTTTTAGAATTTTATCAGGTGTGTGAGTAAGGCATCTGATTTAATAAATAATACCCTGAATATTTACATATTCTATGAAAATTCAAAAAAATATTGATATGAATAATGCATGTCTAAAAGTCAATTTTCAGATGTATTTATTACATTATTGTTCATTTGACTTACACGGTAAATGTTGAAAAAGTGTGTTCAGGAGACTTATGGATGTATCCATTATTACTCTTTGTTTGTTCATTTAATCTCAATCGATAAAGACAAATGAGTTTGTCTAGAAAATAACTTCTAAAAAGATTTTATAGATTGTCTTAAAAATATAAGTATTTAATCATTTAGAGATGACAAACGGGATATCCATCCATTTACGTTCGTACTGCAAAATTCAGAAAAAAAACCGAAACGGGACAGGGCGGACTATTTTCTGGGTGCGGGCCTAAAGTCTTACATTGCTTGTGCCCGTAAAAAATGGGATGGTCCAGTCATACTAAAGGATGTGGATTTAAAATCTTGACCCATCCTTAAAAAAAGAGCAGCCAAAACAAAACAGATATACCCAACATATCGGATTCATATTAAATATTTGGCTTATATTAAATATTTCACTGACGACAAAAAATGTCTATGAAGGTCTGATTGAAAGTTAATTTTTGAAGAATTTTAAAGGAAAATTTTTTGGAAGGTTGCGTGTATATTTTGGAATGTTATATTTTTAAAAAAAATTAAAAACAATATAGGGAATTGATTTTTTGGAGTATTTTGAAATATGTTTGATATTAAAAAAAAATAGTATACCACATTAACATTTAAATAATACTGTCTTTTAAACTTTTTAAAAATATCAAACTCATTTCAAAATATTTAATCATCCCTCCAAAAACCAATTTCCAAACATACCTTAAAAAATTAGGCTTCGGATACCTCGCATTTTTTCACCCGTAGAATTACAAATCAGACATAGAAATTAGGCTTCAGATACCTCGCATTTTTTTCACCCGTAGAATTACAAATCAAACCTATGTCGTATACACTTAAGACTTCGCATGCAAATATAAATTGAGGGGGGCTGGCCACATGCAACCCACTCTTAAAGCTAACTAGCAAGCTAACTAGCTTATTCAGCTAACTAGCAAGCAAATATATATATATATCCTTCTCCCTCCTATAGATCCTTCTCCTTAATTCTACCAGAATTCGTATTCACAAACTAAAGCGAAAACGAAATTTAAACGAGATGGCTTGCAGCAACTTTGATTCCATCATATATTCCATGTAATATTATACAACGTATGTCTCCAAATACTATATCTAGCAAAAATATCAAAAGAAAAGAAGAAGACATCAAGTACAAAAGAAGGGCAACAAAGAATAAAAAGGGTTGATCATTAAGCAAAAATTCCTATTTAGAAGGGAATTCCAAGTAATTATCTGAAACATTGATGCATTTAGTCAATAGCAATGATGAGAAAACCAACAGATACATACATGAGAAAAACTGGGTATAGAGCAAGAGCTTTTCTCCTGGGATTCACTGCAGCACTCATGAAAGGATATGCAGCCCAAGAACTCCACGCTAAAGTCACACATACCACTACCATTTTCAATATAACATTGTTCTTCAACATGCAAATTAATGCGCCAACATCAAGAGGGAATAAGCAATAACCCAGCAGACTCAGACTTTGGAAGAAAATAATGTGTCCACCCTGAAATGTAGAAGAGATGAAGACAAATATGCCAAGTCATTCGACTATTAAACCTTCTTTTAATCATTCTCATACATAAAAAATTATATTTTACAATACTTCAACAACAAATGACATTGAAAAAAATTAAAAGTTGATGCACATAAAATGACGAGATGAAAAGGGCTATTACCAGAAGCAGAACATTCAATGTCAAAATTACAGCACCAGCAGCAAGTAAGGCAAATGCAACTGCAAACACCTCAGACTGAGACGATAAAAAGGAAACGTTAGAAGGAATATATCTACAACTGACAAATTCATTTGCCAGGTTATGCAAATAAGGCAGAAATAAATAGTTCCAAGCTACAAAAATGAGCAGAACATAGTATAAAAGAATAAGGTGCAAGCTTATAATTTGAAGCCCTCAACAAAAATTAAGTTTCAAAGTATGTTGTGTAAAATATTAATACAAGAGCAATACAGGAGTGAAACTAGGTAAAATTATTTACCCTATTGGCTCCATGAACCGATCACTATATCATCCCACTCGACAAACTTAGAGATTCCTAGTCGATAGTTACGTTTGCATGGTCCCAGCAGAAGGGATAAAGGGAAAATAAGTCTATATACAGGCTAACTCATGGAGAAGAAAACGATCCTATTGATAGATACAATTATGTAATTGATACCACCAGCATCTTGCAGTGCTTCGCCATACTAAGCTATAGTACACTAAAATAGTTGGACGCACTTTGGCAACTGATAGTTAACTTTCCATGGTCCCAGCAGAAAGTATAAAGGGAAAATAAGTCTATATACAAGCTGACTCATGGAGAAGAAAAATATTCTACTGATAGATACACTGTGCAATTGATACCACCAGCATCATGAGTGCTTCACCATACTGAACTCATAGTACCCTAAGATCGTCAGACGGACTTTGAAAATAGCAAGTCTATTGATAGTTTGATACTTCGTACATTTATAGTCAAAAGTCATCCCTGACTCACATACATCTATCACAGCCAATGTGTTATCGATAGCTTTAGGCTCTACTTGGAAGTTTAGAGGCGAGGGAAGGGGAAGGATTTGGGGGGAGGGAAAGAGAGTGAAAGAGATAGAAATCTTCAACCTTATTTGAGAGTGATTTTGTAGAGAATGCTTATGATTTTTTTTAGTATTATAACAAAACTCAGTGTTATCGATTCGATAGTGTACTGAGGAACACCAAAGATCCGCTATGTGAAACTGGAGAGCGTGGTTGAAATAAGTTAATTCTATATTAGCAAAATAAGCATGATGTATACAAATTTAAAAAAAAAGGAATGGAGGTGTTTAGCTTACATATTTACGAATTTTGATGAATAGGTCTTACTTGGCACACATACAGGCTCTTCCGTATTATTATTTTAAAAACCCTAAATCTTTACTTACTATTGCCGCTGCATCAGCTAGCAGAAACTTGGAAGAGCGACCTCTATTGCCCTAATAGAAAAGCTAGGATAATATTGTGGATTCATCAAAAATCGCTATGCATATGATATAGAGCCGCTTTTTGATTTGACAACATTGCTAACCCTGAGTTGCTGTAGATGATTGTTTTTTCCCAATCCAGAAAACAAATGACATGAACTTCTAGGTAATGAGATTAGATCCCAGTTCTGTCTTTGCAAGAGATAACAAGATGCATTTCAAAGCATACCTTTGAAAATTGCAATCTAAGCAGTTTTATAGAAAAACAGTAAAGAAACAGCCAATGTTATATTTCTGTCAAAATGCAATCTAAACCAAAATTAATATATATGCAGACAATTTTTATTTTATTTTTAAAAAAAAGGCTAACAGATTATTTACTTCTTAATTTTAAAAAACTGTATGTTCCAATCCCTCTGGTTTAAATTCACAGAGAAAGGGAATGAATATATAATAAGTGTCGACAATATGTGAAGAACCACATACTAAACAACAAATTGAAGAGAACCCCAGCAAGAAATTTAGATTAATATGAGTTGGGATAAAAATGAGTATAATTAAACAATATAAAAATAATTAACAGATTACAAATAGGGAAATCTCTTGAACAGACACAGTTCTATATATCAGCTGCTCTGCCTGTTGCTGGGGACCATACGAATGGACCCAAAATACATATGATCCGCTATGTCCTTATAAGAACGTATCTAGATTCAAGTCAAATCCAAACAGGACAGCAATTATTTCATCTCACCGACTAATATAGAGGAGATAATCCACACTAAAAGACTGAATCAAAACGGAACAATTTACTATATAATGCAGATATTTCGTAAATCAACTTGCTTGTTCTCATCATCCTCAAAGTCCATTGTGTAGATAGTTTCATTATTATTTGATGTTGCAAAGTTTTATCTAATCTTATTTATCTTTCTTTGTTTTGTTTTTTTGTCCCTTTTAAACAAAATTAATGTATGAAAGAGAGAGTACACATTTGGACTTTCATTGTCAATCTTTATTCTAGAGCTTTATTCCACTCCTCTCATTACAATTATGCAGATATTTCGTAAACCACCATCCAATTCCCTAGTAATGCAGATACTTATCTGTAGATATGCAACTAATTTGCATCAAGATCATCAATCAAATTTATATTCACTCTCTTCATTTTCTGTTTCCATCCATACACATACAATGAAACACAAGATCCATTCTAAAAGTGATTCTAACACACATTAACAATCACTGATCTTCAAGATCTAAATCAATTACTATAACAAGCTTCCATATGAACATCATCAACAGACAAAAGCATAATGTAATTCCTGATCTAAATTGAATCAAACTAATTAACAAAGAAAGAGTGAAATACCTTTTTGACAGACGCAGACCAAGAAAGAATGAGACCAAGGAACACAATGAAAAAGAAAGGTCCCCATAGATCCCAATCACGCAACGCCTTACCCGGATCTTCCCGATTAGGGTTAGGAAACACAACAAGCTTCAAATTACTAACGATCCGCGACAGATCTCTCTTGATCGTATCCCAAACCGGTTCGGTAAGCGTGTTCGGAGCAGGTCCGAATCCAGAATTAGAGATATCAGGACGAGTAGAAGGAGGAGGTGGAGGAGGAGGGAAAGAGGAAGAAGAAGAAGGAGGTTTTGGAATTTGAGGTTGGTAAGAGGATTTGGGAGGAGCGGGATTAGGGAGATTGGAATTGATGAAAGGAGAAGAGGATGAAACGGGAATCGAAGCGCGTGGTGGACTTGGAGGTCTCGCCGGAAGAACGGTGGCCGGAGAAGCATAGATGAGATTCTCGATCTCGTCGATGTCAGATTGGGAAGATGCGTGAAGGGGGATGGTGTCGCTGTGTGACATTTTTCACTCTTCGCGACGCAACAAACTCGATCAGCTTTTCTCACTATATTGCTTTTCCTCTCAGCTTAATTTAGCTTCTTAAACAAAAACTATTTTGGCCAGTGTGAATTCTTTACAAGAAATGTTTTTTATCTACTTTTTAGTCTTTTTATTAAGAAAAAATAAACTATTTTTTAGAGACATTAACAACTAGAATTCATTTATAATCTTATTTAATTTAATTTAACATGTACATATAGCGACACTATCATAGTAAATATGAACTATTTAATGCAAAAGGTGTATATATAATAAGATTTATAAATTTTAAAGAGATTAATTGTTATGCACGGTAAGTGTAAAAAGTTTTACACTGTCAATGCATCACAATCATCCGTTTGTATTATTTTTTAAATGTTTAAAATAAAAGTCAAACCTTTCAAATAAATCAATGATTGTGATTAGCTGATAGTGTAAAAGTTCTTTACACCGTCAGTGTATATCAATTAAATTCAATTTTAAATTACATCTACAAGACCGGCTCAATCCACTCAAACCCAATATTTTAAAGATATTTTTTATGTTATTGCATATTTAGACCTTTATTAAGTGTCATCATAATGGAGTATGCCTCTTTCATCTCTCTTAGTCATTAGATCATCATACATTAGTCATGTGTTTCATGTCAGACGGTTACAGTGATCTCCAGTATATAAGTGTGACTTTAAGTCACGTTGAAGTAAGATTCAACTCACATTTACAAAATTTCATCTCAATCTCATACTAACATGAGTGTTAAAGTAATGCCAACGAACATCTTTGATCATTAGTTCAAATCCTCCAAGACAACGTTATATCAGTTATTTCTCATGTCGACGAAGATTATCCCCTATAATAAGATTCACATGCTTCAACAACAATTCCTCAACTGTCACTTTAGAAAAATTGTCTTTCCCCACTTTAATTTCTAGTTCCTCCACCTCAGTCTTGTCTTCCTTCACCTCATGTTTCGGTTCCTCCTCCTTATATTTTGGTTCCTCCGTCAATATATTATTTTCAACACCTTAAGCCTTATCCGGTGCAATAAAACATGAGGTTTATTCGCATATAAGAGAACCATGAAAAGATTTCAACTGGGATTGAAACGCAAAATGATGTCTTGCAATTCGGTCACTCCTGAGCTAACCTGGTGGTCACTCCCGTCAATGTTGGTTCGCAACCGCCAAGAATTCTAAAACTATCAAGGAAGTCTCATTATCCTCCTTAGAATGATTATCCTTCTCCATTACATGACATTACTGGTGAAGGTAATAGTCACACACCACCTGCTAGTCATCGCCCAAGGAGACCTTTATTTCTCCACAGTCTATGGAGGAGACAATAGCATAATACCCCTAGATAGATTGTCACTCATCATTAACGAAATTGTTCCTAAAACGAATCACATAATGCGTCATCCAAAACAAATTAATTAATTTTTTAAGTACATTATATAATTAATATTTTTATTTATTTGTGATTTTTTAGTGTATGTGAAATAACTGTATATCTCTTTTTTCTGAAGGAAGATTGTATTGGTATATTTGTGAAGAGCCCAAAACAGGCGACATGGGATGAGAAATATTGTATCGCCTAAATTGCGTACTAATCACCCATTTATTATATTGGTCCCCCATTTCTCAATTACGTCTCTCATTTCCTAGTTAACTCGCTCGAAACATGGGAACATGGGAAATAACGTGTCTCATGTCTACAACGGTGAGGATAAGGAGTTAGGAGGGAAATTTTTCATGTTTTCCTAAATAATAGGGGATTAACAACCTCATTTCTCCGCTCCTAGAAGTAGGTGTTACTAGGGATTTGGGCTTCAGGCCCACTGTCTCTTTATAAATACCTCAACCTTGAGGTAGAAAGACAATCTCATTTTTTACATATATATCGCATATATAGAGTTTCTCACTCCCTACTTTAGCTAGCTATAAACCCTATAGCAAATTGTAAAAGCCTCTAACAATCATTAATAATTGGGTATTATCACGTATTGTATTTTAGCAAGTATAATTAGGGTCCACCGTGGGCCCGGTAAAACTAACTTGGGCCACAGTTGAAGTATTCAGTCAAATTGTTGTCCTCACATTCAACCTATGAAATTCAGTTCCTTAGGGGACAGATGTCGAACACGATATCCTAGACAACTGGTTCGACTTCTTATTCCAAAATCCACATAATTAACACAGTTTAACTTGTACAAGATGATGGAGCAGAAAGGCAATAAATAACACAATAATTGGTAACCTTGTTCGATGCAACAACACCTACGTCTTAAGGGTTGGCTTCTAACCCAAGAAAGGAAGTTCACTATTAGTAACTTAGTACAATTAGTCTTACAAGCAACAACAATCCATATGTTATTCAATGCCTCTTCCTAACACTACTCAATGACTTTCTATTTAGGTATCCCCCTAAATATGAGAACCCCTCTGACTTTCTTCTCAATGACACAATCCATGATTGGAGATTACAACTCAATAATCAATAGTGAATATTACCAATCAACTAGACAAGCCTACAACTATGTTAAGTTACTGAAACATAATGTGGTGTACATACAAAAATAATAAGGACTCAAAATTAAACCCTAACACTCTAATATCTTCAATGTATTGGTTGCTTTCCAATGTGGGATTTAAGCTCCTTATATAGCAAAAGTATTTTGGGCTTTTTCCTTGGACCTTTGATTTAATTTCGTCCAGAATCTTTGTATAATTTGTTGGATAAGATTAGTTCCTTAAATATCTCAATCAGAAAGATATGATTTGGTTTAATTCAGATTTAAATCATGTTTAAATCTGATTCGATCTTCACAACTTTCCAACAAGTCATATAATCATATTACTAAAAAAGTTAATAAAATCAAACTAAATGTTCAACAAAAAATTCATTCCAAAACATAGCAATCAGGCATGTTAAGCAAGGCTCAGTTGCCATACCCACATGTTGTCACATCGCGTCTAGCATGTATCCTTTCTGCACCAGAGAAACATCTTGAAGCAACTTGGCAAACTTGAACATTTCTCCATGTTATTGTTTTTCAAAATGTAGTCAATCCAAAAGGAACAACAATTTCCTCTTTTGGAAAATTATGGCAAAACAACTCTTCAAGATAAATAACACGCATTCAATTAAAATAAGTGACATTCAGCAGAACTATTGCATACAATTTCATCAACAACCGCATTCATCAGAGTTGTAGCACAACCGCCAAAAATCTGTAGCATTCATCACAGATACATGCCACATAAAATAATGCTCCAAAATCAACTAGACAGATATGCAATCATTCACAACTTATTCATACATGGCACTCAGTCAGCTCATAGTTAGTAGCATATAATCCTACCAACTAATAATTATCAGCATGCAATCATTGACATACTTAGTCATGCATACCAGAAATAGTTAGTATTTAATAATAGGATAATCAAAATACTACTAACTCAAAACCTCACTCTAAAAGAGCCAGATGTCATGCTTGATGCTCCAGCATGTGAGCACACCATTAGTACTTACCCATATGGTCAGTACTAAACAAATACATGTTGCCTCAACAACATCATATTGCTCCACCATTTTTGTCATAATTTGGCAAAGGGTTAGTACATCAAAATATCACATAGAGGTCAGTCATGCATGGGTTAGTATGTTAGCACATACACAGATAAAACATGAGTAGAACAAACAGAACAACATCCAGAGATGCACAAGTATTAGATTTTTTATTGCACATAAGTTCAAAGAGGCTCTATAGCCTTTAATCCAAAACATAACCAAAAAATGCCGAAATACAAGGCTCAAACAAACTAATCAAGATCATGTAAAAGAGAATGGTATTCACTCTTCATGCCTAATTGAATCCATGAACTTATCCCAGACTTCATCTAACTCAGAGTAACTTGTGTCCATCAACTCTTCAATAATATCTTATATCTTTCTTATCTTCTCAAGGTTCAAATTTGTGATCATTATCTTCTTAGTGCCAATTGTTCCACCCAAAGTTTCAACAATGGTGATGTTATTCCTATCATCTCTAACTTCATTTGCCTTATTTAACCAATACTCCAACATTCTTAGGAACCTCAATTTCTTTGACAGGTACGCTCCCACTAGATTTCTTAAAGGAATCATCAGAATTTTGATTCATGTTGTAAGAAAGAGCTTTAATGATCTGAGAGTAGGATAAGGCAAGATGTCTATTTTTCTTGCTTGTAAAGACAGGTCAGTTATACCATACTTGATATAAAAGAATCTGCATTTTTTTTCGTGCCAAAGTGGTCTTAGGGGATAGAAACGATTTTTCTCTTTTGGCACAACTCCCTAGCATTAATTGATATAGTCCCTTACATATGCAAATATGAAGGACACATGTTAGTTCTTCAAATTGATTTCCATCCAAAGCTTTAGAGAAAATGTCTCTGTCCAATGTCATGACATTTTGTCCCACATTATACTTCTTCAATATTTGCTTCATCTAGAGCAATTGCTTACCACTGCTCTATGTATGAGTGTATTCATCTTCATCAAAAGATAAGGTTACACTACTTTTATCCTTGTTTGCCCAAGATATTATGTTGTTGACAAAAGGGAAACATCCATCATATGTACTCTTTATATCAACTACATTATCACTAGTGTAACTTATCATGAGGTTCTCCTTGTTTGTCACATAAACTTCCTCCAACAGTTGTACCACTTCTTCAAATGTCAAAACTTCTTTTGACAACTTCCTTTCAAGGCATATCCTTTTATAAGACCAACACATCCCATTCAACACTTTGTCATTCATCCTTTTCTGAATGTTGAACACGACGACCAAGGCATTGGCTACAACATCTCTCTTTGATATTAACATTCTAGTTTCTTCACAGATACCAATAACAGCTTTCTCGTCCTTCCTTTGAGTTAGGAACTCTGTGACCACTATGTTACTCAATATGTCTGGTGCATCTTCAAAAACGTCTTCCTTATCATCTTTGTGCATTTGGTTATTGCACTTCCATAACTCATATTGAGTTTATTTAGCCCTAGATCTGATGGTCACTCTATTATGAGTGTCGCAGGTTGTGTTCATTGCTTCAGCAAAAAAGTAGTGAGGAAGTTTCTTGGCATGTAACATAACTTTGGGTGAATCTTGCAGAGTTTTATTATTCCTTTCCACCTCCCCATTTTTCTAAGGAGTGATAGGAGCTGAGAACTCATGACCAATACCTTCTGAAGCACAGTACTCAAAGAATTTTGAGTTTTCAAACTTTGTCTCATGGTCACTTATGATTTTTACTATCCCAATCCCTTTTTCTCTTTGAAGAAGTTGACATAGCTATTTGAACACCTCGAATGTGTCTGCTTTTTCTTAATGAACATTACCCAAGTGTACCTTGAGAAGTCACACACACACACACAAAAACATGCATTTTCCCTCATAGACTTTCTACTTACATAAGTCTCATCAAGTCCATATGCAATAGTTCACGAACCTTTGTGGTGGCAATATGTTGGAGCTTCTTATGAGGCTTCTTGGTCTCCTTTCCTATTTTTTACTCTCCACAAACTTTTCCTTCTTCAATCTTGATATTAGGCAATCCCTTTATAGCTTCTTCAAAAACAATCTTCTTCATGCTCTTGAGATTGAGGTGACCAATTTTTTGGTGTCAAAGCTTAGTATCATCAATTTTTGACATCAGACATGTATAAGAGTTTTCTCTGATCTAAGATATCCATAAATAGAAATTTTCTTTGGACCTTGAGCCTTTCATAACCATTTCTTGCCCTTGGTTAGAAACAACACATTCTGATTTGTTGAAACTCACTTTAAGACCTTGATCACATAGTTGACTTATATTGGTCAACACATTCTGATTAGAGAGATTGGAATTGATGAAAGGAGAAGAAGATGAAACGGGAATCAAAGTGCGTGGTGGAATTGGAGGTCTCTCCGGAAGAACGGTGGTCAGAGAAGCATAAATGAGATTCTCAATCTCGTCGATGTCAAATTGGGAAGATGCGTGAAGGGGGATGGTGCCACTGTGTGACATTTTTCACTCTTCGTGATGCAACAAACTCGATAAGCTTCTCTCACTATATTACTTTTCCTCTCAACTTAATTTACCTTCTTAAACAAAAATTATTTTGGTCGGTGTAAATTGTAACACCCGAGGTCGGAGAGACCGAAGAGTGGTTACATGTAACATCTGAGGGCGATAGGAGTGGTTGTTGATGCATGAGGCATGACAATGAGACACTCCTAGCAGCTTCTAGGGGAAAACCGAATTCACATCGGAATGAGAGGGATCCTGAGGCTATGCAGGTATGAGACTGCATGGTTGAATGAAGGCTTATAAGGATTAATTTGTACTACCTATACCAATAAGATGCATCTTTTTTTTGGTAGCCTAACAGATAAGAACTTCATAGTTAAGCGTGTTTGATTTGGAGTAGTATTTGGATGGGTGACCTCCTAGGAAGTTTCTCAGGAAGCGTGTGAGTGAGGACAAAATATGCTGAAGAGACCCGTATTGGTTTGTGGGGTCAGTCGGTAATCCTAAAAGCAGTCTGGGGCGTTACAAATGGTATCAGAGTCATACCTCTCCCAGTACGATATGGTTCGGGGACGAACCAAGCGGAAGTTGGTGGGCGTGTAACATCCGAGGTTGGAGAGGCCGAAGAGTGGTTACATGTAACATCTGAGGGAGATATGAGTGGTTGTCGATGCATGAGGCATGACAATGAGACACTCCTAGCAGTTTTTAGGGGAAAAACTGAATTCACATCGGAATGAGAGGGATCCTGAGGCTATGCAGGTATGAGACTGCATGGTTGAATGAAGGCTTGTAAGGATTAATTGGTACTACCTATACCAACAAGATGCATCTTCTTTTCGGTAGCCTAACAGATAAGAACCTCATAGTTAAGCGTGCTTGACTTGGAGTAGTATTTGGATGGGTGACCTCCTAGAAAGTTTCTCGGGAAGCGTGTGAGTGAGGACAAAATATGCTGAAGAGACCCGTGTTGGTTTATGGGGTCAGTCGGTAATCCTGAAAGCAGACTGAGGCGTTACATAAATTACTTTACAAGAAATGTTTTGTCTGTACTCTTTTTTAGTCTTTTTATTAAGAAAATAATAAAATTATTTTTTAGATACATTAACAACTAGAATTCATTTATAATCTTATTTAATTTAATTTAATATACTGAAAATATCATAGTAAATATGAATTATTTAATGCAAAAGGGGTATATATAATAAGATTTATAAATTTTAAATTATATGTCATTTTTTTCTATATCAATAATATTTTTGGTTAGTCGCCTACAAGATCGGCTCAATTCACACAAACTCAACATCTTTAAGGTACTTTTTAAGTTGTTGCATATTTATACCAAGTGTCATCATAATGGAGTATGTCACTTTCATCTCTCTGAGTCAATTGATTACCATACAGTGGTCTTATGTGCTTCATGTTAGACAACCTAAAGACAATTACAACGATCTATTGTATATAACTATGACTTTGAGTCACGCTTAAGTACGATTCAACTTAGATTTACAAAATTTCATCTCAATCTTATACTAACTTGAGTGTCGAGGTAATGTCAACGAACATCTTTGATCATTAGTTCAAATCCTTCAAGACGGCGCTATATCAGTTATTTCTTATGTCGATGAAGATTATCCCCCTACAATAAGATCCATATGCTTCAACAACAATTCCTCAACTGTCACTTTAAAAAAAAAATCTTTCCCCACTTTAATCTCTTGTTCCTCCACCTATGTATTGCCTTCTTTCACCTCATGTTTCGGTTCCTCTTCCTTATATTTTGGTTCCTCCGTAAATATATTAGTTTCAACACCCCTGAGCCTTATCTAGTGCAACAAACACGAACGGGCTTTTATTGAACATTTTAAATTTACATAATCAATAAAATGCGAGGTTCGTTCACATAGAAGAGAACCATGAAAATATTTCAATTGAGATTGAAACGCAAATCGAGGTCTTGCAATGAGGCCACTCCTGAGCTAACTTAGTGGTCACTCTCGGCAATGTTGGTTCAACTTCCAAGAATTCTAAAACTACAAAGGAAGTCTCATTCTCCTCCTCTGAGTGGTTATCCTTTTCCACTACATGACATTGGTGGGGGAGGTAGTAGTCATACACTGCTAGAAGGAATTCATATTCAGTAGTAATATATTAGTTTTGTTAAGCTTAACCTAGCTAGTGTAGGTTAGCACTTTTGCCTACGTGACATTATTGTTGTGTATATATAAATAGTGTAACTGTTAATAGTTAGTAGTGCAATGTACTAAGTGTGTGCATTGTGTACAGTGAGTGTGTGCGTAACCACTTTTTGTAACTGTTTTGTAAAAGTAGTGGAAGTTTGTTATTCTCTATCTTCTCTCTCTTCTTACATCTTCATCTTCTTCACCTTGTGCACTAGCAATTGGTATCTAGAGCTCTGGTTCAGATCCACGGGAAAACACTGGGAAACACGAGCGAACGGTGAGGTATTGTGTGATTAATTGTGTTTCTTGAATTCGTGTTGAATTTCTAATCGAAATCGTAACAGAATCACATTTCTTGATTATGCGGGATTGGGAAACACTAGTGTTTGGTGAGATCTGAGTGATTTGTACAAGGTTGAAGATGAACGAAAATGGTAATCTGAGTACTAAGCTTCCAGTATTCGATGGCAGGAACTCGGGTCAGTGGATGACTCAGATGCATGTGTTGTTTGATGCTTAAGATGTTCTTGATCTCGTCAACAACGATTACGTTCCGGTTGCACTTCCATAAAATGCAACGGATGCGTAGAGGAATGTTCAGCGTGATCTAAGAAAGAAGGATCATAAGGCGTTGTTCTACATCCATCAGTGTGTGGATGCAAACGTGTTTGAGAAATTCGTTGATTCGGCGACGACGAAGACTGCATGGAACACACTGGTACGGTGCTACGCCGGTGATGCATCAGTGAAGAAGGTGAAGCTTAAGTCTCTACGTAAGCAGTATCAGAATCTCAACATAAAGAACAATGAGAATGTACCTAACTACATCTCCAGAGTAATTCTTATCACAAATAAGGTGAAGTCTTTTGGAGAAACTCTCTCTGAAGAAAGTATCATTGAGAAGGTACTTAGGTGTATTACTCCTTAGTTTGATTACATTGTGGTAGCAATTGAACATTCTAAGGATCTTAGCACCATGAGAATTGAAGAGTTGCAAAGCAGTCTAGAGGCACAAGAGTTGTGTCTGAAAGATAGAAACTATGAAATGGAGATAAAGCAACATACATTAGATCGATCGCCCATTTCTTTATTACGTCGTCCACTTCCTAGTTAACTCGCTCGAAGAGTGGGGACGAGGAAAATGACGTATCCCAAATCTACAACGGTGCAGAGAAAGAGTCCAGTGGGAATTTGATCACGCTCTCCTTAATAATGAGGGATTAATTATCTTATTTCTCCGCTCCTATAAGTGGTTGTTACTTCTGAGGATCTGAGATCCAAATCGAGAGGCTATTTATAAATACCTCAATCTGAAGTAGAAAGACAATCTCATTTTTTATAAAGATATCGCATAGTCAGAGTTTCTCACTCCCTGCGTGAGCTAGTTCTAAATCTTATAATAAACTCTAAAAAGTAACCACTCTTAATTATTAAAGATTGTCATGTTATGTATTGTATTTTTAACAAGTACAAAATTGTATACCTCTTTATAATATATTCTTTTATAATTGGTTCAAAAACTAATTTATATTGAGTTGATGATTGATTTATAGTGAAAAATTAATTGATTAAAATTAAAATATTTAACCAATTTACAATATAAATATAAAAGAATACGAAAATACATGTAATTATTAACATATTTGATTTTATGTATAAAAGTACTAGCATTCATGGTCAACCGATAATATCAGTTAAACCAATAACTTTAATTGAAAGACTTTGTTATCTCGTGTAAGTAAACCATCCTCCATCTATTTGTTGGTAGAATTTGTGCGAAATGTCACGGGTATATTAATTGATTGATGGTCATGTATTGGATGATGAATGCAATGGTGTAGAACAACCCTTTTATCCCTTAGAAAAGTGATAAAAGTGAAGATGTTGCATTGAGTAGAGTTTTAACTTGAATTAGTGGCTGGTTATTCTCTCCTAATCAATGGGTAACCAATTGGAAAAAAATAGAAAAATATTTTTATAAAATTATGTCTAAGTATTGGGAAATTCAGAATTACAATAAATGCAAAATGGAATATGCCCCAACAATGTGTGCAAAAGGCACCAGCCTTTGGAAGGCTGGAACTTGGACAATTGTTGAATTTAATATCAAACTCATTCAGAATTTGTGTTTTACCATCTTCATCCAAGAATAATTGTAGGATGATGTAGTGAAGGCAGGTTTGGCGTAACAATAAAAACTTCATAGCACAAGTTTTTTTTTACTTTTATGAACACAAGTTGAATTGCATAAAATATGAGAAGTCTTGTCTATTACAAATAGACTGTTATTAATCAAACTGGCCCTTTACTAAACATCAATATCTAAAATGTTAACTCAAGAATTAGTAATACAAACATTGAATTTATTCATACACCATATGAATCCATCTCCAACATCTCATTTATTCTTATTCATACTGCATTCTTAGTATAAAACACCCAAATTGCAACCATTAAACTGTTATATGTATTATTCTGTAGACGAGGTGCTGGTGAAATAGAATGATAAGCCACAGTTAGGTATGTTACTCAATGAAATTAGACATCACACATCCACATCTAAATGAATACAATTTGGCCCCAAAATCATAGGCCAGATATTGAATGGCACTGCGATAAATCGGCTACAAAATTAGTCATTATGTAAGTTTTCAAAACAGTATCTCTTTCCCCCCTGCTGCTTTAGAAAAATGCACAAATGATACTGATTCCTTTGGTTTACGTTATGATATATGATGGGGCTTAAAACATCCCACCAGGGGTAATAATGGCAACAATGTAAAATGATAGAATTGTGAAGTTAATAATTTGTTGAATAAGATTCAATTGGCAAACCGGTTTAAGGCTTGAGAGCGAGAGCAAGACCAAATTTGGCAGGTGAACCAAAGATCTTTGTGGAGTCATACTCAGCAGACAAGGTTATGAGTGAATTTGGCCTCCACGCTCGTTGGCACTGGAAGGCGGCTTTGCCATCATCACTGAATCGAGTCTTCAAAACTGTTTTTGGATCTATTGACTGTGAAGTCCCAATGGTAAATCTGTTCTCAGAGGAGGACAACCTGTGAACAAGTTCGGCAGCCACTGTTAATCCATCTGGGCGGTCCACATAATGAATGTACGATGCCTTCAGGGCCTCTCCTTTATCAGCCCTGCAAAAACAGTGAGTTGATGGTATTGTTATATGAAAGATTCTCTATCAAAGCAGATAAACACATTTCCTGAATCTTGCAGCTTTTGACAGCAATGACAACTTTCACAACTTTCACAAATGGTAAGCAAGAGTAAGACACTAACAAAAAGGAAAGGAAAATAATCTAATTGCAAAAATGCATGCGTTTTGTTTTATTTGATGAACTGTAGTTTTAACCAATTTAATATTCCAGAAATAAAGCCTATTAATACCCTCAAGTCTAGTGCACTGCAATTACTTCAGCTCAATTTTTAAGTAGCAACTCAGAAGTTTTAGGTTTCAGAGTCTTGGTTATTTCTGTTCCACTGTCTCGTTCTGCAATTGATTCCACTTCAATCTTCTTCATCCCTCGCGATTTCGCAAACTTCAAACCATACTACATGGCATAAGCTTCAGCAGTATGCGGGTCTCAAAATCAAGTTCTCTTCTCAGTCGCCGCTTGGGAAGGTAAAATGTAAAAGGGTCGTTGTCGTTCTTTTGTTCGAAGCACTCAACTTCATTTGCAAAATATCTAAGACATAGATCCAAAATTAACCGAGATTTCTCAGCTCTTTGATCGATTTAAGGCTGTGTTTCTCATAAACAACTTTGATTCGAGTTCCAATATCCTTTCCAAGCTTGAGGTAACTCTACAAAACCCTACTTTATTTGTCACCCTAGTTTCAATTCCCTACTTTAAAAAAAATATTTTTAAAATGAAAAAACATTCCAACACCACCCTTTTCTTCTCTCAACCATTGATGTAAAGTTCAACATGACCACAAGACAGAAAGCAGTTTTTGATTGTATGTAAGTTGCACATGCTCAGGACTTTCACCTTGTTATTCCTATTGATGGACTAGGTCAACATATGTCACTGGTGGAGTACCGTACTATTCTGAGATACCGCCTTATGATTCTCTTATTTCCTATTGATGAGTTTTGCCCTGTTTGTCGCAAGGCCTTTGGATACATTAAGGAAAAACGTGATTCATTGTAGGGAGCCTGAAAGCTTCAAATATCGACACGATCTAATTAGAGGTGTCTGATTTGATATATTTCGACGGGTCGGAGTATCTGCGAAGAAAGAGGTGTCTGTAAATTTCTTTATTGACCCATATGAGGGGATATCGACACTTAGGTCAGCAGATGTTCTGGTGTATAAATGGGTAGGAGAAAAACATGCATGTGGGGACTTGACAGGGATTTCTCCACCGGTGGGATTGAGGGATTAGAGCTTTTACTATGGCACAAACAGCCATCAAAGCCCGCTTCCAATAAAGCTGTCAAACATGAGACAGTGTATTCCGACAATCAATCTGCTTGCATACCATTTGTGTTTGACACTTTTGGTTTCCTAGCGCCAGAAGTAGTGGATTTTTTACAAAATCTAAATTATGCATAATAATAGAGCGCCATAACCCAAGGTGTTTGATAACTTAATCATTGAGCCCAAGTCACATACTAAGAACTTCTAAAAGGTTGTGGAACCCAGAGGAATAAGAGTTAGTTACGATTCTCCTTATTTTTAGGGAGGATATTTTGTTATAAAGGAGAGGGGAGGGATTAGATAATTCATTCATAGAGTTTGTTAAAAATTTGTTAGGAGAGAATTCTTTTTGGTTTAGGGGGCCTAGTTCTAGTTTATGAGTTCATAAAAGTCTGATTTACTTTCTCTTGTGCCATTTTCACCATTGTAGAGCCTTGAGCTCGCCACTTTCCAGTCAATAATATACAGTTTTTTTCTTGATTTTTTTAATTCTATCAATAGAATCAGAAAAATAAGAAAAGAAAATGTATATTATTGACCGGAAAGTGGTGAGTTCAATGCTCTACAAAAGTGAAAATGGCACAAGAAAAAATAAACTCTTAAACCAGAGAGAAATCTCTCCCAACTATTTTTTAACAAACTTTATGAATGAATTCTTTAATCTCTTCCCATCTCTTTTATAAGAGAATGTCCTTAAAAATAAGGAGAACTCTAACCAACTCTTATTCCTCGAGCTTCCACAACCAATGGATTATCACTTTGCCTCATTCCATACCTTTCCATCAGAGCTTGTTTCAGTTTCAACAAGTCAATTCAACTTTTGTTTCCCCAAGAGGTTAAACCAATGGATTCCATGCTCAATTTTGCCAATCGAACCTTCACCTCTTTTGAAATTCCTTGAACTTCGAAGTAAGTTTAAGCATGTGTGATCCATCCAATAAGATCGTCTTCGTTGAATTACGGCAATTCAATCTTCTTTACTACAATCTTGAATTCTGACATTGGTTCATTAATGGAAGATGAACATGGTGCGTCTGGTATGGGACAGTTCGGCAATTTTGTAAATTATGTCAACATGGTCTGGTATGGGACAGTTCAGCAATTTTGTAAATTATGTCAACATGTTATGACACAATTCTTCCATGCTTGTCATATAGATTCTTCAATCGTCGCCGTTCTCATCTCCAACGAATCTATACGATTTGTCATCTTTGGTGGCATTCGTGATCCTGATTCACTGGCTTTCCTTGTTTGAATCTGGTAGGTAAAACCAATGATAGAACCAAAAGAATCAAGAAAGAAACAGAATAGTATCGACAGGAAACTGGTGAGCTCAAGGCTTTACAATGATGAAAATGGCACAAGAGAACGTAAACCAGAGTTCCATGAACTCCTAAACCAGAGAGAATTCTCTCCTAAATGTTTTCTAACAAATTTTATGAATGAATTCTCTAATCTTTTATAACAAAATATCTTCCCTAAAAATAAGGAGAATTCTAACTAACTCTTATTCCTCTAGCTTCCACAACCTTTTAGAAGTTTTAAGTGTGTGACTTGGGCCCAATGATTGAGTCGTCAAACGCATTGGACTATGGTGATCTATCATATACAATATTGTATCTCCTAGATCAATGAATCCAATTTTTAAGATGATTGATTTTGCCATTCAAAGAGATATAACCGCGCAACTGATTGTCAGTTTGTCTTTTATCTTTGTATAAACTTAATAATAATAACATTAAGAAAATAAATGATAACCTAAAGCATGTTTAATCTATTCATTACTATCAAACATTAGGACAATAACAAATTCAATAATTATTTTAGGCAAAAAGATTTAAATCAAGTAAAATAGTAATTAGAACTTCATTTTATTTTCTAAAATTCTAAAATTATTAAGTATTAAAATTTAGACAAAATTACACCAGAGGTCCTTTAAGTGATTTTTTTGTAACAGGTTAGTTCTTTAAGTTTTTTTTGTAACATGTCCTTTAAATTACAAAACATGTGCGCCGTTATCCTTTTTTAACAGAGTGAATATGCTAATTTTGGATGCACTTATTGAGTGGTATGAAAATGACGAAGTGCAACCAAAAATACAACAGTCACATATTCCTAAATGTTCAAAATGTGAGAAAAATGACGTAGAAATCACCCTAAGGCTTTGTTTGGATTGATGGAATCGGATGGAGCGGAGCGGAATGAGATGGAGTGGAATGATATTCCATTATTTGGATCATTTAAAATGCGATGGAGCGGAATGGAGTGGTATGGATTTCATTCCATTCTATCACTTACCACCATATTTCTTCCTCTCCAATTTGGACGGAATGAACAACTTGCCTTATTCCGTTCTAAAATTTCCAAACAATGGAATGAGGCATTCGTTCCACTCCACTCCACTCCGTTCATTTTATGATATCCAAACATAGCCTAAAGGACCAAGTTGTTACAAAACAACTTAAAGAACGAACATGTTACAAAACAACTTAAAGAACCAACATGTTACAAAAAAAATAACTTAAAGGACCACGGGTATAACTTTGCCTAAATTTTAGCTACCAGTGGATTGAAAGTCATGGAAAAAACATGATTTGGACGAAAGGCAATTTTTATTCGTTCTTTGTCATTAAAATATTTTGTTTAACAAGTAACAAATAACAAATCATGTTTTCAGAAGATGTAATGGTAGATCTAGCCATGCTTATAAGGTTCACAACATTGTTTAGTATTTCTGATAGGACTTCTCAGATTCAAGCATTTCTGATAGGACTTCTCAGATTCTAGTTGAAAATAGTATAACGCATGTTACTGAAACATTAAAATATATCAACATGTTATCATATGAACTATGATATAGAATAGAAGTGGGAAAGTTCGGTACCAACACTTACAGCATAAGTGTTGCAGAGAAATCTGGTTTATTGAAAGTAATCCCGGCATTATATTTTGAGAATGAAGCAGATGTTGTATTGAATCCAACTTCAGCACCCATAGAAACATCTTTGCTTCCAATTGCAGCTGAAAGCTCCAATTGAGGGGCTGGGTTCAGGCCAATACTGGAATCAATAGCTGCATGAGGATGAAGATACTGTACATCCAACTGACATAATATTCGACAGTCAGACGCATCATAAAAATGCCAAAGAAAATACATTGCAGACATCTTGCTATGCATATGAAAAGGATCTTTTGGAAGGAAGCAAAACCTCAACAACACCATGAGTTTGGGAAGGGTTAAAAATTGACAAATATAGGCGGTCACACACCATGACTGCAATGATTGTTTCATTAAGCTACTTCCATTTATCGTTGTTACCGTTATTAATTTATTGATAACTTTAATCACAAAGAGACAATCTATGATCCGTATCTCTTCATACACACAAAAAAACATCTTTCAAGTTTAACTTAATAATATGGTATGTTAGCCTATCAACTTGCAATTTCAAATTATATGCTAGTAACCTATTGTAGTCAAGTTAATCAACAATCACCAAATATATGCCAGCAACGATTTCAGCATAACTTAAGGAATGCAGCCCCTTCTATAACTAAGGAACTTATTTGAAAAGCTTCCGCGTTATTGCTAGTATGCATTAAATTGTAGGAGAGTAATGAAATTTATGAATCCACAAAGATAGAGAATTAAAGGTTTGGTAACACTAGGTATTTTTCGGAGCAAATATAAAACACCGTATACTTAAATTCAGTCTTATGAAGCATGCATTAACTAACATTAACACACATTGGGAAAGTTCGGATTTTACTCACCTTTCCTGACTTGTGATCTGGTATATTGAAGCTCAAAGCTACTTTTTTCCTATGGAAAACATCGTTCAAAGTCACTTTTGTAGATACCTGAGGAGGTAAATTACATAAACATCATAATGATTAAGAGATGGTAAAGACTAAAATGAAGTATCTTACTAAGTTGCTAACTATTGGATTCAGTTCAAATCACCATTCATAACTGAACCAGTTTTAATTTTTTTAAGTTTGAACTTTTGCATAAATGACTAATCAAAAGATTAAGAGAAGCAGTAGTACATATATTATCATATATAAAAGGAATAATATCTTATGGAGAAAAAAACTCTAGTTCTTACATTAGAGTATGTATCAACTTTCACATCCACTGTAACATTTCCATTCTTGTAAAGCGAATTTATGTCCCCAACAAAATACTGATCCTTCTTAAACCCTGTAGCTGTAAGGCCCTGCCAAATGGAAAAATGAATTTGAACTACATCAGTTTCAAGGACGGAATAAAAATTGCTCTCAGCTTCACAATACATTTCATACAATATAACAGTAATACAAGTTGCCAATTGCCACAAATATGTATGCTCTTTAGCACCCAGCCCCATAGGAATATATAAACAACCAATGCCGGTACAACTCTATATGGTGGGAGGGGATAGGTTTAGATAGTCAACACACATGATTAACTACTTAGAGATTTACAATACATGATGTCTCCCAATGCTTTAACATATCTGATATACTACCTTAAAAAGGATAAACAACAATTTCTTGTAAATATACATATTTCTATATGGTATCTCAGAGTTAACTCAATAATGCAGCCAATTATATTTGATATTTTGATTATAACAATAAAAACAGAGTAAAAGCTCGTATTTCAATGAATAAAATCTAACACACTTACGTGAATCATCAATTATGTATATTATATAAAATATATTCATTATTCATCCCTGTTTATTTTTCAGTTGAAAGTTTAAAGAGAAAATATAGACCAGTGGATTTGATTAAAAAAATTATCATTATAATATGCGCAAAAATAATCATGTTAATATTGCATGCACACACAGACAGAGAGAATCACTAACTTTAATGACGTTTTAGTTATTGAGCCCAAAAAAAATCCATTTCAATTATATGTTCAGTATATGTTATTGTGCGCGTGATTAGAACTATGGCATATTCAACAAAAAGGATTTATATTTACGCATCAACTACAATGAGAAACTGAACTCTCTACCGATAAGAAAAAGATATATAAATAATTATAGTAATTAAAGAACCGGGATAAGAATTACCAATCCACTGGAACTTGGAACCGACAGGGTAAACTTGTGGTTGAAGTTATAATCCTTGTACAAGAGGTCTGCAAGCATACCAAAAGATTCACAACTTATTACAATCAATATATTTTAGAAAACTTAGATGTGATGTGACTTAATAGGAAATATAAAGAAGCCAACATCCAAGTTAGCTAGCTTACATAGTTATAATATTCATACATCAGACCATGCCCTCAGAAGCCTGGTGTAACTAATACACAGGTACGGCGATACAATGAGAAAGTCTGCAATCTTGTAGGTTGATAAATTCTATTGGACTTGTACAAAGTATTTGGGTTAAGTGACATATCGATTGTGGCCAGCGGACATTGGCAGAAAGCCAAAGTTGTGAAAAATCCGCAGTGGTACATATTATATCAATGAGTTATTCGATATTCTAATGAGATAACCTATTAGAATCATGAAAGAGCAACAAGACATTGCTAAGGTGTGTATAAATAACAGTTGGTAACCTAGGGTATGGGTTCATATGAAAAACAGATGAAAATAAAACTGAATTCAAATGCATGATTACCTCTTGCTCTTTTGCCAATCTCAGAAAAAGGTGCTGGACCATTTGCCATAATGAATCAGAATGAAATGCACCAAACCCTGCAATAAATAGTCAAATTACATCACAATTGCAAATTTTATGGGAATAAACAAGATAAACGTATCAAAAACAGATTCGCAACGGATCTGAGTCCACTATGGAGAATACTACACTTTCAATTGCGCCAATTTAGCACATAATAGCAGAATCGCGGTGCGGAGTGGAGCTCTGATATGCTGCGACGCGATTCAATAACTAGTTGCAAAGGCGGCTACGGCGGCCGCAAAACGAGTTGGAATTGAATCCAAACAAAATAACTGGAAAAAAGACGAAAACATGGACAGAGTTTCTCACTGTTTGTGGCGGCGGACGAGCAGGTCCGGCGGCGTTTTCCGGAAGCTTTTTACGGCCAGTTAGGTTCAGTGCGAGTTTCTGATACAAGGTCAAAGTGGCAGGCGCTGCATATGGAGAGCCGTTCAGTTTTTGCTTCTTTTTTTTTTCACCGAGAGGTTTTGTTACTTTAGGGTTTTAACTTTTTAAATTATTTTTTATACAATCTTGATTTTATATTTTAAAGAGAAAATGTGTTTACTTTTGTCAATAGTTTGTCTTTTTATCTCAAAGATTTATGAAAGCTACAATTGAGGAGACTTTTCGATACGATGGAATACGGGGTGTATCTATAAGGTTAGTACTCTGACGTTAAAATCGGTATGTAAATGATGAAAGAGTATTCAAATTGTGTTTAAAACTTGTTGTTTGAAATGACATCATCCTATATATGTGGAAAGAAAAATATTTGTCTTGCTACTTTTCCGACATGGAATGCACTGTTGGATGTGTTGGAGGTATGCGTCTCCTACTTCCAAATCACTGAAAATCTGTTGGTCAGACGAATATCCAAGAAGCTTGATAGATACCTAATTTGAATCGAGACGTGACGTCTAGTGGTGGTCAGACTGAGGGGAGATATGATCGACTCGGAGTCGTTCGGGGAGTTCTTTTCTTATGGTGGTTAGACCTCTAGAAGTGTGATCGGATCGAGATGGATATGGTCAGTCTGAAACAGTTGCCCCCTCAAACCCTCGTGTTTCAAGAATAAGCGCGAGGATTTGAAGATTTTGAGATAGTGGTTCCTGGTCATACATTCTTTGCTTCAACTATTTTGTAACTTCATATGTCTTTAGAGAAGGGATTATGATCTTTTTAGGAAACTGAAATACGCAAGTATTACGTTAGATATAAGTGAAGGAGAATTGCCATCCAAGGCGCAACGGAATTTAAAAATTTCTCCATTTAGTGATCCTTACGAATGGGCATGATCAGTGATAGAATCGTTACCTCTTGTGGCGATCACGAACGTTGAACGATGACAACGTCTCTACTCAGTCCACACGAACGGATTCCTTCAATCACAGTGCTAGCTGTTATGAATGAAGGCTTTGAGTGAGAGAAAGAGAGATATGAAATTCCAACTCTTCAGTTGTGTTGTATTCCCATACAATGCTTCTGCACAAGAGTTCTATTTATAGAACCACTTGCGTGGGCTCAAGCCAAAAAGCCCACTTAAATGTATTTTGGCCTATATCTCATAATATGCCAAAATCACTTAAGTATTTGGTACCTTACCATACTTCGTATTCTACTTAAGTACACTGTACCTTACGATGTTTCTTAGTTGCTCTATCTCTCATCAATCCGTCCTTTGTGTGTGACCCTGTAGGTTTTCGCGACGTTGGCAATTATATTAAATCACGCATTTAACATAATAAACAGTGAGCGGTATCTAGCAACACATCACTGCTACCTAAGACACGAAAATGTCATGTGATCTGACAAAACCTCATGTGATAATAATTATGTGTATAATTACCCCTTTGCCCTTATGTCTATATTGAACACAAGGTATAGACTGTGTCATCCTTGTCCAGTTCAATATTGGGCCCATAGACATTTATCCTGTTACGCAGGATGGACAAATTTCATCTAGGACATTCATGTCCCTCAGCATGCTTTGTGGAGTACCCATCAACTGTCTTCATGGTTATCCAGTTACGGACAACGTTGGATCAGCAATAAAGCACTCAACTCTACATCTATGATCCATAATGGTTTCAGGTCGAAGAGTGGTATACACTATTATCACCATGAGAATAACTTATGACACTTTGCATAACTTTCTATATAGTATTCTCATAGCGGGTCAATCCGGTATAAATATTACTCCTAATATTCATACCTATGTTTAAGACTTGATAACTCTTTATCCATGATCCATGAGATGTGATCATCAGTCTACAAACATAATAGTCTTAATGCTTTAATGTTATCCCACTTCACACTAAAGCTCGACTACGGATACTTTAAGAATAGTGTCCTTATGTTTAATGTGCTCTCATGATTAAGTCACACTTAATACATTAAACGGACTATCTATTCCAGGGACTTTATTAATCAACCATAATAAAGAAAATGTATTTTATTATTAATAAATAATTCGATACAAGTACCAAAAGTATTGGCCTCTAGGGCTTACACCAACAATCTCCCACTAGCACTAGAGTCAATCAGGCATACCCCTTATGCCCATTGATCTAGTATGGCCATCATGCTTCTGCTGCGCAAGAGGCTTTGTCAATGGGTCAGCAATATTGTCAAGTGTAAGTACTCTACATATTTTCACATCTCCTCTATCTATTATCTCTCGAATGAGATGATAACGCCTAAGTATGTGTTTGGATCGTTGCTGAGATCTAGGCTCCTTAGCTTATGCGATAGCACCATTGTTATCACAATAGAGACCAATGGGATCCACAACGCTAGGGACTATGCCAAGTTCACTAATGAACTTCCTGATCCAAACAGCTTCCTTTGCTGCACTTGAGGCAGCAATATACTCGCCCTCGGTTGTAGAATCAGCAACTGTATCTTGCTTTGAACTTTTCCAACTCACAGCGCCACCGTTCAAGCAAAACACATAACCAGATTGCGATCTAAAGTCATCCTTATCTGTCTGGAAGCTAGCATCGGTGTAACCAATTACAGTTAATTCTTCCTGACCTCCATATATCAAGAATGAGTCCTTAGTCCTTCTCAAGTACTTAAGGATATTCTTGACAGCTACCCAATGGGCATCACCAGGATCAGATTGGTACCTACTCGTTGCACTTAAAGCATACGAGACATTTGGTCGAGTACATAACATGGCATACATGATAGATCCTATTGTAGATGCATATGGAATCTTATTCATGCGATCCCTTTCTTCCTTAGTTGAAGGGGATTGTGCTTTTGACAGACACATGCCATGTTGCATAGGTATGAATCCTTTCTTGGAATCATGCATATTAAAGCGTCTCAGCACTTTGTCTATGTATGTACTCTGACTTAGGCCAAGCAGTTTTCGTGATCTATCTCTATAGATTCTGATTCCTAATATATAGGCTGCTTCACCTAGGTCCTTCATAGAAAAGCATTTCCCCAACCAAGACTTTACTTGTTGCAGGGTAGGCACATCGTTTCCAATGAGTAATATGTCATCTACATATAACACCAGGAACACGATCATGCTCCCACTAACCTTCTTGTAGACACAAGGCTCATCTTCGTTCTTGATGAATCCATATTATTTTACCGTTTCATCAAAACGAAGATTCCAGCTTCTGGAAGCTTGCTTCAATCCATAAATTGATCTTTGTAGCTTACATATCTTTTGGGCTTCTTCTGGTATGTCAAATCCTTCAGGCTGTGTCATGTACACATCCTCAAGAAGATTTCCATTAAGGAAAGCAGTTTTGACATCCATCTGCCATATTTCATAATCATGATATACAGCGATAGCAAGTAAAATCCGAACAGATTTAAGCATTGCAACTGGTGAAAAGGTTTCATCATAGTCAACACCATGAATTTGTTTATATCCTTTTGCAACCAGTCTTGCTTTATAGGTATGTACCTTACCATCCATGTTAGTCTTCTTTTTGAAGACCCACTTGCATCCTACAGGATTAACTCCTATAGGAGGCTCTACCAAGGCCTAAACTTGGTTTGTGTACATGGAATATATTTCGGATTTCATGGCTTCTAGCCACTTCTCAGACTCGGGACCAGTTATGGCCTCTTGGTAGGTCACAGGCTCATCTTGATCCATGAGTAATACATCACCTTGATCTGTTATGAGATATCCATATCTCTCAGGTAGGTGACGTATCCTGCTTGACCTACGCTGGTCTTGTTCTACTTAAGTAGGTTGCTCTTCCACAACCACTTGTGTTTCTTGCTCTAATTCCTCCATAGGTGTATCGATGCTTTGTGATTCTTGAATTTCTTCAAGCTCTACTTTCCTCCCACTGGTTCCTTTGGAAATAAAATCCTTTTCTAGGAAAACTCCAGTTCGAGCGACAAACACTTTGCCCTCAGAAGGATTGTAGAAGTGATACCCTCTTGTTTCTTTAGGATACCCCACAAATAAGCATCTGTCAGATTTGGGCTCAAGCTTAGTTGAAATTTGTCGTTTCACATAAACTTCGCAACCCCAAATCTTCATGTAAGACATATGTGGTTTCTCACCACTCCATATCTCATATGGTGTCTTCTCAACCTTTTTGGATGGAACACGGTTAAGTGTGTAAGCTGTTGTCAACAGCGCGTGTCCCCAAAAGGAATTTGGAAGATCGGCGTGACTCATCATGGATCGGACCATGTCCAACAGGGTTCGATTTCTTCTTTCAGATACACCATTCCATTGGGGTGTTCCAGGAGGAGTGAGTTGGGATAGGATCCCACACTCTTTTAGATGGTCATCAAACTCTATGCTTAAATACTCACCACCTCGATCTGATCGAAGAGTTTTAATATTCTTACCTAGTTGGTTTTGTACTTCATTCTTGAATTCCTTGAACTTTTCAAAGGACTCTGATTTGTGTTTCATTAAATACACATAACCATATCTACTGAAATCATCAGTGAATGTGATGAAGTACTGAAAACCTCCTCTAGCTGGTATGTTCAGTGGTCCACATACATCAGTATGTATGAGGGCCAAAAGATCATTAGCTCTTTCACCTTTTCCTGTGAATGGAGACTTTGTCATCTTTCCAATTAAACAAGATCTGCATGTCTCATATGATTCATAATCAAAAGAGTCCAACAGTCCATTTTTATGGAGTTTGGAAATGTGTTTCTCATTTATGTGGCCTAATCGACAATGCCAAAGGTAAGTTGGATTTAACTCATTAGGTTTCATCCTTTTAGTATTAATGTTATAAACTGGCATTTCAAGATCAAGGACATATAATCCATTGTTCATTTGAGCAGTAGCATAGAATATATATTCAAATAAATTGAACAACAATTGTTCTTTATTATGAATGAAAAACCGAACTTGTCCAAACAAAAAACGGAAATAATATTCCTGCTAATTGCTGGTACATAATAACAGTTCTCTAACTGAATTATTAAACCACTGAGTAGAGTCAATTCATAAGTTCCTACGGCTAAGGCAGCAACCTTTGCTCCATTACCAACTCGTAGGTCGACTTCACCTTTTGCCAAATCTCTACTTCTTTTTAGTCCATGCACATTTGTACAAATGTGAGAACCACATCTAGTATCTAATACCTATGATGCAGAAGTAGATAAATTTATTTCAATAACAAAAATACCTGAAGTTGGAGTCTCTACTCCATTCTTCCTATTTTCCAGGTACTTTGGGCAGTTCCTCTTCCAGTGTGTGGTCTTACCGCAATGGAAGCAGGTGCCTTCTTTTTCTATGCTTCCACTAGGCTTCAAAGCAGCAATAATGGGTTTGGGTTTGGCAACTTCCTTGCCTTTCCCTTTATCATGTTTGAGGATAATCCTCATGTTTCGGTACCAATCCAGAAAATTTGTCCCAGACAATTTTTCCTTCTCAAGGTTTGATCGCAATATGTTGTTAGAGGTGTTTGTTGTCATGGTTATCTACATAAGGATTAATGAAAATATAAGTATCATTTACATATTTAATTAGGCCTTTAATTAAACATGCTCCCACTATTTTATTCAAAACAAATGACCCTCATCATTTGATTCGGAAAATCCCATTGTAAGATTTTCTAGTGGGTCGAGATCCATATTTCACTTCGTTCTAAGTCCGCGTAGGCGGATTACACAAAACTAGGTTATTTAGGTAGGAACTCCTTCCAATTGTATCTCATACAACTCTCGAAAATTTCAGTTGGGTGAATAACTCCTTATTCCAATCCATCATATGGATCATTCCCAACTCTTGCTTCTAAACATATATATAATCTTATTATAATTTGTTTAGTTAAGTTTGACCCATTGTTTTAACAGTTGGATATTACAATTATCCCATCGCACCTTACTAATATAGGACATGCACCTCGCGTAGGCGAAACCTACATTATCCGATACTAGTCTTGATGAGTGTTAAAACTTGGAAAGCATAAACTTAATATTTAATTTGAGGGAATTGCAATTTTTCTGATCTCACCGGCTTATTTATCATATAAATCGCCTCTCACATGCATCAACATACATTCACATGCATCAACATACATACATACATAATGAAACAGTTATGGCCCCTAGCGCAATTGTTCTCCCAAGCCAATAAGAGAACCTAAGCTAACCTAACAACAATCTAAGCTTCTCCAAGCAAGAACTTCAAGGTTGTCCTCCTTTGGCACTGACTTCTTTGCTTTCTTCATATCATTACATTATATAAAAGAAACTTGTTTTACATACGAGGGAGTGAGATGAGAAAAGAAGTTACATTTGGGAGATTAAGAGAGAGGCACGACACGCAGGTCGTATTTTAAAACCCAAAGCAAAATAAAGGAAAACTAAGGCCATAACCGATCACCACAAGTCCTATGGATTTTTATACTCATACATTTGGTATTGGTACGTGGAAATTCAAAATTTAAGGCATTTTAGATACATTGCATTCAAGAGGAATCCAAAATTCAAATCCAAATCGCTGGATGCAAAAATGGAAAAGAGCCTTATTTCTTAAAGTACAAGTTGCAATGGAAAGCCAACCATACAAAGTCAAAGTACAATACAAGAAAAAACATCACAATTAAAGTTACATGAAGAAGTCTAAATTGGACATACAATTGACTTTTGGTCAACTGTTAACTTATGGTCAAACAGTTGACCAAGTTTGACCCTAACCCTAAGTTGACCCTAGACCTATTTCCAAGCCATCTTCAAACATCTTCATTCATCTTCAAGCAATTGCATCACATGTGTTCAAAAGCTTCATGTATGGCTTGACACCTTCATGACAAACCACCAAACTTCATGCCCAAACCTGCACCACCATAATGCGCCATCATCCAACTTGCACCAGACCATACAAACATCAAAACATCATCACATTGCATCAAAACTAGTTCCACAATACATGGTACAAGTTCAAGAAAACCATGAACAATGCAAGTCAAGGCAACATAATGCAATGCATTCACACATGTCATGACAATGCACCAAATGCCATTCAAAATAGGCCTTCAAACAAAGCATTCATCAAGCTCTAAATCAAGGTTCAACATACACAAACTAGATCCTAATAATGTCCATACAGTTAAATTCATATAAGGCAATGCATTCCAAAATAATTTGCACCATTGGCCAAAGGCATGTTCATGTACACAACAAGTTGAAAGCATACATTAGCTCAATATATATATATATATATATATATATATATATATATATATATATATATATATATATATATATATATATATATATATATATATATATATAGATATATATATATATAGATATATATATATATATAGATATATATATATATAGATATATATATATATAGATATAGATATATATATATATATATATATATATATATGGTACATATTGAGCTGATGTATGCTTTCAACTTGTTGTGTACATGAACATGCCTTTGGTCAATGGTGCAAATTATTTTGGAATATATATCAAGCATACAACTCATCACCAATACAGTTCAGCATAAAAAAACTAGCAATGCATTCAAAGCTCAAGTATTAAAGTCAGAATCAACACAAGAATACAAACCACACTTCAAAATTTGATCTCAAACCCCAACTGTCATGACAGCTAACTTGATCGCTCACCTTAACTTCACCTTTAACTAGTAGTCCAAATCATGCTACAAACCTTCATTTAGCAAACTTCAAACTAACCATTAACTAACTTACACCTCGAGTTAGTAACTAACTTGCTTCCTAAGCTTCTAACTTCTAACAAATTACTAATAAACTAATTGCATTCTAATTTCCAGTAACCACGTGGCCCTGTACAATTACCCAAAATTCTTTTGGATCCTATTTTCCCTCCAACCAACTTCAAACCCTAACAACCTACAACTAACAAACTAACACACTCCCTATTCAAATTTTACACTAAATCAAAGCCAAAAGAAGCACATCCCTCTCGACTTTATCACACTCCAACAAAACCAAAACTTGACTAACTTTTAAAATTCATTACCCACTGTCATACCCCAATTTTGTTCCTACCCCGATACAATTTCATCTGATCCATGACCCTACTGCACATGCATACATTCATTATTTCAAAAAAAAATATTGGGTAACTGGTTACCCTAATCAGGTAACCGATTACCTAGACCAAAAACTGATTTTTTGGCCATTTTGGGACTGTGTAACCGATTACACCTGCGCAAACAGCAGAAATAGCTCTATTTTTTACACATAGGACCTTTTGGTTCACCCACTTCAACCCCTTTGTTTCCCCTATAAATAAAGCACTATCCCCACTCATTTTTCAAGCTTGAAAGCCACAAAACCTCTTCCCAAATCACCTTCAAAGCTCCCTCTTTTCAACCTAAACCCTAACTCACCCAAACCCTCTTTTCTTCTTTGAACCACCCAACCACCATGTAAAAATCCACAATCTCCACACAACAAAAACAGTAGCAAACTTGTGACCTTCACTTACATAATCATTCACCATCACCATATAAACATACACCTTCCTTCTTTTCTATTTTCCTACCACAACAACCATAGCCACCCTCTTCCAAGCTTTTTGCTTCATTCTTAAACCCAAACACAACAATAACCTAGTTTTGACACCACACTCTTGGTAATATTTTGGACTCAAACTCCTTAATATTTTTTGGTTTTGTTTTATGTTTGAAAATCAGTTTTTACTCTTGGATTGTGTTTTGAGAGAGATTTGAGTCAACTTTGACACAAGTGTTTTTTTTTGTTAGGTTTACACCCTTTTGGGGATTTTTTTGCTCTTACTACTTTTTATCCATCATTTTCAATCAAACCTTGTTTCTTGTTATCATTTAATATTTATTGTTGACTTGTTTTTTCATATTTATTTGGTTGATGAGTTCTATTAGATCCTGACCATGGTTGTTTAGAGTTGATTAAATCTTCAATACTTCAAACCTATTAATGGTTGATCAATAGATCATTCATGATACTTTGAGGCATTGATAGATTACCTCTACTTCAACCATATCTGGGTCATTTGATAGATAGATGAAACCATTTCCTAAACCTTGTTTCTTGTTATCATTTAATATTTAATGTTGACTTGTTGTTATATTTATTTGGTTGATGAGTTCTATTAGATCATGGCCATGGTTGTTTAGAGTTGATTAAATCTTCAATGTCTCAAACCTATTAATGGTTGATCAATAGATCATTCATGATACTTTAAAGCATTGATAGATTGCCTCTATTCCAACCATATTTGAGTCATTTGATGCATAGATGAAACCATATCCTCTACATTAACTTGCTAATCCATTTTCTTATTGTTATTCTACTAACTACTAACTCCTAACATTTATATTATTGCACTTTAATTCCTTGTAATTTATTTTATTGTCACTAACCACTAACCACTAACTACTAACTCCTAACATTTACATTATTGCACTTTACTTCCTTACAATTTATTTTATTGTTCATTTACATTCACTAACCATTATTATTGTGATATTACCATTCTTTATCTTGTGATTTACTTTTATGTCATTACCTTGTAATTTACGTTCAAGTACTCATTATCATCATCATTGTACAAACTCATCATGCATGTTTATTTACTTGTTATTTATTTTATTGTCATCATACATTAAAAATAACAAAAACATGATAAAATGGTTGTCATACGGTGAACTGGACTTTTTTGTGGTTTTAATCGCAATGTCGCGGTTAGCAAGAGTCGCCGCCGACTTTTCTTTTATCCAATAAGGAAAGGTGGAAAAGAACAGGAAAAACCTTAATTTAGATTTTGGGTTCGGGAGGTACATTATATAAAGGGAAGGTGTTAGCACCCTTTGTATCCATGGTTATCCATGGGCTCTTAATTGCTCGATCACTTATATTATTTTTGTCTAAAAAAAAGTGTTTGTGAATTGTTTAGAAAAATTGTTTTGAAAAGAGAATTTAACTTTGTAATGATTCTTGTATGAATGTATACAAAGTGATTATCTCGTTTAGTTTTGAAAATTGTTTAGAAAAATATAACTCGGTAATGATTCTAGTATGAATGTATACCAAGTGGTGGTTTTCTGAAGGTATTTTGAAAGGTGTGAGGTGTGAAAAAAATGTTTTAGGTTGTGAGCCAGCAATTAAGAGTTATACCGACCCAAGGTCTTTATGAGTATTTCCTATCCTTATGAGGGTAAAACTGTCCTTATTATTGAGAAATAAGTAGTTTTATCCTTTGGATGTAAAAGGGTCATCGTAGGGTCATCGATAGGTCATTGAAGGCAACAGTTACGAGGATATCTTAGCATTCGAAGGGACTATCATCTTTTAACCGTAGGCAACATCGGAGGGTCATCGAGGGACAAAGTTGTATATTCGAAGGCAACATCCGAGGGACTATAATTTATTTTATGATGATTTAACCGAAGGGTCTTTGCTAAGGGTATCCCCACGTTCGCGGGACATGACCGTAATATCGTAATCGTAAGGCAACAAAGAGAGGTCCAAGATCACTTATTCAAAGGCAAAGTTTTACAATTAATTATATAATTAGGATGAAACTCCACATTAAAATTATTAAAAATAATATATTAAAAAATTAATACATTAGAAATTAATACATTAAAAGTTAATTTAGGATGAAACTCCACAAGGGTATCCCACAAATAAAGTGGAATACCTAGCCAATAACCTTTTCCTGGGATATGTGAACCTTTACGAAACTCAAAAAAAGAAACATGTCAGAACACCAAATCAGGGTGCAATCGAAGATTACACCGGAGAAATATCACAACAATAAATAGGATAGGATGAATAATGCATGGCTATGATAAAACATAAAAAAAAAACAGAATAGAAAAGTCAGCTACTGTCTCGTTCGCCTCTGCCTCGCCTAGCGAAGGCCACGGATTTTGAATTTGAAAACAGCCCCATGTTAGGAACTTTGAATTTTATGGCATTTTATCACAGGAATAACATGGTCAAACATTCAGGGTATTCAGGCATATTTAAATTCCCATACGAAAGCAAATTATATATCAACATTTAATCATGATGCATTATATATGTAGATATGGCCAATTGAAAGTATAAACAATAGAGATACGCAAAACCTGTTTGCCAATTCAAGGTTGAAGGGATTGACCACTTGTAGTATCGGAATAAGTTAGGCAGCGGGAATTGGACGGCGATGGCTTCGGTGCAGATGGGCTGCCTTCAGGGTTTCTTTACTCTGAATTCTCCGGGTAGGCAGGGTTCCTATGCCAAAGTTTCTATCTGTCCTTCTCTGTTCTCTTTCTTTCTTTTTTCTCAAGGTTTTGTTCCAAGGAAACCTCAGAGTGTTTTGCTTCTCTTCCTTCTTTCTCCAGTGAATCTCCCAGTGTAACTCCAAGTCTCACTCCCCCTACTGAAACTTCAGTATTTATAGACTAATTTCGTGGGTAATGGGCTTGGACTGAGGGAGACCCAAGTCCAAAATAATTTGTTATATTTTATTTATTTATTTATTTTAATTATTTAATTAATTAATTAATTAATTAATTTTTTTTTTTTTTTTTTTTTAGGAAAAATGATGGGTAATTTTTGGGGTATGACAGCTGTCCCTGTTCAATATTCTTGAACCGAGAGAGTTAGGATGGCGTGTATGCCATTCGTGGTCTGGAGGTGGAAGATTATTGAACACTAGAATGCCCCAAAAATTTGCATTTGAGAATCGACAGTTGGTCTTGATGGAGATGGGCTTAAAGATGCCATCCGGGAGGTTTGATGACGAAAGCTTCAGATCGCGCCGTATATTAGGCCAATTTGAAGACATGGGTGCCACACTGGGTCGTACGTTAGACCGTATAATGAGTCATCCATTAGGCTGCCGACTTCGCTGGGGAGTCGGAGTGTGTCATATGCTGTTGGGGATAAAGGATCAGAATGGACCATACGCTAGATCGTATCTGAGTTGCAGAATGAGCCGTACGTTAGGCTGAATCTGATGACGAAAGGGGTAGTCGTACGTTAGACTACACTTCAGAAATGTACCGTATGTTAGGTAGCATCTGTGGGGATGGACATCCGAACGGGTCGTACGTTAGACCGTCGCAGAATGAGTCGTCTGTTAGGCCGCATCTGATGATGAAAGCGGTAGTCGTACGCCAGACTACACTTCAGAAATGTACCGTATGTTAGGTAGCATCTGAGGGTTGTAAGATCCAAACGGGTTGTACGTTAGACCGCGTTGGGGTTGTTGGAGTTCAGAATGGATCGTACGCTAGATCGTATCTGAGTTGCAGAATGAGCCGTACGTTAGGCTGTATCCGAAGAAGAAAGTAGTCGTACGCTAGACTACACCCCTGAACGTACCGTACGCTAGGCAGTATCCGAGGATTTGAAGGTCCAAATGGGTCGTACGTTAGACCGCATTGGAGTTGCTGAAGAAGTCGTATGTTGGGCTGAATCAGAATGAACCGTACGTTAGGCTGTATCTGATAACCTGTATATGTTGTACTTGCAATAAATGTTTGGGATGGGCTTAGAGATGCCATCGTTAGGAGGATATCGAAGTGTTGTCAGAATGAATGTTCCCATGAACTGTATTTGAAATATGTATCTGAATCTTGAATGTGATTGATAAAGGTGTCTGTCTGAATGAACCTTCTACTTTGACTATATCAGGAGGATAATTAACCTGCAAAGAAAAAGTTAGCTTCATGCTATGTCATGATGCATGAGATGTTTCGTGTTATGCTAAAATAAATGTGAATGTTGTATGCATGCGTATGCTGTGAAAGGATGTAATGAATGAGTTATGCGTATGAGAAGTTCTGCTTGGGGACTCTACTGGGGAAAATAAATCCCCATCTACTGATTTGAGACATTTGTGTCGATGACCCTTTCTCGGCTGGGGATGCTTGATTTCTGTCTGATGGTGGAAATATTCAGCAGAGTCGGGCTGGAGATGGATGAGATGATCAGCCTGTCTGGCGATGCCGACCTCTGTTGGGGAATAGCTGGCTGTGCCGGGGAATACTGCCAATTTCTTCTGGGAAAAATAGGCTTGCTGGGGAAGAGAATTGGTAGCGGATTCATTGGAAGCATGGTTAGACCTTCTCCTCGATCCTGAAGTCGGGTAGTAATTGTTATTGCTATTCTACGCATATATTTTGGTAAACATTTATCATATTCAAATGCACATATTAATTCAAATTAAATCAATGGACATTTACGCAACCAAAACAGAAAAGTAAAAACAAAAGCATCTTTTTTTTGAAAGAGGGTTGTATTGATTTTGAAAGGAGGCCTATAAACAGGCAATTTGTGTACAAGGAGACAGAAATCCTAGTAAGAGGAAATTGTCGAAAACAAAGAGAAAGCTATGTGGAAGAAGTCCTATTGATTTTAAGCCTACTACTGTCATTATGTCTTCGAGCATCTCATCCCTTGCTGTCGGATAGAAGTGATTGGCTTGGTCAGTCCCTCGAACTTGGATGAAAGTTGACTGAGAACGGGACATAGTCATACGCTTTAATCCCTAATTTTTGCTTGGACCGCCTTTTCAGGTTTTCAGTCCACCAGGATACCCTTTTTTGCCCAAGCCGCCTTTTCAGGTTTTCGACTTGCCGGGTGTACATTTTTTTTTATATATCCCTAATTTTTTCCCGAACCCTTTTGGTTCGCCGGGATGCCCTTACTTTTGCCTAGATACGTCGATCTAGCGGGTCTCTTTTATGCGTAGTATTTTTTAACTATGTCCGCGTTCACGGGATGTGGGAAGTCTTCACCATCCATAGTAGCGAGTATCATGGCTTCACCAGAGAATACCTTCTTAACCACAAATGGCCCTTCGTATGTGGGAGTCCATTTGCCTCTGGGATCACCTTGTGGTAGAATGATACGCTTGATCACCAAGTCGCCAAGTTGGTACACCTGTCTCTTAACTCTTTTGTTAAATGCCTGGGTCATGCATTTCTGATATATCTGCCCATGACAAACAGCCGCAAGTCTCTTCTCATCAATCAGATTTATCTGATCGAGTCGAGTCTGAATCCATTCATCTTCATCTAAGCCCGCCTCTTTCATGATTCTTAGAGAGGGAATCTGAACTTCCACTAGTAAGATGGCTTCCATTCCATAGACTAAAGAGAACGGAGTTGCCCCTGTCGTAGTGCGCACTGAAGTGCGATAACCGTAAAGAGTAAAGGGTAACATCTCATGCCAGTCTTTGTATGTTACTGTCATTTCTTGCATGACCTTCTTGATATTGTTAGCAGTCCCCACGGCGCCGTTCATCTTTGGCCGGTACGGAGAAGAGTTATGGTGTTTTATTTTGAACTGCGTGCAGAGTTCAGTAATCATCTTGTTGTTCAAATTAGTACCATTGTCAGTGATAACTCTTTCAGGAGACAGCAGGTTTCTCAAATAGGTATTTGATAGAATCCATCTTAGAAGTCAATAAGGTGGTATGATTCAACATATACTGTCTTAGTCGGCGAGCAGCCCAGGCCAAAGCACAGCAAGCTTTCTCGGGCTGTGAGTATCTTGTTTCACAGTCGGTACCTTTTGCTAAGGCAGTATATGGCATGCTCTTTTCGACCAGACTCGTCATGTTGCCCCAACACACCTCATTGAATTTTCTAACACGGTCAAATACGTAATTAAAGGTCTTCCTTCAACTGGTGGCATCGGAACTGGAGGTTCTTGGCGATATTTCCTGATTTTGTCATAAGCTTCTTGGCATTCATCATTCCATACCATCTCTTGATTTTGTCTCAGTAATTTGAAGATGGGTTTGCAGGTAGCAGTCAAGTGTGGAATGAATCGGGCAATGTAATTCGAGTGCCCCAAGAAACCTCTGACTTCTTTCTTGTTTATTTCAGTACCCAGATTTACAATTTCAATTGATTCCTCATGCGGCTGTATAGTCTTTTCTTCTCGCAGTAGTCGGGCAAGTTCTCCAGGGACTTCACAATCTTCCTCGCTTCCATCCTCGGCTTGGTAGATCGGATTTTCAAAGTCATAATGAACAGTAGCAGAGTCATTACCAACAGGATCCAGAGTGGATATGGATCGGCAAATTGTTACGTGAGTGTGTGCAAGAAACATAGCTTGTTTGAAAAATGACAGGAAAGATAAAGAGCGCAATATTTGAATGCAAAAAGTCCATTGATCTATTGAATATGAATATGCTTATGAAAATGACAAACCCCTAACAAATTAGCCATTGTGCCTCGGGCATAGACACAATGCTTTAAGAAGTTTGATTGTAAAAGAAAATTAAAATTTGCAATTCTAGAATAAACAATAACAATTACTCCTGACTAAAGGAAATCGGGATAATGTCTTCAGTCTTCCAATTGTTGAGTCCGTCACCAATTGTTGGGAAAATCCAGCTATCTAAGTCGCAATCACTATCAGCATCTTCCATAGCATTAATCTGATTTTTGACTATCTTTCCAGAGTTAAACCCCAAGCCAGCTTTATCAGACTTGTACGGTACATTGATCAGTTGACCCCAACCAGCACGATCACCATTTTCAATCGCGGCTTGAGCATCTTTCAAAGAGATCATGATAGGGGGAGCACGAACAACCTTGGGCACAAGGGGAGTTGGCTTAAGGACAGGACTGGGTGGAGGAACCACTTCAAATGACTGAGAAGGAGTCTCAAAGAATTCACCATCCATCTCGACGTATTTGAAGGCTTGCACACTACTGACAATATACTCTTCTTCTCCACATACAGTGACAACCATGCCTGCTATTGGATACTTCAGCTTTTGATGAAGCGACGAAGCTACCGCACCTGCCCCGTGGATCCAAGGGCGCCCCAACAAGCAGGAGTAGGCGGGACGAATGTCCATCACGTGAAAGGTAGTGTTGAAGACTTGAGGTCCTATCTTGATAGGGAGAACCACTTCACTATAGACAACACTCTTCGCACCATCGTAAGCACGCACCACAACATCACTAGGTTTCAGTTCAATGCCTTTGTAGTCAAATTTATCGAGTACAGCTTTCGGGAGCACATTCAAGGAAGAGCCGTTGTCGATCAACACGTGAGCCAGGGTGATCCCCTCACACTCGATGGAGATATGCAGAGCTTTATTGTGATTCTTTCCTGCTGGCGTCAGGTCAGCATCGAAAAAGCCTAGGCCATTGTCAACAGTCAAATTAGCAACATAATGTTCGAATTGATCGACGGATGTTTCTTGAGGCACATGAGCGGTCTTCAAGAATTTCATCAATGCATTGGCATGGGATTCAGAGGATAATAACAAGGACAACATTGAGATTTTAGACGGAGTATGCCCCAATTGTTCCACTACATCAAAATCGCTCTTACGGATGATTTTCAGCATCTCTTCCATTTCCTGTTTGGCAACATCTTCAGAAGTAACTTCGACCGATGTCTCTGACTGAGGAGGATTGACTGGTCTTTTTCCTCGAATTTCGGGAGCGGGAGGTGAGATTTCTGGGGAGTAGATCCTTCCACTTCGAGTAACTCTACTAGTCCCCACAATATCATTAGGATTAGCAGAACTACCAACTTGCTTTATGCCATGGATGTAAACGTCGCCTCCATAGTTCCACGGAATAGCTTTGCTGGAGGAATATGGCACGGGGCCAGGTGCGGTAATAATCAGGGGAGCCACTTTGGGCTCAGCGGTAATCTTCACAGGCACTCTAGTAGCGGTAATCTTCACTGGAGCTTTGGACCTAGCAATCACAGATACCTCTTCAATAGAGTTGTCCACCTTAGGAACCCTTTCAAATAGAATTGTACGATCATCCATCAGCCGTTGAATGCCGTTCTTCAACTTCAAACAATCATTGGGTCGGAGTACACAGAGATCGCAATCTTCAGCACAACCTGGAAATAAACCAGCTTGCAATAAATTCTTCTTAACGATCAGGAGAGGAGATGCTAAATCAGCAACGTCAGTAACGTGAGAATTGTTGTCCACAACATTAACATTCTGGTCATGATTAGGCATAGGTGCTGTGATGACATTGGGGGTCGCCGGAGGATCAAATTCAATTTCTCCAGCGTCGATCATATCCTGAATCTTGTTCTTCAACAACCAGCAATCATTCGTATCATGCCCGGGGCTATCGGAGTGATAGGCACACCTGGCGTTGGGATTATAACGAGGAGAAGTAGTGTTGGGATTTGCAGGAGGGCCTCTGAGGGTAATCAAATTGGCCTTTAACATACTCTGCAGTGCTTGGGTTAAAGTCATATTGATCTTGGTAAACTGTCTTCTCGACCTGTCTTGTCTGTGTTGGAAGTTCTGAGATGGCGGTGCGGCAATTGTAACTGCCCCAACAGTATGGTCACGATTCTTCTTGTTATGCTTCCTCTCACTGTACACAACATTTGATTCATTCTTTCCCTGATAGGACTTTTTGGTGCTTGCAGAAGTAGCTGCCTGTATCTTTCCACTTCGAATGCCGCTTTCAACCCGTTCACCTGTCAAGATAAGTTCAGTGAAACCTGACGAGGAACTTCCCAGTAGATGGCTGTAGAATGGGCCAGTCAGTGTACCCATGAACATGTCCACTAACTCTCGATCAGTCATAGGGGGTTTGACTCTGCCAGCCAAATCTCTCCATTTTTGAGCATATTCTTTGAAACTTTCTTTAGAGCCCATAGTCATATTTTGTAGCTGTAGCCGAGTAGGCGCTAACTCAGAATTATACTGGTAGTGCTTGTAGAAAGCTGTTGCTAAATCAGTCCATGTGCGGATGTTAGAGCTCTCAAGCTGATAATACCACTCTAACTGTGTGCCAGACAGACTCTCTTGGAAGAAATGGATCCACAGTTTCTTATCAGTAGTGTGCGGCTGAATCTTTCTCACATAAGCCCTTAGATGCATCTGAGGACAAGAGGCACCATCATACTTAGTGAAAATGGGAACCTTGAATTTGCGGGGAATGACCACATCAGAGACCAGACCCAAGTTTTCGAAATCCAGACCGGGCACTTTCTGCCCCTCCATAGCTAGCATACGTTCTTCCAGCAACTTGTACTTATCATCCTTCGGAGAGTACTGTTCATGTTCATAATCTTCATCGTCGTCCTCAGAATTGACGAGATTAGGATTCTCATCTTCCGAATCATTCTCGGTCTCTTCTTCTGAATCCTTCGGAATTCTAATCTTGACTCCTGTAACCTGTCCCTTAAGCCTTCTCCCCGGGTTGATGTAACCCACAGGTTTCTGGTCCTTCTTCTTCTCCATCAAAAGAGCTTTCAGTTCTTCCTGCCCCTTAGATAAGCTCATCATCATTTCCTGGAATTGAGCATTCTGGGCCTGGAGATCTTTGACAGTTTGTTCGAGAGCCATTGTTCAATCTGTTTGAATCTGCTGGAATCTGTTGGAATCTGTTTGATAGGAAAATCGTGAGAACACTGATCCTTTAGAATACCTGTTATGCGATGCAATGCAATGTATGAAATGTTTTCAAGGACTTTCGGGATTTAACTTTGCATAAACTAACAAAAAGAGCTTTTTTTTTTCTTTTCTCTTTTGTTTTTGCTTTTGTTTTTGTTTTTTTTAGCAGAGTTAAATCCCTAAATCCTTGAAATGGTTAGTACAATGCCATGATGTTATGATGTTATGATGTTATGTTGTTAGATAAATAACAAGCACAAGCAAGTCACACAACAATCATTCCTAGGTTTTAAGGCTTGCGTGAGTTCCATAGGTAAATACCCTCCCCACTGAAGTTTGGTTGGTTCAACCTGTCTTAGAATAGTAACCGGGTTCTAGAAGGATCTCAAATCATTGACCTTTCCTTAAGTCCACTTCAGTGCAACACCAAGTGGTTGACCGAAGCTTCCCTAAAGTCCAATCTCAAAGAGTGTAGTATCGAGTCTCAACCAACTCCAGTCGGAACCGAAGCCAGTTATCTCACTACTTTCTAATGGCCAGGATGAGTCAATTAGGGTTCTAAAGGTCTGGTTAATGCTTTTATGACACCACGCGAATGCCAAATATTTCCTCAACTAACATGAGGAACATCAGGACATCCAAAGTGCCACATTAACCGTAGCCATCATTTTGACCATTCCAGTATACGCCGGACAGTCGCGATGATCTCTTGCTACTTACCTAAGGTACACTAGATCCGGGTGTAGGATCTTTCACTCAAGCATAACATACCCAAGCAATCCCTTAAAAATAAATCAGACAAATTGAATAAGTGATCTTGTTTTTAAGGTAACCTCTCTTTTTAAGTTCCCCAGCAGAGTCGCCAGTTCTGTCATACGGTGAACTGGACTTTTTTGTGGTTTTAATCGCAATGTCGCGGTTAGCAAGAGTCGCCGCTGACTTTTCTTTTATCCAATAAGGAAAGGTGGAAAAGAACAGGAAAAACCTTAATTTAGATTTTGGGTTCGGGAGGTACATTATACAAAGGGAAGGTGTTAGCACCCTTTGTATCCATGGTTATCCATGGGCTCTTAATTGCTCGATCACTTATATTATTTTTGTCTAAAAAAAAGTGTTTGTGAATTGTTTAGAAAAATTGTTTTGAAAAGAGAATTTAACTTTGTAATGATTCTTGTATGAATGTATACAAAGTGATTATCTCGTTTAGTTTTGAAAATTGTTTAGAAAAATATAACTCGGTAATGATTCTAGTATGAATGTATACCAAGTGGTGGTTTTCTGAAGGTATTTTGAAAGGTGTGAGGTGTGAAAAAAAATGTTTTAGGTTGTGAGCCAGCAATTAAGAGTTATACCGACCCAAGGTCTTTATGAGTATTTCCTATCCTTATGAGGGTAAAACTGTCCTTATTATTGAGAAATAAGTAGTTTTATCCTTTGGATGTAAAAGGGTCATCGTAGGGTCATCGATAGGTCATTGAAGGCAACAGTTACGAGGATATCTTAGCATTCGAAGGGACTATCATCTTTTAACCGTAGGCAACATCGGAGGGTCATCGAGGGACAAAGTTGTATATTCGAAGGCAACATCCGAGGGACTATAATTTATTTTATGATGATTTAACCGAAGGGTCTTTGCTAAGGGTATCCCCACGTTCGCGGGACATGACCGTAATATCGTAATCGTAAGGCAACAAAGAGAGGTCCAAGATCACTTATTCAAAGGCAAAGTTTTACAATTAATTATATAATTAGGATGAAACTCCACATTAAAATTATTAAAAATAATATATTAAAAAATTAATACATTAAAAGTTAATTTAGGATGAAACTCCACAAGGGTATCCCACAAATAAAGTGGAATACCTAGCCAATAACCTTTTCCTGGGATATGTGAACCTTTACGAAACTCAAAAAAAGAAACATGTCAGAACACCAAATCAGGGTGCAATCGAAGATTACACCGGAGAAATATCACAACAATAAATAGGATAGGATGAATAATGCATGGCTATGATAAAACATAAAAAAAAAACAGAATAGAAAAGTCAGCTACTGTCTCGTTCGCCTCTGCCTCGCCTAGCGAAGGCCACGGATTTTGAATTTGAAAACAGCCCCATGTTAGGAACTTTGAATTTTATGGCATTTTATCACAGGAATAACATGGTCAAACATTCAGGGTATTCAGGCATATTTAAATTCCCATACGAAAGCAAATTATATATCAACATTTAATCATGATGCATTATATATGTAGATATGGCCAATTGAAAGTATAAACAATAGAGATACGCAAAACCTGTTTGCCAATTCAAGGTTGAAGGGATTGACCACTTGTAGTATCGGAATAAGTTAGGCAGCGGGAATTGGACGGCGATGGCTTCGGTGCAGATGGGCTGCCTTCAGGGTTTCTTTACTCTGAATTCTCCGGGTAGGCAGGGTTCCTATGCCAAAGTTTCTATCCGTCCTTCTCTGTTCTCTTTCTTTCTTTTTTCTCAAGGTTTTGTTCCAAGGAAACCTCAGAGTGTTTTGCTTCTCTTCCTTCTTTCTCCAGTGAATCTCCCAGTGTAACTCCAAGTCTCACTCCCCCTACTGAAACTTCAGTATTTATAGACTAATTTCGTGGGTAATGGGCTTGGACTGAGGGAGACCCAAGTCCAAAATAATTTGTTATATTTTATTTATTTATTTATTTTAATTATTTAATTAATTAATTAAAAAAAAAAATTTCTCTTTTTTTTTTTTTTTTTTTTTTTTTTTTTTTCGTTTTTTTTTTTCGTTTTTTTTTTTTTTTTTTTTTTTTTTTTTTTTTTTTTTTTTTTTTTTTTTTTTTAGGAAAAATGATGGGTAATTTTTGGGGTATGACAATGGTAAGACCAAAAATATTCATTCCACTCTTAATCAACTTGGACTTAGAGGATTTCATCTTAGGACCTTTGCTTGGAAGTCTTCCTTCCTCCCCTCTCCCTTTTTAAGGTTCTCATCCATTTCTATTTTTAATATTTTATAACCTAAAGATAACAAACAAACATAAATTAACACTCAAAATGCAAATTAGAACTAAAAGGTTCCCGTTGAGTACAACGGACGTAAGGGGTGTTAATACCTTCCCCTTACATAATCCACTCCCGAGCCCGAATATGGTTGCGATGACCATTATTCCATTTTCCGAAGGTTTTATCGATATTTTCCTATCCCTTTGTTGGGATAAATAAAGTTCGGTGGCGACTCTGTTCGAACATAAATTTTTTCGCGACCATCGCGAGGAATCGTATTTTTCGAGATGCGACACCCACCCTTGATTAATTCAAGCCTAAGATCACTATCCCAAGGCTAGAATTAAATCTCACTCAATCCCTAACTGAATCAGTTAACCCTCCCTTCTAAAACCTCTAAACCCTCATATATATTAACCCTAGCCAATTGATTCATCCCTAAGTCACATTCACTCTATTGTTACTCTGTCAAATTCTCACCCCACACCTCACTCAAAGCTTTCTCAACCAACCTCTTCAGAGTTATCAATCAAGCTCTGAATAAGATGAAGCATAACTTTCATCCACAACCATAAACAGTTTTATCATCATCAAAACCTCAATAACTAATTTTGATTCAATCCTAATACCTAATCTCATCACTCTATTCTAATTCTATTCAACTATAAGCAACAACTCACAGCATAGTGATTCAAGAAAGAAAAAAAGGAGAAGAGAAGAAGAAAATTGGAGTTTGAGATCAAATATTTGTACCTGAAATTAGCTGGAGCCTCCTCTTTGGGTTTCTTGACATCATCTCCAAGTTTTGTAAACACTCACTAGGGCACTTCTCCTCCTTGTAAGTAAACACGAGCTCCTCTAATTAATGTTATTTTCTGTTGATTCTTGATACCACTTTGTAGCCCATGTGTTGTTGAACAAAACCCACATGGTTATAGCTTGAGGTCATGAATGAAAGCCATTTAATTTAAGTTTTAAATGTTCCAGGTTCATGTTAAGTTAGGATTTCAAAGTGTATGGTTAATTTCTAGTGTACTTGAAGCATGGGTGTGAATAGAGGAGAGGGAGACAAATCTAATGGGGGTGGTTAGCTTTGATTCTTGGCATCACCGGCGCCAGAGGTGATTTCTGGCGCGGCATCAACATTTTTAGGTGATCTTTGAGAGCGGGAGGAGTGAGAGATGAGATCTGAAGGTGAGTTTGTCAAATGAGAAAGTGTTTCTCTCTTTTCCCTCTTGTTGACTCCTCTCACGGCCCATAGAAATCAGGCTTATAGCCTTTTGCTTCCACGCACCCTTTCAGGGTCCATACACCTCATCTGAAATAGTAAAACAAAAAGGAAATAGATCGGGCCAGGTGGACATAGGTCCTACGCCTAGTAACTATTCACACCCAATTTTCTTAATTCTGCACCCCGTGGCAGAATCATTTATTAATTTCTTTTCATTAGTAAATTCTTTTTTTAAATATTTTTTTAAATACACTAAAATGACTTCTAATGGTAATTAGGTTTAGTCTTAATTAATTTTAGGATTAATTTCTTAATTAGGATTAGATTAGAATTAGCAAAAAAAAAAGGATTCCATGGCCTTAATCTTGATTTCTTTGTCTTTAAAATTTCATGAGTTTAATGGTGATCACTTTCTTGACTTACTTAGTTTGTATGTATTATGATTGACCTATGATAGAGCACGCTCCCTTAGGAATCTATTCAATTAGGTGATTACAAGTCTTGTGATAATTTAAATTGAATTAATAACACTATAACTTGTACCATGCATGGTCCCCTAGGTCAAATACAAATCCCTCATTCTAAAACCTTGGAAATAGGTAAAATATTTGCATGCCAATATTAAGCTTCATTTCCCATTGTTGCTACCCTAATTCTTTTAATCCTGTCTTTTTTTAATCATGATAAAACTAAAATCTCTTTTTGCAAATAAACCAAAAATACTTTAAAAATATGATACAAATTGTATGCCATGAGCCTTAAGAAATGGAGAAGAATGAGAGAATTTATTCCTATCCTTATTCTGAATATATTTGGATATAGGACGAATGACCTAGTTGTTCAAAGTACTCACCCTCATTCATAGACTTTAGTGCAATTCAAATCAAGGCAATTTCCATAATCAAAGGAATAAAAAAGAGGAGGGTGTAGACTATCTCTCCTCTAATGGTTCAAACATTATTATAGAGATCACAATCTGAATATTCGTCTTCAGACTAAAATCAATCACAACCAATATAAAAAATATTCCATAATCATTCTCTCTTGGTTCTAATACAACTCTTCTTGGTTTTGACACCCACTCTCTTCTTTTATCCCGTTTGCCTTGTTAATCTCCAGTTTAGGAAAACTCTCTTTCTTTTTCCTATTTGCCTTGTTAACCTCTGGTTTAAGCAAACTTTCTTCCTTTTTCCTGTTTGCCTTGTTAATCTCCGGTTTATGCAAACTCTCTTCCTTTTTCCTATTTGCCTTGTTAATCTTTGGTTTAGGCAAAGTCTATTCCTTTTTCCCGTTTGCCTTGTTAATCATTTGGTTTAGGCAAACTCTTATTACTAATCTCATTTGCCTTGTTAATCCACTAGTTTAGGCAAACTATTATTCATTTTCCCATCTTCCTTGTTAATCTCCTGGTTAAGGCAATCTCTTATTCTTCTTCTTGTTTGCCTTGTTAACCTCCGCTTTAGGCAAACTTTTAGAATTTTCTATTTTTTAGTTCAGACGCCACCTTTACAATTCTTTGTCCTTGATTCAGGCCAAACAACAACTTATTTTCATAAAAGAGCTTTTATAATCCATTTCTTAGCAGTCAGACTAACATCTTAGAGCATCTGAACCAGGATCAAACAACTAATGTCAAAATAATTCTACGATACGATTATAACATTGTTCCCTAAAATCAACAAATAAACAAATATTTTCTACCCCACGAACTACAGAGCTCTGATTTTCTCATTGCACTATGGGAATACGTAGGCACGGGATTTCAAAATCTTAGCGAGCACATTAATTAAAAACTTATTTTCCTCTTAATTAAAACCAATTGTAAGTAACCTTTAGATAATAACATTCATTCGCACGAAACAATCAAAATGGTTCCCGTTGAGTACAACGGGTGTGAAGGATGCTAATATCTTCCCTTTGTATAACCAAATTCCGTACTCTTTTCTCTTCCCTTTGGGTTTTATTGATATTTTCCCTTTCTCTTAGAATAAATAAAATTCAGTGACAACTCTATTTTATTTTGAGCGTGCGATATGCTCGAGTAATTTTCGTGCCGCAAAACCTTGGTTGGACCCAACTGCTAGGAAGCTCTTTCGGCAAACTGGGCGCGTGATGAAAGTACCCAGACGGAGAGAAGTGTAAATAGTTTGGCATCCCAACGAGATACTTATTTAAGGGAATTACATAAAGTCAATGCTTCTCTACATAAGGTATGATCAGTAAATTAGTAAGCGTATTAATCTACCAATGCAGTAGTATTGAGAAATCCCAAAGTATCGATCTCAAAGAGTGCGTTATATTATAATGTTCGAGTTTATGTTTAGTTAAATAAAAACAATTGTATTTTTAGAGGGTTTGTATTTCAAAATAGTAAATAAAGAGTAAAGAAGAGCAAATTTAATAGAGTATAAAATATTATGAGTAAAGCATGCAAGGAATTAAGGTTTGATCATGAAATCATTAACAATCCTAAATTGACCTTATATACAACTTACTTTATATCTACAAATTACCAATTCTCCAAGGTGTTTATTCCTAAGGCATTGGTGAATAAAACTTTAAACATTCAAATTAACTCATATGTCCATAATGAATTACAGATGAAATTAAACATTTGATTATCAAGAATATGTTAGTTTCTATACGGTATCCCTGGTCCTATATGATACCTAATACAAAATGCTTTAATCAAGCGTTGTTGTGGAAAGTCCTTCTTCACAGATAACTGTACATTAATTCTCAGTTTGACCGAAAGAGAAAGCATTGAACTCATACATAAGTAAATTAGGTAGAAAATAAAACATAAGTCACTACAAGGTCCAGTTCAAAAAAACCAACAAATTCAAGAACAATGACTCATCCCTAGCATGCGGAGGTTTAGCTACTACTACTAATAATAATAATAAACATCTTAAAATTTTCAAACATTATACAAATATGAAAGATGAAGAATCTTAAATGGTGAAATTCCTTGAAGAGGATATTCCACCTTGCTTCTACTATTTTCTCCAACTCCTAATTTGTATCTTCCAGTAAAAAATCAAGATCCTCCCTAAAAAAACTTGTTCTCCCATAAAATAATCAAATTTGGATTTTTTTATGAAAATATGATCTACCAATATAACAACATAAACTCCAACATATATTTTATACAAACGCGTGCAGAAAATATGAAGATATAACAAAAACAAGGTGTCACACTTTTTTCTCAACATTCAATCTTCAATTTAAGAATGCAGAATTAACTTCGAAAAAACATAACAATTATTATTCAAGTAAGCAATTTAGAAAATATCCTCATTAAAAATTAAAGTATCGGATGAAACAACTTAGAAACCCAAATAAGATATGTCCGACCTAATGTTATGTTATTAGAGTAACACTACGGAAAACTAAACAGCCGATAAGGTACGGCAAAATGAAATAGGAAAATAAAAACAACGAGTGGGTCAACTATGCCATCCTCCAAAATGGGTAACGTCTTAACGCTCATCAGTATCTACCTGAGAATCTGCAAAAACATACATATAGAGCAACATGGAAATAAAATGGGTGAGAAATACATTCCATATATAAATGGTGCATAAAATAGTAAGGATAGTTTTAATCATCAAAATTCACCAATCATAATCACAAACTTAATATAACAACAATAAAAAAATGCAATTATGTATGTAATGTTCATATTCTATACTCTGATCCATGTGGTACCAATCTTTTAGATATTCAGAGATATGTTTTTGAGGTATCCAACTCGTTATTGGACCAAAGTCCTACTCGTCACTTGACGGAAGTCATACCTATCTTCGATATACATGGTGCATGAATGTTACAACTAATATGAAAATCAACATCCACAATCCTCCAAACTCCAATACTTGAATGAAATTAAAACATAAATCATTTTATTTTATTTTTGACCTTTCCCATGTGCCAACTGTCGATCTCCATGTGCCATGTGTCCAAAAATATTTGAGGGAAAAACTGAAATGTTCTCTTCCCCTTTGGATATTTAAACGTTTCTTCCCCAAATCTCTTATTTTTCACCATTTATCCTCTGAAAAAAGAAACTCTAAAGAGCCATTTACAACTTCGTTTATCTTCTTCCTCGTATTTATTTCAAACACTTACTGAGAATCAGCCATGGCTCTAAAAAGCACATTCAATCTTGCCACACGTGCTCTCATCACAGCTACCATTGATGAACCTCTTTTCATCAATGACCATGCCTATGTCCCGAAGCCTCCCATGGAAGATGGGAAAAGAAACATCTGGTATTTTGATGCACTAACTCCCTGCTGAATTTCAGGTACCATTTTTGCTTTCATCTTTCTTAGGCTCGTTAAGAAGATTTTGATAGAAATTTGTTATCAATCATTAAAAGAATTTTCGGTTTGATTGTAGACTAAATTAAGCATCATCTAATTAATTAAAAAATTATTAAAATTCTCTTAATCAATTGAACACTCCCATAATTAACTGGTTAGGTCTCAAACATATTTTTTTAGTGATTTAATTTTAAAAGTGAGAGGTTTCTTAAGGGTTTTTTAGCGTGTGTGTGTGTGTGTGTGTGTGTGTCTGTATTGTGTGTGTGTGTCTGTATTGTGTGTGTGTGTGTGTGAATAAGTGATTTATCCATAATGTTTTTTAAAAAATGTCCTTGTTTATTTAAAATACACTAGTCATTTAGATGGACACGATCACACGAGCTTTCACACTTCCTCTCTCTTACACACTGAAGTTTCAAGTCTTGGAATCATTATATTTGACTTTAGAATCACACAAGAGTCTTGAATATTTTGTATGAGACTTGAGATATCTTTATGTTGATTGTCATCATCTAAGAGTTTGAAAGCTTAAACTATCGACGGTCCTTTAGAATTTTAACAAAGTACTAGTATTGAAGAGATAAGCCATGTTTTGGCATATGACAACAATGATTCAAGTTTCGCTAAATATTTTTTTAAAATAAAAGATGGTTAAAAGATAGAAATTTTAACATCATATTTTATCAATATAAAAATAATAACATTCTTCCTTCACCGACAACTACGACTATCAAGTCGGCATAGATGAGGCACAATATCGATGGTTGGGCGACACCAACACAAAGATGAGAGGGGGAAAGTAGATAAGTAGTAGCTTATATTGATTTAGAGTTTATTTGTGATTTAAAATAATAAAAATAGACATGTAATTTAATATGGTGCATGAGATTGATTGAACTAAAAGTATTTGTTGAAAGGTCAGTACCTTACCCATGTCAAAGTTAGGGGATCCAAATATGTAACCCTAGAATGAAGGTTCAAGACTAGAATCACACCAATCTGACACCCAAAGCCAACCTTCAAATATCAACACCTAATGAGTGTATGCTTAGATATACTTTTTAACCTCCTTTTGAGCAAGTTTTCTTGAGGTTGGTATAGTCGACACTCATATGCCTCTCACTGGTTGCCTTCTTGGATAATACCATGTTAGATAACCATTTTGTTTGATTTATTTCTTAAATGAAATTCATTTACGGTAATACATCTACGATGTTCTTGGCATATTCAACTTTCTCGAGTGATTGTCGTCGTATTCTTTAGGCGATGTACTTGGTAGAAGGACACATGTTCAAGTGATGACATACTACACTATGACTGATGTTCGACATCTCCTTGAGGAAAATTGAATATGTATGTATTGGATTTTAGAAATTTAATGAGTTTGTTGTATTCCATATATAAATTGAGTATGCACCTAAGAGGGGGGGGGATTAGGTACTATGAATTTTTTTCCGATTTTGTCTTGTTTTAATCATATTTTCTTGGAGATTACTATGTGATGAATACGGTAAATGTTGAAAAGATAAAGAACACAGAGAGATATCCTGGTTCCCCTCACATATCGAGAGTACTCCAGTCCCCTTTCAACACGAAAGAGATTTTACTATCTGCTATGACTTGTACAAGACAGACACAATCACCAAGAACAACCTCTTGTGATTCACCAAGTGGATATGAGAATAATCCTCTCAAACTCAACTCTCTTGCTTCCAACAATCCTAGACAACAAGGTGGTTACAAAACAAACATTCTTATTTTCAACAAATCTGAAAAATAAGATATGGATTACAATAATGTTTTTTGAATGTAAAGTTTGTAGTATAATGATCACACTAAGTGATATATCAATGTACTTGATCTTCTCTTCCAATGACAATAATTCACAAACAAAAAGATGTTAGATTGCTCAAGTATTTTCTGGTTTGAATGATATGAAAATATGCATAAAATATCTTGAATGAAAGTTGATAACAAGAAATGTGAAATCTGAAAATTCTAAGAGTTTGATTGGAAGAGGTGAAGTTTGAATTTGAAAGATCATGTATTTATATGTGCATAACACCTCTAATGAAACATGGTAATATTCTAAAAAAGATCATGAACAATTGTCAAGTTGAAATGAAATGATTCCATGAAGTGGTGCAAGAAAAGGTGTTAGAAAAGCTACTGATTTTTCAAAAACGCACAGTTGGAAATCGATTTACATAGTGGGGAAATCGATTTCCCTGTGGCAACGTTTAAATTTTTTCAAAATCTTATAATGGTAAATCGATTTCCCTAAGAGGTAAATCGATTTCCCTGTTGCAATGTTACAAATAATTTCAAAAACTTTAAGTGGTAAATCAATTTCCTTAAGAGGTAAATCGATTTACCTAGTTGAAAAAATTAAATTTTTGCTTATGTAAATGTAATGCTTAAGTGGTAAATCGATTTCCCTAAGAGGTAAATTGGTTTACCTGGTTGAAAAATATGTATTCTTTGCATTTGGGAAATGTGTAGGCTTCAGTGGTAAATCGATTTCCCTAAGAGGTAAATCGATTTGCCCAGTTTGAAAATGAGGAATTTAAGCCTAAGTTATTTTCCATGCACTAGGAAAGGTTATGCAATGAATGTTGGAATACTTTAGCCTCTAAGACTTTAGCGAAGGTAAATATTCCTATTATACCTTCTTGAAATGTAATAGCTTAATTTCTTGAACCAAGATTCTTTATCATTGAGTAACATATTTTTCTTCTTGTCACTTGGAGTTTTATCTTCATCAAAAATACATTTATCATAGAGAAGCTTGACTTCACATTCTCCCCCTTTTTTATGATGATAAATAATCCTCTTTGATGCGTTGCAATTTCCGAAAAAGAAATTTTCTCCCCCTAAGATGTATAACTCATCCTTAATTTGTGAGGCTTATAATCATGTTGACTTGATCATCTTGAAGGAGTATATGTATCATTTGTACCTTAGGAAATTCACAAGCATACAAGCATAATTCATAACACCTTCTCCCCTTTTGACATTATCAAAAAGAAGAGAAAGATGGGTGAAGGATAATATAATGACAAGTATAAAATATAACATGCATCATAACTCGTAAATTAGCCAAAAATGCATTCCAAAATTGAAATCATAAGTAATGCAAATAAACAAAGTTATGGTACCAAGTACCTTACATTAAAATAGTTCAAATAAGAGACATAGTTAAACATGATGAAAACAAATATGCTACAAGCAACATAGAACATGAACAATACACACAAAAATACACATTAAGGTTGGTCCATATCATTGGTGGTGGTGTTGTAGTTGTTTCCTTGGTATGGAAAATTGTTGTTGAATGGGCATATACATAGGAGCGGGAGAAGCCGGGTTATTTGGATCATATGGAGGTATATTGAGACGCGAGTAGAGATAAGAGAAATGTTGGTTCATATCGGTTTGAAGAAGGTTGATACGGTTGGTGGTGGCTTCATGATTGAGCGTAATTTGATTGTTTGTCGAAGTCCATTGGTCATTGATGGAGGTGTTACAGTTGGTAAATTGGGTTGTCATGAAGTCAAAGAGATATTGGTTACTTAGACAATTTGGAGGAGGACCATTTGGAAGATGAACATCTTCACCATCATCACCTTATTGAGGATTCTCTTCATTTTCTTCATTATTGTCACCAATAAACATAATTGTCTTTGTTTCCAGATTATACTGATAATCCATCCGCTTGTCCATATTATTGATAGAAATCTTGTGACTTCTTGTATCCATAAGACTATACTCAACATGATCAAAATCAACATTAAAATATTCCATAATACGAGTGATGGACCAAGCATATGGAAGAGACTTAAGCTTGGTGGTGTGAGTCATCATATGGTGAAGAATGAGACATGACCAATTAAGCGTAATGTCATTCTTAATAGCATACAAGGCTTGCATTTCCATATCGGTAATATTGCAATGATTGGAATTTCTAGGAATTATAACATAAACCAAGAAATAATGTAGCAATCTATCATTGATGAAGAAATTTCCAGTACTCCAAAAATCCTTTGGTGGTTCTTCCCCACCATGTGATTCAACCCTTTTTTCATGATATTCTCCTTCTAATATCATACTCAATCCGAAATAAAATTCTCTTTTATTATAATCCTTCCATTCTTCATCCTCCGGATCATATAACATGCGACCACCAGAAGGAATGTCCAAAATTTGACCAAGTCTCTTATGGGTCAATGCAATATTTTTCCCTCTAACATGTGTAACATACTTTCCATTCTCAATACACATGTTACAGTAAAACATTCTCACTAAATCTGGATAGTAAGGTCCAGAAGAAGTGATAAGTGACCCTAATCCTAGAGAAATTAATTTATCTTGAAAATTAAAACATTCTTCAGGAAATGAGGAAATATCACCGTATTTGGGGGTTTGTATTGTCTTCTTTTGATAATACTTATGATATCTTTCCAATTCCTCTGGGGTGTGGTCTTTGAAGAAATGTTGAACATCCATGGATGAGTATGAAGCTTTTTCTTTCCCTTTTCCAGTAGCTCCAGCTTTCCTGTTCAGTTTTGATGCCATGAGTATAGGTTTGGAGATGATGGAGATAAGTTTTAATGGAGTTTTTGGGTGATTTTGGGAAGATGAAAATTTTGAGTTGAGAGCACAAAGGAGGCAGATTCTGGCTGCTAGGGTAAAGTGAGGTTTTTGGAAAAAAAAATGGCTTTTAAATGAGAGAGAGAAGGGATGTGATTGGACCAACCTGTAAAAAAACATTTAAAAAAATCTGAACGTGCAGGGGTAAATCGATTTACCCCTTAGGTAATTCGATTTACCCCATAGGTAAATCGATTACCATACGGCCAGAAAGCAAAAAAAATGAAAATTTTCAGGGGGAAATCGATTTACATAAAGATTAAATCAATTTACCCAAATCAAAATCTGTAAGAAACGAAAATCAGTGCCACTGTTTCAGGGGGAATGGATTTACATCATGGATAAGTCGATTTACCCAATCCAAAAAGAGCCAAATGCAAAAAACAATGCTACTGTTTCATGGGGAAATCGATTTACATCATGGGTAAATCGATTTACCCAGAGAAAAAAACTAAAACAAACATATTTTCAACAAATTTTCATGCATATTACACACAATGAATCATGTATAAGAAGGGAGTAGAAGTAAAGGGCCATGAAATAAATTGCAAAAAATAAATAGTTGAGTTAGAAACACATGTGCACCTTTGATTATTGATGTAACATAACATTAGTTGAATAATCTATGTGTCTTTTTCATCCAAAATTCCAAGTTCTCTCCGAATTTTGTAGAAAGGTTCTCGTGCCAAAGGTTTTGTGAAAATGTCAGCAAGTTGATTATGAGTATCCACAAATGTAACTTCGACATCTCCTTGAAGCACGTGATCATAAGGAAAATGATGACGAATGTCAATATGTTTGGTTATTGAGTGTATGACCGAAGTCTTTATAATATTTATCGCACTTGTGTTGTCACAGTGTAGAGGAATGCATAAAGATCGAGTTCGTAGTCACGAAGTTGTTGCTTAAGCCAACGTATTTATGCACAACAGCTACCTGCTGCTATGTATTATGCTTCGGTCGTGCTAAGAGCAACATATGCTTGTTTCTTGCAAGCTCATGATACTAATGCATTTCCAAGAATGTGACATATACCACTAGTGCTCTTTCTATCAGTTTTACTTCATGTATAATCAATATCAGAATAACTAACTAAATTGCAAATACTTCCTTTAGGATACCATAGGCCGACATCCACTATTCCTTTAAGGTACTTCATGATCCTTTTGAATACGGTGAGATGGAATTTTTTCAGATTTGCTTGAAAGCACGTACAAAGACAAACACTAAATATTATGTCAGGACGACTTGTCGTCAAATATAACAATGAACCAATCATACCTCGATACTTTGTGATATCAACTGACACACACGATTCATCTTGATTAACATACGTTCTGGATCCCATTAGAGTAGACATATCCTTGCAATTATCCATGTCAAATATCTTCAATAATTCTTTGCAATACTTGGATTGGTTGATGAAGATGCCATCCTTTAGTTGCTTAATTTTGAGTCCAAGAAAATAGTTCATCTTATCCATCATGGACATTTTGAATTCTCCTTGCATCATTGATGAAAATTCTTCACAAAGTTCTTTGTTTGTTGAACCAAATAAGATATCATCGATATATACTTGAACCAATAATGTGTTACCTTTAATTTTCTTAATAAACAAGGTCTTATCAACTTTACCTTTTTCAAATCCCTTTTCATAAAGAAAGTTGTTGAGACGATCATACCATGCTCTTGGTGCTTGCTTTAGGCTATAAAGAGCTTTCCTCAACTTGAATACATGTGAAGGATTCTTGAAGTCTTCAAAGCCCAGGGGTTGTTTGACATAGACTTCTTCATTGATGTAGCCATTCAAGAATGCGCTCTTGACATCCATTTGGTATAACTGAAAGTTTAATGAACATGCATAAGCAAGTAATAAATGGATAACTTCTAACCTTACAACCGGAGCAAATATTTCTTCAAAATCAATGCATTCCTCTTGATTGTATCCTTAGGCCACCAACCTTGCTTTGTTTCGAACAATTATACCATTCTCATCAAGCTTGTTCTTAAACACACATCTGGTACCAATGATGTGTTTACCACTTGGCCTAGGAACAAGTTCCCAAACCTGATTGCTTTTGAATTGGTTTAACTCTTCTTGCATAACAATTATACATTGGTCGTCACTTAAGGTTTCATCAACTTTGGAGGTTCAATTTGCGAAACAAACGCCATATATAAGCACGCATCTTTGAGATTTAGTCTTATTGCAACGTCTTGACTTATATCACCAATGACTTTATCAATTGGATGATCCAGATGAGTTCTCTATCCCTTAGGTAGATAATTGGAATTTGTCTTTTTTTGATCTTGCTCATCTTGATGTTTTGGTTTATTATCAATATTTGCACTTGATGTATCTTTTTGAGGAACTTCTACAATATCATCATCATCATCACACAAAATAATATCCTCCTTGGAGGGGTTAGTTTCATCAAAGGTAACATGCATAGATTCTTAAATTATTAAAGTTATTTTATTATATATTCTATAAGCTTTACTAGTAAGAGAATATCCAAGAAATATACCTTCGTCGGACTTACCTAAATTGTCTTGTCATTGTTGAGGACAAAGAATTTAGATCAAAATATATGAAAGTAAGAGATATTTGGTTTCCTTCCTTTGAAGAGTTCATAAGGGGTCTTTTTCAAGATAGGTCTAATAATAATTCTATTACTTACATAGCATGTCATGCTCACCGCATCCACCCAAAAATACTTTGGAAGATTTGAGTCGCTAAGCAATGTTCTTGCAAGTTCCACAAGTGACCTACTCTTTCTCTCCACCACCCCATTTTGTTGAGGAGTCCTTAGTGCTGAGAAATTATGAAATATTCCATGTTCTTCGCAAAACTCTTCGATGGAAGCATTTTGGAATTCTCCATCATGGTCGCTTCTTATGGTGGAAATAGTTAGAGATTTCTCATTTTGAATTTACTTTGCATATTTCTTAAACTCCTTGAATGCATTACATTTATGCACTAATAAGAATGTCCAAGTGTATATAGAGAAATCATAAACAATAACTAAAGCATACACATTACCTTTGAAGCTTCTTGTTCTTGATGGACCAAATAAGTCCATATACAACAATTGTAGTGACCTTGTAGTGGACACCACATTCTTTGATATGAAAGTTGATTTGGTTTGCTTTCCCTTTTGACATGCATCACATAATCTATCTTTGACAAACTTTATCTTAGGCAATCCAATAAGAAGATCATGCTATATTAGTTTATTCAAATGTTATGAATATGAGTGAATCTTTTATGCCAAAGTCATGACTCATTATTGTTCACCATAAGACATTTTACCTTCAACGACAAATCATAAAGGGAAATCATAAATATATTATTAAATCTAGTACCTCTGAGTTTCACCTCATGTGTGACTTCATCTACAATCAAACACTCATCCTTGGTGAACTTGATTTTGAAGTCTTTGTCACAAAGTTGGCTAATACTTAGAAAATTATGCTTTAGTCTTTCGACATAAAGAACATCTTCAATGGATGTGAAAGATGGTGCTCCAACTTTACCTAAACCAAGAATTCTACCTTTGTTGTTATCACCATAAGTGACATATCCCTTGGCCTTTAATGCTATATTTGAAAATTTATTAATGTCTCCCGTCATATGCTTGGAACAACCACTATCAAGATACCAAAGATTTGATGTGGTTTTCAAGCATACCTACAAAAAAAATTAAGTTTTGTTAGGTACCCAAATTTCTTTAGGTCCTTCATAATTAGTTCTTTCTTTACCTACACATAATGCCCACTTGCTATGCTAAAATTTCTAACATAGCATGCATTAGGTGTATGGCCAATTATTCTGCAATAAAAACAGGTAGGTCCAAAATTGCTTCTATATCTAGGAACATAAGATTTCTTTTTAGAAAATATTTTCCTTTTAGGATAGTGATGAACATCTTTTGGCTTGTTCACTTTCTCTTTGGATGGTTGGTCATTAGCTTTAACAAAGATAGTTTTACTAGAACTTGGTTTCGAAAACTTTGAATAACCAAGTCCACTTTTGTCATTAGAATATCTTTGTTGGATAAGGACACCTTCCAACCTAATTTGTCCTTTCTTATACCTTTCAAGAACCCTTTTTAATTGGAAAATTTGGAAAGAAAGTGATTCATAATTTTTACATACAAAATTCAGTTTTCACTAATCATCTTTTATTTTTCATCATCGACATCTTTTTCCATTGTCACGACTTTTTCTTCTAGAGATGAAATTAGTTTATTTTGAGATGATATTATTTTATACAAAATTTTGCATTCTTTAAGAAGTTCATTTATAGCACCTTGTGTATCACTATCATAAAGAGAAAAATCGTTACTAACATCATCTTCTTCATCTCGGAATGGTGCGAAGCCATTAATACTAAATTTGCACATTCGTCGCTTTCCAATCCGGATGAAGAACTTATCTCATTATCTTCCCATGCAACATGCACCTTTTTATTATTGAATTCCTTCTTGACTTTAAAGCCACCTTTTGAGAGTTTCGGACAATTTGGATTTATATGACCTTACTTTTCACATTTATAGCATGTGACATTTTGTGTAGATGTGTAAGCCTCCCTTTTCCTAAAATTCTTATTTCTTTTTGCATAAAAGGATTTATCATTTTTACCAAAAAACTTACCAAGCCTTTTAACAAGGAGCATGAAATTTGCATCTTCCTCCGGTGCACCATCATCTTTATCTTCCTTTGAGTCTACCTTCAAAGTAATTCCTTTGGATTTATTCTCTTGACTTTCATGATTTTCAAGTCTTCCAAGTTCAAGTTCATGTTCTTGGAGTTTTCTGAATAATGATGCGGACGTCATAGTAGAAAAACTTTTCTTCTCCGATATGGTCGTTACTTTTGGTTGTCATTCTCTAGTCAAGGATCTTAGCACTTTAAGGTTGAGATCATCATTTATAAAGGTCTTTCCGAGAGAAATTAAATGATTCGTCATGTGAACAAATATTTTCTATAATGCAACAATGGATTCTCCGAGCTGCATTCTAAATATTTCATATTCTTGACTTAATGTGTTTAATCTGGATCTTTTAACTTCAGTGGTTCCTTCGCGAGTCTCCACCAAAGTGTCCCATATTTCTTTTTCCGATTTACATTGAGATATGCGGAAGAACTCGTCTATACTTAATGCATTTTGAAGAATATTGATAGCTTTCTTTTCATTAAGTATTCTTTTCTTATCGTCTTCATCATATGAACTTTTAACCTTTGGAGTTCCAACACCATTTACCATACTAGTTGGATTATATGGACCATTTTCAACAGTTTCCCATATACCATCTCCTTGTGCTTCAAAATGTGCTTTCATACGAATTTTTCAGAAGTCAAAATATTCTTCGGAAAATAGAGGGGGTTTGTTGCTACTACCACCATCTTTAAAATCCGGATTTACGCTTGCGGAAGGCATTTTCTGGATCTGAGGAGCAAGTTACCAATAACCTGCTCTAGTGCCAATTGTAAATTGAGTATGCACCTAAGAGGGGGGGGGGGGGGGGGGGGTTGAATTAGGTACTATGATTTTTTTTTCCGGTTTTGTCTTGTTTTAATAATTTTTCCTTGGAGATTACTATGTGATGAATATGGTAAATGCTGAAAAGATAAAGAACACAGAGAGATGTCCTGGTTCCCCTCACAAATCGAGAGTACTCCAGTCCCCTTTCAACATGAAAGAAATTTTACTATCTGTTATGACTTGTATAAGACAGACACAATCACCAAGAACAACCTCTTATGATTCACCAAGTTTATATGAGAACAATCCTCTCAAACTCAACTCTCTTGCTTCCAACAATCCTGGACAGCAAGGTGTTTACAAAACAAACAATCTTATTTTCAAGAAATCTGAAAAATAAGATATGGATTACAACAATGGTTTTTGAATGTAAATATTATAGTAGAATGATCACACTAAGTGATATATCAATGTACTTGATCTTCTCTTCCAATGACAATAATTCACAAACACAAAAATGTTAGATTGCTCAAGTATTTTCTGGTTTGAATGATATGAAAATATCCAGAAAATATCTTGAATGAAAATTGATAACAAGAAATGTGAATTCTGAAAATTCTAAGAGTTTGATTGGAAGAGGTGAAGTTTGAATTTGAAAGATCATATATTTATATGTGCATAACACCTCTAATGAAACATGGTAATATTCTGAAAAAGATCATGAACAATTGCCAAGTTGAAATGAAATGATTCCATGAAGTGGTGCAAGAAGAGGTGTTAGAAAAGCTACTGATTTTTCAAAAACCCACAGTGGTAAATCGATTTACATAGTGGGGAAATCGATTTCCTTGTGGAAACGTTTAAAAATTTTCTAAAACTTACAGTGTGTTTACCAGTAATTTCTGACAAACAACCGCTAGTCCTCCAATATTATTAATCTTGGTAACTTACAGGATCGACTAGATTGATCCTAGGACATGTGTCTCAAGAACTAGTGTTATGGTGATTTGATTCATGATTAAGTTTGTTTCTGGTTTATGAATGGTCATTAAGGTTCTTTGTCTAGCGTTAATGGTACAAGGTAAAAGGGTGTTTCGACAATAAATTCTAAACGAAATCTAAAGGCTTATGACTTTAAAGATAAAAGATAAATGGCAGTAATTTTGTAAAAAAATTTTTTTAAAGATAACAAAGGTAATTGGCAAAAGTAAATATAAATAATTTGAAGTAAAAGGTTTTAAGTTTGAAAAGGTGCTGGAGATAAAGGTTTGACGAAATGTAAATGTAAAGGTAAAAGCAATGATGAAAAACTTTGAAGATGAAGGCAATTCGACAGAAGGCTTAAATGGAAATAAAGACAGTAAATGGTATAATTTAAGTAACTTGCATTAAAAAGATAACATGAAATGTAATCATGGTGTTCTTCATACATACATTTTCAGCAATGACTCGTTTCTCTCGCTCCGGTACTTTGAGTATTTTCAGTGAATTTTGTATATCACTTTGAACACCACAAAATCTAAAGACTAAGACTCCTATTTATAACAATTCGACCCTAACGGTTTATACACAGATGATTTCCACGTTCGACGTTTTCAAGCGCTGCGTGTCTCAGATGCTTCCACGCGTTCGCCTGACGAAACTACTTCGTTTGAATTTCAAATTCTTCCCGCTCGAAGCTTCGAATCTGTCGAACGCCTATGTCGAAGAGAACTTGTGGAGATCCTAAAATCTTCTAAGTCTTAAGCTTCGACAAAAAGGTCATTTCTCCCAAGAAAAGGATTTAATAAATAGTTCGACAAAGCCATTTTTACATTATTCTCCAAAACATAATATTTTCAAAGAACTCCAACCTAATTGTCAAAATATCCAGCTAACAAATTGCCTCCAATAAATGTCTATTTCGAATCAATGCAGAAATGGGCATTTTTTGTAATCACCAGATTTCGACCAGAGACCTTTCATAGACCCAAAAGTCCATAACTGTCAGTTAATCATGACTTACTTTTTCAAAACGTCTCATCAAGACGTGCATGCAGTTATTAACATCATGCATTTCAACTTCCAAGAAGAATGAACAGTAATCCCTGCACCTTCTTCACAAAAAAGCCACCACGTGGCCCACTACCTTTGCAAGGTGTAACCAACCAGCTCGTAGGTTAATACTATAAAAACCCATTGTCACTTCCTTTTTCATTTTTTATAAAGATCTTCATCTTCATCCTGAGTTCATCTCCAAACTTCTCTGAAACGTTTCTTCTTCTTCAAAAACCCTAATCCTTCAAAACCTCAAAAAACCCATAACAATGTGTTCTGATAAACAACAGAAAAAAATCAAAGAACATTAAAGGCGCTGGTTCTTCAAAGAGCTTTGCTTCTCAAAACATTCCAACAAGCAAAATCATAACTGTTAGGAATCGGGAGTACATTACTCTTCCAAAACTCATCAAAGAACAGAAAGCAATATATGCTTCATAGGTAATGATTCCCTCTTCACTTTCTGGAAATACTTTAGGATTTTTAGGCCCATTAGTTTCTGAAGGACATTTAGAGAAATGTGCAAAGTTTTTTCCTTGTTATCACACTACAAAACCCATAGCAAACAAAACTGTTTCCTCTAGAAATGCTGAAGATTCAGTCCAAAAATCCACTAAGTCTGCTAAGGAAACAACCTCTGATGATACCTCTTCAGCTCCTAGTGTACAAAGAGAGGCTTTTCAACTAGATTATATTACTGATAGTTTCATACCCTTTCGTTCTTGTCCAACCTTAGACAAATCTTATTTAGCTTGGCTGACGAAAGTTGAGAAAAAGAAAAATCAATTTTGGAAAGAATTGGGCATTTTTGACCTAATTCAGATGTCGAAATTAGGGTTTAGCTACTGCCAACCTTTGTTACTATCTAGTCTGTATTTCTAGGATAGTACGTATAATACTTTTCATTTCCAATGTGGAATGATAACTCCTACGCTCTTCGACGTAGCTGCTATTTCTGGACTCCCTCCGACAGGAGAAACCGTCGATCCCTATCAAGCCTGCAAAAACTTAATTGACTTTAACGTCAAGAATGCTTCGTTCAACACTTATATTAGTTTATATCATGCTGATGGGGAAGAAGTTTCTGACGTAGAACATATAGCGTTCTTGGGTCTATGGTTATCCAAGTTTTTCTTCTGCTGTAAATCTCTGCAAGTTGCAAAGAGATTTCTAACACTTGCTAATCAATTGCACGTTGGTCGAAAGGTGTGTTTAAGTGAACTTATATTGGCTAGCTTGTATGAGAGTCTAGGGTCTGCTAGTGCCAAGTTGAAGGAGTATAAATCCGGTACAAACTTATTACTATCTGGGCCTTATTGGCTTCTTCAATTGTGGCTAAATGCCACCTTCGAACCCTCTTTGCCAACACATGGAAACGTTGATGAAAATGCCCCAGAGATAGTAAATCGAAGCATTGAAGGCACCAAACTCCTTCAGTTGACTCCAGTTGACGATGTTGACAATATGCAAACTTCATTCACCAAATATACCCTGATATTCTCGAAGCGTCACAATTTCTCTCCTTCGATGGCTCCATTTGCCAGTCGAACCCATGGTCCTTCCTGGTTCACTGCTTCGCTTGAAGATGTTGTTAAGGACGCCAACACAGAAATTGAAGATATATGGCATGCATTCCTTTTCCCAAGGCTGCTTGTTTCAAGGATATTACCAGTAAAGAGCCATGTTTGCTTGTTGGCTTACCAACCTAATTTTGTCTCTCGATAATTTAGGTTGTATCAACTCATTCCTGTCTCTCTATTCAATCGAAAGTGCGAGATATGCCGTGCAGGGACTAATTGGAGTGCTCGAGACATTGCAACGCACAAAGAATTCCATGCAAGCTTTGATGAATTTCAATTAATAGCATACCAACCATCATTCCATTCTACCAATGGGTTCGCCACTTGGTGGACAGATTTCTATTCAAAGAATATGTTTACTACTGCTGAAATCAAGGAACGTCTAACAAATGCCTTTTCATCTTTGCAGGAAAATGTCTACAAGGGTAAGCTTACACATTCTGAAGAAATCCAAGCATTCCAAAAGTACTTTGAAACTGTCTATAACCCAATGGAACTTGTTCAAACCGTATGTTACGCAGCGCCAGTTTTAAAAGAGAAATTTGAAAAACAAATTGCCAAAAAGAAATTTCCCAAAGCTGTAAAACCTGAATTTAAATATGATTTGGCCTTTGAGTGCGAACCACCAAAAGTTCCAAATTTACCTAGTGCAGACTTTGCTTTGTCATTTTTTTCCCTTACCCAGATTGGTTCACATGTGGGAACATTTTTAATAAACTGAAAAATGACCAACACAGACCTGCTAAAAGAGTAGTTGCAACCAAACATACCTTAGACAGTTTCAAAGGCTTTCTTCACTTTGACTTGGATGCAGTGAGAATTACCTCTCCGTCATGTGAAGGTGTGGAATGTTTAGATTTCTTGGTTTTACAACTCCTTTTCGTCTTTTGCTAATCTTTTAAACATTGCATGTTTCGACTAACTCACATTCTTCTCTAGCTGTTGAAAGGAAGGTGGTGAAGAAAGAGAAGCCTGTGGCGAAAGCTAGTTCGAATACTGCTTCTAAGCCAACTACCTTTTCGAGCCAGGGAGCTCCTTCTGCCAAGGATGCTGCTCCAGAAAAAACAAAGAAGAGTTCAAAGGTATTACATCAAATAACTTCTTTGTCTCTTTCGTATTTTTCTAATTGTTTATAATTTTCCTTCTTTCAGGGTAGTGGCAAGCCTCCTTTAACGCCAAAGAAGAGAAAAGTCCCAACTGAAAGTGCAATCCTTGTCGAAGAAGATGAAGAAGAAACTCCTCCAACTCCACTTGAGAGGAAACGGAAAAAGAATAAGGCAACAGTTGCCTCTTACCAAACAACCCATCAACAAGGTGTCGAAATCAAGATTCTCCCTCCTCCTTCAAAGGAAACTCAATATCAGCCCTCTGGTGGCGCAGTGGTAGAGCACATTGGGAGTAATGCTTCCGACCCTAAGGCTCAACAGGTGAACTTCTATCCTGAATCTTTATCTTTCGATAAACTTCTTTTTTATTCTAACACTTTGTTTTCAGGAAAAACCTACTACTCCCCTAATCTCTACTGCCAATCAGAGTGATCCTTCGAGCGATACGAATTCATCTCCTCCTCCGACAATCAGCGGTGCTGTTCAAAACAAAGGATCTTAGACTGGAGCATACAATCTCGAAGCAGATAATGTCCAGAACGAACAAGAAACCTCTTCTCCTGGCGAAGATGGTAAAAAAGATTTGAAGTAAGCTGAAGAAAAGGATTCAGAAGAGAAAGAAGATTTTGAGGATACTCCTAGTAACTCTCCTCCAAGAGTTACGTTCCCTTCAGATTATGCTGACGAAGATGATCAGGATTCTAATGAGATTGAGAGGTACTTTCAACAAGATGAAGACATGGGTGAGGGAGAAGCCGATCCTGAAGGAAATCAGATTGGAACTGATGATGCTATTGTCGAAACAGTCACAGATCCAACTAATGTTCGATCATCCACAATCCAGCCTTCGCCTATATCACTTACTGAGGAGGAGAAAAATGCTTTGAAACAAAATGATCCCCTCAAGTATGTAAGGTTAATGATGGCTCAAAGAGAATCTTCTTCAGAAAAAAGCATTTCTAGAGCTTCGACCCATTCTGGTGCTAGTGCAAATGAAGCATCATATGACGAACTCCTTAAGCAGGTGAAGAAGGTTGTTTTTGGTGTAGATCTCTTTGAAGAATTGAATAAGGATGTGGGAGCAAGCTTTGGCATAAAGATGCTGATAAGCAAGATTAACATCACTACTTGCCCCACTGATATAGGTGAAGCCCTTATCGACATCCAGAACCTCATTGACCAAGTTTGTGCTGAATACCGTAGGGAGGTGGATGTCAAAGCAAAGCTTCAATCAACTAAACAAGCTCAAGCTACTGAGTTTGATAACGTCCTTCGAGCTTCAAAAGCCTTTAAGGAGTTAGCCGCTTCCAGAAAATCAGCCCAAGTAGAATTCGACACCTATACTACTTCGATATGACTTTGGGAATCTCACATTGCATAATTGCAAAAGAAAATTTTTGACGCTAAGGAGAAGCAGGCTACTATCCAAGGCTTGGATAGTACTGAAGTTGATGATCTGGCGAAGTAAAGCGTAGATCACGTCGAAAAGGCTACTGTTATGAATGAAGATATTGCACGCCTCAAAGGGGTTTAAGCTGCTGTTCAGTACAAGATAGGCTTGGCGAAGATAAAGTATGACCGAATGAAGGCCAGTATCCCTTTCTGATTTTCACTTGTATTCGTTCTATTCGACTTTTGTTTGTTTGTAATTCGATTAAGACAAAGCCATCTTGGCAAAATTTGAAGTTTAAATATATCCACCATCTTGGTTATGATAGTTCTTTGCTTACTACGTTGTTATGATTTTAACTTCATGCACAAATGGTTTATACTTCTTTAAGTATTTCCCATTTACTTTTACGATTCTTTGATCCTCTACTAGTTCTTCTATTTCGTATGCATTATTTGAAAATGCTTTTAAAATTCGAAAAGATCCTTCCCAATGTGGAGACCATTTTCCTAATGTTTTATTCTTTCGATCCATAGGTAATATAACTTTCCAAACTAAATCATTTATAATGAAAGTTTTACCTTTGACCCTCTTATTGTATGCTCTTGCGACTCTCTTCTTCTGTCTTCTTAATACTTCTAATGCATGCAACCTTTCTTCGTCCAAATCAACCAGTTCATTCATCATCATTTCCCAATATAGGTCAGATGGAATTTATCCTTGTCTTTGGATTCTCACTGATTGCAAGTAGATTTCGACAGGTAGTACTACATCATGTCCAAATGTAAGTTGGAAAGGTGTAGTGTTAGTAGCTTCTTTAGGGGAGGTTCGACAAGCCCAAAGTGATTGATCTAAAGTTTTGTGCCAATTTTTTTGATTCTTCCCTACATGTTTTTTTATTAAACCAATCATTACTTTATTGGCTGCTTCTACTTGCCCATTGACTTGAGCATAATAGGGTGTGGATGTTAATAATTTGAAACCCATTTCCTTTGCAAATTCTTGCATCTTTCGACCAGTAAAAAATGATCCTTGATCTGTTGTTATACTTTTTGGGATCCCAAATCTATATAATATTTGCCTTTGAATAAATTCAATGATAGTTTCTTGATCCACATTTACTAAAGGTACTGCTTTGACCCATTTAGTGAAATAGTCAATTCCTACAAGGATGTAATTTTGACCTTTGGATAAAGTAGGTCGAATTTCCCGAATTAGATCTAATGCCCAACCTCTGAAAGGCCAAGGCTTGATAATTGCATGAAGCTCACTTGCAGGAGCTTGTTGAATTCCTGCATGTACTTGACATTCTTGCCAACCATTAGCAAACTCTATACAATCTTTTAACATGGTGGGCCAATACATTCCATATCTGAAAAACAACCATTTCATCTTATGGCCTGCCTGGTATGCTCCACAGGCTCCACTATGTACACTAGATAATGCTAAGTACGCCTCATTTTCTCCTAAACATTTCAACAGGATCCCTTCAGGGGTTTTCTTGAATAACTCATTCCCCATCAAAACATAAGATAAAGCCTTGTACTTGGTTTTTCTTTCTGTATCTATCGAAGGATCCTTGAGATAATTAATAATTGGATTCCTCAAATCTGTATCCATTAAGGTATCAATGGCCAGTACTTCAAACTCTTCTTTGTTAGCATATCCTAACTGGGTGCTTTCCAAATCTGTCGGAGACAATCTGGTAGCCATTGCTTTTCCTCTTACTTCGACAAGTTCCTCTAGCTTCTATTTTGAAATTCTATACCCTGAAGCTATTTGTGCTAAGTCATTAGCTTCTTGGTTTTTTATTCTAGGAACATGTTTTATGTCTATATATTCAAAAAATTTGAGCAACCTATTTGCAATGACGAAGTACATAATCAAATTTTCTTTTATACATTTGTACTCTTTCGTTAGTTTCTTAATCACTAATTCCGAGTCTCCTTTAATTTCGACCCTAGTTTCCCCCAATTCCAACAAAGCCTCAAGACCTGCAATAAGGGCTTCATATTCTGCTTCGTTGTTAGAACAAAGGGGACCTTCGATTCTGTATTTGAGTTTTGTTGGAATTCCATCAGGAGAAATTATCATGATCCCAACTTCACTTCCATCCTTATTAGTGGAACCGTAGAAGAATAATCTCCAAGGTTTTAACTCAACTTAAAGTTGAGGACTTTCGACCCCTGCATGGTCTACAATAAAGTCTGATACTATTTGTCCCTTCATTGCCCTTAAAGGCATAAAGGCTAAAGAGTATTCAGTGAGTGCTAATGCCCATTTGCCAATTCGACAGTGCATTATTGGCTTCGATAACATATACTTAATGACATCAAAGTGTGAAGAGACATATAAATCAATAGGTTTTATATAATACTTGAGTTTAGTACAAGAGAAATGCAAACAAAGACAAAACTTTTCTATTGAAGTGTATCTAGTTTCTGCATCATTTAAAACCCTACTAAGATGATAAATGGCTCTTTCGACGCCATCTTCATTCTCTTGTGCTAACATGCTACCTATAGTAGTGTCGGAAGCTGATATATACAATCTCATAGGCTTCTTTCCACATGGTGGTGACAAGATAAGAGGATTCGTCAGATAATGCTTGATCTTGTCGAATGCCTTTTGATGTTCATTATTCCATTCGAACTTCCCTTATTTCAGGCGTAGGATGGGAGAGAAGGCTTGAGTTCGACCACTTAAGTTTGAGATGAATCTTCTCAGGAAGTTTATCTTTCCTAATAATGATTGCAATTATTTCTTAGTTGATGGTGCTTTGGTCTCCATAATAGCCTTCGTCTTATTCTGATTGATTTCTATCCCCTTTTTATGGACCACAAAGCCCAGAAAATCTCCAGCCTGCCCAAAGAATGCACATTTAAGAGGATTCATCTTTAAGCCATGTTTTCTCATTCTTTCGAATGATTGGCTGAGATGGGTTAGATGATTTTCGTTTGATATAGATTTTATCACAATATCATCTATATAAACCTGCATAAATGTCTCTATATAATCATGGAATATAGAATTCATTGCTCGCTGGTATGTTGCCTCAACATTTTTTAAACCAAAGGGCATAACTATCCACTCATAAGTGCCCATTGCCCCTGGACATCAAAAGGTTGTTTTGGAAACATCCTCTTCAGCAATGAAAATCTGGTTATAGCCAGAATATCCATCAAGCATGCTAAGATATTCATAGCCTGCAGTTGAGTCAACCAGCATCTCTGCCACAAACATTGGATACTCGTCTTTAGGAGTTGCTGCATTTAGATCACGAAAATCTATACATACTCTTAAAGAGCCATTTTTCTTAATTACAGGAACTATGTTTGCAATCCATTGGACATACCTTGTGGTCCTGATGAAATTGCATTGAAGAAGTCTTTCGACCTCTTTTTTGATCTTTGAGAGGATCTTTGGGGTGAATCTCCTTGGAGTCTGCTTGATGGGCTTCTTGCCATCCTTGATAGGCAGCTTCAATTCGACCATTTCCCTCTTCAAACCAGGCATCTCGTCGTAGTCCCAAGCAAAGCAATATTTGTTTTCTCTTAGCAGTTCAATTACTCTTACTTTCAACTTGGGGATCTTGCGCTCCTATCTCCAAGATCAATTTCTTCAAGGGGAACTTGGGGATCTGCTGATGTAGGTGATTCTTTTTGTGCTCCTATCTCCAAGATCAATTTCTTCAAGGGGATCTTGCGCTAACATCTTCGCACTCGACGTCACTGGATTTTTTTCGAATCCCATAGGCTCTTCGTCATAGATGGCATCTAACCTCTGGTCTGTTAATTCCATAGGCACCTGTTTGTCAGGGGATTTTGGTTTAAAGCACTCCCCAGGTCCTACATTATAAATTTCACCATATGTGGCTTCGTCAGCCATGTTAGTTATCTCGGCTTCGAGAGCCGCTTTTCTTTTATTCTCAGCCATATAGGCCGAAATCTTTTCGAAAAAAGAAGACTCAGGCATAATCCAGGTCTTCATCCCAGCCTATTGGCCGTACTTCAGATGCTTCCCCTTCTTTTGGGTCCCCCATAATTTCCCTATCCCACTGAAAACCATTGGGATGTACAGTCAAGAAATACAAAGCATTTTTACTTGGGGAGTAAATGTCTTCCGCTGGGTGGCAGGGTCCTATATGAGCCAAGTTCCTGTCGAAGTTCTTCTTATCTACATGGTTCACTTCTGCCATGAAGTAACTTTGGTCAGCTTCAACATTTTCTACTACACCATCTTCTATCCAGATGGATATCCTCTGATGCATGGTCGAAGGAACTACCCCGATTCCATGGATCCATTCCCTTCCTAGTAGCAAGTTGTAATTCGCCTTCGCAGGTATCACCATGAACATTGTTGGTCTTATGATTGATCCAACAGTCAGATCTACTTGTATGACACCCAGAGTCTGCCCTATCTTACTCTCATAGTTCGACAATACCATATTATGAGGTTTAACATCAGTATCGAACATACCTATCTTTTTTAATATGAACTGAGGCATCAGATTGAATGTTGCTCCTCCGTCCACCAGAACTTTATTCACCCCTACATGTTCAACTCTAGCTCTAATGTATAGGGGCTGGAGATGGTTCTGCATCCCTTGGTGAGGCCTTTCAAAAAGAGCATTCTGCTCTTCGACAACGCCGTTGTTGAGGACATAGTAACACACAGGTTTATGCTTTGCCATCTCCACAGCATCTGCTTCCTCACTGTCTTCAATCTCTGTCTCCTGATTATATTCGTATGGCAGAACTGATACCACATTGCAATTTATATTAACAGATGACACTCCGTCGGACTCAAAGTCGTCAGTGAGCATTTCTTCCTCCCTTATTTGTGAAGGAGAATTGCCATCCAAGGTGCAGCGGAATATAAAATTTTCTCAATTTAGTGATCCTTACGAATGGGCATGATCAGTGATAGAATCTTTACCTCTTGTGGTGATTCAAACCTTTGGTGCAGATCTCTTGTAACGATCAAAACCTTGGATATAAATCCACGGAGCGATCACGAACGTTGAACGATGACAACGTCTCTACTCAGTCCACACGAACGGATTCCTTCAATCGCAGTGCTAGCTGTTATGAATAAAGGCTTTGAGTGAGAGAAAGAGAGATACGAAATTCCAACTCTTCAGTTGTGTTGTATATCCATACATTGCTTCTGCACAAGAGTTCTATTTATAGAACCACTTGTATGGGCTTCAAGCCAAAAAGCCCACTTAAGTGCATTTTGCCCATATCTCATAATATGCCAAAATCACTTAAGTATTTGGTACCTTACCATATTTCGTATTCAACTTAAGGGCACCATACATTACGGTATTCCTTAATTACTCCATCTCTCATCAATTCGTCCTTTGTGTGTGACCCTGTAGGTTTTCGCGATGTTGGCAATTATATTAAATCACGTATTTAACATAATAAACAGTGAGCGGTATCTAGCAACACATCACTGCTACCCAAGACACGAAAATGTCATGTGATATGACAAAACCTCCTGTGATAATAATTATGTGTATAATTACCCCTTTGCCCTTATGTCTATATTGAACACAGGGTATAGACCATGTCATCCTTGTCCAGTTCAATATTGGGCCCATAGACATTTATCCTGTTACGCAGGATGGGCAAATTCCATCTAGCACACTTATGTCCCTCAACATGCTTCGTGGAGTACCCATCAACTGTCTTTATGGTTATCCAGTTACGGACAATGTTAGATCAGCAACAAAGCACTCGACTCTACATCTAGGGTCCATAGTGGTTTCAGGTCGAAGAGTGGCATACACCATTATCACCATGAGAATAACTTATGACACTTTGCATAACTTTCTATATAGTATTCTCATAACGGGTCAATCCGGTATAAATATTACTCTTAATATTCATACCTATGTTTAAGACTTGATAACTCTTTATCCATGATCCACGAGATGTGATCATCAGTCTACAAACATAATAGTCTTAATGCTTTAATGTTATCCCACTTCACAATAAAACTCGACTACGGATACTTTAAGAATAATGTCCTTATGTTTAATGTGGTATCATGATCAAGTCACACTTGATGCATTAAACGGACTAGCTATTCTAGGGACTTTATTAAACAACCGTAATAAAGAAAAAGCCTTTTATTATTAATAAATAATTCGATACAAGTACCAAAAGTATTGGCCTCTAGGGCTTACACCAACAATTTGTTCCTCCTGAACTTTCTGCTTTGTGTTTTCGTTTTCAGATGAAAACAACTTCCTTCCTACAGGGGGTTTGGTCGAATTTGTAACATTTGAGGGGACCTTTTTGTTGCTGGATTCTCCAACCTCCCTCGAAGTCATCTCTCTTTCAGCCTTCCTCAACCTCTGATGTCTTCTCCACTGGGACCTTGACATGGGATTCTTTCCTTTGTAGTTCTCCAGTCTGATAGCCTCTCTCTTAGATGCCTGAAACTGTTTTCTATAAGCCCACGGGGTTCTTCCTCCATCCTCAAAACTTTTCCACTTTCCCTTTTTCGACCCCACCTGTGTTCATTTATCCTCAGGGACTTCTGCAAGAAGCTTAAACATAACTCTTTTCGCCCTTGGGTGAGGGTTGTCTTGCCTCCTAGGTACTCCCATCTTGTCGAATATGTACATATTCGGGTTGCCTCCGTGTCCATCCCAACCTTGGTTAGATGGAATTCTCTCGAACGCTTCAGCCAATTCCCTGTTGTAAACTACCCCACATCTGGGACACATCAAGCATTCTGTTTCGTACTTGTAGCAACGTGTAGCACCTCAAATTTGCACCTATCATTGTACATACATTTTCATTATTAGGTCATTAACATTTAACATAGTCCACTGCATAGCATTGCATTGTCCTTTGCCCCAAGTGCAAGATCATCAGACAGATTAGGTCAAACTGGTCAGGAGATCAGTCAGTCAAGCAAGCAAGTACAATTTCCAAGGAGACAAGGCCCTAGGATTGGTCCAACATGTTCACATGACCTAGGGATCCTTTGGAAGTGTTTTTGGTCAAGGATTGGATGTTCAGAAGTCATCAGTCAATGCACAGTTTGCCAGAAACCCTAAAAAGTCAAACTTGGTCAACTGTGACTGATTTTTATGGTTTTGATGGTGGGATTTGGTTTGAGAGAGCTTATTCATGTCCAAATAGGCCTCATATAACATGTCAAACATCATCATGGAAGAATTTGAAGCCAGACAAGAAATTTCCAAAAATAGAAAGTTGACATGTAACTGAAACTTGCCAAAAATGGAAACTTCTTGATCCCAAACTTACATCATGATACAAGCTTCAAATGAATTTTTGCCCAACATGAAAGTTGAAGATCTTGTTCTCCCATTTCCAAAAAGTCCAAGAACTCTCAATTCCCATGTATGGTTGGCAAGATATGATCAATTCATTTTCAAAAATTCTTGAACTTCAAAAGGCCATATCTCTCAAACCATTTGGCCAAATTTGGTGAGGTTTTTTCCAACAAGCCACATTTGACCTCCTCTTTCCAAATATGTCACCATCATTCACCAAAACATCATAGATCAAAATGGCATTTTTGAACCTACTTGAATTAATTTTAAGTGAGGTGAAAAAGTGAATCTTCAATTTAATCATTTCCAACCATTTTTGCCATTCAAATATGTTCTGAAATGTTGTTTAAGACTTGTTGGAGGCCCATTTTCGTGCAGTACATACACCCATTACCAACTTACTTGAAAATTGGCAAAAGGACACTTTTTACCAACTCCAATTCCACTTTTTCATGAACGTTGATTAGTACCATTAAACAGAGTATATATACATCATTTTCTCTCTGAAAGAAACCCTAGCAGCCACCATTAGAAACAGAAAAACTCTTTCTCTCAAAAAACACCATTTTCTTCATTTGCAAAATCTGTTAAAAACTCAAGAGCACCCGAGTTTGTTTTGGTTTGGTCATCATATACCAACATCTTGGAAGCATTTGGCAGCCATGTATCACACCTGTATCATCATTTCCACCTCTGTTGCATCAAAGGGGATGTCCATGGCAACTTTGATTTTGAGCTAATTCCAACATTGCTAAGCCAAAGCCTTCCATCCATTCATCAATACCAACACCATAGCGCATCTGTTTTGACAAAACACAAGGAAATAACCACTGCTCCGTTTCTGTGCTCCGAATTTGGCCAGGTATCGAATCTCTTCGTTTCCAAAATCATGAACTACATCTTGTAGATCTTTTTGCCATGAACTTACTGAGCTTTGAATCGAAGGAAACGGTTAGGAATTGAGAGAGAACGAGAGTTTTGAAATTTTATGTTCATGGCAAGATTCAATCGATTCTTCATTTTGTTGTTGTTTTGAGATAAATTGCTTGTAGATTCGTGTTAAGGGTTGTTAGATCTTCATAAACATGTGCTTAAATGGTGTTT